>NC_138512.1:2492508-3092508 GCF_964252035.2 Podarcis erhardii | reverse complement strand
CCTCCAATTTTAACCCAGAAAAAGATGAGGATTTTGAGAAACACTCAAATTTTGCCTAGTAGACTGTTCTGGAGAACTCAAAAACTTGCACCCATTTGGTTGGTCCTAATATAAGTATTAATTGTGACATTTGGAGTTTTTTGATGGACCAAATGTGAATTAAGACTTTCAAGTTCATAATGCTTGTACCTTCCTAAGCGGACACAAGAGGGCACATGTAGATTCTCTTGACTCTGAAACCACTGAAATCAACCATTGTCCCAACTTGTCCCCTTGCTACTGACAGTGGTGTCATTCATTCCAAAACCATAGACTTTCCCCAGAATTGCTTCAGGTATCATATTTATTTCTTAATGAGGAAAAGGAGCCCTCTGCACTATAGGTAGGATTTTTATCTAAAACAAACATTGTGATTAATTTTCAGTTTCTTTTCCTAGTCCACAGAATTATTTATTACTGCAGTTCTGACATGACCTATTATTTAACCCAATCCTGATTCCCTGGTTAGCTTCTGGGAAGCAGCTTTTCCACAATGTGTCCTTACACAGCTGTGGGCTGTGCCTGAATGATGCCATGGTGTGAGCGCAGGGGGGGGGCACCCTTTCTGGCAAAATGCCAATTATTTGGAAGATACCATGGGTGTAGCCAGGGTGGGCAGAGAGGGGTAGCTGCCCCCCACAATCAATAAAAATACATAGCAATCTGAGGTTCTGACCCCCTAACAAAAGGCCTGTCCCCCAACAATAATCCTTTCCATGCCCATATAGAGACCTATGTGGTTGAGTCATTTAGAACCAGCCCCCGACTACTACTTCTTCTTCTTCTTCTTCTTCTTCTTCTTCTTCTTCTTCTCCTCCTCCTCCTCCTCCTCCTCCTCCTCCTCCTCCTCCTTCTTCTTCTTCTTCTTCTATTTACACCCCACCCATCTGGCTGGGTTTCCCCAGCCACTCTGGGCAGCTTCCAACAAAAGATTTTTTTAAAAAAATCAGTCATTAAAAACTTCCCTAAACAGGGTTGCCTTCAGATGTCTTCTAAATGTCAGATAGTTGTTTATTTCTTTGACATCTGATGGGAGAGCGTTCCACAGGGCGGGCGCCACTACCAGCTACATAAGACCTACTACAGAAGACCAGCTGATGAGAAACCTTGGTAATTCCCACTTGTTTTATGTCCACATTTAAGGGAAACTTCTTTTGTGTGGGTGGGTGGGGATTTTAGCTAAAAGTGCAGTTGTTATTCTTATTGCCATCTATTTATTATGGCTTATTGTTAAGGGAACTCTTTAAATTGTTCAGAGCAATTCACAGGCATCATCTCAGTAATCCTTAAAACCAAGTCTGTATTATTATTAATACTGTTCCCATATTGCAGACGGGTAGGGGCTAGGAAATAGTAAGATGCCTAAGGTCACCTAAGAAGTTTAGAACCAAGATATGAAGCAAGACAATCCTAGTTTGTAGCATAGTCTTAGCCATTATGCTATGCTAACCAGCTCAGAATTTATTTAGAATTGTTGGCAAGGATTCATGCTGAAACATAAAGAGTTACACCCCGCGGTAAAGCAGCTCTCATGTTGGCCTAATACATTCCCTGGTCTTCTAGCTGGAGGGATTTGTAGGAGCTTTGTGAAGAAGGAAGTTGGCTGAACTAGTTGAGCTACTTGAGGAAGAGGAAGCTGGAGCAGCCAGCAGCCAGCAGCCAGCCTGGGACCAGGGGCCACCAGGGGAACGCAACAGATCACTTCTCCTGGCAAGACCAGGTTGCGCCTTAAGATCTTCTGAGGAAAACCTGCTGGTCATTGTCACTTGGAGACAACCCAGAAGGTGGGCTTTCCTTTTGGCAGCCCTGGCTCTTTGGAGTGCCCTCCTTCGCGTGGTTTAAGTGGCAGAGCCAGGAACCGGCTGCAGATGCCTGCTAAATACGTATATATTCACACAAAGCCTTCCCTGGACTCTGATGCCTAAGTCTCCCCCCTACCTTTTTTCTACACTGTTCCGTTTTATCTATGGGAATAAAGTTTTATTCTCTTTTCATCTAGCATCATAAAAGCTTTTTTTATATATGGTTGTTGAAATTTTATACGAATATATATTGTTTTCCCCCACCCCATTGCCTCATTATATGTAAACCACTTGGGGATTTATTTTTATATGAAGCAATGTAGAAGCTTTGCAAATAAATACATAAATTAAGTATAAAGATAGCTTGCAGGGAGTGACTGGCCTGACCCCAGAGAAGAAAGTAAAGGTGGAGACAAGAAAGGTGGTTCCACATGGGGGGGGGTGTAACTAGACTTGCCTGGTTTTGAGGCCAACCTTCCCACTCCAAAACATGCAAAACTGGAAGACTTGTGATAAATCTGTGTGAACATTTCCCCACAAAAGACCGGAGCATGCCTACTATCCATATATTGTGGCATGCCAGAAATTTTCTAGCCATCCTGATTTCTGCACTCCCAGAAACCTGTGGGCACAGTGGCACCACTGAGGACTGTCCTCGGTGCCTATGAATGATCCCCCCATTGCCCCCTTACTCATGAGGTGGCAACAGACACAAACACACACAAACACACACACACACACACTTCACAAAGATCAGGAAAGGATCTCAGCATCTTTGGATTGCTTTGTTTTGACTGTACGGGCATTGTTCCTTATGCGTTTTTCTGTTCATCTGTGCTGCTTCCACTCAGGAGTGACAGTCGCCAAGGGGGCTGCAGATCAGGCAGTAGGAACTCCATTACCCCTATCAAAATGCTACAAAATACCCCCGACAGCTAGGACAACTCCTCTTCACAGTCATCCACGACAGCCTTCACCAACCTGTTGCCCTCCAGAACTTTTGGCCTACAGCCTCCATCAGCCCCAGCCAACCTGGGCGGCACCAGGTTGGGCAAGGTTGACCTGTGACAAGAGAAGCTCAGCCTTTAGAGGAAAGGAGATTTCTTAAGTCCCGCAGGCCTCTCTGCTTTCAAGTTACAGCTGGCGAATTCCTTCCTCATACCAGCATGAAGCAAATTCCTTCTAGTTTTGGATATTTCATTTCAAGCTGCACGAAAAAAATCAGTTATCCAGCTGTACAAAGGGCACCCGGATGGCTTTGAAGTGCTGCCTCTGAAACATTCTTTCAGTGCCAATTGGCTGCCTCTCCCAGTAGCACAATAGGAAGGGAAGCATTGGAGCTGCTGAAGTGTTATGGGATCCAAGGCCAATGTTTAGACAATTTCTTCTGCTTGTTTTGTAATAGACACAGTGGAATCGCTTTTGTGCCTCATTAACTTCCCTTTGATAAAGCTTACTGGGCATAGGCCGCTCACTATCGAACTCCTGCTCCAGCCCCTCTGCATGCAAAAGTGTTCCAGACTTTATTGGGGGGGGGGTGTGCGTGTTGATAGCCACAAAGGAACATAGAATCAAAATATATTTACAGTTGGATCTGCGTCCCTGTTTTCATATTTTAATTATCTGAAAGCGATAAGAACCACCACTGGATAATGGTGCCTGGTGAATCTTTCACTATGCAGAAATATATGCAACTCAAGGAACACCATTAAAAAATACTTTGGCTTTAAAAAATAATCATTACGTTGCTGTAATAGGCAGTGGGGGGAAATGATCAAGGGTAATAATAGCTTTTTGCACCCAACTCCCAGGAGCTGATAGGGCATAATGGATGCTTCCCGTGGCTGAGTGCCAAGGCTGACATGGGGAAGGCGAGTCCTTCCATCCCGGGCCACATCTAAGTAATCCCGAGTTCCATCAGCGATGACAGAATGGTATTGTGAACTGCAATTAATTTCCTTTACAATAGCGTGGATAACTTCTGGCTCATTAGGCTGCTGATTTCATTTGGAATTGTTGGACTTGTGTAATCTTGTTTTCTCTTCAGTTAGCTTCCCAGGGTCTCATTGTTGTGACTGTGAAGCTTCAGTAATTCAATAAAAATCCCTTCATCAATCTGATACTCTGAATTGCTCAGCTTTGTCTCTTCAAATATAAGGTACAAAGAGCATTGTTTTATACAGTAGGCCCCAACTGATCTGCTTTTGAAGGCTGTTACTTGCCAGCGTCCTTCAAACCAAAGTAGGATACCTGTCTCTTCCTTGTTCTGACAATGGACAGGTGTAACGTTTACAGCCTTACTTATGCTATGTCTTTTCACATGAGAAATACGTCCAGTCTTTGACTGGCAAATGCAAGGCCAGTATCATCACTTGGCATCCTTGGGCAACTACCAGAACACACCATCTTAGCAAGGCCCAGCACAGATGCCTGCCCTGGCCCTCCCCTTCAAGCTGTGGAATGTGATCCACGAGAGGCAGTCAAGGACAACATTCCTTGAAATGCTAGAGAAGACATGCGAGGGAAAGTTTGGTCCAGCCAGTCAAAACTCCCTGTTCCTCCTGGCCGGAGCATCCTTCCTTTTGCATGTGACAGAAGGTGGGCATGACCTAACCTGTCCAGGTAACAAAATGACAAGTCACGCAGCAACCTCTCCCTGTTTTGACTTTCTTCTTCGTTTGACCAGCTTTTAGCTAGGACTGCTCTGCTAGATCTCAGCTAGCAGAAGCACCGGGATTATTCCCCATATGGGGTAGATCCACATGTACATATTTGTAACCAGATTTTTTTCAAAGAATCCTGGGACATTTTTTTTTTCAAAAGAGAAAAAAGTTATTAAAAGAAGTTATTTTTTTAAAAAAAGAAGAAGTAATATCTCCTCTTCTGTGGTCTCCTCTTTGAGCACTAGCCACTGTGGAATAGGCCCAGGTCAGGCCTGGGCTCAGCCACGGGTCCTTGCCCTCCTACCTCTCCTCCTCAGCAGCAGCGGCAGCAGCAGTGGCGCAGCAAGGTTGGGGCTCCCCTCTTTTTTCTCCTTCCTCTTCCTCTCTCTTCCTTCTCCTTCTCCCTGTGTCGGCTTTGGGGTTTTCCTGACCCCGGAGCGCCGCTGGGCAGTCGGCCGGGTGGCTCGATTTGGGTCATGGGGGTGTCAGTGGTTCCCCCAGTTGACGCGCCAGGTGTCCCTGATTCCCCCTCGGCAGTGGCAGCAGCAGCAGCAGTCTCAGCAGCCCGGCACCAGCCTGGTAGTGCAGTTGGCTCTGGCTGGCTTCAGGAGCTGCTCGCTGCCGTGGCGCCTGGCATCTTGCCTCGCCGGAAGTCCCCATATGATGTGTCTTGTGCCGTTAAACCAATCATGTAACATTCATTCCCTACTAATCTACAACATTTAAAATATAAATCCGGGGACATTAAATGAAATCTGGGGACATTCCAGGGATGAATTTTTTCCAGGGACAGATTTGTTAATCTGGTGACTGTCCCGGGAAATGGGGACGTCTGGTTACCATATTGTAGCGTCTTTATTCTTTTAAGAGGGATTCAAGGGAACTTACCAGGAACATACAATTCAGTCGGAAGACAGACTGAATTGTATAATAGTGAGAGGCTCACACGAGCCTGCAACCAGCTATCTGCTGCGCATGTAAAAAGGGGAATGTAACTCTGCTAAGTAAAGGAACTTGCTAGCACAAGTTAGGAAGGATATTAATAAACAATATATCTTCTCCTGCCCCTCTGAACATTCCCACACAAGCCACCCAACCAAGTGTTCCAAGCAGCACATGGTGGCTGGTGGTCCAGCGGCCATTTTTATTTCCCTTGCATGGCATAGTGCTGCTCTAGGGCATTGTGGGGAGTTAAAATGGTGCTGAGACCTGATCACCAGGCACTGCTTAGACCACTGCTGCCATCAGAGCAGTAGAGGACAGGGCCCATCAGAGGAGACTTTTGCATAGGGACCCCTCAGGCATTCCTGTTAAGGCCCCATGGAGACTCATGGAAAGAAGGGTGAGATGCAAGTATGCTTGACTGATACACAGACAACCAACATTTAAACATCCATTAGATAATTGTAATAATATTAAATAATTTTGGTTTTCTTTTTATTTATTTTTATAATATATTTATTAGGTTTTACAGAAAGAAAAAACACATAACAACCACAGAAATAAAAAAAAACAAAACAAAAACAGTCAAAAATAAAAAATTTGGAATAAAAACTCCAACCTTTAAATTCATACTTGCAAAACTTTCTTTCTTGACTTCCTCACGCCTCCCTTTTTTGTGTTCCTCTTTACCCAATTAGATACAGCAAATCCTTACCCTCTTAAATAATTTTGGTTTTAAACCAGTTTTGATTTTAAATGTATCAAACATAGAAGAATACCAGCTATGAGGGATCAAAAAGACTCAACTTTAAAAATCTCTTCAGGAGCATTGTACTATGTTAATAATGAAGAGTGGATCTATGGATATAGAGAATGTCATTTTGACGCTCTGAGCAACTGCAGTCAGTCCTTATAGGTCTGGGAGGAGGGCAGGGGCGCCGACTTATAAAAAATATTGGGGGGGCGGGGGCCCATACCGACTATAAAAAATATTGGGGGGGCCCAAGACCTCCAAACCGCTGCTGCTGGGGGAACGAAAGGGGCGAGCCCCGGGCTGCCCCAACCTTAAGTGAACCTGTGAGCGCCCGCCCTTTGCGGCAGCCGATTGGCTGCCGCCGTGGGCGGTGAATATTAATGAGCTAGGGGGAATCCCCGCTTCTCGTGTGGCTGACGCCAGCCCCGCGAGATTATTGATGGGTTGAGAGCCCGCAACCCCACCCCCTCTCTAGATCGGGAGTGGCTTTGTTTTAACTCATTACTGAATGTATTTTAAAAGGTAACTATCGTCAAACAAGGAAAATAAAAAATACCAACATAATTGTCAGGGGTTCAGGGAGAGAGGCGCAGATGAGGGAGGAGACAGAGAGCGAGGGGGAAGGATTCCAGGGTGACGAGGAAGAGGACGACAATGACCCAAGATTGTCCATGAGTCCGTCCAGTGAATCGGAGGACTCCCAAAAGGGAGCCCCTCTGGTCAGGCCAAGGGGAGCTAGAGGGGGAAGCAGTCAGGAGTAGGGAAACGAAGGGGGAACCCCCAGTGGGAGTTGGAGATCGGGACCGGCTGCTCCGCCGGAACGGAGTGAAGGGGGTGGAGTGACCAGTGTGTCAGAAGGAGCAGAACAGGAAGCAGAGAGGGGAAGGAGATCAGGGCAAGACGTCCTGCCGGAAGGGGAGGAAAGTAGTATCGAGGGCAGTGTAACTGTCGAAGGGAAGGTCAGGAGCAACGTACGCGCGCCAAGTTCAAAATGGGAGGCGCGCGGAAGTGAAAAGAGTCCTGGGGAGGAGCCTGGTCCCAAAGCCCGAAGGAGGGGGGAGGAGGCGCCAGAGGATTCAGCCTCTGGGGAGTCCCGAAGGGAGAGAACACAGGGGGGCAGAAAGACCCTGCGGAAAAGGAAAGAGAGGAAGAGGTGGACCAGTACAAGCCTCTTAAACTGGTGTAGAGGCGGGACTGACTCAGAGGGGACTTCAGCGGTCTAAGCGTAACAGACGTAGAGTCACGGAGCTCGGCTGTGAAGCTAAGAATGCTCTTCAATAAAAACCTTTGTACATAAGCCGGACTGGACTTTGGTCTCTTGTGAGCTGGGACCATGGGTGACTCTGACAGTAAGTCCCCTCTCTAAGAACGCAAAATTTTTTTTTGCAAAGCTCACGAACGGTAGCGGCCATGAGTGCGGAGGAGCAGCTGACAACGCTGCGAAACGCAGTTACAGAACTCACCGCTGCAGTCATTGCATCTCAGAGGAAGAGTGATGAAGCGGAGAAGCGCTGCCAGGACCTGCAAACAAGGTGGGAGCGTGCAAGCAAGGAAGGGTTCCCAGGGTCCAGATCGGAGGGAATTGGACTTGGAAGGCGGGGGGGCAGTCTAGTCACCCACTTCGATGGGAACCTAAAGCACTACCCAAGTTTCAGAGCAGACGTCTTGTATGCACTGCATTTGCTTCGTAATGACTTTAAAGATGAAGAGGAGAGAGTGGGGTTTATTGTGTCTCATTTGCATGGGGAGGCAAGAGCTTGGTTGCGCAATTTGTGGCGCGAAGACGGCCCTGCCCGCCGCGATTCTGATGAATTTATTAAAGCGATGGATGCTTGTTTCCAGTCAACCGTGGATCTTGATCTTGCGCGCAGGGAAATGCACGGGCTGCGGCAAGGCAGAGCCACTGTGCGTCAGTATCATTCACGATTTTTCGCCTTACTGACTGTATTAGGCTGGGAGAAGGACTGCAAACCAGTGAGAGATTTGTTCTGGGAGGGTCTCAGCGGCCCCATAAAAGACGAACTTGCCAGGGGAGACAGACCTCAGACCCTGGAGGACGTCGTGCAGAGGGCTCTTGCGATAGGGGTACGGCACGAAGAACGTCCTTGGCACAATGAGGAGGGACGCCAGGCGCGTGCACAGGCAAGGACGCCTCCTTTTCTCCCCAGAGACTTCAGCCAGGCACATCCCTCGCCTCTGGCGCGGCAGGGGGAGGAACCGATGGAAATTGGTGGTGCTAGGGCTCAGGCAACAGCCAGAGTCCCAGCATCCGGTGCAGTAAAGGCGAAGCCTCCTAGAGGGAACAGGAAATGTTACATCTGTGACAGTGCACAGCACATGGCGAAAGAGTGCCCCCAGAGGCCCCAGAAGCACACTGCAGCCTTAGCAACAGTGGCAGCAGAAGTGATGCAAGAAGAGCAACCTCAGGGAAACGACAGTGCCTGGCTGGAAGCAGAGCTGCTGGGGCTCAGCCAGGCGAATCTGTAGAGCAGTCCCCAGTGCCTTTGCAACGTACAGACCCTTTACCACCCAAGCCAACGGTGCAGCTCACTGCAACACTCCAGTTGCCGAACGGAACCACCCTGGAAGTCCCCATCACGATCGATTCTGGGAGCAACGCGGACTTTGTGGGGGTGCATTTCGTCAAGCAGCATCACATAGCGCTTCTGCCCGCGACAACGCCTCTAAACGTAGTCACGGTTGATGGCAGGAAATTGCTGGGAGGACAAGTTGTGCAACAGACGCCTCCCATGGAGATGCGGATTGGACATCATAGAGAAGTCATTAGCTTCAATGTCACCCGCCTGTCGGACACGCCTATAGTACTAGGCATGAGTTGGCTGGAGAGGCACAGTCCTGCAATAGCGTGGTACCAACGGCAGATCACCTTTTGCTCATCGTACTGTGCTCAACATTGCATCCAGTCCAGCCAGGAGGAGGGGGCGGAGCAGCAGCTGCAACTTGGCATGGTGCAGGCAGTTCCTCGCAAGTACGAGAGTTTCCTGGAGGTTTTCTGCGAGAAGGAAGCTGACCAGTTGCCGCCCCACAGACCTTACGATTGCACGATCGACCTGTTGCCGGGGGCGCAGCTGCCGACTGCGAAGCTGTATTCCATGTCTGAGGACGAGATGCAAGAACTCAGGGAGTTCATAGAGCATAATTTGAAGCGTGGATTCATCCGGGAGTCCAAGCAGTGGGGGGCAGTCCTGTGTTTTTTGTAAAGAAGAAGGACACGCCCCAGAAAAGACTCATTGTGGATTACAGGGCCGTCAATTCCATGACCAAGCCCAAGGCCTTCCCCATGCCCAAGATTGATGACCTCCTAGCGACCGTGCGGAAGGGGAAGATCTTCACCAAGTTGGATCTGCGTGGAGCGTATAACCTCATCCGTATCCGGGAGGGCGATGAGTGGAAGACGGCCATGTTCACGCCTCTGGGCACGTATGAATACAGAGTTATGCCGTTTGGTCTCCAAAATGGATCTCACGTCTTCCAAGCCTTTATGCATCACGTGCTGGCGGGGCTCCTCTACAAGAAGTGTGTGTGTTTCCTCGACGACATCCTGATCTTTTCGGAATCGCAGGAAGCTCATGAAAGAGACGTGAAGGAGGTCTTGCAGAGACTACGAGAACACAGGCTCTACGCCAAGTTAGAGAAATGCCAGTTTGATGTGACGGAGGTGGATTTCCTCGGCTACAAGCTGTCTGACAAGGGGCTGGCCATGGACAGCGTCAAGGTCCGCGCCGTGTTGGACTGGAAGAGCCCACGCAATCGGAAGGAGGTCCAGAGATTTGTCGGGTTCGCCAATTTCTACCGCAAATTCATCAGGGGTTTTGCAAAGGAGACAGCAGCAATCACGGACACTCTCAGTTCCAAGAAGAAGAAGTTCGCTTGGACGGAACAGGCGGAGCGCTCTTTTAGGAAGCTTAAAAGCCTCTTCGCTTCCGAGGAGCAGCTGCTGCACGTGAATCCGGGCAGACCCATGCGAGTAGAGACCGACGCCTCAGACAGAGCGGTGGGAGCCGTGCTCCTGCAAGAAGATTCGCAAGGAAATTGGAGACCCGGTGCCTTTTACTCCCGAAAGCTCAGCAAGGCGGAGCAAAACTACACAAACGAATTTTTGAGGGGGCTCGGGCCCCCTCAGGCCCCATGGAGTCGGCGCCTATGGAGGAGGGGATAGGGTACCCAGCTGACAAAGTATAATTTCCAGGTAGGCTGAGCCCTGGCACACCTCTTTTTAGAAGACATGCACTCCCAGGCGCAGATAATAGATGTGGGGTTTTTTTCTTCTTCAAATAATGAGTACCAGTCATTGACTGCTCAAACAGTGGATCAAGTAGCATTCATTTAAAAAGCACACAATTTTGTAAAATCTTTTTCTTCATTCTATTTGTAGCTTGTCTTCCTTCAACAGAACTCAGAGTAGTGGACAAAGTTGTCCAAGTCTGGATTTGATCCAGATCTCTTGGCTTCAGCCAGCTTATCCCACTCTATTTTTCAGACACAGCTTCAGACCGCTTATGAAAATATCACATCAGATTCTGAATATTGGATGCCAGAAGTCAAATATTACATTTTGCCATCAAATATTATTTAGATGTACTCTGCTCCTCAGGAATGCTACCAAGCGATGTCAAAAATCCGATTCTATTTCAAGCTGTCAATTATCCAGTGCTGCGGCAAGTCAATTAAAAATGGCCAAGTATGAAAAAAGTGTCATTGCATCAAAGGCTGCTTTTAAAAACTTAATCCCAGCAGATATCAAACAGCGGAAAGCACAGTCTTTTTGTGCAGCGCCATTGGTAGCCATTGGTAGCACGACTCCCATTCATTTCAAGTTCATAGATGAGTCCTAGCCTAGCAGTGTTGCTCTCACTGTCGCCAGTGGCTCTCCCAGGTCTCATGGACAGGTCTCTCAGTCTGGCTACTGGAAATCCTTGTTACTAAAGAAGCAGAAATTGTGAAGCAAGTCCTCTTCCACTGAATGTGCTGTAGCTCCTCTCTCTTTCAGATCCATCTGCAGCCCAACCAACAATGGTACTAGTCCATTCTCACTAGAAAGTTTATATGCTGCTTTGGGGGGAACTTAATATTTAAAGTGTGTGCGTGTATTTGAAGTTACATTCTCAAATGAATAGTCTTTGAATACTGTGACTTAAAGCATTATGCTCCCCTTTGAAAGAAGGACTGCTTTATTAATTTAATATTACTGCATTCCAAAATTAATAAATAATGGATAAAATTGCATTGCTCTGTACCAAAAGTAGATATTTTCAACAATAGATTGTGGGTATTTTTTAAAATAAAAAACCCAAACACCCTAATGGCATATTACAAGTGAAATCCATCCGTCAGATTTATGGCAAGTTGAGAAAAGCCTGGCACATATTTTTGGAAGTAAGCCCTATTGATTTAAATGATTTTAATCTTACTTCCAAGTAACTATGTTTGGCCTCATAATCTAAATATAATCTGTTTTGGACAATGTGCCAAAATTGCTATTTCCTTTGGCATCCAGCCCTTTTTATAATTACTTAAATTAGATGGATTTAAACATCTGCTTAATTCTCTCAGTGAAATCAAAGGGATTTTCAATTGCTTAACTTTGGATCATGCCCCATATTTAGGTGCCGTGTTTATAAAATGCCATAGTGCCTTTAATCTTCAAGATCAAAGCTTTTTTAATATGGGAAGCTTACAGAAGGTGCAGCAGTTTAAATCAGTTTTATTATCTGGGGTTTTAAAACTGATGCTGGCATAACTGAGCTGATGTGAAATATTACCATTTTATCTTTATAAATCTATACATTGCAGCTGAAGAAATGATGGCATTATTATGAAGAATCCTTAATGCTTAGCACTTCTCATAAGTGACCTTAGAGATCCACACCTCTTTGCCATTAACACACAAAGCGTTGATGAGATTGTGGGTGCACTTCCAGTTCAGTTTGGAGAAATGAACAGAAATCTTGGAACTGCCATCACACTTACTTTTTTCACCACAATCCAGTTACACCTTTCAAAACAAATGGGGCTAAATATGATTGAGTTGAAATTATTTAAACCAACAAAAACGGAAACAACACTTGTTGGACACCAGGAAGTCTACCAGGATAACTGACTGCTTAAGAGTCAAACTAGACATTACAGAAGAAACACACTGAACGCCTTCAAGAGTTTTTATTATTTATTCTTTTGAAGGTGGCATTGGAAGCTGCAATCAGAAGCAGAAAAGCAGCTGTTGGGGAGGAGCTGCACTGCTAGTCTGCTTCTGATTGCTTCCTTTCTCTCTTTGCTGTTTTCCTCCTCGGCCCCACTCCAGCTGCTTTCTTGACCACGGGAGACAGATGTGTGACCCCTTAAATTTGCACTGTAGTAGAAAAATCAGCTTGGGTTTTTTGAGTAACAAGAGGAGATATGGTTAAGTGTGTGCATGTGCATGCGCGCGCACACACTGTTCCTTTTGTTTTAACAGGCAGTCTTTTACAGTTACTTTCCCATAAAATCCCCACATCTCTTACATAAAGTCTAACTTGCACTTAGATGCCAGGAATAGTTACTTACAGGATTTCAATAGTGCTCTCGCACAACTTCCATTCATTTCAATAATTCTTACACAGGAGAACTTTCCATTGGGTCGTTCTGGTGGGTTGCATCTAGTTGCTGGTTTTGTGCTGGTGGAAAGCACTTCTGGGTTATGCAAGGTGGGACAGATAGTTATTACTGGGACTCAAGGGACTCTCTGGAACGATATGTGATTTGCTGTAGGGACTACAGTTGGTGGCGGTGGTGGGAATTGGCAAAAACAGGATGCCTAACCTTGCACTTTCAACTAAGTACAAAGCCATTGTTGGATATAAGTTAATGCACAAGTTAATGGATAGCTACAGAGACCATAACTTACCCAAAACGTTCATATTTCCTACATGCGTGCAGAAGAGATACAGTGTGTGTGTGTGTGTGTGTGTGTGTGTGTGTGTGTGTGTGTGAATGAATGAATCATGATTTTGTCTCTGTTATCCATTCTATATGATCAAAAACCTTCTCCTTATCCACTACAATTATTGTCAAGACTCTTGCCACATCTCTAGTTCTTCGGAATTTAAGATGGCACCTTCACATAACTCATGACAATTGATTATGATATTTAGTCTTTCTGCAAGGACTGCATAGAATTATCTTGACAGAGGTGATGGAAAGAGATTGGTTTGTATAGCACTGAAGATCCTTTCTAGTTTTAGATATCATTTATCGTCGTGGCATCATGACCACCCTTGCTTCCTGCTAGTAAAGAGGTTCTTTACTTGTTTTCATCATAATACTGTTGTTCCTGTGGGGGTTTAGCTTTGATGTCATCTGAGCCCTGTGATTTTTAGTTGTGAGACTAAAGTTTGGTCAAGAGAGGATTACTGGAATAAGCAGAAGTGGGATATTACATTTAGGATTCTGACAGTGTGATCAATGACCCTCCTTTAAAGAGATGTCTGATTCTGGAAGAAGAACTGGTACCTGGAGCTGGAAACTAGAGGCCTAGGTTTGCTGTCTATGAGAATCCAGTGCTATCTAGGACATCTCCTCTGGAAACAGAGGAACTGTATCTGTTGGAGAATTAATGCGATGAGCCCTTCCATCTTATGCTCAGCCTATATATATATATACACACACACACACACACACACACACACACACACACATACACAGTGGTACCTTGGGTTAAGTACTTAATTCGTTCCGGAGCTCCATTCTTAACCTGAAACTGTTCTTAACCTGAAGCACCACTTTAGCTAATGGGGCTTCCTGCTGCAGCCGCGCTGCCAGAGCACGATTTCTGTTCTCATCCTGAAGCAAAGTTCTTAACCTGAAGTACTATTTGTGGGTTAGCGGAGTCTGCAACCTGAAGCGTATGTAACCTGAAGCGTATGTAACCTGAGGTACCACTGTGTGTGTGCGTGTATATGTATGTAAATGAAAACACAAATCACAAAGACACCACTGTCTCTTGTCATTTTCCTTCTCGAGGATGATGCTCTAGCATTCCTGAAACTGAAGTGTGTGTAACAATTGATGATCTTCATCAACCTCAGCCAGCATGGCCAATGGTCTAGGGTGAGCGGAGCTGTAATATAGCAACTTCTGAAAGGCTACAGGTTCCCCATTCCTGCTGTAGGTTTTCTGAGATGGCAAGGGTCAGCAGGGCATTCTTTGTACCTGTGGTGAGGCTGTTTGTGCAACATGCCCACTTGTATAGTGTCATTCCTCCACAGTTTCCCTCCATTTCTACCTGGCCGGAGTCCTTAACAGGAGCTTTGTAGTGCTGTCCAGGGCTTGAAGGAGTAGGGTACCACAGAGATGTTGCAAATGCTGAGCACCACATCCTGAATTCTTTCAGAATGTCTGCTGGTCATACATTCATACTGGAAAGAAATACGAGGAATAATTAATAAAATGACAGGATATATAATTCTACATGACCCTACATGCTGCTTAAAATATACTATTACGACTTAGAATTAATTTAAATTTACAGGAAAAATATATACAGTTACTAAAAGGGAGAAAAAAACGGAATATTGCTTTCATATAAAAACAGACTTATTTATAAAGAAGCTTTACTGGAATTCACTGGAAAAATTGATACTTTTCTTAACCTTTTGAAATGACAAATTTCAATATAATGCAGAGCCCACAGCTTCTTACATTGCTTCTTATCAAATTGCTAGCATGTCGGCATGGCAGGAGGATGTGTATTGTAGTATTTAACTTGTTCAAAGATTGTACTTTAATTCTTCACCTTCTGGAGTCTCTGTTCAAGGTACTAATTATGGACTGGTGTAAAGCAGATCTAAAGTTTTTCTAAACCTCGGTTATTGATAGTATGATCTATCCATAGTAGTCATAAATAAGTGACATTTTGTGTGCAATAATACTCCAGTTTCTTTAAAAGTCTGATTAACTAAATGTTCTGGATATTGTTGCTGACCCTGCCTATAAATGAATACATATGGACCTTTACCTCATAACCTTGCCAGATAGGCCTTAACCAAACAAAAAGTGTAGTTGAAAAAGGATTAGAGAGAGATTATGAAATTGTTACTGGCTTGATCCATGATCTGCTATTACTGTAAAAATAACATTGTAATGTTTACATGCTTCAGGGTCTTTTAGACCACCAAAGAGTATTCAACCTGTGAAAAATCAAAACTGGGTGCTTTAAGGTAAACTGCCAGCTTTCTAGCTGGTTAAGAAATTTAAGGTACCAAATTAATATGTATGTACAGGAATGCTTGTTTAAAATGCATCTCATTGTAAGACAAACATCATTTCCCGCCTAAGCCTTTTGGTGAAATAACACACTAAAATGCCAAAGTTGTTCCAACAGAAAGATGTAAGGAATGTTCTTTCTTTCTTTCTTTCTTTCTTTCTTTCTTTCTTTCTTTCTCTCTCTCTCTCTCTCTCTCTCTCTCTCTCTCTCCCTCTTTCTTTCTTTCTTTCTTTCAACAAGGAAACAAAAAAGGAAAGGAAGAAAACAAGGAAACAATCAGTGAATTCTTATACATACAGCAACACATTACATGGACAGGAACACTTCATATGCAGACACACATAGCAACACATCACACACAAACACCACTTCCCTGATCTACAGATAGATATACTGCTGCCGCCTGCACATTCCTGTGTGGCAATCTAGCTCATGAGAAGCCTGTTTCATCTGGGAAGCTTCAGACTGAGCTGCATGAGCATCCCTGTGCTTAGTCTGAAAGGAGCTCAACTCCCCCCCCGCCCCGCCCAGCAATGAAAGCTTGAACCAATTTCATCCCATCCCACCCCCCATAAAAAGGAACCACTATCTTTATTCTAGTTGGGACAGAGACTGGCACTATAATTCCCAACATCCCTGAGGGGAATGTTACAATTTTCCTTCCAGGGCAGCATTTGTGACCAACCCTTTTTCAAACGCCCATAGCTCCAATATTTGCCTATAGCGACAAGATGGGTTTAAAATGGGAGTTGTGAAATCTCATCATTTTAGGAACTTGCACCTGGTTTTTCACCAGTGAACTAAAGGAAGACTCTTCCAGTGGGAAGATGCAACATACATTGCTAGCTAATGCAGGATACCTGTATTTCATTGCATTCATTTTTTTAACATGCCACAACAGTCCTTCTTCATCTGTTGCAAACCACCCTGGGATCTTGGGGTGAAGGCCAGTATACAAATTCAGTAAATAATAATAATCTGTATGTTCTGAATTTGAGGTCACATGCAGAGGCCTGAAAGTTCTATTCATCATAATCAAGAAAATAGAAACTCAGATATATAAGCTACCGGTAGTTGCCAAATGGCACCTTAAACCTAAGTTATGGTCGTCACAACGGACTGTATGGGCCATTTTCTTACAGTGAAATTTATTTATCATTACTATTATTATTAATTTCATTTCTATACTGCTTTATATTTTAAAGAAAAAACCTCACAGTGGTTTACAGCACATTAAAACATCAAATGAAACAATCTAGAAGAAAACAAATTCAGGCTTCTGGGAAAATATTTCAGCTCCTTCTCTAAATGACATTTTGCTTTCCTTGTATTTGTTTACCTACTTAATCTGCATAGCTGCCCCATAGCAGAAGTCCTCTAGGAAGCCAGTGTGGTGTAGTGGTTAGAGTGTTGGACTAGGCCCTGGGAGATCAGGGTTCAATTCCCCACTCAGTCATTGAAGCTCACTGGGTGACCTTGGGCCAGGCACAGCCTCATTGAGGAGGGGAGTAAACCATGTACTCCTTGGAGAAAAAGGTGGACTATAAATGCATTCAATAAGCTCTTCTGCTTACCTGCTTAAGAAATCTGGATGGGCCAGCAGTGGCATAGCGTGGGGTGTGCAGGGGGGGCCGGCCGCACCGGGCGCAACATCTGGGGGTTAGGGTTAGGGGGCGCAAATCCACGGGTTAGGGGGCGCAAATCCACGGGTTAGGGGGCACAAATTACTTGCCTTGCCCCGGGTGCTGACAACCCACGCTACGCCACTGTGGGCCAGCCAGGTGGAGATGTCAGTTGCCAGCCTGAAATCCAGAGATCCCCACGTGGTTGATTGGACCTGCTCCAGTTGCAAAATGCACCTGGGGAGATTTCTAACACTGGTCACATGGTACCCCTCATAAGGAGGCTTCACCAAGCCTCATTTCCAAACAAATAGGATACATTTTCTTGATTATGATGAATAGAACTTTCAGGCCTCGCTATGGTAAAATGCTGGAAATGACACTCGGCTCACCCATACAGAGCTGCTCTTGTTGCCCTATAAGTCATTAGTCAATAAAACCAATCTTATTACAGATATAGTGTGCATGGTCATATTTGTGTTTTATGTGTGCAAATTTACAATAGTTAATCTGTAGAAAGATGCAACCTTTTCTGCTCATCGTCAGTGAAGGCATTTCAAACTAACAAAGCTCTCTTCTGACTCTGTCTTTAGCCTTGTATAATGGGTCAAATTTGGCATGTCAGTATCTATTTCATTCTTTCAGTCATCCACAGTAGGAGTTGATACTGTTCTCCATATTTTAGCATAGCAAGTTCTTGCTTTTTTCAACATGTATATATGATCAATTCATGGTAAGCTACATTTCTTGAATAACAGAGTCATAAACAGTAACAGCTCTAAGTCCAACTTAATATGAGTAACTACATTTATCATCTCTTTTATCTTTACCAATATGCTTTCACAAATTTATGCTATTTACACTTCACTAGAAAGCTCTGAAATAAGTAGGAAGTAACTGAAGAGTAATTGCAAGGGAGTATTCTGGATTCGATCTGATGCAAAAAGAATGCCATTTTCTGTTTTATTAATGCAATACCACGGGGTGGAGGGTATTGAGATATTGAAAATATCAACTGTGCAACACAGTTGTGATCTGCTGGCTTTTGCTTGTTTTCCACCCAAAGCTCAACATGACAGCAGTGAAGGAAGGATGCCTAATAAATCTTCAGAATCAGCTAACAAATCTACTCAAAGCCAGAAATTTGAGAAAACATGGTCCCCTTGTAAACTTACATATGAAAGCAAATGTAGGAAGAGTTTGCTTTGAAAAGTAAGAGTTTACTGTGCTTTTCTGAAATATTTTTTAACTACCTTAATACTGTTTCAATAATGCCACTTCCTGCCATTACAGAAAATATTTAAAGTATACTTTAAAAATGCTGAGCGACTTCTTTTGCATTCAATGAATATTCATTGGGAAGTTCATTGGTGAATGCCTATTCAGAACTAAAAGATCAAAAGGGAACTGTGTCAATTTTGTCCTTTTCTGGGCTGACTGCTATTTTTGATGTAATAAATTGCCAATTTTGGAAGGGCGAAGAACAGAAATGGAAACGCATATGCCTTTCAGAAGACTTTTGACTGTGCCATTATGAATAGTCTCCCGACAAACAGTTTTTGCAGGCCATTCAGATACCAGATAGACATCCAATTGTTAACCATGCAAATCACCATATCCAATGGTCAGACAGCTGCTAGCTGGCTTTTGGAATAATTAGGATCCACTGACCAACTCAAGTTTTTGTGGAACTCAGGCAGGTCTACAGTTTGCATGTCCTTCATTTTTTTGGTCTTTGTTTAAAAGAATTCTACTAACTGAACATGTTTCATTCCCTCTTAAAAAGTCTAACAAAATGACACTCCTGTTGCTATCAAATATTACATACCAAACAAATATAAGGAATAGAAACCAAGCACAATTGTAGTCATTTTCTTAACAACTATGTAACAATTCTATTGTTGTTTGTTACTGCCTATTAAATTTTCCTTTATTTCTTTAAAATATTTCTAAATCACCTTTTTAGACAAAAACCCATGCAAGGCAGCTTATATGAACTTAAAATACAATATCACATCCAATAATTAATGATAATTTAAAACCATAGACTAAAACAATGCATAAGCTAACAACACATAACTGCATATTAGAACAATTTAAAACCATTTTGAACCAACAACACTGTATTTCCTTAACTAGGTGAGACTTCTCAACTAAAAGTGAACCAAAATATGTTGGTTTGCAGAGTCCATTCAAAAGCCTGTGCTGATGGGATTATGCATATGTCCCTTGGGAGGGAGGTGGCCATCACTGTACATCTCTTGTGCCTGCCAATCTGACTGACCTGAAAAGTGGACCTGCAACTTAGTCAGGTCAGATTCATACAGGTGGAGACAATCCTTCAACTAATGATCTCAGAATTATCTCAGAAATAGCAGGCGGTTGTGGATGAAGCCCACCCCACAAATTTTTTCCAATCTTCTTACAACTTGCAATGCAAATAAGATGCATTTTGTGTGTCTAATGCCCATAACAAAAAGATAACCATCATCACCTCCTACAACAGATTGCATGATCCCTGGGTTAATCTGTTGTGTATTGCATGCCAACAGTGGGCAAGGCCAGAGAACCCAAAGTGGGCAGACTGTGTAGCATTGTATAACTCTCACTTTCTGTCTCCCGTTCCATCTCTCTCTCTCTCTCTCTCTCTCCTCACCCCTCCCAATCTGGACTTCGTCCATGGTTTATTTCTGTAGATCATGGCATTAGTAAAGTTGGCACAACTTGATATAAACCCTCAGTGAACTATCTTGACCCGGGTACAGTTCTTATCTTGAATGTGTCCTTGAAGGTCATTTCTCATTATGGTCAGGTCCTTTCAGCTAGGGCAAGGTAAATAGAACAGTAAACAGAAAGGAGCTTGTAGGAAATAAACAATGGTGCAATGGAATAATGGTACTATAACACTCACCCTTCCAGGAAGACCCCTCACTCCTCTATAAGGTAACATTGATTCAAAGTAGTACTTAAACCCTAGATTTTAAATGGTTGGTTAACTCATAAGATCTATGGGGACCCCCTCCCTCATTGGTCCTCAGCAACCTCAAAGATCAGCCCTATTCCTCTCTAGACACAGACCAAAGGAATGTGTGAGAGATTTCTGTTGCCTGGCTGTTCTAGGACTTTAAGGGGAAAGCCTTAAGTCTTGCAGAAGGCACAGAACTTTGATCCCTGACTTTGTATATTCCTCTTCCTCTCTTATTTTTCTCTTTCGTGTGGGTACTGTGGCAAACTGTCATGCTCACTCTTGAGATTTTGGGGGAAGGGATCTTGTTTACTCACAACATCAAAGTATTATGCTATATAATCTGCTGCCCATTAATACTATAACATTGCTGTCTGAAAGCATCATCCATATGCTCTGTCACTTTCATTTCGAGTTACAATCTGTTCTTACTCCTCTCTGGAGCATAAGGTTAAGGACAAATGCGTATTCGTAATGGATGCATGTACTGACATCAGCAAAAGATTTCAATCTTCTCAGAGTTGTGTGTTGAATGCCTGAGTGCTGGACACATGCACCTTCAGATGTGCACCTCGTCACACCTGGATCTCGCCATCCTTGCCTCAATTAACACAGCTCAGAACAGGTCATTTGTAGATGGCTGTCTCTCCCATTTCCATATATCTGTCTATTAACCATTTCCATTTTTCTTCCCTTCCATCCTCTTCCTCTCCTCCCACCTTCCCAATGAAAGGTGGGATAGAATAATTAATAAAGAATGGCTCATGAGTCATGAAAGGTCCCCTGAACAAACGAACAAACAAACAAACAAACAAACAACCCTAAAATCAGCCTTCATCTGCATCTAGATTTATAATTGTTTCAACATATGAAATTGTTTTAATTATATTTTATATATGGATTTTTTAAAAAAAATGCAAATATGGAATTGGTTTTACATAATATATGGAATTGTTTGTAATTGTCTTTATTGTTGATGGTGTTTTTACTGTGAAATTGCTTTTGGATACTTTATGGGAAGCAATTCATAAATGGAATCAAGTAAATGAAGAGCCCCTATTGGGGGGGGAAGGAGGGGTCTTTTTACGAGGAAAGCAGCTTGCTGAGTTGCTTTTTTTGGTGGACAAATCATGTGAAGGGAAAGGGTTAAACATTTTCCTCTGCTGGAAAATATTCTGTAGTTGCTTTTCAACATATGTGTGTGTGTGTGTGCTTGTGTGTGTGTATATACAGAGAGAGAGAGAGAGATTATTGAACTCCTGCAACCCAGTCAGTTGGGTGAGGTAAATTATTATTATTATTTATTATCACCATCATCGTCATCATCATCATCACTGTGACACACAATTGTGAAGCAATCCAAATTTTGCTGCTACCCTGTTCTCTTATAAACAATAATCAAGACTATAAAAAATAATATAACATGTCAGGTTCCAACATCCCAGCTCACTCTAATGTACTGCAGAAGTTAACAACCCAAGATAGAGCTATATGTACTGGGCATAAGAATCCACTGGATTCAAGGGACTGATCCAGCAACCATTTTTGTGTGCGGTCATGGTGACATTTTCTCACCCCCCCCCCAAAAAATATATTCACTCTTCTGTTCTTTGATAAGGGGGCTAAATGGGTGACTTCATGCTCTGTGTCTGTGTGTCTTGTTTATTGTTAATTATTGTTCATGTTACCACCACACTATATTCTTTACCAGAACATATACAGAAACATAAGGTGCAATTTTGGAAGTGAGAGAAAAGCAAAGGTTATAGGGGATGCCTGAGAATAAATGACTATATGATAAATGCACTATTAAAATCAGTTTCAACAATAAAACACACACCTCTGCTCGTGGTTTGTATCCACCAGTACTTACTGCCTTAATGTGTAGTACTGAAAGCTGGATGCTGTAAGCAGAATATATATAAAATAGCAAGTTCTTCTGAGAACGTTGTTTTGGAATACAGGACCATCTGGTGATTTGATAAAAGTATTTCATTACTTAAGGCAATTGGACTGTATATTCCCTGGACGCCACCATTTATAGCTTAAATACAACTCACATGTGAATTCAGCATTACAAATAAGAAACAGCAGCCTTTGGACTTGTACACTAATGTAGTCCTTTCATCACCCAGTTACCCTTAAGCATCTCCTTTCCAATTTGGTCTAAATGCAAAGCATTAGCCCCTTCAATAAAAATGAGTGACTATCTTTTGAACGAAAAGAAAAAGGCCATTTAAAAGAAAGCAAAGATAAGGGCTCGATAAGGGCTCATATAACTCCTGGTAAGATCCTATATCCAAGCTCCCTTTTTATAATTGAAGGTGCAATCCCATGCCCAAGATACGTTGGCTGGGGGAAGGGAGCATTGGCCTGTGGTGGAAGCCCTGCCTCTCCAGACATGCTTCCTCCTGGGGGAACTCACTGGAACAATTCCATGTTGGCCTGTTTTGCACTGCCAACACAACGCTGCCAATGGAGGGCACCAAGCAGGATGCAGAGAAAGGTGTTATGGCTCCTTGACTGGGAAGCTTCCTCAGGCCCACTTCCTACCCCCAACCTCTGAATACATAAAGGTCTTCCTAACCCCTACTTAATGGGATGCGGGTGGCGCTGTAGTGTAAACCACAGAGCCAAGGACTTGCCGATCAGAAGGTCAGCGGTTCGAATCCCCGCGACGAGGTGAGCTCCCGTTGCTCCTGCCAACCTAGCAGTTTGAAAGCACATCAAAGTGCAAGTAGATAAATAGGTACCACTGCAGCGGGAAGGTAAACGGCGTTTCTGTGCGCTGCTCTGGTTCGCCAGAAGCTGCTTAGTCATGCTGGCCACATGACCCAGAAGCTGTACGCTGGCTCCCTCGGCCAGTAAAGCGAGATGAGTGCGCAACCCCAGAGTCGGCCACGACTGGATTTAAAGGTCAGGGATCCCTTTACCCTTTACCTTTTAACCCCTACTTGTCTGCTCAAAATGTACGGGGACCCTGCCTCAGAAATCTACAGAAGAGCACTCAAAACCAGCTGCCACTTCACTGTCACCACTAGTAACTCAAGGACAAGACCCCACCCTGGTAAGCAAGTGGTGGAAGCACTTGCCTTGGGTAAACTGCCCTTCCTTCCCCAATACCTAGCAGCTTGTGTCCTCCCTCACTTCAACTCAAGTCCATCCCATGAATCCTGACAGGCAGGTAGAGACACTGCAGCTTGCCCTGGGCAAACTCACCACCTGCCTGCTGATAGTTACAGGATCTTCCCCAGGCAGGAGAGCCAGAGCTGGGCCAGGCTGGGGTAAGTCAGGGACCAGGAACTCCGAGACCAGCCATCGGACAGGTTCAAAGGACTGAGCAGGGATGAGAAACAATGGGAGTTTCTCAGAGGCCAGGTCTACCTGGACTTCAACAGTGTTCAGACGCCAGACCTAGCAGAAATAGGAAACCTACCATCTGATGCTAGTTACGTATGTATTTGTTCATTTGTTCTCCCCCCAAAAAAACAAAAATGCATCTTGAAGAAGACCATGCCCTGGGACCACACCCTACTGACCCTTCCCATTTGGTGATGCCAGAGGAACTAGGAGGAAGTTGCTCTTGCAGGGCTGGTCCCATCAGCGCTGCTCAAATGCCAAAGAGATCGTGCTGGGAAGGCTGGTGCAAGGCACCCGTCCTTGGCAGAGGAGGTGACAGCAGCAAAATGGCTCTGGTGCTCTGTGCTTTGGAAGTGGCTATGAGGAGGAGGACACAAAGGATGCCACAGGTGGGGAACAGCCTGGGGAGGGGATGCCTCCTCCCACCCTTTTGCCTTACGGGGCTAGGAAGGAGAGACAGTCCACTTATTTTCTGTCCTGCCCCACCCACGGAGTGGAGAAATCCCCTAATAATGGGGAAGAGCATTGACCGGCAAGGAGGAGAGGCTGGACAGCTAGAAAAGGAGGAACCAGAGGCGGAACTGACCCCTGTCCCATCAGTGAGAACTCTGTAGGCAGCAGACCCACATCCCTTGGAAAAGTATGTGTCTCCAAGTGCACCAGACTTGTAGGGGGGCTTTAAAAGCTGGTGGGAGGGGTGTGACTCATCAAGATCCTTTGTAGCTTTTGCCCAGTCTTGGACCCTTGATGCTTTAAAAAGAACACCTCTATAGCTTTACCTGTAGCCTGACCTGCATTGTTGGAAGCCTTGACTAATGTTCACTTATTCACAAGTAAGAGCTTTTGCTGGAGCTTTGGAATGGGTGCCAAAACATTCAGTCCCCGAATTTTGACCTTCCTGCCCTCTCCCAAAGGACCTGCACTGATTCATAGGATGAACACTGGGAACTCCACAGAGCTCCTCTCCCTGTGGAGCACCGTTGCCAGTGCTGGAAAGTTGCTGTGCCTGATTCTGGGCAATTCTGCTCTCCCATTTCTGCCCCCACTGACCCAGGCCATGATATTCAGGAGGTGGGGCCCACCCTAGGGGAGGCCTTTTAGGAGAGGAGTGGCCTTCTGCTCACAAAAAGCTACACATTCTAACGCCAATCAAAAGCAGCATGTTCTTGTGGATACGTAGACACTGAAATTGAATGCTAAGTGATATTTGGCATTTTTCTGATTGGCTAGAATTTTGCTTAAAGTTGGTGCCATGTGTCTGACCTGTATCATGCAGCAAATCCCACGATGACATAAAAGGAACGTAATGGCCCGGGGGGGGGGGCTACTATCACCCCAACCTTTGTTTGGTGATTTATTGTTTTTAATGAGAGCAGAAGGAAGCGGCAAAGCAAATATTTTGCTAAAATGTTTTCCGAAAGGGCCATTGGAATTTTAAATGGTTCTTATTTGGTGTGCTTTGCATAATTTGTTACATTAAATACAAACCAGATTTTGTCTGCAGCTGTAAATGCACACGCTGTGATTCAGAGTTTCACAGGGAGGCATTGTTTGCTTATTTGGAGTTGGTAAAATAAAACGGAACGGGTAACGATGCTGCTGGCTGGCTAGGAAGGCAGTTCAAATGAGGCAGGCTGGATCCTCCAGGGAGGGACATCAGATTTGTTCTCTTGGCTGCATTTTTGCTCTTTGGCAAAATTCATTGTTATTTATCTGTTACGAGGTGAAAAACGGAATCAAGGATTTTGTAAAACTGGAATCGCGGAAGGGTTTCTGAGGGGAGCTTTTGTTTCTAGCTGGAGTTGCAAAGTCCCCACCCCCACCCCAGAACTGAAGGAAGTTTTAAAGAGGGTGCTACGCTTGTGGGGTGTGCGACCCCTTCCCCCTTTCATTACTTTTTCAGGTATTGTTTCAAAAAATCTGCTTGACCAAGATGACAATGGGGCAGGAGGAATGTGTCTGCACCCTGGGGAGCACTGCCTCTCACACTCAACCCACATTCAGTTCTTTTACAATTGAGGAATGGTCTCCTGCTTCTGTTTCAGCCACTAGTGTCAGGTGACAACATGCAAAAGTTGTAAACACACCGAGCTGCCCTGACCATCACTTCCCAGTTGCTTTATTTAAAGAAATAATGAGCTACATCAACCCAACTGAGGGCAATTTCCTGTGTTTCAGCTTCTGTTTGTACTGGAGAACACCTAGAAATCATCCCTGTGGCAAAAATACAAGACAGAGGACAGCACTCTGGCAGACTTTATCCTCAGCAACAGACTAAGGGTCATTTCACAAGTTACATTTGCCATCAAGCACACACTGAACAGGGAGCCACAGCCAGCTTCATGGAGGAGAGTACCGGCATCTATTTTTCTAGGAAAAGAGCGCTGGCCACAGCTAACCCTGAATGTATACCTCTGTGATGATGCCCACATTTAAAATGGCCCTGATAGCAATTTCTTTAAAATACAAGCAGTGTGAAATAGGCTAAGCATGTAAGAGTGGCATTCACAGTGGCAATCTACGAGTCCAGAACTCTGTTCATCTGGAGCCATGGCAGAGCAATAGCATATTTCAAATGATGTGTTGAAGGTTTCCCCTGTAGATTGTGCCTGGCAGTGGCGTAGCGTGGGTTGTCAGCACCCGGGGCAAGGCAAGTAATTTGCACCCCCTAACCCGTGGATTTGCGCCCCCTAACCCTAACCCCCAGATGTTGCGCCCGGTGCGGCCGCCCCCCCCCCCTGCACCCCCCACGCTACGCCACTGGTGCCTGGTGCCTGGAGTAAAGATATTTTTTTTTAAAAAACTACTTGATGCATTATTGTTTTTTTACAGTAGCTGTTCAGGCAGTTCTAAGTCACAGCAATCCAGTGCCCTTCAGAGGTAAAGCTTCCTCCATGACTACCAGAAAAAGAGCAAATGATTCAAATATATGTAATGCAGGTGACAGATTTTTTTCGGGCACAGAATTTGTGTCAAAATCCTTCTCCATTGCAAGTGACTTCTGCATGCATTCCTGGAGGAGACAAATTTACTGGAGGACAGCCCACAGGGACCGAAAGTAGCAATGCTGATAATCTCCCTGAAATATGCCAGGCAGCAGACTAACAATGGCTGTGTTTGTATGTCATGCCAAACCATATTTTAGTGCAGCGTAAATAATTGGGAATGAGCTGCAGTGAGCCACAGGCTAGTGCCATCTCCCCTCTCCCCTCTTCTTCCACTTGGCAGGGAAGAGGAGTCTGGAAGCTTTCACTTCTGAATTTGTTTAACCACAGCTTACCATGTTGTCCAGACCCAGAAACAGAAAAGTAAAATAGAAGTTTTCTTTAAAATACAATGGAGAAGAAAAACAGAAGTATTTTGAATTTTTTGGCACTTTTAAAAATAAGTATGTTCACAGCTGTCAGCTTACAGATTTGAAAATAAGGGACCAGCAGCCTCGAAAATAAGGGATCAGCAGCGAAAATAAGGGATTTTGGCTTAGCTTATACATAAATCCGGCACTGATGGAGCCATGCTGCTTTGGCTGCGACTGACTGTGTTTTGCAGGGGTTGGACTAGATGATCCGAAGGGTCTACAACTCCCACCAAAGAAGAGGGGCAGACAAAACTGATGAACGATGTTGAGATGGCAAAGCTTACAGGCAGAATTACCGGTAGAAACCAGGAAGAGGACCTCTTTAATAAAGAATGGGGAAAGTTTATAATTTAGTTGAAAAGCTATTGTAAAGAGTTACATACATTGGTAGGATTGACAGAAAACTTGTAGTAAAAATTTGAACTATGGATGGGCAAATGATTTATAAGGGATGCAGAGGGGGAAATCACTACATTAAGATGCTGCACTGGTTGGAGGGGATGCTAAGCAGCACGTCGGGGCTGCCGTCGTCCTGGCGCGAGGAGTTCCATCGGCCCTCCCCCGCCCGAGAGAGAGGGAGGGAGGGAAAGAGATTCTCGCCCATGCCGCCCGCGAGCCCAGCATGCGGTGCTTGCGGCAGCGGTGCAGCGGCCACTCAAGCGCCGCCCTTCTGCATCCCTCCCCATCCCCGCCTCTTCCTCCTCCCTCAGGCCGCCTCCTCAGCCACTGCCGCCACCTCCGGCTTCCCCTGGCAGCGCGGCGGAAGTCTCGCAAGAGAGGGGCTGCCTGCCTGCCTGCTGCCACCTGTCTCCTCACAATGCGCCCCTGAGGGGGAAAAGGGAGAGACGGAGACGCGGCAGCTCGTGGGCACTCTCTCGAGGCAGAGAACCCCGAGCCGCTGCTTCCCTCCTGAGCCGGGCAAGCATGAAACTTGGGAAATTTAAGGGACATCATCAATCAGCAGTGGGAAACAGCGCTGGGATAAGAGAGTTTCCCACCAAATAAGGGACGGTTGACAGCTATGAGTATGTTATTGTGAGCTCTGTGGGGAATGGGCCACCATGGAAGTGCATGTTATGAAACAAAAGCTTAAGATAACTGTAGTTAATCTTAATTGTGGTTATTTTAAACAAGCCAGCTTCATTCACAATGGTTTGAAGTTTGCTTGTTTGAAATTAACCATAGTTAACATTAACCACAATTCACCACAGTCTAAATGACTTAACTGTGGAAACTGCTGGGATGCAACTCTGCTTGTATTGAAGATGGGTGGGTCTGCATAGGAGAAAGTAGATAGTTGAAGAAACCTCCAAGCTTCCATGACTGTCCTTTAATCTGTGCTGATCTTCCCTCAGGTGTTAGACTGATACTCTTTAGGATTGCTTTCCTCTTTTCCTTCTTCCTCCTCACTTTGGGAGAGGAGACATCCTTGTATATCTCTCCTGCTGAGAACAAAGAACAGGTATGGCTCTTTGTATCTCCACCTTAGTTAGACAGAACTAGGATCCTTTTTCCAGTATGTAATTTCATAGAATCATAGAATTGTAGGGTTGGATGGGACCCCTATGGTCATCTAGTCCAACCCCCTGCAATGCAGGAATCCTGAGCAAAACCACCTCCAACTTTCAGGTTAACAGCCACATGCACTGGCCCATGGCGCCTTCATAACGTAAATTCCCTATTTTCCTTAACTCGGAATCTCAGGGTCAGGTGTGGTTATCAACCAGGGATTCGGTGTGCAGGTCAGCTTCCAAGCTGCTTGTTAACCCTGCGTGCATATTCCAAGAGTCACAAGCCGCAGTTAAGCAAAAGCAGAAGCCCCTGCAGGATGGGGCCCACATTCCTTTCTGGGCAACTTTCCGAGGCCATGCGCAGGAGGACAGGACCAGAGGCAAAAAGAGAGCAAAGCCATGGATGCAGATTTTACCTTGTGCAGTATGCTAGTTTCTCTAGACTCCCTCCTCCCTCTTTGTCCTCCGTCCAGACAAGGAAGATGCATCATCTTAATTACAGGATGCAAAGACACTGAGAGGGAGCAGTGGGGAAGGGGGTGTTGAAGCGTGGCCAGATAAAGAGGCCTGGAAGACAGTGCTGGATCTACAGATTTTGCTCAAGGGGCCAGAAGTCTGCACTGCTGCTGTCGTCTTCTTGATGCCTTTGGGAGTCTCTCCAAATGCTGCTCTCTGCTGAATGGAGGACAGTTCCAGAGTGGGGAAGCCCTGAGCCCTGCTTGGCCTCTGGAGCATGGCAACTGTGCTCTTCCCTTCAAGCAGCCCAAGTCTTGGGCCCAGTGGCAGCAGCCAACTTACTCCTGAGTAAGCCTGAGGGTTCCCAGGCACCACCAAAGTCAATGGAGCCTGCAAACTGGGGAGGGGTGTGGAGCATGCCCAGAGGGCTCCCTGTCAGGAGCTCAGCCTACACTTGAGTAGGAACCTGGCAGAGACACATGCCCGACTGGCATGTTCTCTCCCTCCTGGTCAATCGTTTGGGAGCTTCAAAAGCTTTCTTCAGCCCGAACATCACAGCGACCAATGCCAACAGACACCCGCACACTTAGGGATCCGCAGAGTTTGCACAGTTGCATAACAGACCTCAGCAACTCAGCATTTTGGCTAATCTACTTTATTTACATATAAACACACACGGAGCACTGCAACATGGATCCCTCTCTCTCTAGCATCAGGCAGCAAAGAGAAAAAACAAAGGACAGTAGTCCCACTTCACGGAACACAGGAATACAAACATCCTGTCTCCATCACTTCCCACTCTGTGGAGTCAAAACATACACCGTCATGTGAAAGACAACAATCCCATGACTGCAATCACGGAGCAGGAATTCTAACACTCCCTCCTGGCTAATTTGCGGTGGGGACGGGACCTCTGACTCAAGCTTGTACTATCTTCCCATCACTTCATGACAGTAACTTTCTACAATGTTGATTAAGCAAGTTGGTTGCAAGTATAAAATTCATATAAATGAAAACAACAAATGGCCACCTCCTGAGGTTTGATTGATGGGAAAGCCCTGTGGAACTCCCTGCCCCTGGGAATTTGCTGACCCTCTCTTTCCTCTCCATAATAGCTGAAGCCTGTGGTTTGTCAGAGAGCTTTTGCCCTCCCTGCTGCTGAAACCCGCTCAGTGTCGTCCCCCCCATTTCATGTCTTTGTTTGCTGCTTTTATATGTCGATACGTTGTTTTGTGGTGCTTTAACTTGTTTTTATTCTTTTAATACATTATTGCTGTGGAGAGCTGCCTTGAGCCATTCTTGGAACTAGAAAGGGAGGATATAGATGTAATTCATGAGTAGATAAATAAAAAGTACTTCTAGTTTCCCTCAACTTCTTCTTAATAAAGTTATAACTGTTTGGGAATTTGACAGATCTCATGGGTCAAAGAAAATATATCAAACATTCTTGGAACAGTTCCCCTCTTCAGTGTTAAATCCTCAGTATATGATGCAAAAGGATCTCTTCTCTTCCAGAAATCTGCTCTGGAGATTTGTTTCAGTCTTTTCCCAGTATTGCAAAATGCATTTATCATGTGTCTTTTACATAGACATTAAAAATGTATTTCTTCTTGCACCACAGTTGCCACATAATTCAACTGAAAAGGAACTGGTAAGAATTGGAAAAATAATGTTAGAATGCTCAGACCAGATCTAAAATTATGGGAAATACTCTGACAAAAGCTGCGCAAACAATTTAGGAAAGCAATATTTTATTTTGGTCTCTTCTTCTATTGTTAGGAGGGAGGAAATCTGTGGGATAGACAAGCCTGTGTAATATATTGCCTCTGTTGGCTGAGGAGCACGACAGCAGGGGCTTGTAATAAGGATGTGGTAATACACCACAAGGAATCTGTAGACTCATAAAACCTGACCTTATAAATCTCTGCGTTTATCAATCCCATACAGCAGCCACTCCCTGTGGTGGAAGTCTCAGACCAATAAACCTGCAGTTGATAACCATACCATTTATCTTTGATATTTTCCCCTAAGCAAACTAATCATAGAACATTAATAACCTCTGTAAAAATTGGAATGTCATCTAAAAAGCAGGGGTACTATCAGATCTTTCTTGTTATGCTACATACAATTAAAATCCCCAGAAAACTCATCTGTGTTTATAAAAGCCTGATAGGTACATTCAATGTATCTTTTCTTTCCGAGTGTTTTCTTAAATTAGGAGTCTTTTTTCTTTACTCAAATTTGGAATCACGACTGCTGATATTGCCTTCTTCAAAAGCTGTTGGGGGAAGAAGCAGTGGGGGACTTAATTTGCCCTGCAAATTATTATTTTTGTAATGGATTTCACTGCCAAGGTAACTTCATTAGGCATCCTTCTGTACTCAGTTCCTGAACATATTAGCTGTGATGTTCCTGCACAGCCCGACTGTGTAGTGAGAGACCGAGCTGTAAGAAGGAAGATCCTGGTTGAAATCTCACCTCGGACACGAATCCACAAGGTGGTCCAACGTGACTTCTCATCCCTGGTCTGCAATAGCGGGGCAAAAATACTAACCTACCTTGCAGATATAATGTTGAAATAATGTATGTACAGCATTTACAAAGCATTCAAAAACATTTATTGTTTTTAATTATGTTGTAAACCAACTCAGAAACTGAGATTAAGAAATGGGTGAAAATATTTCAAATAAATAAAATGCACATTTATAAAATTTGATAGTTGCCATGTACTGGTATTTTGAATTTGACAGTTCATGAGTTTTCAGGTTAGATGCCAATGAAAAATAAATTAAGAAATATTAACATGGCTAAAGCACTCTGGGAGGATTTCAACTCTTTTGAGTGCCATGTAAACCAAGTGATTTTTCTGCTACTTAAAATGAAAAAGTTAGGCCAAATGCTGGATTTAAAAGAATTTAAAATATTAATGATATTCAGCATATTTTCTCCAGAACCTGCATTTTATCCTTTTTTAATTAACTCATTTCTTAGCTTTCAGATTTGCACAATTTTAATTGGAATTTCATTACTTATTGTTTTCCTTGAGAAGGCAGCTTTGTATCCTTTATGAAATTTGTTGTAAAGCCATTGCTAAGCAACATACTTTGGCATTTATATAAGCTTTTATCCTCGTGCACTCAAAGCCACACATTTGCATTTACAGATAAAATATTATGAAAGTTGACACCAGTTTAATCACAATACCCAAATGTTAGGCTGCCCATAATTGATTTAATTATTTGTGATTGCTCTGCTGGGGCTTATGTGTGGACTTTAGTGTGATTAAGTAGGAGGGGGCATACAAGTCAGAGGCTAATGATGTCTCCTATCATAATTTACAGCCAAAAGGCTGCTAGAGCTAAAGGTATAGGACACAGTTTTGGTGGTGTGTCTGCTGTACAGCTTCCCTGGTAGATTGGGTATCTTACCTTGCTTTCAAACTACAAGTTAGAATCCTAGGCTTTTTCTTTTAGAAAAGAAAAGATACACATTTTAACTTAAAGGATGATTTTAGCAAATCTGTTCTTGTTTCTTAAAAGAAATAGATCTCCAAGGAGCAACCTGAAGAGTTCCATTGTGAGGTATTCTTGCTTTGTTGCCTCCTACTTTGTGACTGTGCAATAAACTAATTTGGCATTCAGCACAAAGTTATATTTCCTTTAAAAGACACTGAAAAAATTGTTGCATGGAGGGTGTGAAAGAAGTTGCTGTCAACATTATAGATCCCAATGATCACTCAGCAGTTTTGTTTAATTGTCACCAAACTAGCCTGTGTAATTGCTTCAAGGCAAAGGATGTTGACAATGCTGTGCTTTGGAGTCATTTGCTAGTTTCCAAACTCATATTTACCAGTTGTGTCATCCCCATCGCTGCTGAAATCAAAACAACAACACTGCTAAAATATGAGTTGGTGGCTATTTTGGAAATTAACGGTTGTTTTCAAAAGCTGAGTAGAGCCACATCTTAACATTTTGCAAAGGGGAGGATAAGAAAAAGTGCCATCGTGTGAACTATTTCTGTTGGATAGACTAATGAAATTAAGTTCTTTTTTTAAAATCTGATGCTGAAAGGCAAAGAGAGGCCACAATAAACAGGACTGAGCCGCATGCAAGCAGAGAAATGATCCAAAAGTGGGGAAGAGAACATTCTTGTTCCAATAATAGATAACAGTTTCTGGAATAAACCCTAAATCTCAGAAGCACAGCCTCGTGTGGTATTTTTCATATTGGATTTCCCTTCCATTCCTCTGCTCTGCAAAATGTGAAGGCGGTTCACTCTCTCCCAATTTTAGAGGTGAATTTTGCAAGAGACTCAACATCCAATATTTTGAGCTGAAATGTATTATCCAAAGGATGTAGTTAGCTATTTATTTAAGCTGGTTCTGAACCAAAGAATCCTGATACAAAGCTGGAGCTAGTAAAGGCTTGAAAAACTATTGACAATAAGCAATTCTTCATGGAACAAAACTATTACAATAGGGAGTCTTTGATCTTGCCTGTCTCCTGTTGCCAATTGAACTTTGTCACCATGCACTGTCATCCACAAGGGAGCACTTCTGAATTAAGCAGTCTACAGCAATTTAGTCTGCTCCAGCTTTGAAGTGCCAACATCAGTCAGGCCCGTAGTAACTTTTTTCATTAATTCCCCCCCCCTCCTTCCCCCAGCTCTTTCAGGAGCATTTTTGCAGTCTGGGCAATTCAGATAACTAAAAGACAAGAAACACCAAGGCAGGAAAACATAAAAAGCCAAGCTGGGGGTGGGGGAGGCTCCCTAACATACCAATGTAAGCAATCATTGGGCTCTAATGGTGCAGTTCATTAATGTCCACTTCAAAGCAAAGGTTTACTGACTTTGAGGATTGACTAATTTACACATTGTGGGAAATTTCTGCCAGCCAGGCATGTAACCACTAAATGTTGCCGGAATAAATAGGAACGCCTCTTTCCTTCAGAAATCGGGAATTGCAGAGTGACCCTTCACTGCAAAAAAAGAAAGGAAAAGGAAAAGCCCGTTGATTCGGATGGGAGTGAGGCCCGTCCCTCGGGCGTGAGTTTCCCGGGCGCCGCAAGCAGAGGCTGCGCAGGAGCTTATCTCTGCTTATCAAGGTGCCTGATCGCACGCTTAGCTACCATTCCGAGGGGAACTGGGAGGCAGCGTCCAAGGTGCGAGGCAGAAGCAGTGGTTTAGTTTGTTTTTTGTTAAACTTATTAGTTGCCTGTCACCTGACATACACGCACAAGAGAAGGAAAAAAGGGGATATAATAATACATCAATATACTGTCTAATATAACATTTATGAAAAAAACCGAAATCACCCATCAGCCATATAAATAATAATAAACAACATTAACAATATATATTGTTTTAATATTTTAACTTTTGTATGTTTTAAAGTAGGTTTGTGGATTTTTCTTGATTTTACTGTTTTATTTTTATAAACCGCTTTGAGGGTTGTTGTTGTTTTTACAATCATCCGTTGTATAAAGTTTATGAAACAAATAGATGTGCATGCACATATCTTTTGTATGTTCATGTTTTTCCCTCAGAAGCAGTAGAATGTAATATCCACTACATGTCCTAACATACACAGTTCAGATCTGCTCTGTAATCATCTGCTTTTCACAAAACCACCACTGAGTACAGAAAACTCAGTGTGGATTATAATATAGAAGAAAAACACATTCATCAGCTACAAACAACAGGCAATACTATTGCGAATTAACTGGTATAAAAAGTCCTACAAAACAGCTGATCCTCCACTTCCTAAAAAATAGGAAGGAAGGAATTCTGGAAGGTCTACAGGTGAAGACAATTCCACAATCACTGCTCAAAACACCCAGATCTCTACTTTAATTGATGGGCAGCTGGAACCTATGCATTTTAACTCAGAAGTTACCATCAATGTGTTCAACGGGACTTCCTGGGAGTTACGTGGTCCCAGGGCAGGTAAGTATGCATAGGATTGCAGCTTTAAGCTCATAAATAAATAGTGCTGACAAGGAAAGGGTCACCATTTGATTTTATAAGGGAAAGGAGCTTCTTAGGTGCCTGGTAAATGGGAGCCAATAAGAGGGGCCTGGTCCTAAGAGCCTCCAGGACTGTTTTATGAACTGGTATTTTTAATGTGCTCTCTCAAGTACCCAATAAGTACAAGTCCTTGTTCGTTTTCAAAACAAGTGCCTAAAGCATTTCTTTTTTTAAAAAAACCAACAACTACCCAGCCTTTGGGAAGTTTAAGGACACTGCTTAGAGACAATTGTAATTAAGCAGTACAGTATATAAATTGCCCAAACAAAGAAAGAAACAAAAAGGTAGAGTTGGGAGTTAAACAACCACAAAATAGCTTCCTTAAAATATAAAAAAGCCTGTGCTGCTTAGTTTGTTTTTAGAAGTTAATACTTTCTTTACTTTTAATTACTGTGTTGTTTTAATGGTTACTGAATGGTTGCTGTAAGCAGTGAGTCCCCTAGGGCAGAAAGGAAGGATGAAAAGACTCGAGGAATGAATTAATGGATGAATTAAAAAGTTTTTTGGTTTTTTTTTTAAATGTAGGCCAGACTTTAAAAGAGAATTTAAGCTTTCAGTCTCTTTGAGGATAGTTTCTTTACTGCAATTATATATATTCACATCCTGTTCAATGTAGTAAGATACTAACAGCACAACTCAGGAACTTCCCAGTGGCGCAGGGATTTATGGAAGTGAGGAATGGGAACAAGCTCAGTATGACCAATATGGTGAATGTTCCAGCCACTGGCTGCACAGTTCTATTTCACATAAGTGAGCCTATTGGTTATTTAGGAACGTGTAGAATGCCCAAGAGAGGGAGGGGACCTTGCGTGAGTGTTTGAGGACCAGGAGATTCGGAGGGAAACCAAAATGCTTGTTTACAAAACTATTGTACTACCAACCTTGCTATATCCTTGTGAAACATGGACCACTTATAAACGCCATCTCCAACTTCTCAAAAGATTCCATCAACGGTGTCTCCGAAAAATTGTACACATCACTTGGGAAGACATGCAAACTAATATCAGTGTACTGGAAGAAGCAAAGATCACCAGTGTTGAAGCAATGATTCTTCAACATCAGCTTTGTTGGACTGGTCATGTTGTGCGGATGCCTGATGATCGTCACCCAAAGCATCTACTCTATTCCGAACTTAAAAATGGAAAGAGCAATGCTGGTGGTCAACAAAAGAGGTTTAAAGACTGTCTCAAGACAAATCTTTAAAAATGTAGTATAAACACCAACAATTGGGAAACACTGGCCTGCGAGCGCTCCAGTTGGAGAACAGCCTTTACTAAAGGTGTCATGGGCTTTGAAGACACTCGAACTCAGGACGCAAGGGAGAAACGTGCTAAGAGGAAGGCACGCTTGGCAAATCCACACCGTGATCAACTCCCGTCCGGAAACCAATATCCCCACTGTGGAAGGATGTGTGGATCCAGAACTGGCCTCCACAGTCACTTATGGACTCATTGTTAAAACCGTGTTTATGGAAGACAATCTTACTCGGCTACGAGTGATCGCCAAAGAAGAAGAAGAAGAGATTCATGCCATCTTCAGGTAGCACCTGAATATTGCCAAAAGGAAGGAGTGGCAGCACTTCCTTTAAATGACAGAAGTGCAGAAGCACAGAGACAGGAGCCAACACTAGTGGGAGAGTGGATGAAATTGCACCAACCCACAGATGACTTTAGCATTTGGCTGGAGCAGGTTTGGCCCCTCCCTCAGCAGTCTTGCACATAGCACACTTTACCTCATCCCAGAAAATGTATTGGGAGCCAGTGAGCGGCTCCTACCTGCAGAATCCTGCTTCTCCACATGCATAGATTCACCCTGTGTTCTGCTTCTTGATTTCACTAGAAACTGACAGAACTGGCTTTTGTGGATAGATAGACAGACAGACGGATGGACAGACAGATGACTGTATCCAAGTCCATATGTGTCATTCACATGAAATGAAACTGAAGAACCTACTTTTGAATGGGGGCACATTTTGGTTTTGTATTACATATGATCTAAAAAAAAATGTAGTCTAAGCATTTATAACTGGGAAACACTGGCCTGCAAGAGCTCCAATTGGAGAACAGCCTTTTCCAAAGGTGTTTTTGAAGAAGCACAAACTCAGGGTGAAAAGGAGAAACGAGCTAAGAGAAAGGCACTTTTGGCAAACTCTCACCGTGATCAACTCCTGCCCGGAAACCGATGTCCCCACTGTGGAAGGACGTGTGGATCCAGAATTGGCCTCCACAGTCACTTACGGACTCACTGTTAAGACTGTGTTTGTGGAAGACAATCTTACTTGGCTACAAATGATGGTCAAAGAAGAAAGCACTATATATGATGGGTGGGACACAAAAGCTGTGGTTGATGAGGGGGCTGGAGATAAAAGTTGTGATCCCTCCTACAATCATGTTGCCATTTGGTGCCAAGAGTGGATGGGCTCTGGAACATCCTGTGTATTTATCAGATATCTCCCTCTTGTGAAGCTTGTTTTGTTCAAGCCCATCCGTTGTCCAACTCACCTGTTCCTTTCCTGACATCATGATGCGACACTGCACATTACGTGTGTGACATCAGGGGTTGCCTCCCCATTTCCCTCACAAGTTGGCACCTCTGCTCTTCAATATCTTTGCTTCTCTGCCAGAAGATCTGAAATCTGAACCTTACAAAGGGGCCAAAATTTAGTGACCCGAATTTGCCACAAAGTGCTCTCAACAAGGAGCAGCTACCACCCAGAGCTTGATAATCTTTTCATAGGCTCATGTTAGTTGCAAACATCTTAGGTGCACATCAAAAAATGTAATGTGCCAAGTGGTCCAGAGACAATGAGGTTTCTGTTCTCTATGCCACCTAGCACAACGCCGGTGTTAATGTCAGCCTTAAAAACAGTAGAAGCCGTTTATTTGACTGTTGCACTGACATGCCTGTGAATGATCAAGTGAAGTAGGACATGAACCACAATGAGTTGGGAGACATATGTTGATTAGAGCAAAGACTACTCCAGCTTTAATCACTATCATCTGATAGCAGAGCAAATACAATCTGTTTTAGCCTATGCCAACCATTAAGATATGGTATCATTCCTGGCTCAAGATTTATTGCTCTCAGTCACATTGGTGCACAATCACATTTTATCAGACAGATAGCTGTACATTCAGAGCTATATGAATTTGTGCATTTTGAAAGCATTTTAATTTCAAAGCAGAAGGCACTTCTTGAGCAGCCAGAGAACCATGCACTTTGATCAACTAAACCTCTTGGGAATTAATAACCATTGCCCACAGATTGGCTAAAGTTTAGAAACAAAGGTGAGAAATATACAACTCTGCTCTTTTACATTTCCGCTAACTTTTTTAATTGCAGATAATTTTGGGCAATTACTTCCTCTTCACAACATTTTAATAAAAAAATCTGTCTTCATGCTTAGCAGGGAAGCTGACTTGCCATGAGCAAGTATTGGGGCGGCGGGGGCGGGGGGAGGGAGCCACTTAGCAAACCACAAATTTCAGAGCCCCAGCCACATCTGCATTTTATCAGCCTTTTCCGGATAGTATTACACCAAACAATTGTCTGCAGATCAGTAGACAGCTGAGACTTTAAAGTGCTGAATTACTGAGAAAATGCTAGAGATAAAAAACAGCACATGTATCCGATCAATGTAATGAAACCAACCTGCTGCTAGCGCCATCCTGCCTTAGTTCTAAGTACCCTGTAGAGGAACGGAAGGCTCTCATTTAACTCTTAAGAGGAAAGCAAGGGAAAGAAGAGTAAAGGTCACCCAATACCAGCCTTAATCACCAAACAGAAATACTTTTAGATACATGAAGGAGGAATGTTTGGGGTTCAAAATGAAACATCAACTGCAGGCCACAGAAGTGTGTCTGATCACATCAGGGCCTATATTTCCTGTTGGGAATTCCCATGATTTTCTCTGCTGTCACTGGAGATAAGAGGGCAAGGGACCATCAGCAAGGGGGAAATGTAATAATATATTTAGAGGCTAATATCTTCAAATTATTGAGTAGACCACCAGGGCCATTTCATTATGTATGCAGCAGACCTGGATCTGCCATACTCAGTCAATCCCAACAACTGGGGAGCTCAGAGGAGGCGAACGTCAGGAGGAAAACCCTGATGGCTGAACAGAACAGAAGCAGGTGTATCCTGTCCCCTTTCCATTCATGTTTCCTCTCCATCCTCCTCCTCCTCCTTTTTCTGTATTTCTTGTTTATTCATTCCAATGGGAGGGGAAAGACCTGTGTCAGTTCCAGGGGTTGAACGAACGAATGAATCTTTATTTGCATCAGCCATTGGCCATAGCGATAAAACAACAATACAATATACAAAGAATAGAAATAAAAAGTCAATTACATAATATACATTTTAGGGTTTTGAATCAATAGTCAAATAGTGGATCTTATTCTAATTGCCCCAGCTAAAATCCTTTCAACCTTTGCTGTCACCTGCTCATCTTGATCTGCCAGGAGAAAGGACACTGTGGCAGGGACTGGACGACCTGGAATGGACAATAAAAGAGGGGTGATAACCTCATTCCTCAAGTCTTTATAAAGAGTGCAAGCCGGAAGGACATGCACCACCGATTCGGTGCTGCCATCGCCACAGGGACAGAAGCGTTTTTGAGTGGAATCTGTTGGAATCATCCCTCAAGTGTAGCCGAGGGCAAAACATTCAATTTTGTGAGAGTAAAAGCGTGTCTATATTTTAGAATTGCTAGGTTATGCAGATAGAGTGCCAGAGAGTTAAAATGAGAAGGTGGAAAATAATCACACCATGAGAAAAATTTCCTTATTGTGGCCAAGTTGTTCTGACGCTCAGTATCATTTAGGCGCTGACAAATTAGACTGTTTGCTTTACTAAAACCCAAAGTGAAGTTTTTGATAGACAATTTTAGTCCAGGCACTCTTGTGACAATCTTGCAGCACTAGGGATATTAGAAAGGGGGAAACTGAGTTTAGGCGAAGCCAATAGTTAAGTGTCATATGCCAGATCCATAATTCTACCGAGGGAAGATTAGCCTCTAGACGCAATGATGCGTTTGGGACACAGGGTGGTACAGAGAAAATTTGCCTTAAGAGCTTTGATTGGACAGCTTCTGTAGATCCAAGGGGAGTGCCTGTCCAAATCTGAGCCCCTTATAATAACTGTGCTAGGGGTTTAGTTTGGAACACTTCCAGGACTGATGGTATATATTTGCCACCTTTTGTGTAGAAAAAGCGTGTCAGAATGTTGGCGCTTTGGGACACTTTTTCTTTTGCACGTTTCTGGTGTGCTCCCCATGACCCCATAGACTGGAAAATAAGGTCAAGATATTTGAAAACTTTGACCTGTTCAATAAGCTGGTTGTCCATGCGCCATCAATGGGCCCTATAGTTTCTTGAGAAAACTTTGGTTTTCTTGTAATTCACGGCCAGCTGTTCTCTCTGGCAATATCCTAAAAACGCTCTCATCAGTTTTTTTTAGGCCTACTTTTGTTTGGGATAGAAGAACCCAGCCCCCCCCCCCATTCCAGAGGCATTTCCAGGGAGCCAAGGATCCCAAACTTCCCCTGTTCTACCAAATTCTTCCTTTTTGGCCTTACTGCCTTTTGAACCCTGATCAGTAGTGGGGTGGAGTTCTCTGTTGCCTCTCCAGGGTAGGGTTTGCCGTATGTCCTGTCTTTCCTGGACGCGTCCTCTTTTTCAAGCTTAAATTTTCTGTCCAGGTGGATTTTTATTATTGGGCAAAATGTCGTTTGTTTGTTTGGTACCAGCTGCGGGTGAGGAGCAGGGCAACGAGCAATTGTCATGCGTGTGCCCTTAGAAGAAGGAAGGGGCAAGGGGAAAGGAAATTCAAATCCCCCCTCAGGGCAGATGAAGAGCAGGAACTACATCTCCCCTGGTGCTTTGGGCACCTGGCACAGCGGCGGTTCCTCTGTGGGGTAAGAGGGTCCCACATGTGTGTAGTTGCCCTCACTCCTCCCCACCCCCCACCCACTCCAAGGCTGTGGCTCTGTTGTCTGCCTGCCTGCCTGTCTCTCTCTCCTTGCCCCCTCCTGCTTTCTCTTGCCACTCGACCAGCCTAGGTCGCAGTCTAGTCAAGCAACCTGTCGTTTGTCACAGTGTGCAAAACATGCAGGGCCGCTTGAAAGGAGAGCTGGCTGTTGCTTTCTCCTCCTCCTTGGCAGCAGGCTCTGTGCCTTGCTTTCCCAGGCCTGTCATAGCTGAGCCCCTGGGTTCCCCACACCTGGAGAGGATGTTGGAGCAGACGGGCTTGCTGATACCACAGACTATACCATGCATGAGTGTGAATTTGGAGCAAGGACCAGGCTGAAGGGAATGCACACATGGAGGCACCGCACCATCCTGGGTGGTGACGGCCTATGTGCATGCAGAAAGGGCACAGGTGGGCTAAAAGTAACTGGCAGAATTGAGGTAGCTGTTTGGCCCATTCCTGGGCAGTGAATAGGAAGAGGTGGAAACAGGGGCTCAAGAAGAAACATGGGGCTGTTTGTGTCTTTTGGGGGGTGGAGTTGCTGCTTTGTCCCCCCTCAGGAACATTATGGGCATGAGGTCCTCTTTTTTTCTCTTCAAAATATGGCAACCCTACTCCAGGGAGACCTCTGACCTCCCCCTTGAGCACTGGAGCCCTGCGATATTCAACACCCTCCTAACTGCTCTTCATAGGAGCTTAGGGTTTCTCTTAGGACTATATACTTGCAAAAAAGAACACACAAACTTATATGAAGCATATCCTTATAATATCTTGAGTGTACCTAATGCATAATGTATGTGGGGTAAGCCCTTGGTCCGTCTCCTGAGGAAGAATATTGGATTGCTGAACACTGCTTTTTCATGAATTGGCAGATTTATTGCATCACGGAGCTCGTTGAGGAAGGGCTCATTGAGGAAGCCTGGAGGGGTCTTCTTAGTTTCTTTTTATTAAACTCTTTTTCAAAACAAAGGGGGAAAAAATAAACATACAATAAAAAAGAAAACAAAAACAACAGCATCAAACAAACATATCAAAGAAAAAACACATACACATATCAATTTACAACATAACATTAATTGACTTCCCTCCATCACGGTTTGAGGGGAAATTGACTTCCCTCCATCACGGTTTGAGGGGTCTTCTTAGAAGGCTGAGGCTTTGAGAGCACCTGCAGGACCTTGGAGAGCGCCCAGGATCCTGCTGAGGTAACTTTGTATGCAGCTGTCTCTGCAAGCACCTACCTCCAACAGAAGCCTTCATGCACTGCATGCAGCTGTAGCACAGAAAGCTCAGCCTCCGAAAGGGGCTGGCTGGATGTTAAGAGGTCCTCTCCTTCTTCTTTGGCTTCTGTGAGGCTGGGGAGGCAGGGCTCCATGGGAAACTCATCCTCTGTGTCCTCTGAAGATAATTCTGGCAGCTCTTTACCCAAGGATGAAGACCTACTCTCATCTTCCTCTGAGGCATTCACACGTCGCATGGTCTCTGGGTCATGGCAAATGGAATTGTAGAGGCAAACTTGAGATTGCCACCAACTATACACTTAACAGGGAGCTTCAGGTTTAAACACCTTTCACAGTGGTCCTGATCCAAAGAAATCTCCCCTCACCATGTTTTCCCTTTTAAATTTCCTGAATTTTAAAAAATGATTTCAGTGATCCTATCCATATAATTTTCTATAAATATATTAAATGTTTCTGATTTCAACTTGTATTACAGGTAATTGTTCTGTGTACACTGTTAGAGGGTTTGTTTGTTTTTTAGCTGTTTATATCACAGAATTCACAAAATCACAGAGTTGGAAGGAACCAGAAGGGTCATCTAGTCCAACCTCCTGAAATGTAGGAATCTTTTGCTCAACCTGGGACTTGAACTCACAGCCCTGAGATTATTGACTGAGCTATTTTTTTCCTAAATAAAATTAGCATCTACCTTGACTCTCAGTCGATCACCCTTTTACCTACACGATAAAGATTTTTGCAAATTCATGCTGAAAAAGGCTCCTGAGCTTCTAAGAGAAACCTGTGGGTTGATACCACACTTTCTGGGCATGAGGTTCTTGTTCTGAGTGTATTTCTGAGTGGAGATAAAGTGGAAAAGTGCCTCAGAAATAGAATCAGAATTCAAAATGACCTTAACAAAAGGGAGAACTGGGCCCAAGCTAACAAAATGAATTTAAATAGAGACAAATGTAAGGTTCTGCTACTTAGGCAGGAAGAACCAGATGCACAAATATAGGATGGGGGACACCTGGCTTGCAAGCAGGCCATGTGAAAAGGATCTAGGGGTCTTGGTGGACCACAAGCTTCACATGACTCAACAGTGTGATGCAACAGCAAAAAAACCTAATGCTATTCTAGAATGCATCAACAGAAGTATAGTGTTCAAATCAAGGAAAGCAATAGCACCACTTAATTCTGCCTTGATCAGACCACACCTGGAATAATGTGCCCAATTCTGGGTACCACAATTTAGGAAGGATGTTGACAAACTGGAACATGTGCAGAGGAGGGTGACCAAGATGATCAAGGGTCTGGAAACTAAACCTTATGAGGAGCATTTGAAGGAGCTGGGTATGTTTAGCCTGGAAAAGAGGAAACTGCGAGGAGATATGATAGCCATCTTCAAATATGTCAAGGACTGTCACATGGAAGAGGGAGAAGCTTGTTTTCTCCTGCTCTGGAGGGTAGAACACTTCAAGTTACAAGAAAGGAGATTCTGACTAAACATTTGGGAGAACGTTCTGACAGTAAGAGCTGTTCAGCGGTGGAGCAGACTCCCACAAGAGGTGGTGGACTCTCCTTCCTTGGAAGTTTTTAAACAGAGGTTGGATGGTCATCTGTCTGTCCTTCATGCATTAGCTGAGATTCCTGCATTGCGGGCGGTTGGGCTAGATGATCCCCGAGGTCCCTTCCAACTCTAAAATTCTGCGATTCTATGACATTTTCTTATCTATATGAAATTTGTAGATTAAGAGTAATATGAATGGAAGAATTCCTACAATGAAATAAATCAATGAAATTTGCTGTTGGAAAATTGATTATGTATCATCTGTTCTTAATAATTCATGCCAGGAAAAAGTGCCCAATTCCTCCCCCCACCCTGCCCCCCGGACGCACAACCCCACCTCATGATATCTTCAGGCTGGGCTGAGAAAGACTCCTTTCTGGAACCCTGGATAGCCAGCAGTCAGTGTAGACAATATTGACCTAGATGGATAATGCAGCTTGCTATATGGTTTGAATATTCCCTGGGTCTTCGTCTGTTGCAGACGTCCCCAGCAGCGGCATTTCGCCATTTCACTGATGAGGTTTATGAGGAAACCCTGCTGACGATTAGTACAAAACAATATGAGCAACAGCTTGAGTCAAATAAATATTGGGGACAAATCTGAACTACTTTGAGTAAAGTTGCTGCATAGTCTGCACATACACCAGATGTTTTGATTGTAGGATTTCCTTGATTGCTGTCACCTTAAAAAAAAAAGGTAAAGGACCCTTGACAGTTAAGTCTAGTCACAGATGACTCTGGGGTTGCGGTGCTCATCTCGCTTTACAAGCCGAGGCAGCTGGCGTTTGTCCGCAGACAGTTTTTCCAGGTCATGTGGCCAGCAGGACTAAGCTGCTTCTGGTGCAATGGAACACCGAAACCAGAGCAGCACACGGAAACGACGTTTACCTTCCCGCCGGAGTGGTACCTATTTATCTACTTGCACTTTTTTGGCATGCTTTCAAACTGCTATGTAGGAGCAGGGACCGAGCAAAGGGAGCTCACCCCGTCGCGGGGATTCAAACTGCCGACCTTCTGATCGGCAAGCCTAAGAGGCTCGGTGGTTTAGACCACAGCGCCACCCGCATCCCTTACTAGAGCTGAAGAAACCTCTGTGAGTGAACCCTAACACACACACCCAAAGCAGCAGACACTGCATCAGACTCAAGCAATAGTAATAGTGCCTCTCCCGTTTTCTTATACAGGCAGCTCCCCATTTCCCCAGGGGTTATGTCCTGGGGGGAAATGGTATCCGGGAAGGTGGCGTTCTGGATTTTTGCTTCAAAGTGTTGGAGGGTAGGGGCTGTGCTGCTAATGGCGCCTGCTGTATCAGCTCAGTAGGTAGCTGTGCTCCTTTTGGAGTGAGCATTAAATCATTTTTGTGGAGCAGCATAACTGTGTGTCTTGACTATGTATATATTAGTCTTAGAGGTCATCCAAATGATTCTTCAATCAGTTCCATCAGTGAGCACATTGGTGACCATTTTGTTTACAGAGATGGGATTTCAAACGTCTCCTATCAATCATGCATGTCATTCACTCACTGTCCTAATTCCATTTTGCTTTAATGTTGGCTGATTAAACAAAAATTGACCCTAATTCAAAACCTGTTTTCATTTTAGTTTTCATCTTTCTGTTATGTTCCAAATAAGACGAAATTGAGTTACTCACCAGTATAAACAAAAAGGGGGATTGTGTTCCTCCTTAGTTTATCCCCCAAGGATTGCAAATGAGCATCCTTTTGGTCTTCTACCTCCTTGTCTAAGACCTCTCATCATCTGATCATGCGATCCTTACAATATCTTTTATTCTCAAATCTCATCCCTCTTTCAGGTCTTTCTTTCTTTCTTTTTCAGATATCCATTGGGTTTTATTGCACTTCTAAGCGTAAGCACGGCATCTCAATAGAATTGCTCTTTTTATTACAAAAAGGGCTTTGCTTGCCATCTATTGAGTTGGTTTGACAGTTGTTAAAGACTGTGAGTGGCATTAGACTACAGAGACACATTGGTATCATACACTAAACGACAGCTTAAAGTACACATATTTTCTGTTTTCTGTTACAGGTTCTCAAATTGAATTTTTAACAAGTATGCTCAAAACTGAGTGGCTTGATAGCTAACCAAACAATTGAAATTTATTGATTTATTACTAAAAACATTTATAAACTGCCCTTCATCCTATTCTGATTTCATGGTGGTATACAACCTATATAAACCACTCAGCACCATATAAAATACCAGACCAGTGTACATGTTAAAATTTGAAAGCATATACAAAATAAATTACAAACAAACAGCAAAGCATTCAGTAGGGCAGACAACACTGCAGGGAACGCCTGCATGAAATAATAATAATGATAATAAGATAATGCTTTAAGCTTTATAATAAATATTATATTCATTTTAATATATAATAAATGAATATAATATAATAATAAATAAAAGAAGATATGTAACAAAAATAAAAACGGTAGGTAAAATTCTCAAAAGTGAAGCTAGAATTTACTGGCTTTTTAACTACTAGTTAAATACTTGCCCATTATTTTTTCTGTGTTTGTTTACTAATTCTTGCATACTGCATACTGCTGGCATTTGGCGACCCAACCACAAGGCTCCAAGAACCCATCCCTTTGGAACAATTGTGTTTTATAACCTCCTCTTCTTTAAATAACTTTTTAAAAAAGTAACAGTAAAAGCAGTGATATCAACTGAAATGCGGTGAAACAAGAACACCGGTTGTTGTCAGAAATATAAGGAAGCGCATAGCAACAGTAATGGGGAATGTCCTCTGTTGCTTCATTCATCCATAAAACAATTGCAAAGAGCCAGTTGTACTCTCCTATGACTGAAGGGCATTCAACAGTGAAGGAGCCTGATACAGCTCCTTAGGGAAGGCATCCTCTAACTGCACCATCATCGCGGAAAACGCTCTGCTGTGGTATGCCACAGTGCAAAGGAGAAGGTGGTCGTCTAGAACAGCAGTACCTTGTAGCCAATGAAGCCACTATTAATCCCAAAGAAATTTGCTGCATTCTCTGTAACCATAATCATTAACAAGCTGTAGCAAGTGAGGATTTCCCCTCTTTTCACTAGTTTTTCAAACTTGGCATAGATGGTCAAAGGATAGAAGATGGAAATGATTATGTGTACAAAACACTACTTCAGAATCCCACAAACCCTCCTCATCCTAAGAAAAAAACAGTGGGAGAATGACATAGGCTACGGGGGGGGGGGGCTACTTGATGGACTACATTGTGGTCTAAACCTCTCTTTAATTCCATCTCAACCAAAAGAAGAGAACTCACCTCGAAACTTATCTATAGATGGTTCCTAACACCCCGGAAGCTGGCACTGATACACCCAGAAACCTCACTAAATACTGGAGAGGTTGCACCTCTACAGGCACATACCTCCACATGTGGTGGGATTGCCCCCAAATACAACCCTTTTGGACTTCAGTCCTACAAGAAAACCAGGTACTAGAAGCCACCCCCAGAACTGGCCCTCCTGAATATTTTCCAAGACAATAACACACACTCACTCTACAAAGAACTCATAAGCCACCTATCAGCAGCCAGGAGCTTCATAAACTAGACACTAGAGGGACAGGTCAGGAGTGAACATAAACCACTGGTACCAAACCGTATGGGAAATAGCCCTACTAGAAAAGCTAACCAACAAATTGAAACTAGCATGGGGACAAATAAAAGAGAACACCTTCACCCTGGTGTGACTCCTTTTTATTACACATACAGCCCAACAAAACAAGAACAGGAACACACCAAAGGCATACATATTGGCTAACTTGACCTAACAACCCCTCCCCTCACACACACAAACAAAACTCACTGCAGTCAACTGAAGGCAACCAAGGAGGCCCTGGGGCCCCCAATGTCTCCCGCCAATTAAAACTAATAACTGAATAGAAAAAGAAACTACTCACATGACGCTGACACAAAACCTTGCACATACACTAGGTAAAGGAATGAAAATTTGCTCCCCCCCTTCTCCGCCCCAACCTCATACTGTCTATAACATTAGTGTCTCATATTGAATATAACTGATCTGTAAAAAGGACCCTATGAACTGAAAGCAGAGATGCTGTATGTACTTTTGTAACCCAAGAAAATCTTTAATAAAAACTTTTTTTTTTTAAAGGAGTGATTCTGAAGCAGAGGTCCTTTGTTCTGCCCCCAATCAAGACTGGGGTCTATCTCTATATCCATTGGTGATTCATATGGGATATGTATCCAACTGTTCATCCAGTTTCCTCATAATCCAAATATATTTTGGGGGAAGTGGGGACTACAAGAGTAGGTGCTGCAATATTCTGCTTATTTTTCCCTGTTCTCTGTGATGTTTCCTTTAGGTACAGGACTCATCTTCTAATGCCAGTGTAAGATTAGTGGACCAGTCCAGAGATCCTCGCAAAACAGCATCAGGCCACAGACTCAAGACTCACGTGCTTAGCTGCAAAATAAGTAGAAGGTGCCAGGTTGGAGATGTCCGGAATATAGTGTAATATTAGAAAGGGGAATCTAATCTTGGATCTGTGCTGTCATGCTAGTGAAACATGGGAGACTGATACTCATAAAAATAGAAAGCACATACAACTGTGAGCACATGATGATCTAAACCACACCTTGTTGCTTCCTAAATCCAGCCAAGATATTGTTGCATCCCACAGCAAAGGAATGAGAATGAAAACTGAATGACGATCTCCATGCTGCTAAATGTGAGAAAAGGCCTCCCCCGCCACATCTTTCGCTACACACCAGGTGAAGAATTCATGCTGCCTCCGCACAAACAGGAATGAGGCCTGCTGACCTAGTGTGAGCCTGACAGAGCTGAGCATCAGCGTTTGCATGTTAAATTTCCTATTGAGCTTGGAAAAATGGAAAATAAAGTCTTGTAAAATAAAACAAACACTTTGGGAGCACCAGAGGTCAAGCCAACCAGACTGATCCAATGTTACAGAGCTCCAGGTCAAGACTCTGTGCTTTGCCGTCTTCACAGTGTCTCTTTAATTGTACCAAGATGTCTCGCTCCTGTGTATCTTTCACTTACGTTCAGTATATGAGAATAAAACACTTGGGCTTGAGCTTGCATTTGGTCATCAGCAGGCCACATGGCATCTCTTGCGGCACCAGGCCGTTGCCACACACAAGCCTCTCCTGTCCCTGCTCTGCTGTCATTCTGGGACTGGCGAAAAACATTCGGCCAGGAATGCTACAAAGGCCCAGGATCACCTAGGAGTCCTGCTACACAGAAGCTAAATAAGGGTGAAAAAGACGTAGTTTTGACTGTAAGCCTGAGGCCAGAGTCTAAGTTGTTTAAAAACCTTTCTATAGTGCATAGAAAATTGTAATATTCATTCTTATGTATGTATGTGTAAATAAATAAATAATTTTCCGATGGAAAGAAATTAGGGTCTGCATTTGGATGCTTTATATGTTCTTATGAATGAATAAACTATAAATGGAAAGAGATGAGGGACTACATCCCCCCCCCCCACGCACACAAAGGGCAACCACAGAACCAAATGTTTTCTCTCCAATTCTCCTGCTAAAAAGCATCAGAGCTACAGAGTGGGGGAAACAAGGAACAGTGTTGCATTTCTGCTCCATTTTCCTTCATATCCTTCATCTAGATGCCAGGACTTGAAGGTTCCTATGCAGAAAAAAGATCTGGGAAAATAACTTTTGCTAGGATGTGTCTGAGTTGGAGAGATGAGTGTCCATTTTCTCATAACGCACGCAAACCAGCACATGAACATTCCCACTGAACCTGGCTGTGCTTGATCTGCCGTTTGCTGGGAAATCAAGACTGAAAACCAAAAGCAGCCCCCAAAGCACAGCTACTCATAGACTCGTTTGTGTCTATGGTGTTTGTCTCGTGATGGATGATGAATGAACAAAAGGGACCTATTAGTCCCATTTTCCCATTCGTCCCAAAACGAATGCACACCCCTAGAGACTTCTTTCATTAACACTTATCTTCATTTGCTAGTGAACAGTAGTCAGAGCAAGACGATGATTTACTTAGATTTGCTGAACTACCACCTTCACTGCTTTTATAGTTCGTTATTTCAGCAAATTAACTAGCAAATTGTTTTCTTTCCAAGACAATTAATTATGCTGGTAATTGAATCCCATATTCCACAACATGCTGCTGAGTTTCAAGATCTCTTTATAGAGGGGTTCCATCTCTAGCCACAAAGTAGGGTTTTGTTTTTGTTTTGTTTTTAAAAATCCATATATTTATAAATGTCTATATGAAATAAATATTAATTTATTGAAATAAAACTTAAGAATGTAAGAAGAGCCTGCTGCATCAGGCCACAAACCCATCCAGTCCAGCATCATCATGAAACAACAGACCTGGGTCTGGGACTGCAGGCTGTTTGTTCTCCACTGAAAAGTGGCAGCAAAGTAGACATTTGCAATGGGGAAGCAGCAGGGTACTTCACCTCACACTTACCCCTGGAAATTTGCCTTCAGCAGCCTGTCTTCCTGTTGGGGGAAAGGAGGGCTATTTGCACAATAGTCTTGAAGTCAGCAGTGTCCTTGTGATGGATAGACCATTACCTGCTGAGAATGAAACACACAGGGATTTTTAGCCTCTGCAAGGTGGGAGACCAACTGAGAAGGCCCACTTTCAGGTGAGGATGGGTCCATAGGATCAGTGGCGTAGCGTGGGGGGTGTAGGGGGGGCTGGCCGCACCGGGCGCAACATCTGGGGGGGGGCGCGCTCGCCGCCTCCGGAGTCGCCAAAGAGCCTCGGGCGCAGGCTGTAGCAGAGCCCCATGTCTTGCGGAACCGATGAGCTGTGCGCGCGTCCGGGCTGAAGGCATCAGGCAGGCAGCGGCTCTCAGCGCTCGCCGTGGTCCCCGCGCCACGTCAGGGCCGCGGAGGGCGCGCCAGGCAGCCCCTCCTCACAGCCCCGCCGCCGCTGCCGCTGCCGCAGCTGCTGGGCCATGTTGCATTTTCCTCGCCTCTCTGCCCTCCTCCTCCTCCGGGCAAGCGGCGTCGTTTGGGCGGCAGCGCCAGCGGCAACTCACCTCAGATCACCTGACATGGACCCGCCGCCGCTGCCATGGCTACCTTACCGTAAATACCCCAGCCCAGGCGGCAGCAAGAAGAAGCTGGCAGCGGTGGCAGGTTAGGGGTTAGGAGCGCAAATTACTTGCCTTGCCCCGGGTTAGGGGGCGCAAATAACTTGCCTTGCCCCGGGTTAGGGGGCACAAATTACTTGCCTTGCCCCGGGTGCTGACAGCCCACGCTACACCGCTGCATAGGATTTCTTGAAAGTTGGAATCGAAATGAGATTGGTGGTTGACATGATTGGTCTTCCACTTAGTGGAAACTGGTTGGCTCCATATTATACCGGGCAGTATATACCCACTTAAAGAGATGGCACTATATTAGCGTACCGATCACATAAGCTTGTGCACTACATAATATTGTTATCAACATAATATTGTTGGTAAAGGTATAATTAGCAGAGTTAAAGGTAAAATTAAGTTGCTGGTGAACAGGGTATAAGAGATATTAATCGGTGACAGTGGGATGCATTCAGGAAAATCATTGGAGTGGAAGTTAGATTTTTGTTAATAAAATAAGGAAATACCCACCTTCCCTCCACAGAGATAGATGTGCAAGTACTGTCCATGGCACAAAGAGCATTTAAAGAATTTTGTTGGTACACCAGCTTCAGACTTTCCCGGAAACACAATCAATCAATCAATCAATCAATCAATCAATCAATGTTTATTACAGCAAACAGCCAGCATATTAAACCAGAACTTACATACATATCTGGAAACACATAATCTGGCATCAATGCCCACTGGACATGTGTTATATATGAAATTGCCTGTGAACACCGACTGGAAGCTTTAACAGGGTTAGAATACAGCAGTAAATCACAGGTAGGTGCGAACACATCTTGCTGGGACTTAAAAGAGGTTCGCAGGTTACCAATTTGTTTCCAGGCAAAATTATAAGACAATTATATGACAATTTTGTCCTATAAAGCCCTGCATAGTTTTGGATTAGGATATCTGAAAGGCCATCTGCACCCATATAGGTAAAGGTAAAGGACCTTTGGGTGGTTAAGTGCATAGTCAAAGGCGACTATGGGGTGCGGCACTCATCTCTGCTTTCAGGCCGAGGGAGCCAGTGTTTGTCCACAGCCAGCTTTCCAGGTCATGCGGCCAGCAGGACTAAACCACTTCTGGGGCAACAGAACACCGTGACGAGTGCCAGAGCGCATGGAAATGGCGTTTACCTTCCTGCCACAGCAGTACCTACTTTCACTGGTGTGCTTTTGAACTGCTAGGTTGGCAGGAGCTGGGACAGAGTGATTGGCAGCCCCAAGAGGCTTGATGGCTTAGATCACAGCGCCACCATCGTCCCAACCTTTGTTGCTGTTGTTGTTAATTTTGCTGTCTGGTATTTGACCTCAATAAAGATTGATTAATTGATTCACAGTATTCTCAAGACATTGTGGGTATCAAAATACCTGTCTGCATCATCATCCCCTACCCGGATTTGATCCAGATGTACCATTTACACAAAAAACCCAGTAAGTTAGAAGATTCAGCAACCAGTTTGCAATATTGAGCCCCCACCTAGAAGCGTCCAAACTCTGAGAAACAATCTTATCTCTTTGCAACCTGTGTCATCTCTGCTTCCCCAGTTGGAAGAATAGAGTGGAGGTTCCTGCTGAGCGAAAAAGAGCCGACTGATAAGCCCTCGCCACAAACTTCAATCAATGGTTTCATGGAGATGGTAGCTGGAATCCTCTGGCACCGCACAATATAAATTGCAGAGAACTCCCGGGCATTACCTTTTGACCACTGTTCAGTGACCAATAATCATTGTTGGTACACTCTTGAGATTTACTGATGTACAAATTATCACAGTTAATGCTACACTCACTTATATAAATGAGTCAGTTTAAGAGCCTTGAATTGCTACCTACTGCTGAAGCCTTCTCTTTCACCCTCTGGAAGATGATAAGTAACTGCCTGATAAAAATGCCTAAGCAGAATCTCTCTCGTTTGCTTTTATTCCCACCCGCTATTCAATTTCTCCTCCAGTCCTTTGCTTAGGTGCTGTTTAATTACTTTAGACATAATTTACTGCTTACTTGCTAATGCAGCATTTCAGCAACTGATAAAGGCCGTATCAAGTCTCACCACTGGTCCAAAGCTTGAAAGGCAGTATGGCTAATCACTGGGGTGATTTTTTTTAAACATTATGTGTTGCCCTGTCATCTTTGCTGGGTGAGGAGCACCAAGGTAATCACTGATTAAAATTGATTTGAAATAATTAATCTCCTAACACTTTAGTTGGTGTTAGCACCTTACTAAAAGTATCTCCAGCCAAGCCTGTCTGTTCCGGAAGTCCTGGTGCACAAACGAAAATAATACTAAATTCTCCAAGGAGTTAGCCATATTCTTGACCACGCCTGTTTTGTAGTAAAATTCTCCTTGTGAGTTGGCTGAATGATGCAGACAGTGATTCTTCCCAGTCATTTACATTGTACACCACTTTGTTACAACTTGGGAAGTGCTCATCACATTGTTATTTTCCTTGAATTATTTTCTGGTCGGGGTGGGCAGGTCAAACAAGCACAGTTGTACACATTGTACCACATTTTTTACTTCACCTGTACCGCTGCTGTGTGGTAAAACTATGTTACCATGTGCCAGGGTAGCACAGATATCTAAGGCAGATGATCCTAAAGTAGTTTGGTCCAAGGTCATAGGCCCTTGATGAAATTATGAACTCCATCCACTAGAGAAGACCATCCAGTTATTGTTTTATTGTAGATGAGAGAGAACAACTCAAGAAACCCAAGCTCTTGCTCAGGGTCCCCAGACTTGGACCGCTAATTCCCTCTTTCCCTTTAGTTTTTTTTAAAAAGCATGCAGTACATAGAAACCATTGTTATCCCACGATGTCTGATTATGTAAGGAGGCCCTAATACAGTTCATTTTGTTTATTCTTTTTTCTTCTGTTAAAGCACAGAGAAATCAATCTCATTGCATTGATCTAAGGGAATGGCAGACACCAGGAGATAAATTTTGTTCCTTCATCTTCTGCTAGTGAAACAGAATGCAAACCCATCACCCCATAGCTCTTTCGTTTCCAGATGGAATGACAAAGCAGAGTTAAATGGACTTTCAAAAGAAAAGAAAAGGGGGTGGAGAGAACATTTGTTAATGCTACATGAAAGTCAGATTCCATCCCCTTAGGTAGATATGGCCTGAAGCAAAGCAAACCTAACCCTTTCTGCTACAAACAACTATAACTTACCCACAACTGGCTGGGATCCTGCCATCTTCACAATGAAGTAAATGACCATTGGACTAGCTTTTGAAAAGAGTTTTATTTTGGTAGTATGTTAGCCAAGTTACAGTTGACAAGTAGTTAGATGTTACTGTAGACAGGTAAATATCCATGCCAGCTGGCTTTTAAATGTTGAAAAGTCCAGGGCTTGTCCTTTGAAGTGGTAAAATGGTCTACATTTACTCTGGCAACAAAGTAAAGGTCAGCATTTAGCACCAAGTGCGACTGCATAGAAAGAAGCAACAAGCATGAAAACAGAGTTTACAGTGAATGAAAAGGTAAAATAATAGGTGCTCTGCAGTAGATAATCTCCTTTTTCACTAAGGAAGAGAAAGAAACAAAGATTTCTTACAGCTGGGAGTCAAGAAGCCAGGGATCTTTACAACAAAAAGTCTTTTTTGCTACCTCCTGAAAGTTAAACTCTCAGATCTACACTGGCATCTCTACCCTTAACGCATAACTCAGGACCCTTGACAATCGAAATCTCTGCCTCCAGAAACCTTGCCTATTCAAAATAAAAAGAGATAAAGAGCTTGCTTGGCTTCAAATTCAGCTCAGTTCTATTCAGACATGAGAAAGCTGTTAAAATGCTGTAAGGCCAGAGAACCCAGAGAACTGAATTAAGTCTCCAGCTCTTCCTCGCTGCTGTACTCAGGGATGCAGCAGTAATCCGGCAGGTTTGATTTTTTTTTTTTTTACATGGTTATTGTAATTAACTTCAACCCAGTTTCTTTGATTTAAGTTTTAATTAAGAGGAGGGAAATTGGTGGCTAGATGCAAAAATTCTCACACAAGCTTCCTGTGGGTTTAAAAGTGAAGATGGATCTACATTTGGATGCTGGTTTTAATGTGCAATTTATGCCTGCAGTTCTTAACAGAAGGGATATCTGAGGTACTCCATGGATTTTCTGTGAATATCTGAGGCAAGAAGGCAGAAAAGTAAAAAAACTGCACAGAAACAGAAGGATGGGATTCAAGCATCTCTAGCTCTAATGTTGTGATAACTCCTCTCTCTCTCTCTCTCTCTCTCTCTCTCTCTCTCTCTGTGTGTGTGTGTGTACACAATTTTCATAGAATCGTAGAGTTGGAAGGGACCCAAGGGTCATCTAGTCCAACCCTCTGTAATGCAGGAATAATAGCCAAAGAATCCCTGACAGGTGGCCAGCCAGCCTCCACGGCTGATGTCTTTATGTTTCTAGCTGAGCTCATATGGCCTGACCAGGTTTTTTTTGGAGCGGGGGGCAAGAGATATATATTCTAACTGACACTTTTAATAGCATACAAAGCTAATAAACAAATTTACAACAAATAACAGAGTATTGTATTATTGTTTCCTGATGCGAAAGGGTGGGTGTCTGCACACTCCCAACCTTTTCACACACACACACACACACACACACACACACACACACACACCCTCCCTTGTCCCATTAAGCAGCAGCAACACGGGGGTCAGGAAGATGGCTCTCTGGCACTGCCCACTGATCAGACAGGACACTATTGCAGTCTGCTGTGTGCAGGGCCCATTCACGCAGCTGCCAATTTGTGTGGCTGAGTGAGCTTATCAAATTGTCAGGGGTGCTGGGTAGGGCTGCCATATACCCCAGATTTCCCAGACATTACCAGGACTTGAAAGGGGGAAGTAATGTCTGGGGCGTGGGGATTTCTGGTTTGTCTTGGACCTTTGGCAAGTAAACAAAAAAAACCCATGGGCTTTTTGGGGGGGCAGGGTTCCTAAAATAAGCTCAACTTGCGGGGTGTCCTGGTTTTTACTTTTTGAAATATGTCAGCCCTAGTACCTGAGGAACCAGTGTTGAAGAACACAACCCTAGGAGATACCTTCAAGTTTACCTGCACCAGATATCTGGAGTCCATTGGCTAATAATTCAGTGTGAAAAGTTTTCCATGAAGAAAGTCTGAAAACTACAGCAACCCACATTTTTACATTGGTTATCAATACTGTCAGATGCTCATTGCCACCATCACACATCAGCAATCAAATACTGTCCCTTTCTTGGCTGGACTGAAAGACAAGTTTTCCTTGACTCCTCCTCTGCCATTTATTAGCAATCGTTCCAGACGGCTGCTGTGGAGGGAGAGAGGGAGCCTGTCTGAGAGACATTTTGGGGAGCATTTGCACACAGGACTAAAAAAACTGCAGCTAATCTACCTCATTTGTGAGCTGAAAAGTTGTATTCATTCTTTTCATTCAGGAGGGGTGTTAGATTGCTATCCTGCTACAGCTTTGGAAACAGCCTTCTTTGGTGGCCGCTTTGAAACCTGGATAATAGTCCATATGTTAGCAGAAAACAGTAAACCCGGTGGGCTTGAGCCTTTCTCACTTCAATTTCAAACCAATTGCTAAAGTTCTAGCATAATAAAATAAACTTTAGAACAACAAAGAATTCACTTGTGCCTGCTCTGCGGAGACTTAAATAGTTTCTAGCATCTTGGTTGGTAACTGTAACCTTCTGATTTGAATCCATATGTTTTAATTGCAGGAAGCACTGCCTTCAACTTACTCACCCACCCATTAACTCTGGTGAATTCAGCTTGTGGTTTCCATCAGATATATGTTTCTAGGAGCTGAGTTTGGATTGCATACTTAGGACAGATTATTACACTTTGTGTTTGGCGAACTAAAAAGATGTCTAATCTTTCCTGAGAATCAACATTTCAGCACAGAGACCTTTGTATTGTATAATGGAATGAAAGCTGTCCTTTTAGATACTGTTCTTCATCCTACAATGAGGAATATTTGAAGACAGGGAAGATTTGAGATGTAGCAAAACAGTTTAGCTTTCCTATGGAGCCTCCTGTGCTGGCAGTCGCTAACACCAGCTTCCGGTAAATTTAATATACTGGTAATTGGGGTCCTATGGTAACCCCATAGAATCCTACAGAACCATAGAATTGTAGAGTTGGAAGTGACCTTGAGGGTAATCTAGTCCAACCCTTGTACTGCAGCAATCTCAACTAAGCATCCATGACAGATGGCCATCCAGCCTCTGCTTAACAACCACCAATGAAGGAGAGTCCACCACCCCCAGGGGGAATCTGTTCTACTGTCCAACAGCTCTGACTGTCAGAAAGTTCTTCTTGATGTTTAGTTGGAATCTCCTTTCTTGTAACTTGAAGCCATTGGTTTGAGTCCTCCCCTCCAGAGCAAGAGAAAACAAGTTTGCTCCATTCTCCATGGAACATCTCTAAAGATAGTTGAAGATGGCTTTCATATCTCTTCTCAGTCTCCTCTTATCCAGACTAAATTATCTCAACCGTTCCTCATCAGGCTTTGTTTCCAGACCCTTGATCAGACATAGGCAAACTCGGCCCTCCAGATGTTTTGGGATTACAATTCCCATCACTGGTCCACTTTGTTTCCCATCACTGGTCCATTCCTGACCACTGGTCCTGCTAGCTAGGGTTGCCTTGATCATCTTGGTCACCCTCCTTGTCAATATCCTTCTTAAACTGTTGTGCCCAGAACTGGACACAGGATTCCAGGTGTGGTCTGATCAAGGCAGAATAGAGTGATGCAGCTTAGAAGAACTTTAGCCTTTTTTTGCTACTGCATCACACTGTTAACTTGCCAGATCATGCTGGAAAGTCAGGTGTCCATCATATTATATCCGTGCATCTGATTATTCCTGCTTAAGTGTAGAACCTTCATTTGTACCTACTGAAATTCATTTTGTTAGTTTTGGCCCAGTTCTCTAATCCAGGGGTCCCAAAACTAAGGCCCAAGGGACTCGTTTATCCGGCCCGCGGCAATCCCTGCCACCCGCTGCCACTGCCTGCTCTTACCAGCGCTGTGCTGCACGGCTGCCCACTTTCAGGGCGGAGGAGCACCAGAAATAGCTTGTGGGCATATGCAAGCGTTATTTGCGCATGCACAGGCGTTATTACTGGTGCACATCTGGGTCGGAGGAGACCTGTACACATGCGCACAAGCTTTTTCCGGTGCTCCTCCGACCCGGAAGCGCGCCAGAAATAGCGTGTGCACACGCGTGTGGGCACGCGCTCCTCCGGCCCGCCGCCAGCGCTGGAGACACCGGCCCGAGGCACGGTCAGTTTGCTGGCCCCTGCTCTAATCCGATAACTTACTGGGGGGTAGGAGGTGGGGTGAGGTTGGAGTCTCCTCTGAGGTCCAGGTGCAGCCCCACCACTGCATGCAATGCTCAGGGGCAGAATGTGTCCCTTTCCCACATAGATCACAAGCTTATTACATTGAGGATCCTTGTCTAAGCCTAGATTCCAATCAAGCCAATGGTTTGTTTGGTCATGCAGGGGCAGCAAGGATATGTTCCCCTCTTTCTTCCCCACCAGAGTGAGGGCAATTGTACATATGGGCAAATGAGTCACACACACTGCACCAAGCTCCACCTGCTCTCAACTGGTCCTCACCTGCCTGCCTTCTCACCTGCAGCAGGGGCCTCACTGTATGCCGCAGGGAGCAGAATGAGGACAAAACTGGAATTAGCTGGTTCTGCCTGTCCCTGGTTCTGGTTCTGGTTCTGGCTCTGGCTACTGTTGCCTCTCTGCCAACTCCAGTGAGTATCAGCTACCAATCCATCATCATGTAGCCATATCTTATTAGCTATTTATCTCTATGACATTGTCATGCTCACTGTGTGATCCTTAATTTGCCAGGATCATATACGAAACTTGATGACTCTGCACTCCCAAAATGACAACTTTGGCATAAAAAAACTGGCACCCACCCCCACAAAAAGCAAACAGCCATTCAGCACAGCAGATCCACTTTGTTCAGCCAGGAACTGCAAGGGTAACAGCCATACTGCTCTGTGAAGCAATACAAAGGATTTTCCTTGAATAAGAAATTGTATTTCTAAGTTTTTGTTTTTTCTTCTAAATAGGAAGTTTTTCCTGCTGTAATGTTTCATGGAGCCTCCATTTAATGATAAATGAAACTGGTAGACATTTCCATCAAAGTTTGAGGTTCATGTTTTAAATCATGACTACAGAATTACATGTAATTCCTTAGAGCAATGCTTTATGGGGGTGGGGAGAAGGTAGAATCCTTGAAGATAAGTGAAAGAAATGTTTCAGCACTTCTGTCCAGGGAACTTGCATGTTGGGCTTGATGGTATTTTGATAGTGAAAAGAAACAACTACTTGGCTGGTCAGGGAAATTAGCAGAACCTCAGATGTAGTATTAAATGATCTGATCATATTTCCTCAGGACAATGATGCTGACATGTATGAAATGAGCTTGATGGTCAACCATGCAGTGTGTGGCTTTTGTGTCCCCCAGTGTAAGAACCTAACTCCAAATGACAATAGTTCCTGACAGGAGGACAAAGTTTCTCTTTCATCCCAATGAGATAAGAGTCCCGTGTGATACAATTTCAGTGCCCTGTGTGGTCCTGATGGGCTGAAAGTCTTAATTCCAACTCAGTGACAAAAATTATAATCGCAATGTGTTGACACTCCATTTCAGTCCAGGGAACATCAAATGGAAACCTTCAAGGAGGCCCATGCAGATGACCTGGACTCCTTTCCCAACAACACTGTCTTCTTCCCTGGTGGTGACCAGAGCATGTCAACAACTGTTTCACACACCTCAGAGACAGTTATCTATAATGGGTAGTAGAGATGCAGAGCTAGGCTGTGGGCAGCAGTCCGGAGGGAGGTGGCAGTTGAGAGCAAGGAGTCTGGCTTTGCCAAATAGCCATCACTGGAAGAGGAACCAGGAGCCAATCAGGAGGAGAGGACAAGCCAAAGGCAGAACCAGAGAATGGCAGGGCCAAAGAGCTGTTCATCCCAGGAAGGAGCCGCTGCCCAGCCTTGGTAGGTGGAACCACACCAGAATGTTCCAGAATGTTCTTGCCAGAAAGCTTGTGGTTGTCCAGTCCTCCGTATGGGAGCAGACCTCAGCAGTTATTGAGTGGTTCCAGTTATACAGGCAGAGGTCAGGCTCTGATAGTCTTGACATCTTCCACTGAGCCAGGCATGCTGGGAAATGTCTCCTGAAAAGGGCTGTATTTCTAAACAATCTGGGCAGCTGTCTCAATGCCAACCCAAGCCATTGGGGCAGAAACACAGGCCACCAGGATAGTTTTCCCCCATGGTGCAAATTGACTCAAATTCCAGGATATGGGGAGCAAGTTCAAGATGGTGGCTGGATGCCCAGAAGTACTACACAAAACACAGAAAGAGGATGAGCAGATAACTGAAGAAGGCAAGGCGAGCCAAGCCTTAAGACAGGTCAAGTCATGCATGTGCTCTTTCTCCCCTTCCCCGCTCTCGTATTTGTGTGTGCATGCGCACATACACACGCACACACAACAGACAGACATGGAAAGATTCACCAAAACCCTTATCACATAAGATGACTTATAATCACACATGACAATACATAGACGCTACTAGTAATAGCTTCCTCTTGAAGTATGGTCAAGAATATAATTAATGGTAGCCATAGAGAAAAATATCCAAATATCCACTTTGCTTACTTCCAGCTTTATGAATTATTTATTCTACTACAGCAGGGGTGGCCAACTTCCAACTTCTACTCACGGAGTTAAAGACTGGTGGCAGCGATCTACCCCCTTTTGGGGGGTTCAGGTCTAAGTTGTTGAGCTTTTTCTAGGAAGGAGAAAGCCCCATTTTTGGGGGTGCGGGGCAAAAAAATTGAGCCAGTGATCTACCACAGATGTCCAGTGAGCTACCAATAGATCACGATCTACCTGTTGGACGTGCCTGTCCTACAGTGTCAAGATGCTGCCCCCCAAACACAGTGCACCCAGTGACCCTTCTTCCAAATGCCAGATGTTACCAATTACTCTGGCTCCAGTGCACTTCCGTGATGTTAGTCACAATCCATATATATCCTGTAGTTTCTAGAAAAATAGCGCTGTTTGATGCATTTTCCTTCAGATCAGCTTCCATCTGATTTGAAAACGTATGTCGTGGTTAAGCTGAAGTGTGTACATTTGAGACAATCATTGTATATGTGTAGATGATAACTTCATTGAATAGGAGTTATGAGGGGTTGCAGGTGCAGGGAAACAAATCAGGTAATGTGCATCAGGTGAAACTATCTCTGCTACCCTCCAGTCTGTACAGCAACACAAAAATGCAACTGGAAATGCAGCAGGGTTGTGTGTGTGTGACTTCGCTGTGTTTTAAGCTGCTAATGTGTACATAGCCCAAAACTGGTGACCCTGCAATTGAGAGCTCAGCTCATGGCCTTGTCCTGGAATAGACAGAAAAGGACCAACATTTTTCTGGGAAATGTGTCTTGACTATTTGAGGCTCACTGCAAGGTTAATCACCTGGAATAGAAATAGAAATTAAATGGCACAAACAAAAGTCATTATACCAAAGTTGTGAAGTGCACCAATTACTCGTGAGAATGAAAAAATTACTCTAGTAAAAAATAAAATCCTCAAATTCTGGAACTAAATGTGTTTAACTCCATCCCACTGAAATAAAAGAGATTTAAAAGTTCTTAATTTTGGTGAGATTGTGCCCCATGTTTGTAAACATTTAAATATTTTAGTCCCTCAAATCAGACAGTGTTAATCTTTGACATTATTATTAGAAACAATTGTAAAGGCTCAGAACCACATTTTTTCTAGTAAGATAATTGAAGCAAGTTTGATTGCCCTTATTTTGGGCTCTACTTCTCCCCTGACAAAATATTTTACAAGAGGGAGGCATGCAAATGTGGTGGGAAAGCAGACTTGGAGACAAAAAGCTGAATGGAATCCAAAATATTCCAAGTTAGTCTATTCTCTCCCTGTTGAGAAGAAGCCATTTTTTTTTATTGTGCTGAAATATTCCAAGGGAAAGTGCTATTTGACTGGGCCAAAAACATCTTTAAGCTAAGCTTTCCTCCAACTCTATAATTTATTTCTCAGAAATGGTTTCTAGCTGTGATATTTTCTTCGTATTTTATTTGACCACAGTTTTTCAGCGTGTCCTCATATAAACAGTCAATGGATTTGGATCTGTTTCCTTCCATAAACTGCAGTAAACATCCTCAGATTAGAAATATGTGCAATCATGTCAACACAGCCGCTGTAGTTTTAACCCATTCATTCAGTCTTCTCCACATTTGGTGATCAATAAGTTAAGTGATTGCAAACAACAAAAAGTTCCTAAGTAGATTAAGTTTCATTCTGAAGTGAAAAAAGCCAGCACAGAAAAATAGGTAACTGCGCTAGGCTTTTGCAGTAAAACAACCAAGAGTCTTGTGCCACCTTAGGACAATTATCCAGTCGTTTAAAGCAACATTTGCAAACTCACCTTCAGGGAATTCCTGTCCTGCGATTTTTCTCACCATCCTTTACTTGCAGAGAGTCCTCCATGCTGAGCTCCAGAAGTGACTAAGTGACTGACAGATGGACTAATTTGCTGAGTATTGTGTGAGTTTTTCTACGCCCTTCACTTTCATAATCCCCAAAGATTCTAAGTGAAAGGAAAGGGCAATATCACATGACCCATCTACAATAATTCTATCTGGCCAAAATAAAGTTACATCTTATAGACCAGTCAACTAAGACGGGTCTGAGATTGACCTTAATAATTAGAGATTAGCAAAAATGCCCACTGATTCAAAGACCAAAAGAAACTGATGATGTTTGGGCCATGAAAAGAGACTCGCCTACAATGACTATTATGGGTTTTGCTAGAGTGGTTATGTCTGGGTTTGCAACCCACCACACTGTACAATGAATAATTTCCCCTTTTTAATGTTTGGTCATTTTTATAAATGAAGTATAACTCTCACCTATTTAATAGCCTTTTGCTTTATTGAGTGTACATAGCATGCTCTGATTTCATATAACTGAGGTGCTTGTATTCGCTTGAAATTGCCTATATACAAATTCCAGTCATGATGGCATATTATTATTATTATTATTATTATTATTATTATTATTACACAGACCAGCAGAGGCTCTCCAGAATTACTGAAGGCAGCCCTGTTTAGGGAAGCTTTTAATGTTTAATAGACTATTGTATTTTAATATTCTGTTGGAGTGGCTGAGGAAACCCAGCCAGATGGGCAGGGTATAAATAATAAATTATTATTATTATTATTATTATTATTATTATTATTATTATTATTATTATTAAGACAGGGATCTCTAATAGCCCTACTGGAGATGCCAGGAATTGTATCTGGGACTTTCTGCATACAAAGCATGTGCTGAACCAACCTTCCCCCACTCCTTTTATCATTTTTCAGCTCAAAAGCACCCTTCCTTTCATTGAGTATGTGTGTGTGGAAATACAGGAGTCCATCTCTTCCCCTGCCCCTTCCAAGGATGAAATACCACATTGAAATTGGAGCTGCAAAAAAAAAAATGCCATCAACTTCGCATCCTTTTCCTGCATGAGGCAACTCGGAAGTGAACCGTAAAAAATACTGCACCATTTCTGATATTCTGTCTTATCAAGGCCCCTCCCCAAAGAGCTCTGGTAATGAAGGCATTCCCTGTTTCACCAGTCATAAAAGATAACCTCCTCTTCCTGCTACCTGGAGCTTTCCCTTTATGGAGAACTGGGGTGGGTGGGGCTGTACAAACAACCCTCCAAAACTCTGAAGTTGCTCCAAAGCAGCATGTTTTGCTTTGGAGCACTATGGAGAAGACATGCTTAACTCTGCAGAAGACTTGCTGTGTTCAGGCATGAGCAAAGCCTCCCCCTGTATCACAACATACAGTATTGCTGACAAGAAGTTAGCCCTTTTGTTTTCGCCCAGATTTTGATCCACTTTCTATCATTCAGCTTTTTTGGAAGCATTTAAGCCAGAGGTCAGCAAACTTTTTCAGCAGGGGACCGGTCCACTGTCCCTCAGACCTTGTGGGGGGCAGGACTATATTTTATGAGGGGGGGGGAGAACAAATTCCTATGCCCCACAAATAACCCAGAGATGCATTTTAAATAAAAGGACACATTCTGCTCATGTAAAAACATGCTGGTTATCGGCCCGTCTGTGGGCCGGATTGAGAAGGCAATTGGGCTGGATCTGGCCCCCAGGCCTTAGGTTGCCTACCCATGATTTAAGCCTTCTCCAGTAATTTAAAGCACACAATCTCCATCTTGTGATCAGGAGAGTGACGGGTCCTGCTCTCTCTGTTACCTCACTGTGCCTGGCTCTGCAGTCTCCAAGGGCAGCGGGGGGCCTCCAGGATTCGTGGAAACTCCAGGTGTGGTTTAGAACCCTGGTTGTGCAGGACTCTTCAGTGTATGGCGAATCTTTGGTATCCCCACTGACTGCAGAAGCAACACAGAATTCCGGGAAGCTGCGTGATGGTGGGGTGAAAGTGGGGCCCTGCTAATGTTTCCCCTTCAAGCCCTGAAGAGGGTTTTCTTTATGCGCGTGATGTGCCATGGGACCTGGGAAAAGAAGCCCCGATTCCAGCAGTGTAACCAAAACCTCCTCCTTTAAATGAAAGAGACCCCATGCTCATTTTTCCAGGATACATTTGGCTTTCCTCCTCATCTTGCTCATTAGAAGCATAACAAGCTGATAAAACTTCTCGGGGCCTTCTCGCCTTCCTCTATCTTTAAGAGGACCTAAGTAGAGCTTTCACAGGACAAACTTTAATCTAATTGATTTCTTTACAGGCTCCTTGGCCCCCAGTTTGTTCTGCTTTATCAACAGCTACCTAAGGCTTTCTGCACTTTAGCCCATGTACCCCTTCTGAGTTTTAAGCAGCAGCCCAGCTTATATTTCTTCAGAACAGCCTTTATCTCTTAACTATTATTAGCCAAGGAAGATTTATGACATCTTCTTCATACAGAGATAAAAATCAATTAGTTGAAAAATCCTTAGCTTGTTAGCCAGAGTCAAAAACTCTAGCCGTTCTCTTGGATGTGTATAATTGTATTTTCCAGTTGACTGAGCATGTGCACAGGAAAACAGCAACAACGCGCAGCAGGGAACAGTCAGCTGATCCCAGGCTATTCAAGTTCGTCGCCGCAGGCCAGCTTTCTAAAGAAGCTGGAGTTGGGGGCTGGGGCCAGGGGAGCCCCAAGAATTCCCCCCTCCCAATCCCCTAGGGTAATTTACACCCATCTTAAACATGTATGTTTGTCTGAAGTCTCTTTCACTGGCACGGTAATCCCATTACTGACAAATGAAGATGTAATCACAGTTTATTCACAATGTTTGAAAGATTTATCCCTTTTGAAGGAGAGCAGGAGAAGTGAGTACAATTGGCTGCAACTGACTCCTGAAACTCCTACTGGGACATTTGCAAGGCAAAAATGATCCAGATTGTGATGCATTTAAAACGGATCTCTCTCTGAGACAGATGCTTTTCGCATTTCACATGGCCTTCAGTGCCAGTTTTCATAAACAGAAACCAGTTCTTGTTGGGCTGTAAGTGACTTTTTCATCTTAGAATCCCTTGCATGCATTGTTGCTTTGTAGGAGAAAGCATGCACTCCCCCCTCCCCAGCAAATCTGAGGAGGCAGCCGTCTCATTTGACAGAATTTGAGTGCCATCCAGAACGGCAGAGTAGGAGACAGGAGATCTGGCCTTCTCAGATGCTACACAGGTATTTGCAACAAAAGATCCTTCAGAAGTTTCACATTTTCCAAGAACAGGGAAAGGGAGAGCAGGGCCCTGCACACTTTGCCCACGTGACATTGGCGTGTTTTGCAGAAGGTTGGAAGAGAGGACCTATAAGCTTTCTGCTGAATGCGTGCAGGTTCCTTCATGTGATCAAGAACCTTGGTGCAACTGAAGCCCTTGATCACATGAAGTAGCATATGCACATATCCCCCCGCCCCCTGTCCTGATCTCCCATCCATTGCACAAAGACAGTGAAGTGGGGTGAAGGCAGTGGAGACAGGCAGACTGACAATGACACCGATGGGTGCTGCCCTTCTCCTACCTGGAATGTGCAGAGGAGAATTTCTAAAGGGGGCTTCAGTTTACTCTGCACCCCCATGTGCTTCCACCACTGGTCTAGGAAGCAGTGTGTGCATAATGTCACCCATAATACACACATCCACCCTCTAATGAAATACTGTTGCTTTGATGAAACCCCGCAAACCAGCTTTGATCCGAATTGAAAAAAATGACCTGGCTGCTTTTTAAGCAGGTAATGTGTACACAACCTGAGCTCTGTAAGGAGATGGGGGGTGGGGGTCAGAGAGATGGCGGAAGAGAAAGAGGGAAAGGAGGAAAGAAAGAAGGTAAGTGAGATACAGAAGCAAAAGAAAAAAGAATGAAAGAACAGTCGGGGAAGGTGGGAATTCAGATCAGAAAGAGAAAAGGTGGTGTGATTCAGTGTGAAAGTGGGGAAAGTCTGCCTTTGTGTTTTTGTTTGTTTGTTTGTTTCACTTATATTCCACCTCTAGTCCCTGGGGCGTAGGACAACATATGTTCCCCCATTTTGTAGTCATAATGGCAGGGCACCTGATAACCAATAATTGGCCCCAGATGAACTTCATGGTTGAGTGGGATTTGAAACATGGTCTCCCACAATAACCACTACATCACATTGGCAGTGTGTGTGTGTGTGTGTGTGTGTGAGAGAGAGAGAGAGAGAGAGAGAGAGAGAGAGAGGGAATGAATACCTCATATTCTTGAATGTTAGGTTTTGAATGGAGTTGTGTTCCGTCCATTATTCACTTAGCCTGTACTATGTGGATTCACCAACTTTCTTGAATAATCCACTAAACTGCATCAGTTTTGAGCCCACACATTCATTGATTATCCTGCGGCTGTACTTGCCTATTTGAGTAATGCACTTTTAATCCTTGATTTCTCTTTCCAACACAGTTGGAGGCTGATTTGTGTTGGCCCTGTCCTCTAGAACATTTGTGAAACTTGAAGGCAATGCAGTATGTCTGTATACAAAAGCGGTAGCTGTTAATACCATGAATCAAAAGCACTTGCTCTGGGCTTTGCCCTTTTACCACTGTGTTCTGTAGTTGCATCTGCGAAGAAAACATACAATTTGAGGACACATCAACACTTAAGATGAATGTGCAATATTTATGCATTGCTGATGAGCAATTATATTCACATAAACCAATGGCATTTCTTTTGCAGTTTATTTTGAATAAAAATTGTGGTGCCCGTAACAGGATTCAGTACTCCAGGTGTGTTCTGAGTCTGACCAAGAAAGAATAGAGTGGCATCATGACTTCCCTTGATCTGAATTCTATATTTGTGTTGATGTAGCCTAACAGCAGAAGGTTTTTTGCTGCTGCATCACACTGTTGTCTCAGTAAGCTTGTGGTCTACTAAGACCCCTAGATCCTGCTGGCAAGCCAGGTGTCCCCCATCTTATATCTGTGCAGCTGGTTCTTCCTGTCTAAGTGTAGAACCTTACATTTGTCCCTACTGAAATTCATTTTGTCAGTTTTGGCCCTGTTTTCCAACCTGTTAAGGTCATCTTGAATCCTGGTTCGGTCTTCTGCAGCATTAGCTGCCCCACCCAGTTTAGTGTTATCTGCAAAGTAGATGACCATCACCTCAATTCCTTCATCCAAGTCATTTATGCACTCTTGGAGGTGAGTTCTAGTGGAACTTAAAAGAACATAAAACAAACAGCCAATCAGTGAAAGAGGTAAGAGTGGAAAGATCGGGAACCTTTGGAGTAGTTAAGGAACAGGACAAGGGTAGAACCTTTGGTCTCTAGTAAAAAGTCTGGTAGGAGGGTGAGATTGGTGCCTGGCCTACATGCTTGGCACTTGCCTCTTCTGGAAATATATGATGGCCCCTCTTCTTTCTCTCTCACTTCCCCTGGACTCCTGCAACTGCAGCAATCTTGCCTCTTGATTTAGTCTCCAAATTCAACTTGTCTTGGACTGAAAACAATAATTTCAGCATGTCCAGTTTGTCATTACTGCAGGAAATAGTGCAGAGAAATGAACCACCAACACACAACCTGACAGAATTTGCCCAGAACCGTTCAAGGTTCAGGAGGCATCCTGGTTGTACTTAATTGGAAACATCCAAAAGTGAATCATGTGCATGTAATAGAATATTTCTTTCAGGTACAACTGCAGGTCATGAATTGCCTGCATTCTGCTTAGTGAGTCACAAAAGGCCCTTGACCACATTACTGGTCTCCATCTTCAAGGCCAAGACAGTAAATGGAAACACAGCTAGCCAAGTACCTATGAAATCATTCTCACCTTTCCTTGCCAACAACCAGTAATCTAGCACAATAGGCTTGATTCTGTGAAAATTCATTCATTCAATTTCAGAACTTAAGCCTTTTACAACATGTCCAAATTGGCTCTGAAAGAATTTTGCAATATATAAAGATATAAATCTATAACATACTAAGACCGCAATCCTACAAATTCTTACTTAGGAGCAGGGTTCACAGCTTGGCTGCATCTCAAAGCCATTTAAGACATTTAAGGGGATCTAGAAGGTTTAGCCTCCTTCTAAGTATCTCAGAGGAAAGGCATTAGATCTCAGACTGAGGATCCAGAATCAAGGGCTAAGCAGTTTTCCAGCTGGCTTGATAAGAGCTTGTTAGTGGCCTTACAGCCATGCAGATGAAGCAAACTCTGCCCTCCCCACTAGGTGCTGTCACTTGCCTTCACCAGAGCCTCAGCATCCAACAAGGTTATCCATTGTTTTGTCAGGATCACTTTTTATCTCCCAGGTTCTCAGTGAATACTGGGGTTCAAGGCGTATAAGTCTTTAGACGAGACCTGCCATGGCCATGTTTCCCCTTTGTAAAAAAGTCAGCACTATTTCTGACAAAGGGAGCTTCCAGTAACATAAAACTTGGGTTCAGAATTTTGAACCATCCACAATCTCTTCTTAATCTATCAGTTATATGGGCTATGCCCACATATACACTGGGCAACACCTTTCCAATAATTTCCCCCATTTAAAATAACTGGCTGTAAAGGACTAACCTTGGATGAATTACATAAGAGGCCTAGAAAGGGGGGGGTGCAGGGGACATGACAATTATGGGAGTTTTAGCTTTTTGTCTTTGATATGTATGAATGTCTGAAGTGCTTCCCTTATTCAGCTACAGGTCAGGATAAATTACACCACTCTAAAACTGGTAACTGGATCAGCATCTGGCCCACAAGCCATTAGTCAATGAAAAGGATCTGTTCCCTAAGTACTTAATTTCTAGAAAATGGCACCCTGTGCTATTACAAGGATCCTATTTAGAGACAGGCTCTGAAGTAGATCAAAGACAGAGCTACTGGAATGGCTTTTGGAACGTATGTGTGACTATAAAATATTTTGAATGGCTGACAAGATTTGCAATCAGCACTGTAAAGTTTTGTGATACTTAATGCCTGCAGATGTTACGTGGCTCAGCGCATTGCTGTTGGCCCAAATTACCAGTTATAAACCCAAGGGAGTATCAGGTTACTAATGCAACTGGTTACTGGATCAGTTTGACGTGTCGTCAGGAAAGACTGGCATTGTAAAATGGAAACTTAGTTCTCCATAGAGATGTGCAAATCAGTGCTCAGCATGCTGGCACTGAGAGTGATGCTACATTTGTTCCAATATAATGGGGGGGGGGACACTTCATGTGGGATGAACTCATGGGAAGACATGTAAACACCCTGAAAGCAAAACAGGATGAATGCAGAATGAATGTTCATTGTCAGAAAAGACCAGGCTTAGTCTAACCACCATGTAAACTTCATGCAAACAAATCTGGATGAATGCTGAATAAACAGGTCATCTAGAGGAGACCTTTCTCGCCTCTAGCTATGCTCTTGGCCCCCTCCAATCTGCCTTCCACCCTCCACTCACCATGGCACTGAAGCTATCCTCCCCCAAATCACTGATGATCTTCGCACACATAAATCCAAATGTCTCTGCTCAGTCCCCATCCTCCTTGACTTCTCTGCTGCCTTCAATACAGTTTATTCCTTGCTTGATTCCCCTTATGCCCTCCACCTCTGGAGTTTCATCTTCAGTAGGTTCTTCCACTGTAGACCCTCTATATGCACCACAGGTTATGGGTTTTGAATGAGGTAAAACTTTGATACTTGGAGACTCATGCAGAAGTTGAACAAATAAGAAAGATTTATCATATAGGACAAAGTTGGTCAAGCAAATGATTTGTCAAGAGATCAACTTATTTTAGGAAACAGTTAACTTATTAATAATCATACTAAAACCAGTGGATGTTACAGGCTTCCAAACAAGGTAGTAAACACACAGCTTGCTTCTTTTAATTTTCAGTTGCTTATTTTTAGTTATTACTCTTCAGTTAGATATTACAGGTTTCTAGACTAGTTGGTAAATGCTTAGCTTATTTCAAGTTATTTCACTTCAGTTCCTCAACTTAATCGTTGCATAAGTGTTACAGCTTAATACTTTGGTTCTTAACCAAGGTAGCACTTTCTGTCAGTTTCCCAACCTTCTAGCAGTCACACTCCAGAGGTACTTATAGCAGCACAATAACAACACACCCAGGGGGTCACCACACTCCTCTTGACTGGATTTGGATTCTTCTCTTTCTAGAAGATCTCTCCCCTTCTGACTGAAATGAGACCCAAGTAGACTGTATCCTCCCAGCTCTACTTCTCCTTGCTCAAACCCAGCCCTCCAGTTAACTCCTGGCTTAATACTCTCACAAGACACTAAACACTGCCTTTCTATCTAAGGTCAGAGACACTTTTTTCCACCTGTAGATATTTTCCTCAGAGTGAATGTTGCACATAGATCAGAACCCGCTCTCTAATTATTTTCTCCCTGCTGCTCTCTCAGACGTTCCCAAACTTTTTTGGCCTACCGCCCCCTTTTCAGAAAAAGAATTACTAAGCACAGTTACTGACCCCCAGTGACTGCTTCAGCTGTCCATCACAGTTTGCTTCCTAGCTGCCCAATCATTCTTTCAGTTTCTTCTCATGGGGAGTCCTTCCTCACTTTCCCTCTCTCTCTTTGATCCTCTGTGATTTTCTTTCTGTCCCTTTCCTACTGTCTAATCTCATCACAGCCTGTGACACCCAACTCTTCTCTTGCCTTGCTCCACTCCTCCATTTCCAAGAGTCTCTCTGATCTTCCCCCTTCAGTGCTTCTTCATCATCTCAAGCTGAATACAGTGGTACTTTGGTTTACAACCATGATCCGTTCCAGAGGTCCATTTGTAAACCAAAACAGGTTGAAACCCAAGGCGCACTTTCACCAATGGGGCCTCCCAAAAAAATTTGTTTGTGATTCAAAAAAAAAGGGGCTATAATCCAAAAAAAGGTTGCAAACTGGGACACGCACTTCTGGGTTTGACGTGTTTGTAATCCAAAACATATGCAAACCAAGGTACCACTGTATGTCCAAGACTAAACCTCATATTTCCCCCTGAACCCCTCCTGTTTCTTATATTCTTCATAGTCATTGAAAAAATTACCAACAGCAACCCTAAATCCATACATTTGCTACCTTTCTGCCTTCCCCATTCCACATCCTCTAGTGGCTTTAGTTTAAAGTTTTCTCCAAAGGCTTCTGTCCCCCTTCCTTCCTTCCTTCCTTCCTTCCTTCCTTCCTTCCTTCCTTCCTTCCTTCCTTCCTCCTTCCCAGAGGCAAGGCAGGGCTTCTCCATGGCTGCAGGAAAACAAATTGCTTCAACTGCAAGGTAGCAAACGGCAAAGCTGCCTCTCTTGTTCCCTTCTGCCTCCTCTTCATTTTCAATTTTTTGAGGGGAAGGGTGTGGAAGGAGAAACTGTGCACCAAGCAGAGTATCTCTACCTTCCACACCTCTGTTTGTATTTTCAGAAGCCGTGTACAATTTATCCAATTAAGCAAATGTATTAAGGGGCATAACAGACGGCTCTTCAGCTGGACGATTGCAGTGACTTTCACCAACCTTCTAATATCAACAAGCCTCCATAAACCGTTAGCAGATTTATGCCTTAGTAAGAATCAATCTATTACTTTCAGCTGTAAATCTCATGTGCTTTGGACACAAAGTGAATTTTAATAAAAATCATATAAGGAACTAGACTCACAAGGCCATGTTTCACAGGCCTGCCAGCATTTGAAACCAATTAAGAGAGGCATTGGCAGTGAGCAGAGGGGAGGCAACAAAAACATATCTTTTAGCTCCTGGTGAAACACATGGACATAGCAAAAGTCATCTGAAGAATAAATTGCAGGGGAGGGAGTTCTTTCAACCTCAGGATCCAAGTATCTTTCTTTAAGCATTTTTGTGGTAGGGAAATCTAATTTTCCCAGAAATACTTTATTGCTGTGGCTCCCAGTTATTGTTTCGATCACAATAGTGGGTGGAAATGTTCTGCACCTTGAGCTTAGCCTGGCAGCTAACTGGCAGCTAGTGAAATTCTTTCAGAAGCTGGTGAATATTGGTGGCACTATTTCTCCCCAGTGCACTAGCTGCAGCTTCCAGGCCAATCTCAGGGGCAGCTCCACAAACAGTGCATTGCAGTAGTCCAGCCCGACAGTGCATGGACATCAGTGATCAGGCTATCCAGCCCAGAAATGGACAAACCTGCCTTCTAGCTGAAGTTCGTAAAAGGCACTCATAGTCATTGAGGTCACCTGTCTAGTGACAGAGATATCTGCTCCTTCAGGGGGAGAACGACACCATCTAAAGCAAGCTGTTGACCAGCTCTCAGGCATGGGAGCCATCAACACTTTTAGCTTGTCAGGATTCAGCATCAGTTTGCTGGCTCTTATCCTGCCCACCACTGCGAGTCCAGGGCTGGCATGACCTCTTCTGACGCAGATATTGCACAGAAATAAAGCTGGGTATCCTTAGCGCATTGGTGACACCTCACCACAGATCTCCTAATGTGCTCATATGTGATGTGGTCATACCACAGACTAACAGAAGAAAGGGCCACCTAAAGCTACTCACTGAATTCAGGGCAAAGGTGAAACTGTAGTCCAATTTTCCTGCCACAGGATTTTGGCAGTGACACAGCACCAACTATCTCCATTGGAAAGGACTCAGTTCTCCAGAACCCTCCAGAATCTGAAAGAAAGAAAACACATATCTGAGATGTTTTGTATTAGTTTACAGCTGTTCGCTTGTAACTTCAAGTATTACTTCATAACTTTATTGACTTCTTCAGAGTTAGTTATGGTGTGCAATTATGCATGTAAAAGACCCTTCATTATCTCAGAACTCAGTTATTTTTGACTAACAGCAATAAGATGTAACACAGTTAAATAACAAGACTGTGGGATGAGGGAAGCAAAGAGGAATTGTAAATATAATCCCAATAATTGTATTGGAGGCCAGGATTTATAATTACTAAATGTGTGATAACGGCTTCCTAAATGCCCATGCTCTTTAAACAACCTAATTTATAATTTAAAAAGCTGACAATCCTTAAAGTGTTTTACTTTATCTTGTCTGGAATAATGGAAGAGTAAGTTATTGAAAACCTTTATTTTTCATTAGCCTTAAATTCAGCGACAATTAATGTGCCCAATTTGATTATAAACTGCACAAATTAAACAATAAAGAGCTGTCTAATGAGAAATTAATTATGAGGAACAGAAGAGGAGCTGGGCTGGATAAAAGTAATAAGTTATGGCCGATGGCAGATGTGTCAGCTTTTAAAGGAGACAAAGGGCTTTTTCCTCCATGTGTGCTGGTGCTGATATGGCTCATCACAGATCAGTAGATCCAGAAGCCGTAACAGCACAGTAATTGAAACTGCCAAAATCAATAGCACTGACAACCTTAATTAAATTAAATATGTCTCTGATGAGCTCCAACAGCATGGCAGCGGACCACTTGACCCTTTCTCCCAGGCTTCCTTGACGGGATTCAGCACACTGCGTGATGGATTCCACCCCCCGAGGACATTTGGAGCACTCCAGCTACTATTGGAAATTGCTCCAGGAGTAATGGCCTTCCTGGTGGAACAAGGGTTTTTGACTTACAATGTGCAGTGCAAGGGGCGGAGGGGGGGAGCACAGTTTCTTTCTACAGCCACCATTGGACTGGGGTGGCAGAAGAATCCTCAGCTGAACTGATCTTCTCCCCCTCACTTTTTAAACCATGCTAAACAGTCTCGCTACCAATACGCTAGTGCCCAACTTTATCTCTCCTTTCCATCTGCATCTGAGGAGGCTGTTTCCGTGCTAAGCCAGTATCCATCAGTAATGGACTGGATTGTGGAGAACAAATTGAAGCTGAATTCAGACAAGACAGGGGTGCGCCTAATCAGTCAAAAAGCAGATCAAAGAACAGGGATTCAACCCATACTAGATGGGGTTCCTCTCCTCCTGAAAACTCAGGTTATTCCTCTTGCGTGTACTCCGAGATTCAATGCTTAGTCTAGACACCCAAGTTTCCATGGTGGCTTGAAGAGAATTTACTAATTTGCAGTAAAACTTAGTGCACCAGCTGACCTGTTCCTAGAGATGTCTGATGTGACCACACTGATATATGCCATAGAATCACAGAATTGTAGAGGTGGAATGGACGCCCAGGGTCATCTAGTCCAGCCCCCTGCAATGCAATGTGGGGCTCAAACCCATGACTCTGAGATTAAGAGTCTCATGATCTTCCAACTGAGCTATTCCAGCAGCCTTGGTTGCATCATGTTGGGATTACTGTAACACACTTTACATGGAACTTCCTTTGGAAAGTGTTTGGAAACCTCAGCAGGTCTGAGATGCTGCAGCCAGGTTGCTGACTGGAGCCAGTTATAGGAAGAACAGAAATGCCTTGTTGCAATAGCTCCACTGGCTAATTCTCCATTTCCGGGCAAGATTCACAGCACTGGTTTTGACTTACAAAACCCTATACAGCTTAGATCCAGACATCTGAAGGACCATACCTCTCTACATGAGCATTCCCAGGTTCTGATATCTTTTGGGTAAACCTCTCTCTCAGTCCCACCACCCTCGTAGGCACGCCTGAATAGGACACAAGAGAGAACCACATTGTGGCATTCATGATCGCTCAACCCAACTTACCTCACAGGCTTGTTGTGCTGACACAATAGGGAAAGGGATCTTAGAGTAACATGGGATCGGGTGTAATTTACAAACCAACTTTCCTCCATGAATGGCCCTTGGAGGCCACTCCTAAGGCCCCAGCCTGAGTAAGGAAGAGGGCCAACATCCAAAGTCCTCTGGAATTGCAGAGTTGGAAGTGACCCCAAGAGTCATCTAGTCCAACCCCCTGAAATGCAGGAATCTCAACTAAATCACCCATGACAGATGGCCATCTGACCTCTGCTTACAAACCTCCAAAGAAGATGAGTCCACAACCTCCTGAGGGAGTCTGTTCCACTGCCAAAGAGCTCTTACTGTCAGAAAGTTATTCCCAATGTTAAGTCAGAATCTTCTTTCTTGTAACTTGAAGGCATTGGTTCGAGTCTTACCCTCCAGAGCAGGAGAAAACAAGTGAAATAAACAAGTGCCCCAGCCCCTCATCCCTTGACTACCTGCTTGCAGTGCCAAGGCTCTCCTTTGGAATTTAGCAAGGAAGAATAGATACCTTTACGCAGGCACAGAGTCCTTTCCCTCACTAATGGGAAAGTACAGAGATTGGTTGTCAGGTCGGAGGAGAAAGGTTCCAGATAGCCTCAGCATCTCTTTTTGTAGAAACGAAGCTACGTCATTTGGAAAGCAAAGACTTGGTTATGAAAAAGAGAAAATTGACTGAGAAACCTTTTGGCTTGGCTCTGTGTTATGCAGAAAAATGTACATTATAGGGATCTAAAAAGGCAAAGGAACTTGGAGAGTCCTTGTGACACAAGGCCCTTGATAGTCAAGTTCCACTGTAAAGCGGACATTTGTTTCCTCCTGAGGAAATTTGCTTGAGTAAATATTTTCACAGAAGACTGTTCTGTTGACTGTGCATCGGCTGACTTCCTAAACAGCATTAAATAATCACCTCTCTAGGTTTTCAAAATGTTTATGTCAGCATTTACAAACTCCTCCTTCATTATAGGCCTGTCAAAAGATCAGAGGCCAAGATTATTGCAACAGATTCCTTGGAAATGCTAAAGTTGTTGCCTTGACAACTCCAGAGACAGCAGACACTTGAGGTGGCCAAAAGGTGCTTTTTGCTTTAGCAAAGAGTTTGAACTACTCAGCTGGGGGAAATACAGTCCTCAGGCAGACACCTTCAAGCTAAACCCAGAAGGAATCGTAAAATATCCCAGTCCCTATGGTGTAGAATCAGGCAATACAGTAGACAACAGCTTCCTGTCAAGCAGTGCTTTTTTCTGGGGGGACGCAGGGGAACGCATACCCCTAAACATTTTGTGAATCTAAGTTTGGCCTCATTAAGGACAGTATTTCAATATGAGTAGGAAAATGAGAATATCCCCTAAACATTTTTTTTTTTGGGGGGGGGGAGCACTGATGTCAAGAATATATGAGCTAGAAGGTACCTGGTTATAAATATTTGGTTTCCGCCCCTTGATTTTGAAGTACAGTGGTACCTCGGGTTACAGACGCTTCAGGTTACAGACGCTTCAGGTTACAGATTCCGCTAACCCAGAAATGGTACCTTGGGTTAAGAACTTTGCTTCAGGATGAGAACAGAAATCGTGCAGCGGCAACTAGAGGCCCCATTAGCTAAAGTGGTACCTCAGGTTAAGAACGGACCTCCGGAATGAATTAAGTTCTTAACCAGAGGTACCACCATAGGCTGGATATCACTGGTGGCAAAGCAGAGTTCTGCTGTCCTGAGCTGAGCAAGTCACAGTTCTCAGTCTCCCTTGCTTCAGATGTTTATGCACACACCTATGCATGGTTGACAGCCTGGTTAACATCTCCTGCAGGATTACACACAACTCTACAGACTTCAGCAACTTCAGCTGCTCTGATTTCAGCTAGAATCACCAACACACTTTCAAGACTATCTTTGCAGCTTCAAGGGACAGAAACTTTTTATTACTGCATTTAGGAGAATCTAATGCACCATCAAATCTAATGCGCACCTCAATTTTCAAAACCTTGAAACCAAAAAAGTTTTTGTTGGTGCACCTTAATTTCCTCTATGTAATTTGGCCAAAATAGGTGTGCATTACATTCAATATTATATGAAAGCCAAGATTCTCTTGAAGCTAACTTTGGCCCCCAATATCACCCCACAGGAGCTCACAATACCGTCCTGCATCACCCAAGCTTCTGAATATTACATATATTTCACACCTCCCACTATGAGCAGTTAAGTGTAAGAAACACACATTAAGGAAACTGATGCAAGGAAAGAGGAAGGTCTCTCAGGGATGATAAAATGTTAAAATACTAAGTTTTCCCACCCTTTCATTCCAAAGCTGTCCTGGCACAACTCCTGTAGCTCCTTCCAATGAAATCACTGCTATGGAAGTCTACGATAAATAGCTGCGAAGAGATTCCATTGTCCCCCTCACTTCTCCTTAGAATGTCTCCTCTGCCGTTATGTCTACAAATCTTTGGCAGTAGCTCGGCAGCTGGTTTGCCAGGATCGCAGCTTGTCGTGCTGCTCACAATAAACTCTTTGTTGCTTCACACTCTTCCATCTGTTTCTTTCACCCATCTCTTGTCTCCTCACTACCATTCTCCGCTCACGGAGGCAATACAAAGCTGCACTTCCTCGTGGGCTGACGCGGGAACAAGGACGCAACAGTTCATGATGGATTCTGATGCTTGGATAATGCTGCAGTGCAGGATATAAACTGAAGAAGCTAATAAGCATCCATGGCAGACCTGCTCGCACAATCAAAAAGCTCATTTTCATGTCGAAAGCACATCTAGTGGAGCATGGAGTAAGATAGCTAGCAAAAGAGCATTAAAAAAAAACAGTAGTTACGGTACCTGTTTGGGGAATGATTTCTAACATCATGGACAGTTTAACAGTGGCTGTGGGCCATTGATGGTTCTGTGCAGAAACCCAAAGTTCTCACTAGCTCCTGATCAGAAAATCTACTACTTGTTACTGTCTAATCAGAAGCAATTTTCTTCTCCCCGCCAGCAATATTCAATGACTGGATGCTATTTATGTGTCAGGCTGCATGCCAGGGGCCAGCGAGAACGTCTCTGGCCTGCTGGCCTTATTGCAATGCTATACTCAATTACCCAGCAAGAAGCCCCATTGAATTCAGTGGGACACACTTCGGAGCAGGAATCTGCTTCAAGCCTCTGAACAAGCTGGTTGCACTTTAGTAGGCAGCATAGTGAAGATAATGTGTGGGTCCTTTGTTTATCAAGTTTGGGTTTTCTTTTTCTTTTTCACAACATTTGATTGATAGTGTGTCTATATATATATATATAGATAGATAGATAGATAGATATATAGATATATAGATATTTATTGAAATTTTCCAGAATAATACATTATTAAACAACAAAAAAGAAATAACAAAAATACAAAAATACAAAAAAAGAGAAAAATATAAAAACAACTAAAAAACATATAGAATTTCCCTTTACCTATTTTCTTTTAACTTATTTTCCGGACCTCCTCATACCTCCCTTTCTTATATTCCAATTCAGATTATAAATTCAGCAAATCCTCACCATTAATTTTTACTTAATTCAAAACCTTATTTTCCATATCTCTTAAAACATTACAGCTGGAAACCACTTAATTTCTGTCCAACATCATTCTAACATTCATTAATTTTACAATATTTCTGCAAATAGTCTTTAAACTTCTTCCAATCTTCTTCTGCCGACTCTTTTCCCTGGTCTCGGATTCTGCCAGTCATTTCTGCCAATCCCATATAGTCCATCATCTTCATCTGCCATTCTTTCAGAGTGGGTAGATCTTGTGTCTTCCAATATTTTGCGATGAGTATTCTTGCTGCTGTTGTCGCATACATTAAAAAAGTTCTATCCTTCTTTGGCACCAATTGGCCAACCATGCCCAGGAGAAAGGCCTCTGGTTTCTTCAAGAAGGTATATTTAAATACCTTTTTCATTTCATTATAGATCATCTCCCAGAAAGCCTTATTCCTTGGGCACGTCCACCAAAGGTGAAAGAATGTACCTTCAGTCTCTTTACACTTCCAACATTTATTATCGGGCAAGTGATAAATTTTTGCAAGCTTGACTGGGGTCATGTACCACCTGTAAATCATTTTCATAATATTCTCTCTTAAGGCATTACATGCCGTAAATTTCATACCGGTGGTCCATAACTGTTCCCAGTCAGCAAACATAATATTATGTCCAACATCCTGTGCCCATTTAATCATAGCAGACTTCACCGTTTCATCCTGAGTGTTCCATTTCAGCAGCAAGTTATACATCTTTGACAAAACCTTAGTTTTCGGTTCTAACAATTCTGTTTCTAATTTCGATTTTTCTGCCTGGTATCCAATTTTCTTGTGATAGTGTGTCTTTATACAAGCATTCATACATATATGCATAAATACATACAGTTATAATAATATCTATCCAAGTTAACACAAAAAACATTGTAATAATAATAATAATAATAATAATAATAATAATAATTTATTTATATCCCGCCCCCCCCAGCCGAAGCCGGGCTCAGGGCACCTAACAACAATAAATTGCTAGGCCTTCTGTATTCTAAAACAGATGTACAAAAGGAAGTGATAGATGAAAAAATAGGTTTGGCCTCCTTAAGGGCAGACTAAGGTTAGTGGGTCACTGCCGCATTGGCCCAAATGAACCAGCCTCTGCCAATTAACATCTTAAAACAATTAACTATCAGAGGATGGGGGGCGGTCCTAAAAATATGCCTCAGAGGTGTAAAAGTCCAGGGTGAAGTCATGTGACTTTAGCATATGTACTATGGGGCTCCAGGAACTTACACAGGGTCCAGTTTCCTTGGAATGAGAAGCAGGAGAGACAATTTTCTTGTGATAGTGTGTCTTTATACAAGCATTCATACATATATGCATAAATACATACAGTTATAATAATATCTATCCAAGTTAACACAAAAAACATTGTAATAATAATAATAATAATAATAATAATAATTATTATTATTATTATTATTATTTATTTATATCCCGCCCTCCCCAGCCGAAGCCGGGCTCAGGGCACCTAACAACAATAAATTGCTAGGCCTTCTGTATTCTAAAACAGATGTACAAAAGGAAGTGATAGATGAAAAAATACGATTGCATGGTAAGGAGCCTGTAGCTCAATATTTGCTCAGATTCTGACAAAAGGATCTGCTTTATCCCATCTATGCAGTAGTGGTTTAGTACTAGTAAATTAATACCCTCCAACATGTGTCTGATGAAAACAGGGACATCCTATTCCATTAGTATAATAATAATAATAATAATAATAATAATAATAATAATAATAATATACCCTGCCCATCTGACTGGGTTGCCCCATCTACTCTAGGTGGCTTCCAACAAATATAAAAACATAATAAAACATTAAACATTAGAAAATACTTCAGATGTCTTCTAAAGGTTGCATAGTTACTTATCTTGTTGGCTTGGGGGTCGGATAACTCCATACCCTCAGATGAAAATAGGGAAGTCCTACCATACCCTCCAACATTTCTCCAATGAAAATAGGGACGTCCTAAGGAAAAATGGGACATTCTGGGATCAAATCAGAAACCAAGACGGCTTTTTTAAATTCGGGACTGTCCCTGGAAAATAGTGACACTTGGAGGGTCTGGTAAATTGGGTTCCTTACTTGCCCTTCACTATAAGGCTCTGGGGCAGATTACAGCAATGTAAAACTGCAAACATGAAATCAGAGGTGCCTGGTCCCCATTGGGATGGGTAGGGTGGTAGGCCGAGGGGCCGTCAGGGGTTGGAGCTGGAGCCAATTAATTATTGTCCGTCCGTCGTCCGTCCCCCCCCCCCCCCGCTCCCCTCAGCTGAGTTCTACAAGGGCAACACACAGACTAAGGAAAGTGGAGGAAGCTAACTGCCAAGGCTACCCCATTCGACTGGTTGTAAGTAAGAAGGGAGGAAGGTTTGGCCTCCTTAAGGGCAGACTAAGGTTAGTGGGTCACTGCCGCATTGGCCCAAATGAACCAGCCTCTGCCAATTAACATCTTAAAACAATTAACTATCAGAGGATGGGGGGCGGTCCTAAAAATATGCCTCAGAGGTGTAAAAGTCCAGGGTGAAGTCATGTGACTTTAGCATATGTACTATGGGGCTCCAGGAACTTACACAGGGTCCAGTTTCCTTGGAATGAGAAGCAGGAGAGACTGTGGTGTCTTTCTGAAGAAGTGTGCATGCACACGAAAGCTCATACCAAGAACTGACTTAGTTGGTCTTTAAGGTGCTACTGGAAGGATTTTTTTTTTGTTTTGACTGTGGTGTCTTTATGATATACGGTTTATTTCCTGAGCTGATGATGGAAGGGCTCACAGCATTAACACCCCAAGAGGTCTTGCTTCTTCCATTGTCCTAGCCTTGGGTTCAAGCAGAAATCAAGCATGGCTCTGACTTCCTGGCTTCTGCCTGCTTCTAACCCAGCTCTCTCACACAGACCCCAACTCTAGCTACCAGGAAGGTGAGGGAGGGGCCCACCCATTTGCCCTCTGGCACAGAGCAATGACCCATACTTAGGGCCATTATGGCCCTTGCCTGGTTAATTCAAAAAGGGGATCTTCCATTAGTGTTCAACCCCCCTCCAAACCCCCCCCCCCCCGCACACAACTCTACCTCCCTCCATTTCAGCTCAGGCACACCTCACTCACAGGTCCTTCTTCTGGAAACACAAATCCCACTTTTGACACCAGTGTTGCGCACCACCCCAATCTCTGAGCTGTGCAAAATTCCTGGGGTTCCAGACACTTACCCAGGGTATGATTTCCTTGGAATGAGGGGCATTGCAGACTGTGGTGTCTTTATGATATATGGTTTGTTTACATATATATACACACAACTTGAATGGGTCTGGCTGTTTCAACAATTTAATCCATGCTGAATCCAGGATTTACAACACAAACCTACCACCACCCCAAAAAAACTCACAACACTATGAAGGAGGCTTAGTTATTTTACCATTCTATATTCATGAATGGTATTTTCAGTGAAGTAGAGATTCCTTTTTAATTTAATTTTCAATATAATATTATGCCTATTTACAGCCTTACTGACACTTTTTGAAATTAATGTAACATGCTCTGCCCTTGCAAGTTTACCTATAAAGTAAGTTCCACACGGTTCAGTGGGGCTTATTTCTAGATAGGTGTGCATAAGATATCTGCTAATAATAAAAGGCTGTGCTGGCTTCAGCCAGTTTGGAATAAATTGTGCTGTTGTCTACAGATTAGTAGGAAGCAAGAACAGGCTGGCTGGGGGTGCAGGGAGGAGAATGGGGCCCCTGCAGCGTTAAGAGGTTTGCAGAAGATGAAATTTAATCAGATGCAGTTTGCCTGCAGAAATTCCCTCTTTTGCACAACTTCTAAAAGGTACAAGAGCCTGGTCCTTTTTTTTTTTTTTTTACTTGGTCACCCTAGGAGCTTAACTTGATTTCTGTTGATGTGTCGGCATCACAATACACCCAACACCTAAGCTCAGCCTTTGCCAAGCTATTGCCCTTGATGTGTTTTTGGACTACAAGTCCCATCAGGAGGGCATCAGCTTAGCAAAGCCTGCCAAAACTCTAACATACACACACCTCAGAGAAAAACAAAGCAAGCAACAAAGAAAACTACAAACCTCTGAGTGGATAAAATGCCTCTGCCAGGCGCCAAATATTGCAAGAGATCTGTCTCTAAGTAAGACAAGACAAAGATAAAAAGACTTCTCCCCCCCTCTCCACTTTTCCAAAGACCAGTGTTGCTTTCCCTCCCCCATTCTGTCTCTTTCACAATTAAACATTAATAAAAGGGTGTCGGTGCATGTGCACAACTCTCAACAGATTTGTGTTTTGGTGGTTGTTTTTTTTAAAAACAACAACTGTCTTGCAGCAGATTCTCACCACCACTAAGGGAGTAAATCAATGATTGCTTCTTCTCTTGTCAGCTGCATGGCTAAGTCACAATTGTCCATTGTATCTAGAAATTTTTATTCTCTGTCATGGCTCAAATTTACATCTACCCAGTTCATGTGACAGTAGTGCCATTATTACGGCATTTCCACTTCAGCTAACTGAATTCTTTTAGCATCTCATCAGTATCTGAGTTGGTAACATGTTCTTAGCTGTAGTAACCATTGGAGCTGATGGAGCTGTAGGCAGGGCAGCTAATGGGAACTGGAGTTGGCGGGGGGGGGGGTCACTGGGGGCTGAGTCAACTTATTCTGGTTTTCTCCCCATCCTCCTCCCTTGCAAAGATGCAGAAGACATATAAGCTATCAGAAGAGAAAAGCTGGACGCATGCCTAGGAGTTAGCATCAAATATGTAGTTATACTTTTACTTTTTTAGTCCTGCTTGTACCAAGAGAGATGGACTAAAAAGATTCCAGGAAGTTTCTGAATGATAAGAAATACTTGAATGTGGCTTGGGAGGCGGGAGAGGACACAGGACTGACGGGTTTTGGATTCTGGGGTGCAGAAAAAAATAATGGAAGGGTCGGGCTCTCTCCACCTTGCGTTAGGGACCATCCTCTCCATTGAACCTTAATTTGTGACTTTGTTCATGTAACCCAGGCATGTCCAAAGTCTGTTTCGGGGGCCTAATCCGGTCAGTTTAATCCTAAAAGAAGCTCAACAGCTTCAATCCTAAATAAAGGTTGACAAGTTTGGTTGGCCCTTTGGTTGGAAACTGGTCCTCTTTGGAAAAAGTCTGGACACCACTGATGTAACCAGACTGTCATTCTGCAAAGTTAACGAGATGTTCCCAGTGCTGCTGATCTCATGGCCCATGTCTCAAGGCTGCATCCTGGGTGTCAGGGAAGGAGGGGGGGAGTCCTCTCTCTCTCTCTCTCTCTCTCTCTCTCTCTCTCTCTCTCTTTCTCCATTCTACTGCTGCCTGCCACCACCAAAACAGCAAGCTAGATCAGCAGGTAGACAAGGTTGCTGGAGGGGGGAGCAGAGCAGATTTTTAAAGTAACCAGCGGGTGGGAATCATATCTTGGCCTGCTCCGATGACATCATCAAGGCATGGCGGTGCCTGATTTGGTTTAGAATTGGGCTTAGGGGGAGAAAAGCCAAACTGTTTTCTCATTTGGGGAAATTCTTGAAGCCCAGTTCCAAACCTGACCAGAGGAGTCTGACCCATCACTGATGGCAAGACAGTTGGCAACCTCACAGGGAGACAGCTGAATACAGCTCCACTGTCATTGGTCTTACTATAGCCATGGCTTGTAGCTTGCCTGGTACAGTGGTACCTTGGTACTCGAATGGCTTGGATCCCGAACAAATCTGCTCCCAAATGCCACAAACCCAGAAGTAAGTGTTCCGGCTTGCAAATGTTTTTCAGAAGCCAAATGTCCAACACGGCTTCCACTTGAGTGCAGGAAGCTCCTACAGCCAACTGGAAGCCACACCTTGGTTTTTGAACGGTTTCAGGAGTCGAATGGACTCCCAGAACAGAGTTCATTCGAGAACCAAGGGACCACTGTAATGTGTAAGGGGAACATCCTTGATCCCGTAACTGTTGGTCTTGGCAGGGACAGGAGAGACACCTGGAAATAATAAGCTGCAGTGGAGCAAAATAGCCATTTCAACTGGCTGGAACTGAGTTATCAGCAAACAAGTTTTGCTTCCAGGGAGAGCTTGCAGGGCAGCAGCTGAAGAAGGAGCAAAAAGGGTTTTCTCGTGTGTGTGTTTCTTGTGGCTGATTAGCTGCTCTCCCTGTGCAAAGGTTAGAGGGGGCAGGGTTTCTGTTGAGGCAGGTGATTAGCTGTGGGAGGAGCTTATCAGAGCTTGCAGGGCAGCGCGCACAGTTTGATCCATCTTTTAGATTTAGGGGAGCTAGTCTCAAACGTTTGTTGGGGGAGACCTAGGGTTTTTTGGGGGGGAGTTATTTGTCCTGTCTTCACGCTTTTTATGTTGGAGGACCGCTGTAGCCACCCCCAACGACACGTTCTCAAGATGGAGGGTGAGGGAACAGCTGCAGTCGCCTGCGGTTCCTGTGCAATGTTTGCGATCTTGCCAAAGGTTGCAGGCAGCTTTACCTGCAGCAATTGCATGTTGATTGCCCTCTTAGAAGACAAAGTCCAGCAACTGGAGGAACGTGTAGCTACACTCCAAAGAATTAGAGAGCTGGAGCTCTTCTTGGAAGCAACAGAGCACACTGTTTCCACCAAGGAGGAGACAGGGGACTCCCCTGAGAAGGAGGCTAGTTCGCCAACACAGGAGCCAGATATATGGAGAAACGTGACTCAAAGTAGTAGGAGGTCCAGGGTTCGCTCTGATTGTTTAGAAATACACAATTGCTTTGAGGTCCTCTCCCCTAGCATGGAAGACGAAGAGCAGACTCCATTTGAGGATCTCTCCCTCGTTACAGTCGATCAGGTATATGAAGACCAGCAGCATAGTCAGTCCTCAGGGAATGTGCAGGCGACCTTGGAACGGACAGCTCACGGAAGAACCCCGACCAGACCTAAGAGGAGGTGTGTAGTGGTGATAGGGGATTCCCTACTGAGGGGAACAGAAGCAATGATTTGTGGGCCTGACAAGATGTCTCGGGAAGTGTGCTGTCTCCCCGGGGCTAAGATCCAAGATGTAACTGAACGACTGCAAGGAATCATAAAACCCACTGACAAATACCCCTTCCTCTTGGTTCATGTGGGAACCAATGACACTGCAAGCAATAGCCTCCAGAAGAGCAAAAGAGACTACGAGGCTCTGGGCAGGAAATTGAAGCAATTAAATGCACAAATTGTCATCTCATCTGTCCTCCCAGTTGAACGACGTGTCCCAGGGAGAGAGGGGAAAATAGTGGAAGTGAACACCTGGCTTCGCAAATGGTGTAAACAGGAACGGTTTGGATTCTTAGATCACGGACTGCAGTTTCTTGAAGATGGACTTCTGGCAAGCGATGGGCTGCACCTCACAACGGTTGGGAGGAATGTTTTTGCCAAAAATCTCAGAAACCTCATCAGGAGGGCTTTAAACTGACTAACGTGGGGGAGGGATACAGTGCTCCTGAAGGTAGGAGTCTATCAATTGATGAACACGATCATCCAAATGTCATAGACTAAATGGAGCAAACAGCACACAGACCAAGTGGTGGGAGGAAAAAAGTCTTAAATAAGAGACACGGGGGAATGATTAATGGACTTCATTGTCTGTACACTAATGCGCAAAGCATGGGTAATAAACAAGATGAGCTTGAGCTCTTGGTACAGCAAACTAAATATGACATAATAGGCATCACTGAAACCTGGTGGGATAAGTCCCACGATTGGAATGTAATAATGGAGGGATACAATCTATTTCAGAGAAACAGACCAGACAAGAAAGGAGGAGGAGTGGCGTTATATGTCAGGGATGTGTATACCTGTGAAGAAATCCAAGATTTAGAACCTCAAAGCCAAAGTGAGAGCATTTGGGTCAAAATTAAGGGAGAGAAGAATAACAGTGACCTCATTGTGGGAGTTTACTATAGATCCCCAAGCCAAACGGAGGACATAGATGATGCCTTCCTGGAACAGATGGCCAAGTATGCAAAAGGAAGGAAGATAGTAGTAATGGGGGACTTCAGTTACCCGGATATTTGTTGGATGTCAAACTCAGCCAAGAGCATAAGATCAAACAGATTTCTCACTGGCCTTGCAGACAACTTCATTGTCCAGAAAGTGGGAGAAGCAACAAGAGGAACAGCCATTTTAGATCTGGTCCTAACCAATGTTGATGACCTGGTTAGTGGGGAAGAAGTGGAAGGATCATTAGGCGCAAGTGATCATGCTCTTCTGAAGTTTACTATACAGCGGAAAGGAGCAGTCAAACATACTAGGATTCAATTTCTTGACTTTAAGAAAGCCGACTTCATAAAACTTAGGGAAGTGGGGTGCCACAGGGTTCTGTCTTGGGCCCCGTCTTATTCAACATCTTTATCAACGACTTGGATGATGGACTCAAGGGCATCCTGATCAAATTTGCAGATGACACCAAACTGGGAGGGGTGGCTAACACCCCAGAGGACAGGATCACACTTCAAAACGACCTTGACAGATTAGAGAACTGGGCCAAAACAAACAAGATGAATTTTAATAGGGAGAAATGTTAAGTATTGCACTTGGGCAAAAAAACTGAGAGGCACAAATACAAGATGGGTGACACCTGGCTTGAGAGCAGTACATGTGAAAAGGATCTAGGAGTCTTGGTTGACCACAAACTTGACATGAGCCAACAGTGTGACGTGGCAGCTAAAAAAGCCAATGCAATTCTGGGCTGCATCAATAGGAGTATTGCATCTAGATCAAGGGAAGTAATAGTGCCACTGTATTCTGCTCTGGTCAGACCTCACCTGGAGTACTGTGTCCAGTTCTGGGCACCACAGTTCAAGAAGGACACTGACAAACTGGAACGTGTCCAGAGGAGGGCAACCAAAATGGTCAAAGGCCTGGAAACGATGCCTTATGAAGAAGGGCTAAGGGAGCTGGGCATGTTTAGCCTGGAGAAGAGGAGGTTAAGGGGTGATATGATAGCCATGTTCAAATATATAAAAGGATGTCACATAGAGGAGGGAGAAAGGTTGTTTTCTGCTGCTCCAGAGAAGCGGACACGGAGCAATGGTTCCAAACTACAAGAAAAAAGATTCCACCTAAAAATTAGGAAGAACTTCCTGACAGTAAGAGCTGTTTGACAGTGGAATTTGCTGCCAAGGAGTGTGGTGGAGTCTCCTTCTTTGGAGGTCTTTAAGCAGAGGCTTGACAACCATATGTCAGGAGTGCTCTGATGGTGTTTCCTGCTTGGCAGGGGGTTGGACTCGATGGCCCTTGTGGTCTCTTCCAACTCTATGATTCTATGATTCTAAGTGCTGGGTGAGATCCCATGGACAGTAATACTAAAAGAAAGGGAGTTCATTATGGCTGGGAGTTTGTTAAGAGGGAGATAGTAGAAGCACAACTTCAGGCAATACCAATGAGACGGAAACATGGAAGGTGCCTAAAGAAGCCAGGGTGGCTATCTAAAGAACTTTTAACTGAGTTAAGATTTAAAAAGGATGTGTACAGAAAATGGAAAAGGGGGGAAACCACCAAAGAGGAATTCAAACAAATAGCCAGCACATGTAGACACAAAGTCAGAAAAGCTAGTGACATAGTTAAAAGGAGTATGCAAAAATGTTTAAAAAGAAAAGGGGGAAAAGACCAGTGTAATATTATGTCTAATGTATATGGCGAAAATTGATTCGAAAAGGGAAGAAAATTGGAGACATAATAGGTTGAAATATACAACCGTAAATGAGATTTGAAAGAGGGCAAGGACTTGCTGAACTCGACTGTGTAAAGGGGAACACAAAAAAAGGAAATGTGAGGAAGTCAAGAAAGAGAGTTATATAAACATAAAGCTAAAAAGTGGATTTTTTCTTTTTTATGTTTTTATTGTTTCTTTCTTTTTTCTTTGTGTGAAGTATTTTTTCTTTTTGATGTATTTCGTTTTTGTTCTATGCTTGTTTTATTTGCTAAAACTTTAATAAACATTTTTTTAAAAAAAACAAAGTCAGAAAAGGTAAAGCACAGAATGAACTCAGGCTTGCTAGAGAGGTTAAAAGCAACAAAAAAGGCTTTTATGGGTATGTTCATAGCAAAAGGAAGAACAAAGAAACAGTGGGGTCACTCAGAGGAGAAGATGGTGAAATGCAAACAGGGGACACAGAAGGGCTGAACTCCTCAATGCCTTCTTTGCCTCAGTCTTCTCCAATAAAGAAAACAATGCCCGACCTGAAGAATTTGGAGCAAATGATTCAGCAGAGGAAACACAGCCCAGAATAACTAAGGAGATAGTACAAGAATACTTGGCTAGTTTAGATGTATTCAAGTCTCCAGGGTCAGATGAACTGCATCCAAGAGTATTAAAAGAACTGGCAGATGTGATCTCAGAACCACTGGCAGTCATCTTTGAGAATTCCTGGAGAGCAGGCGAAGTCCCGGCAGACTGGAGGAGGGCAAATGTTGTCCCTATTTTCAAAAAGGGGAAAAGAGAGGACCCAAATAATTACCACCCAGTCAGTCTGACATCAATACCAGGGAAGATTCTGGAGCAGATCATTAAGCAAACAGTCTGTGAGCACCTAGAAAGGAATGCTGTGATCACCAATAGTCAGCATGGATTTCTGAAAAATAAGTCATGTCAGACTAACCTGATCTTGTTTTTTGACAGAATTACAAGCCTGGTAGATGAAGGGAACGCAGTGGATGTAGCCTACCTTGATTTCAGCAAGGCATTTGACAAGGTGCCCCATGATATTCTTGTAAAGAAGCTGGTAAAATGCGGTCTTGACTATGCTACCACTCAGTGGATTTGTAACTGGCTGACTGACCGAACCCAAAGGGTGCTCATCAATGGTTCATCATCTGGAGGGTGGATGTTCACTGAGATGAAAGAAGAAACCCACTGGATGACAAGGCTGTGAGTCTGTTTGCTGTGTATTGGAGACCCAGGACAAATGGGGCACATGAGCCACCAGGCCCAAGAGCGCCAGAATCAGCCACAGCAATGGATACTGGGTGAGGAACCTGTGACCCTCCATTTGATGTTGGGACCCCAATTCCCATCAGCCCCAGCCAGCATATGAACTGTAATGATAAGAACTGTAGTCCAGCAACATCTGGATAGCCACAAGTTCTTCACCCCTGCGTTAGATAGGATGGTCCTTGGAGGAGGGACACCTTTTTTGGATTACATTACTTAGTAAAAGTGTGTTCATATTTATGGCACTACAAAAATAAACAACAGGCCAAACAAAAATTGTCTTTCTGAAATGGATACATGGATTTCAAGGAAAGCTACCATTGGCACCAATGAAGGCCTTGAAATACAAATGAAACCAGCTTCAGAAAGGCTTTTTTAAAAAACCATGACAGGGGGAAAAGAGGTAAATGGTGATCTCAATAGTGGGGTAGGAGAGCTGGGGGGGGGGGAATTAACACCTGGCAATTAATGTGCCCTTTTAGTTTCAGATAGTACATGGGTAGACGAGTCTAAAAAGTTTGGAACACAAATTTTCACAGTCCTCTAGTGGCTATGGTGGCTCATTTACCAGAAGTAATGTATTTAGCGTTAACTCTGGAGGTGTAAACTCAATTCTGACCAAACTGAGCCTCCTAGAGCACAATATACACCAGGAGGCTTAGTTTCATGCTCCTACTTCTTACTTACCTGCATTGTGAGAACGATCTATTTATTAGTTCTTTCTGCTTCCCGTTCCCAAATCAGCTACACATCCCTAATGCAGAGACTCCATCACTTGTCAAGTTCACTGAGGTGAAAGGGAGAAATCCACTGGTAGAAAACATGAGTCTGTTTGCTGTGTGTATTGAAGACCCAGGACAAAAGTGGGAGTTTGGACTGAGCCCAAACAGTAGCTCTCTCTGCTGGGCTTGCATCCTAATCAGCACAGTGCCAGAGTTCCATTAACATGTGAGTTCATGGCACAAAACTAACACTAAATTTGGCTTCAGTTTTTTGGGGGGTGGAATCTGAGATTTCAGGGTCACATGTTAATGGAGCTGGTCTGGCAGATGAACTCCATGCAATTGAGATGCCCATGCAATCTAGGATCCTAACTGTTTGAAGCCCCAGTACATGAGCAGCTGAACATACACAGGGGTTGCTCTTTTAGGTAAAGGTAAAGGGTAAAGGACCCCTGGACATTTAAGTCCAGTCAAATTCAACTATTGGGTGTGGCACTCATCTCTACTTTCAGGCTGAGAGAGCCAGCGTTTGTCCACAGACAGCTTTCTGGGTCATGTGGCCAGCATGACTAAACCACTTCTGGCGCAATGGAACACCATGACAAGTGCCAAAGTGCATGGAAACACCTTTTAGCTTCCCGCTGCAGCAGTACCTATTTATCTACTTGTACTGGCAGGCTTTTGAACTGCTAGGTTGGCAGGAGCTGGGACAGAGCAACAGGAGCTCACTACCGTCACATGAATTCAAACCGCCAACCCTCCAATCAGCAAGCCCAAGAGGCTCAGTGGTTTAGACCACAGCGCCACCCCAGTGGCACAATGTGTGTATGTGTGTACGTACTGGGAGCCATTGACGATTCTTTCGGACTGGTGTTGTTAGGACTGGAGTTGTAGTCCAAAGCATCTGGAAGGCCAAGTTGGAGAAAGCTCATCTATATGGAAGTTATCCAGTGCAAATTCTGCTGAAATCACTGGGAGTGTTTGCATCTTTCGCGTTTGTTTCACTAACTCTTGCACAGAACACCCCTCAATGGATTCTGCCTTTTAGGGTTTTTTTGAATGCCAAAACTGCTTTTGTACTTTATCAAAGAAGTTTCCATGTTAGATCTTTATCATTGCATAATAGTAATACTAATAATTTGAATTTGCGCTGAATTCGCCAAGCGGGCAAATTGCTTCATTTAAAACATGCCCCCCAAAGCTACTGTTACATCAGAGACATGGAATGCCTCCCTTAAACTCTAATGCCAATAATTGCCTTTGGGCTTCCACACAAAGAATGTTTTGGTCTTCAGAACTCTGGAAGGGTTTGCCTATAATTGCTTTAGCGTACAATCACTCCCAGAATGAAAGGGAAAATGACATGTGTTTGGAAAGTTCAGTAAGAATAGTACAAACAAGAATGCTATTATGCAGGATGGTAAAGGAGCCTCCTGTTCTGAAGCTGAGCTTCAGTTCAGAGATTGTTTTATGGCACATGGGGAGCAGACACATTGTTGCTATAAAGATATAATGAAAGCAATTGGACTAACCACAAAAACACCCCACGAAGCATCCACGTTTGGTTAAACCCATTTGTCTGAAATCATACTAGGAAACCTGGCGGACATTGTGTTATTTATGTCTGGGTTCTTCCCAAGTTTGATCCGCAAAATAGTTATGCTTAATTTCCACATGGGAAACCTTAGCATTTCACCTCTGCATGCCAAAATAGTGTGTCCTATAGGGCTTTCACGCAGCTATGTCCTCCATTAACAGCCCGCCCCCCTTCCAAAAAATCCCCTTAGGGAATATTTTGGCCCAAGTAACAACCCCTGAGCCCCAGAAATGTTCTCAACCAGGTTTTTAAAGGGATGTTAATTGCTGCAAGCAGGGAAGGCTGACAACTAAGATCCTACCAGGAGGTTTTTAACATAATTGCATTTACCAAGTTTGGATGTGTGTGGTGGGCACAGAGGAGAGGGTCATGGTGGGAAGCAGGGGGAGGGGCAGCAGGGGAAGTGGGCTGGGGCGGGGGTCCTTTTCTGTTATGCCCGAAGCAGCAGAACATCCTGGGCCAGTTCTGGCCTGATTTCTCTTGACCAACCTGCCTGTGTATTGAGACTGGGAAGGAAGAAGCCTTTCTTGTGGCTAACCCGGGCAAGAACACAGTTCAGTGGTACCTCGAGTTAAGAACTTAATTCGTTCCAGAGGTCCGTACTTAACCTGAAACTGTTCTTAACCTGAAGCACCACTTTAGCTAATGGGGCCTCCTGCTGCTGCCGTGCTGCCGCCGCGTGATTTCTGTTCTCATCCTGAAGCAAAGTTCTTAACCCGAGGTACTATTTCTGGGTTAGCAGTGTCTGTAACCTGAAGCGTATGTAACCTGAAGCGTATGTAACCTGAAGCGTATGTAACCCGAGGTACCGCTGTACAATGTTGTGAGAAAGGGCTTTCTTTCTCTGTAACAAGCTCACACCTCCAGAATGACCTCAGAGTCTGTCTTTCTGTCTGTCTGTCTGTCTGTCTGTCTGTCTATTACCCACCCTTCACCCAAAGCTGGGTTACAGCATTAACACAAAATTAAAAACAATTTAAAACAGCTTACAACCATAAAAATATGTGCCTGGTGCCAAGTGTCCTTGAGTTCTGATGCCTGTTAAAGATACATCTTTTTATCCAGACTCTCGGAGGAGGTGAGGTCATGCAGTAAGCTTCTGTTTCTGTGACTCACACAAGTGAGTGTTGCATGTTATGAATTGCTTTATTGTATTGATTTTATTGTATGTGTTTGGTAGTCTGCAGTGTCCTCCCTGGGATCTGCATGATGAGGGATGGGTTTATACCTTAAGTTAAAAATAAATAAATAAATAAATGTGTTCTATCCATGTGAGGACTTTGCTGCTTGGTGATGCCATCGTTCATAGATCCTGACCATAATGAGATGATTAGATTGCACTGATCCCCATATTAATGCCTGGATACCACTAGTCCACCCCTCTGCTTGGAAGCTGGTCCTGAAGAGGGACTGAATAAGGCACAGAGATGTGAGTCTGTTCAATGTTTTCACCATAACCGCTGCAGGTCAGATGCATCAGCGTCAGTGTCACATGCAAAAGGAAGGATGCTCCGGCCAGGAGGAACAGGGAGTTTCGACTGGCTGGACCAAACTTTCCCTCGCATGTCTTCTCTAGCATTTCAAGGAATGTGGTCCTTGACTGCCTCTCGTGGGTCACGTCCCACACCATTAACTGGTAAAGACTGAGAAAGAAACCTCTGGGTGAGTCATAACTTGTCCATCTGCTTGCCTTGAGAAATAATAGCCAGTAAGTTTAGGAGCATGACACTCTTTGGCACTCCATCCCTCAAGACATTTCTGGGGGTGAAAGTTGCTGGCTGACCTTTTCTGTAACAGGACTGCCATAGCTTTAAAGCACTGGCATGGCGGGCATTTGATTAATCATATCTTTCTGTTTTGTTCATTTGTGACACCGCAGAGCAGAGGCTTGTTGCATCTTCACAGCAGCTCATGCCAATACAAATCAGAGCCTATCTTCAGAGAGAGGTAATTGGGAGATTAATTTTAAACCTAATGAACATCTTGTTGTCATGAAAATATGCTTTGTAAATAAAGGTCAAGAGAGAAACATAGATTCTTTTTTTCTCTGTTCCTTTTAAAATAGATTTGTCACTTAATGCAATTTGTTTCAAGGTTTTCCAAGAGATACTTTTCTGCTAATGAGATCCACATATCTAGATGGCTCATTCCATTTTGTTCATTTATATTAAACCATTTATATGTAACGGGCACAGCCTGCCTGAAAGGTTTCCTGAACAAACCTCATTGAAACAGTACCATTTCTATGCAACTTGCACGTAAGAATTTCCAGAAGGTTTGTGCCCAAGGCCTGAAGGGTTGAAGTGTTTGTTGCAAATTATAAAGGGGGCAGAAAGGAGGTGGGTGTCCAGGAAAAAAGGCCTTGGCAATCCCACCCACCACTGAACCTAACTATCCCACCCACCACTGAATTTGACTATATGCGATTTTGGCTTTAGGAGTGATCCCCAGACCCCCACGTAAGTCGCTCTGTACCTCAGAGCGAAACTTATGTCGGGGTCTGAGGCCTCAGTAAAAGGCAAAGAGATCTTCTAGGATGGAATTCTTCAATTTTGCACACAGGGTGCACCAGTTAAATGCTGAAACAAATTTCATCATACTAATAGACAACATATTGGTTGCCAGTTGGCCCTTTTGGGGAATATGCACTTGACACCATGCCTTATTTGGAATGCACATCCAATCACCTGGAGACACTCCATCAATGGGATTTATGTGTGTGCATGAATCATAGAGAGAATAGATCTTTAAATCTGTTGGGGGCAGGAGAGGGAGAGACCCAAGGAATATAAATCTAAATAAATGTGTTGGTTTAATTCTTTTGAAGTCCTAACACCCTGTTCTGTCCATGCTTTTTCCTTCTCCTCCTCTTCCTCTTCCTCCTTTTGGTTTCGTTTCCATGGATTTAAATGAGCCCACTATCGTAATCAATAGCTTTGTATTCCTTAAACTAGTTTCCCTGTTTGGCCACTTACAGACTGCTGCTATTTTGCAGGTAAGGTTCCATCACGTAACAGCAAATTCATGCTCCATTATTAGTGTGGAGTTGGCATTCTTGCACAACATATCTACTTCTACTCCTTCCCTCTACCACCACCCAAAACAACAACACCACCAAAAACACCAGGCTTTTTGAGGTAAGGAAAGTGATGGGGAAATACAAAACGTGGGGTAAGAATTGCTTGATGTGAGATCATATAACCTCTATGTGCGGCTTCCCTTGAATTTGGCTTAGAGGCTGCAGCCAGTGCAGAATTCTGTGGCTCAGTTGCTGAAAGGAGTGAGACCCCGTCAACATGTGGCACCTCTGCACTGGTTGTTCATTTGCTACAGGGCCAAAGTCAAGATGTTTCTATTCATATATAGAGCCCTTAATGGCTTGGGGCCAATTTACTTGTGGAATCTCCTGGCTTCATATATGCCCCCTTGACCACTTTGATCTGTAAAACTGACACCATTACAGGTGCCTTGCAGTATTCTTGTCACACTTGTAAGAAGTCAATATTTTAGTCTGGCAGCACCTAAGCTTGGAACTCCCTGCCTATTGACAGCAGGCAGCTGGTCCCTTCACTGTACTTTCTTTGGCGCCTGCTTTAAACAAATGTTTCGGCAAGCTTACCCAGTCAGGTAGAAGCTGCATGTGTTTTATTTCTTTTTATTCTTTCTATTCTTTATTTTATTCTTTCTATTCATCTTTTAAATATTTTAATACCAGCATTTAACTGGTTTTAGCAATATTTTTTAACATTTAGTTTTATACTGTAAACCAGGGGTGGGCAACTCCCAAGAGACTGCGGTCTACTCACAGAGTTAAAAACTGGCAGTGATCTGCCCCCTTTTTTGGGGTTCAGGTCAAGGTTGTTGACTTTTTTTAGGGAGGGAAAAGCCATGCTTTTTTGGCACGCAGGTCAAAAATGTTGAGCTTTTCTTAGGGGAGCCAAACTTGTTGAGCTTCTTTGGGGGGGGAGCCAGTGATCTACCACAGACGTCCAGTGATCTACCGGTAGATCACAATCTACCTGTTGGACGTGCCTGCTGTAAACCATTTAGAAGGTGGTGTTTCTTTTTTTTTTACAATCAAACATATACATTTCAATAAAGAAATAATCTGGACCAATTTGTATATGGCTTCAGGCCTGAGTTCAGCACTAAAATTGTAAGATAAAAGCTTAGGGGAAATAAAAATAGTTTTTTTTCCCCCTAGCCTCAAAAAAGACAACAAAGCAGGCAGCAGAGAACATCCAGCAATTGTGACACCACTACTGAACTACTGACAAGGCTCACTCTTGGATTTCAGTGTATGGGCAAATGCATGTGTTTTTCACAAGGGGAAAATGCAGAGCTTGCTTATGGACACTATTGGGGTGGGGTGGCCCTAAACCTTCTCCCAGTCCTCATATCTGAAGGTAAGAATCAGGTTCCTGGGCTTTCTTCCTCCCTCGGCTCCCTTTGAACTCAGTGGTATTCCTTCAGAACTGAAGGACAATCCTGTCTCTTCAATGGCATGTTCCTGCTGAAGGTGGTCCTCAGGAAGACATCTTCTCTTCTTCCATGACTGCTAATCTTACTCAGGAGTCTTTGGTGATGGACTTTGTCAGTTTTGATGGATTATGCTCAACATTCCCAATTAGAGCTTAGCAATATTCAGCACGTGTTCCACTACAGTGGTACCTCTGGTTACGAACTTAATTCATTCCGGAGGTCCGTTCTTAACCTGAAACCGTTCTTAACCTGAGGTACCACTTTAGCTAATGGGGCCTCCTGCTGCTGCAGCGCGATTTCTGTTCTCATCCTGAGGTAAAGTTCTTAACCCGAGGTACTACTTCCGGGTTAGCGGAGTCTGTAACCCGAAGTGTTTGTAACCCAAGGTATCACTGTACTTTTAAATCCCCTTGATTCCAATACAAAAGTGTGGCTAAGCCACTCTTAACTCTCCCATCAGAAATTGCACAAGTGCTTAGATTTGGCCAGATCATGGGCAAACTATGTGAAAAGGAAGCAAAATTTGGGAGTTGAGCAATCCCAGATTTTTGTACCTTTCCCCTGTTTCCACTGAGATGACCTGGCAGCTTCCTCCCTGGCCCTTCTTCCGGAACCTCTAAGGGGAAAAGACTTCTTGCCTTCCCTCCTCTGAGATACTTCATCAAAGGAAAGGTAAAAGGTTTCCAGACTGTTTGAAAGCAAGTGTGGCTGAAGAGGAAAATCAAAGCGACAGGGAGCGCCTCCAGTTCCTCCCGGATGCGATGCTGGAAATGATAAACCAGTCTCTGTTTTCACATAATTGGGCTACGTCAGGGTCAGAGAGTCTCTTTCCACGTTCCCTCACGTCACAGGACCAAATACATACAAATTAGGCAGAGTTTGGCTTCAGATTTTGACTTCTAAGTAGTCAACATAATTTTGGTAGAGGTCACAGTAAAAATCTTTAGACAGAAGTTTTGTTGCCAGGATTGTATGAAAGCGGAGGCGAAGGGTTGTGCTGTGTTTGTTTCTACAAGGGAGCTCAAAACATGGATCAGAACTGGCCCAGAAACCTGGCCAGGCCAGAAACCTCATTAAACAAAAATATTTGGTTTTAAGACAATAGACATTGTACAATTCTCAACCAGCTAAACCAGTTGGATGGTTTTAAACTGCTTTAGTGCAACTAAGTGCAAATGGATTAGACTGATTTAATAAAGCCAGCAACTTTGATGTATCAACTTTGATTAATGAGAAAGGTACACCTGTTCTAAACACATTATATAGAAATAAGTCCCACTGAGTTCAGCATGTTCCTTAAGATCATTCACACAGCATGAAGCACATAGGTGATGCTAATGTTTAAGAGAAGCAAGAGAGCCCTTTCACACATTACACAAAGCAAACCTGAGTTCACCAATGGGCGTACACTATTTGGGAATTTGCAGGCAATTATGTGTCCCCGGGTGATACACGTTTCTCACATTCTGAAACATCTTAAGTGTGCACCTAACAAGGTAATGTGTGAAAGCTGTGAACTGAGCTGCAGGTTTGAACGAAGCCAGTCATAAACTGCACTGGAGTGGCTGATGTGCTTTTTTCTCGCAAACCTTTCCAAAGCCATTGGCTTTTGTGAAGCTTTGAAAGGAAAGTATTTATTGATGTAATTCCTAACCAAAATTCAATTGGGGAAAATGGCTGTGTCTTCTCACTTGCAAAAGCTTTTTACTTTAGTTCCTGAAATTTAATGCGAGCATCAGCAATTAAGGTCTTAACTCTTTCTGGTGAGACTGTGATCTCATTTCAAAGGAGCACATGAATGTGGCCAGTTTCAAATCACCCAGCAGCTTATTTTGCTTCTGGAATCTGCATGGAAGCTCTGAGTGAAGCACAAGCAAAGGAGAGGAGACTCTCTGGGTGAAACGAGCGCTCCCTCATGGCCGTGGCTCCTTCAGTGCCCTAAAGTGGCATTTAGTAGCCAAAGGGGTTCCAAAGAGTGTTGGAACTACAATACTGATTATTTAAACTATTTCCGCTTAATAAGATATTATTTTTAACTGATTAAATTTGAATATATATGTACATTGCCCAAACCTTCATATACACACCCTTTTTTGAGACAGAGAGAGACTAAACAAATACATGAGAACTTAACACTTTGACAAGCAAAAGGTGGCACTGTATAAATATTTTATTTTTCATTTCCTTTGAAAAAGAAGATAGACCCAAAATAGCCACTGACCAAATTAAACAAGTGTGTCATTGTCTGTTAATCCACTATGACTGCAATCCTACACAGTTCTCAGCAATGCCCCTTGGGGCTTTCTTCCCAGTCAGCATGCAAAGCAGAAGGCTATGGAGCTTTAATTAACAGATCTGCCACTAAACTCTGTGTCTAATTTTTATACCGATGGTTGTCCTATTGACTTTAGTGAGGGGTGTGTGTTAAACTCTGCTCTAAGTAGGTAATTTAGGGTTGCCGCCTAATCCAGGTGCGGGGGGGGGGGGCAACCTGAATCCTGTTAATATTCCACATGACACATTCTCCCTGAGAGCACAAAGCTCTGTAACAGATATAATAATACTATAAATGACCAACAGGATTCCAGTTTACATGGGGGCATCCCTGCATGTATATGTCTACATCCATTTAGATCAGATCAGAGGTCTGCCTACTTTTCTGTGGCCCTTGGTCTGATCCAAAAGCCCTTGGCACTCAGTTTACACCTCTGGCAAAGCCACTTCCCTTCCCCAGGGAGAGGGTGGAGTTGTGGCCGAGCATCTGGCACCTCCCTGTGACCCAGTAGGGGGTGGAGGGATGCCGCCCACGTCATTAGGACTCCCAGCCCAGTCTCACCCCCTGGCTGACCAATCGGGTTTAAACTGTGGTGCGGCTGTGGGGGGCAACCACCATTCGCCTTCTTGTTGGATCTCCCAGTCTGCCCACCCTCTTATTTTATGTGTTGCTTGACTTTGGCCTTGCTATGGACTAATGCTGGTCGCCTGGTTGTTGGGGCCAGGTAGGAATTTTTCCACTTGGCAAATTGGCACCATCCATTTGGTTTTCGCCTACCTTGTAGCAATCGTCACAACTTTGCCTTGTCATGGGAGGGGCGGTTGTTGCCTCCGGCCTGCCCCTCCACGTTGAGGGTAACCCATTAAAGCATGGTTAGGCAAACTAAGGCCTGGGGACCGGATGCAGCCCAATTACCTTCTCAGTCCGGCCCGTGGACAGTCCAGGAATCAGCGTGTTTTTATATGAGTAGAATGTGTCCTTTTATTTAAAATGCATCTCTGGGTTATTTGTGGGGCCTGCCTGGTGTTTTTACATGAGTAGAATGTATGCTTTTATTTAAAATGCATCTCTGGGTTATTTGTGAGGCATAGGAATTTGTTCATTCCCCCCCCCAAAAAAAAATAGTCCAGCCCCCCACAAGGTCTGAGGGACAGTGGACCGGCCCCCTGCTGAAAAAGTTTACTGACCCCTGTGTTAAAGGGATCTGGAGGTGTGGATCCTGTCCGAAGCCTGGGCGTGGGCTAGGGCCATGCCACAACCCCATCGGTGCCCCTGGGGGTGCTCTTAATTGATGTATATCATAGGGCTCCCCCCATCAGTGGTTGACCCTTCAGAGACTTGCTGCTGATGGGCAGGAGTCAGGATATAGTCTGGCTTCACCCAAATGCCTAAGCCAAACCGCTCACATCTGTAACCAATAAAGTTGTGGCCTAATTTATCCCAAGTTTATTTTGGAGGAACTGTGGGGCCTTGACACACCATAGCAATCTTTCCCTCCTGCAATCACCTGTTGAGCAGGAAAGGGAAGAGAGGAAGGTGACAGAAAGAGAGAGAGGAGCGAGTATCAGAAAGTGCGCGAAAGGGTGGCTCTGCCCTTGGGGCGCCCCACAGTCATAGTGTGCCCCAAAAATATTATGCCCCAAGGAATGCAGGTCTGCACCAGGAAAGCATGCAAAGAAGGCACACGTGCAACAGCTCTTCCCGACTTCTCACCAGCACCACCTGAGGCTGTCTAGGTTTGATGCTAACCCTCATCCACAAAGCCGCCAAGTGTCTGTACCTTTAACAAGGAAATAATACAAATTACCAATTTTACAGAGCTGGTGGAAATCATGCCCAAATCATGTATATGTGAAGACTTTGAAAAGTTGTAACTACTTGTTGTTATCTGAGCTTGTGTGAGACATGATTCTACATAGATGTCTAATTTTTTAAAATTTGGTTTGTTACAAAATATGACTCTTCCAATGTAGAGTCTTGGCTTGTGATGGAGCCCAGCAATCAGGCATCACAGAGGCAAAAGGAAAATGTCTTGGTGGCATTGATTGGCAGGAGATACTGAATTATAGCCAGAGGATGCGCTAGAGGTTCTCAGAAAAGTCCAACACACCTGGAATATTCAGAGAGAGCTTTTCTCTCAAAATTCAAGCTCCTGTCCTCTTCATTTTAGGAAGCTTGTAGTGATTTGTATTCAAGAATCATAGAATTGCAGAGTTGGACGGAACCATGAGGGTCATCTAGTCCAGCCCCTTGCAAAGCAGGAATCTTTTGCCCAACGTGGTCATGGCTTGAACCCATGACGCTGAGATCCAGAGTCTCCCTCTGTACTGATGGAGCTATTTACTTCCAGCTGTAGTGGTTCTCCACTAAGGAATATAAATAAAAATGGATAAATAAATATATAGAGATATCAAGATCACAAATCTTCATGATGTTTTCCTACATAAGCTCCCAGTCCCAGTTCCTCGAAATACAATTATTGTAATGCTGGTTCACTTGTAATGCAATTCACTTGTATCTGTCTCCATTCCATGCAAGAAGAATTTCGGGCATAGACTTAAAACAGACATGCTTCTATTTAACTGTTTTCATGTTGTACTGTTTTAGTGTTGTTAGCCGCCCTGAGCCCGGCTTCGGCTGGGGAGGGCGGGATATAAATAAAATTTATTATTATTATTATTATTACAGTTGTGGTTTCTGTGTGTGTGAGAGAGAGAGAGAGAGAGAGAGAGAGAGAGAGAAAGAGAGAGAGAGAGAAAGAGAGAGAGAGGGGGGGAGGGAGGGAGGGAGGGAGATTTAACAAAGCAAACTGGCAACGTTGAAACAGAATCTGTAGCAAAGACCCCCACTGTGTAGCAGATCTGAACCTTGGATTGGGGAACAGACCTGGAACCGCTTACTCCAAACCTCTATCTGGGGTGATTTGTTGACGAAAGAAACTATTTCCCTAGACATATTTTGGTGGAAACTGTAACTTTCCTCTCCTTCTGCATGCATTTTCCCAGGTTCTGATTATCGCCTGAAAGAGGGAGCCTTCTGTAATGCTTTCTGGCACTTTTTCTGTGGCTATTCTCCCAGCTTCCTATATATTGAGTAAGAGAAAGGGAAACCAGCACAGCAATTTACCTTGTATGGTTTTCTTTGGCTTTGAAACTTTCTCTCACGGTGACTGCTTCAAGGGCACCACAGTCTGGGGTGCAGTTTCTCCTCTCCTTACCAGAAGGTTTGGCAGGGGGTGGGGAACAAAACTTCTCTTGTGAGCACATGATTAGAAGAAGATGGGGTTGAGGGAGAAAGGGAAGGATACAATAATTACCCCAAATCTCAGCCCAGGCCGCTGCTCAACAATGCAGCTTTTGTGGGGATTTCTGCTACTGGTTTAAATGAAATAAATCAAAGCATTCTTAATTTAACCAGGGCTGGGATCTTTCTCCCTCGGTTCCTTGTGCAATACGGTGTTAGAACGTTCTGGACAACATGGTAGAGTCTGAGGCCTCAGGTGGCAGCCCCAAGCAGTTCTCTGGGTGGAGAATGGCAGGGCATTGACCCAACCAGGGCCTGACCAAGACATTTTGGCACCTGAGATGAACCACAAAATGGCACACCCACCAACTAAGTAAGAAGAAATGAGTGACTGAGACTTCCGGGATAGCGCGAACGGGTAATGGCGGATTCCCTCCGAGCTCCGGAGGGAATCGGCTCCGCTAAGGACGGGTCTTGCCGTGCCGGCGACACGGGGACCCTTAGAAACCGCAGGCGCTGAAGCCTGCGGACATGGAGACTCGGTGGGCACCTTAAGCGCCCTCCCCGACCTGCGAAGAGCCTTTTTAAAGGCTACGGAGTGGACCGGAGAGTGGCGTGGCGCTGAGAGTCGATCGCTGCCTTGGCGGAGCGAAGCCGCGAGCCATGACCGGAGAGCGCTATCTTTCTTCCTGAAAATTTGGACTGAAATGAAGAACCCGTGAGTAGAAGGAAATTTTGGCACTAAAAGTTTTATACCTAAAATTGAGTACGATCGGGGGTGTGTTAAAAGGAAGTCCGCACTCCCCCCCCCCCACAGAAAGATTCAAAGCAAGGAGAGGAGCACTAAGGCGGAAAGACTTTGGTGTTTAAATAAATAGTTCTCACGAACTGGATTATAAAGTTATTGTGCTGGAGTGGAAAGGAGTAAAATCTCAGAAGTTTTTCTTTTTTGGCAATCCCCCCCCCCCCTTTGGACCCGGGAGTGCCCTGCGTGTGAGCCCGAGGAAAAAGAATAAAGAGTTTGACAGCTGTCAAAAGAGCTGTCAAACGAGTGGCAAAGATTTGGAACTGAGCTATTAGTAACTCTTTGGACCAAAAGAGTTACTTTAAAATTGAACTTTTTGAAACAAAGTGATTGGGAATAACAAGGAATAACAAAGTAACGAACTGTTGGAATAGGATCATGATGGAAATCCCCCTGGAGGGAACTAAAGACATTGCAATGGCTGCAGAAGGGAAATTATGGGCAGAGATTGAAAGGATGTTTTTTCTCGTGGGAACTTTACAAGAGCAAAGTATCACAATGAGTAAACAACTTCAGACTTTCGGTTTGGAACTGAGCAACTCTGCTAATGATATAAAGTTGATGGAAAGAAATTCTGCAGCTGCAGAGGATGAGATAACTTTGGAACTGGGGGAAAAAGAAGAGGAAGAAGGAGAGGAATTTCAGATGGAAAAAATCAACCAAAAGCCTGCAACCTTTGGGAACAAAGGAAACAAAGAAAATGACAAGTGGCCCACAAACCTACAAAAGGAGAGAAAGATAAAGGAAGAAGTCCCTGGAATAACTGGAATATTGGACTATATAAGAGTAAACAAGTATGATTGGGACTTCCTCATTAAGCTGGAGTATGATAAATTGAGTGGTCCTGAGCAGGAACTGATATTGATGGACTTGGAAGGAGAAAAATGTGAGGGGCTGATGACAGAACCTCCTCAAGAAGAGAGGGCCAACAAAATGGATTATCAACAAAACTGGTGGAGAGAGACTAACTGGGGCTTAAGAGCCTCTGATGTGAGAAACCCGGGCTAAAGCAGTTAACCTATTGGGACATCGGTCTGGGAAGGGACAGAAACCGGGGCAGGGGGGGAGGGGAGAGTAGAATAATTAAAACCTGAGATTTTGAATTGTTATATTATGATTTTTTGGTGTAATATGTGAAGGGAGGAATTCAGGGGAGAAAATTTAGGCCGTCCTTAGAGAAAAGATTAATTGTGTAAAATTGGATTAGTTAAACTGGGTTAAGCATAAATGACAAATTTTAAGAAAAGATAAGAAATATTTAAGGGATGAGAGGAAATAACTTGCTGAGATAATTAATGAAATTGGAATGTGGGAGGGAGGGTGCGGGGAAGTCAATGAAAGAAGGTAATGAAAGTAAGGTTATGAAGTTATGGATGTTTTGTTTTGTTTTTATATGTTTGTTTGTATGTTAAAAATTTGAAAACCCAATAAAAATTTATTTAAAAAAAAAAAAAAAGAAGAAGAAATGAGTGACTATCTACATCAGAAATAAGGGGGGGGGCAGATCTACATTGGGAACAAGGGGGAGAATCACATCAACCTTCCTCAATGGTAGAAGTGGGAATCAAAGGTTTCCACAGAAGGGAAAGATGCCACTCTGACTCATGCCAGGCGAATGCCCAGGAGACCCCAGAGGGCAGCCCCCACCTTTTCCTCCCTAGGAGAGGGAGGAGACCAGCAGTGCCTCCTATTTGCCAAGAGTCTGCTATAGAAGTAGCATGGGGGGGGGCTGCTAAGGAGATGGCAGAGCCAGCCATAGCCATCACTGTCACCGCAGCAACAACTGTTGATGCCGTCCTTGGAGGCTGGAGCTGCAGCCCCTGTGGATCCTGCTGTCTGAGGTGGTTGCCTCTCCTTGCCTCATGGGTGAACTGGCCCTGGACCCAACGAAAGGGGGCAATTGCCTGCCAGGAAGAGAAATACTTTGGGCACAGGAAAGTGACCAGTCCAGGCCCAGAGGAAAGGAATGGGAGCTGCTCTTGATCAAATTTAACATTAGACTGCCCCCATCTACACCAAGCTGAATCTTTCTCACTAAGCTTTGTACATAATTGTCTATTATATTATTTAACATTACTTTTAATATATTAGTGGCCCCGCGGTGATTTTAGCTTTGTGCAGATTAGGTCATGTTTTGATAATGTAAATGTTTTAAGTTTTTGTATCAAACTAGTATATATTTTATTGAATGACATTGTATACATTGCATCAGCCTTTGGCTATAAGCCATAAACTTGACTGACTGACATTAGACTGCTGAACAAAACAGCAATAAAACTGAGGGATGTGGGTGTGGTTACTTTGTATGCCTGGCAATAACTGGAACTGAATTATCAACCCCAAGTCCATCTGTCTTGGGTGCTTTAGTTGTGATTCCTCCATTGCAGGGGGTTGGTCTAGATGATCCTTAGTGTTCCCTTCCAACAACAATTCTATGAGTATGAAATTAGACCACCTCCATTAGCTTTAAGCAAAATACGCCCATCCAGAGTCACTACTGCTCAGTGCATGTTAGCTCTGGCCAAGAAATCCCACTAACTTTCCTGTTCCCAAGAAAGTGCAGTGTTTACTCAGAAGTAGATCCCCCTGTCTCCAATGGGACTTACTCCAAGGAAAGTGTGCAGCCATAACCACTAAATACTAGGAGCTGCTAAGGAGGAACCACATGTGGTCGTGGCCCACCCCCTTAGAAAAACATCCCCCACCCCAACCTGAGATCTGGGAGGATTGCTGAGTTGGGCAGCAAATCTCTGAAGCTCTGCAGCTACTTAGGTGCTGGTTCCAGACGGTGTTCACAGAAGTCTTACTCAAGTCAATTCAATGTGGATGCTCTAGGCTAGAGCAAAAGAAGTGAAGATTGAAGCTGAAGATCTAACTCGAGATAAGCAGACACACATGTAAACATACAGATACACATACAGACATGGCAATATTTATTTGAGCACAATACTGTATGCCCCTGAGATACTGTGGGGTGGATTCAAGAGACAATTATATAATCTGCCCTGCACAATTTATTCCTCAGTAATCCTGTCACATCCAGCAATAAGAACCATCCCATGTGTCTTGTGGACTGCAGACCTGTATTCAACCACATATTATCCAGGCCTCTCAGGGGTTAATAATATTCGCATACTGGCAGACATGTATTTTCTTGAAAGCAAATGCAAATACCGCTTATTTCCTTCTGTTGTGTGCTTAGAACAGCGCAGGAAAACGCATCTTCCAAGTCAACATATTATTGTGGGTAATTATTCACACGTGCATAGAATATAGTCCTATGTTACATGCAAGAATATTCAGAAAGAGAGCGTATGAACTAGGTGCCTGTGATTGCAACGAATCAAATAGCTGCGGGACGGATCTGGTGGGATTTTACTAAATCGGTGTTGCGCACAAAAAGCCCATTCACACCGGGAAGGAAGAAAAGACCCGGGCAGGCCGATTAGCAATCCCTACTAAACAAACACAGTCACGCTTTTTGCAGCCCCCTTGCTTGCGCCGCAGCTTGACCGGGTTGCAAATCGAGAGGATCCGACTGGTATTCCCGGAAGCCAGCAGGGAAAACTCCGCCGAGCCCGGAGCTGTGTCGCTGCAAGCAACTCCAGGCGGAGGAGGGCAAAGCTCTGCGCAAGGCAGCGATCCACGTCGAAGAGGTTAGGCAGGAGTACTGCCCGGCCGGTTGTGTCCTCACCTTCGCTAACTGTACCAACTGGCGCACCTCGAAGCCCTTCTGTCTGGGAGCCGCTCCGAAAACCCGAGGTAACCTCTGCGGACGCCGCGGAGCAGAAGCTTCTTCCTGCATCGCGCAACGGCTTTCATTCCCCCTGCAACGTCCGGACCCAGCAAATCCTATTGACTGGAAAAGAGGTTTCTGTGCAAGACAATGAGACTTACTTCCAAGGAAATGGGGGCCGCATTGGGTTGCGCCCTAGACGTGTCCTTTCCGACGGAATGAAGGCGGCGATCCTAAGCACAGCAGGACGCTGGAGTGCGCGTCCTTGGCGCAGCGCTCCAGGAGTCGCACTGGCCACAAGGGGGCGAGGATCCGTTTGGCGGCGCGAGCCAGAAGACTTCCGCTTGCGCGCAACTATAGCGTAGGAACGAAGTAGCCCCGCGGATGACTATGGAGCTGCGCTTATTTCAAAGTAAGTGCTAAAGATCGAAGGTTACAACCCGAGAGCAGCAGACAAACAGGAGGTGGGGATCTTCTCGGAGTGTTCAGCTTCTTATCTTAAAATCAAGTCTGCTTGCTTTTTAATTGATGGAGGTCTAAAGGAGAAGATTTAGGCAGCTGTCTACTCAACGAGAGGCAATTTTCTCCCACATTCCTGTAGGGCTGCAGTGACATGAGGATGTCTGACAAGCACTTTGATACTTAAAAATGGTTATGCGCACCCACCTCCCACTGTGCCTTAGACTCCCTCGCAATGTTTTGCTAAGGACCACTCATTCTTATGGATTATTCTAAACCGTCCTAAATCATCTTTAGGAATTTCTAAGATTAATATTGAACATCTAGGCAGCTTGAAGGCACGGTCTCAAGACAGCCCCCTACCGATATGAAACCCGATTTTAAAACTCAACAACCCGCGCAAACTTATCCTATGCGTATTGTTTATGAGGAAGTGCGTCCGAAGGGACTTCCTCCAGGACACAAGTATCCGGCTGTAGCCTAAGCCTTAGCTTTAGCTCGATGGACTTCAGTCTGTGGATGGATCGCTGGGACCCAAAGCTCGCAGACAACATCCAGGCCGCAGATGGACCCTGGCCCTATCCTGCTTCTCACTTGGGCTCCGCAGCCGAATGCCGTGGGTTTCAATGGGCCCCGGCATCTGTCTCAGCCAAAACAATGGGGTGAGGACGGATGCTGCCCTGAATCCACTTAGGTCGTGCTTGCTGGCCAGACTGCCACGACGTGTTGCATTCTCTGGATCGGATCTTGCAGTGGAAAGCAGAAGGGGGGGGGGGCGAGAGAGAGAGAAGGTGACGCGCCTGTGTCCGCTGGAGGGACCCGGAGAGTAGAGCGAGGATGCGAAGGGGGAGCGGGAGCTGAAAAGCCCAGAATTATCAGTCGCTTCTGGCTCGGAGCTGCTGCTTCCCACCGACGCAAACGTCCAGCCCTGCTCTCAAACACTTGGACTCGAGATCTCTTATCGATTGCACACGTCTGCATTTTTAAATTGTTGTCAAGTGTGTGCAAAAAGGCCCGTCAAAGTCAGAGGCGGCGATCCCAAACGCCTTTGCACGGGAGCCACGGCCACTAGAAAGGACACCCTTTTTCTTTAGCGCGGGGTGACAATGAGTTCGGATTGAAGGCGGCGTCCCAGTTAAATCGCCCATAATTCAAAGCACCACCTGTCTGAGTGCAGAATTTGGGGTCCCGAGGCTGCAGGATCCCGGGGGAGCCAATCTCATTGAGCTCAGCTGAACCTGCTTGCTGGTCAAGGCGCGGGCTGTGAGCCTTTTCGGAGAGGCCAGGCGTCTGGCTGCGGTTTTAACCGCGAGCACTTGGGGGTAAATTGCAGTGAATGGGACGGGAGTCCCCAATATACACGTGCTTAGGACGTAGCGAGGTCTTTGGGGATGAGAAGAAAAAGGAGGGAGCAAGACTTTCCTCCCGCTCCATCCCGACGCAAACCGGACCAAGCCCGTCACTCCGCTATTCGCCTTAGGCCAGTGGGAATGTCTGTTGGGCAGTTCTCCTGCTCAAGCTCCTGCGGGAGATCCGCGCAGTGGATGCATTTCAGGAAGGCGGTTTCCAGGGCAGTGTTTGCTTCCCACGCTTCGCGCCACGCCGCGCGCGAGAGAGAGCATCTCTCAGTTTAGATTCCTGCATTGCAGGGGGTTGGACTAGATGACCCTAGATGGTCCCTTCCAACTTTACAATTTATTTAGTCTCTCTTCTTATAAATGAATTTTTCCAAATAAAATATTCATTAAAAAACCCCTCTACCATTTCATGAATCTATATGAGAGAGAGAGAGAGAGAGAGGAGTCTTCGGGGAACAGCTCCGACCCGGTCTTGAGCCAAGAGGCTCCGTGTCTGCTTGACATCTTGAAGCTTAAATAACCGTCAGGGCCGCTTTGTTAACTGCCTGGCAGCCAAGTGCCTCGTTACGCCTGATTGAGCTAATTGCTTTGAAATAGGATATATTATCTATAATTATAGAGATCTTGGAGGAGACGGCCAGCCTTGTGCTTTCATCTTGCCCAAGTGCATCAAAATGTCGCGATCAAATTAATTTGGGCCACTTGAAATAGTGCCCTCCATTCATCCAGCCTTAAAGAGGCAAGGATCCCTTTTTGTTGGGGGGGGGGCGGCCTGAGAGAGATTGGGAGGGAAAGCTCGTTTGATCAGGATAATTACTAAACTCGGGAATCCCTGAGAAGTGTTTATGGCCGGGGCAGCGATGGGGCGGGGGGTGGAGGGTGCGCGCTCCTTATCCTGTTTGACTTCGACCCGGAGTCGGCGAATTTCCAAAGTCTGCAAAGGGAGAGACGGTTTTAAAACCTCGTCTTGAGTATTCAAAAACTTTAATAAATATTTATATATATATAAAAAATAAAACCTCGTCTTGAAGCGAAGGTTTCTCCAGATAAAGCGAATGACGGCTGCAGTCTCGCCCCCCCCCCCCTGCCTTAAATGCGTTACTTGGAGTTTATTCTCGCTCAGATTAATAGGACCTTTGTTGTTGTTTTTTAGTCGTTTAGCCGTGTCCGACTCTTCGTGACCCCATGGACCAGACCTTACTCCCACCTTATACACACCCTTCGGTTTTGCTACTTGGAAATAGATTTCATCAGAATACATGGGACCGACAGCAATTCCACTCATTAGTTCATGGTTCAAATGCACACCCAAAATGCGTGCGAATGCGACACGCATGTATATACAAATTCGTGTATCATAGGGACACACTCACCAAGGAGTCAAAGTTCCCTGTCAAATTGTTGGTTTTGGTTTTCGCTGCGTGCATACATTTTTAAATGTCGGTGGTGCAACACACATTATTTGATTTGCCATCTCTCGATTATTGCCCACTTGGTGACCGGTGGAAGCTGAATGTGCGAACTCGCCCCACTGGGAAGTACTGAATTTGAGGAGAAGGAAGGCGAAGTCAGGATAAGGCACAAATGACAAGGACTTGTTCACTGACACCTCCATGACACACTTGAAATGTCTTGACTCTTGCGTTTGCGGTGATGCGAAAGTTACACTGGCGGTGTTCTGGAAGGCTCATTAGCACGTGCAGTTGATGTTGCGGGTTCTCAAGTGATCGGCAAGTACGTGTGAATCGCCTTGCACGGTTCAGGAACTGGCCAAGGTTGCAAGAGTTATGTGCGCGCACACACACACACACACACACACACACACACACACACACACACCCTCTAAGTCGAAGAAGGCAAACCCCAGCGCAACGCCCTACAATGGGAGCAACGGCCCCGATGGTCAACTAATACGCGCCGTCTCCACGGATGCATGAAAACGAATAGGAATTCTTTCCCGCTTATTTCAAGGCGACTGACGAAGACAGGCTGCGCTCAGTGCGCTTAAGATCAAAGGGCAAGAGGCACTTTTAAATACGAGCAGAAGAACCTCTCTCAGAGAAGTCTTCAATTCCATCAGCTGAACTGGGGCTATGAAATCTCACGGACTTCCCTAGCCCTTAAGCGAAGGCCCCCTCCCCGGTGTTCCGTTCCTGTGCCCGGTATATTCTCTGAGTATGGTTTAGCTCCAGCAACAAGAAATCAAAGGTAAGGAGGGCTGTCCCGCTCAACTCTTAAGCGCTTAAGTGTGATTCACACGTGCATGTAATACCGCCATACCTCCAAACCGGATGCCAAGCCCTTCGCGATTGGCAAGTGAATGTATGGACGGGAGTCCCCTAGAAAGCCCTGCGTTTCCCGTGAAGTGAAATCACCTTTCGGTCAGCTGCGCAGTACCGGCTGCCGCTGCAGTTCAGGGGTACTACATCGCTCCAGAGGTTTAGTCGTCAAGCGACGGACATGCAAACTAACACCCAGGACCTCATCTATTTCGATGGGAACGACTTCCCAGATTCTAGTGTATGGAGAGAGGAAACTCGACCGGACAGAACCCTGCTTAAATTCAGCAAATAGCGCTGGGTAAATATACAAGGCGGCTAGGTTTGCCGGGGCTTCTCTGTACTGTTGCAAATAAGACTTGTAGCCCAGAATCCTTCACTTTAAGATGACCAATGCCCAGTTCATAGTTTCGATAGGATTTGTTTCCAAGTATAGATATTTAGTAATCAGTGTTATGCTCGCATCAATCACTGCACATATATTTTTAAGTTAAGATTCGCTGAATAAAGTGAGACTCCCCCCCCCCTAAATAAACCCATGGTTGAAATTCTGTTGTTGTTTTGTTTTGCTTTCAAGTGATATTATCATTAAATTATCTGTTCCACCCAAGAGGAGCAGGGTCCCCCCCTTCTCTCACTCTCTTTCTTAAACTCTTCCCCTCTCCTTCCTTCAAAGAAACGGTGGAGGACAAACCGGGGTAAATAATCTGTCAGCGTGTTGTGCCCATTTATAATAAGCGCAATAAAAAATTTGGAGACTCTTAAGCAACGAGAATCCACACAAAATTTCGTTGCACGGATATCATGCGGCCTCCTGCGCTCAAGAAAACCCCACAGCCGTCGGGGCAGGAGTCGCTTTGGCTAAGTCAGTAAAAGCGGCCGGTCTCTTCTCCTGCGGAAGCCGCAATCTTGCCGGCTTGTAAAGGACAAGCAAACGCCGACTGGGACGCTGGAAAAGCGCGACCGTAAAGTGGGACCGGCATTATGACTGGCAGGAGGAATTTTCGGGATTCCGGAATGGGATTTCCACATCTACCCCCCCCCCCCATGCAGCGCCCCAGCGGCAAAGCCTGGCCTCAGTCCTGCTCTCCGAGCATCTTGCTCGCGGGGCTGCCTCGTGAGCGCTGCGGGCGGCCGGCCGCTCCTGGGGTCGCTTCCTCCCCAAGGCTTAATGGTCCTGACTAGCAATGCCCACCTCGTCCCCACACACCCCAGCCCCGTCGAAGCAACGCCCAAGGAGCTGGACTGGTGGGAACAGCCGCCGACTGCGCTCACATGAGCGCCACTTATCCCCTTCTGCAACGTCCCCCCGCTTTGGGGGGGGGGTTTCCCAAAGAATTGCCAGAGCTGCCCAAAAGCAAAAGAACTGCGAGGGGCTGGATCCTGCGTCTTCCCCGTCGTTGCGGGGGTGGGAAGAGAGGCGGGGTTGGGCGAGCGCGCTCCTTTGGCTCGGCTGCTTGCGTCGGGGTCCTAGCCGGGCTCCGGCGCCTCGCTCCCTGGACGCGGGTTCGCGTCCTCAATAGGCCCTCCAGCGGGAGCCTTTGATGCCGCCGCCGCTGGCGCCTCCAGACAACATCCCTTGTCTGCCCAGTAGAGGCACTGACTAATCGTGACAGATTGTTTATTCTCGCAATTAGCGACGCGGCCGCTTCTGGGGCGCCCGCGCAGACGCCCCTTGGACCGGGCCGGCCGCGCCGTCCAAGTGCAGCGGGAGAGGCGCGCGAGAAGCGGACCTAGCTGGGTTCCCACCAAAGGCGGGCAACGCAATCTGGCCGCCAGAAGCGGGATAAAAGGGGAGGAAAGGCGCGGCGTTTTGTGCTTGGGGCCAGGAGGCCCCCTCCCAAAAATCCTATCGATTTTACTCTTTGGTCCACGGGTCAGAGAAGCGAGCAGGCGCGTTCCTTTCACGGAGAGCCCCAGGGTTCCGGCCTAAGTTCTTTCTGGAGAACCCCAAGGGGGGCGGGCGGAACTTTCCCCAAGGAGTCTAGGAAAGGATCCTGTGAGGAAAGGGACCAGAGTAGAAAGGGCTTTAGCAAACGAATCTCGGTCGGCATTAGGATCGGGCGGTCCTTCCAAGGAATGCGCCGACACACCGCAGCACAACTATTCGGGACGACATCCGCGCTGTATAATAAAACGGGGAACTTTAAGTCGATTTCTCCCAGAAAGCAGACCACATCCTTGTGGAAGGAAATTCCACTCCTATCCAAGAACCTTTTCAATATGGGGTGAAGCCAGGACACGCAGGTGTGCTCGTGATTTATTGGTTTACTTGGTTTCATAGATTTCATAGAACCAATTTATTGGTTTCATAGATTTCTTGAGGCCTGCAACAAATGCATGCGCCTCAGAGAGGAATATACTTCAGTCCAATAAATGGTTTAAGCGATCCATATCTAGTCTAGTCTTAAAATCTTGCGCACACGCAGAGATACCTACTGCTTCAGGAACACCCTCCAAATTCACAGCGTGCATTCTCACGCGGGCACGCGCGCGCCCCCTTCTCCCTTTCTGTGAATCCATGGATCACAAATCGCTCATCCCTCCCTAGAAGTAAATACTTTTAGGCTGCAGGCCTAGGGCCATTTACCCAAAGCTCCGTGGGCCTTTTACCGAGTAAGATTTTGCCGTTAAACCCCAAGATGGTCCGTGGAAGTTAAACATAAGCTTCCATTTTTTTCGGGGTTAAGTTTAGCTTTCTCGTTCATCACTAAGCCCTAGGTTACTGTACCGCATTTATTTCAATGGCTCCTCTTTGAGCACCCGTTACACGGCTGACCCCCCCCCCCATCGTGTATTTATTTGTTTCAATAACAGCAGCAACAGGAAGGAGCAGTGTCGTTATTCTTATTAAAGTATATGGAGACGGCGATAGAAAGAAATGTGTAACGTGTTCCAGGAGAGATGTGTGAATATGAGCGAGTTTGTTTTCACCCGAAAAGCGGGTCTTCTCCTCATTCAGGGTTTTTTGTTGTTGTTTTGCGGGGCGGGGGGAGGAAGGAAGAACCAGGCGCTCTAGGTCCACACTGGGAGTCCCGGGGGCAGAGCCAGGGTGGAGCAGCGCTTAAGAGCGTTAGCTCGACTTCGGGAGATCTTTGTTCCTCCCCAGCCACGAAACCTTGCGAGGCTTTACTCTCGGCAAACCTGGCCCACTTCGCAGGGCTGTTGTAAGGGGAAGTTGGCGGGGGGAGGGATTCACATACGTGGCCATGAGCTCCTTGGAGGGAAATTTACATACAGGAAATATATTTATGCAGTAAATAAATAGCGATACTCGAGGTTGGGTCATCCATCTACGGTAACGCAATGCTGGGTCTGTCTGCGGGAGAACCTCGACGCAGCCTTAAGAACATTCCCGCTTCCTTTTCCTCGGCTCCTTCGCGTATTGACAAACCTAGCTTTGCTGTGACATTCGCCCATCCATCCCATAATCTAAGCGCTCATCACCTCCCGTCTTCCTCGGGCCCCGTTCAAAAGGCAGGGGCTCCGCTGTCCCTCCCCGTTTAGATAATTGCCCTTAAATGACTGCAAGAAGCTCTTGTGTTTCGCCGAGATTAGAGCCCCGCAGCTATCAATAAACTTTTCCCAGCAAGCGGCCAATCCCATTATGAGAGAGATCAGCGCCTTTTACTGCACATCCGTCCTGGCCGCGAGGATAAGGGATCGTAAAAGGCATTCACGAAACAAAACCTCCTTTTTAAGACCTTAATTGGTCGGGACTAGAGGTTAGACTTCCTTGAGGGTATTAACGCTCCAATCTCTAGGCACCTTTACAATGATTCTTTACCAAAGAATGATCCCGTCGCCACACTGTATGCCTTATCCATACAAACAGAGCTCTAGGAGAGATATACCAGATACAAATGATGGGCAGGGTTTGCCCCTCGTTTTGCCTCCTGCTTGTTTGCTTGTTTGTTAAATTGCTTTTCTGTAAGCCGATGGGGAAGACTAGCTATGCTGTATCTGCCCTGAGACTGGGTCATGCCGAGGCCAGATCGCATCCTCATCCAAATCCCTGCCAAATCAAGTATAGCCCATCTAATGCTAATATGATTATAAATAAGCTTAAACCCTACACATACAACACATCGTATTTAATTCATTGGCTTATATATTGGACTCTCTGTGGTTTTTTGTTTGTTTGTTTTTGGCAGTTTGGGAGTTTATTGTGCTTAAGAAGAACTATTATTTCACAACCAGAGAGGTTGCCATTCCATCCACACTTGTCTAGAATGAGTCTCATTGCACTTACTTCCGAGTAAGCTACACGACGATGCAGCCAAATTTAATAGCTTTTCTCTACGTTGATTTCCCCTCCAAAAGCGAAAGGCATGTGTAAACGTATCCCTTTGAAATCAGTGAGCATCAAAATGACATTGGGCGGCGGGGGTGGGCAAATATTACATATTATTACAGCATTCTCTCTATCTCTCTATCTCTCTCTTACACACACACACACGAATGCAGCCCATATTCAAAGAAGTCTTATTTATTTTATTTCACATTTATTTCACAAACTCTATATACCGCTTGATTGTCGGGAGACACTTCAAAGAGAATTAAAACTCTAAATGGTTATCGTAGAACTAGATTGCACGCCGCTGATTGCGAGAGAAGGGGTAAAATAATTATTCTACGATAATCTGAAGATGAGCATCGTCGTCCCAAGCAAAGCTGCCGCCTGCAGCTCAGGCGCGCGGAATTTCCATCGCAGAGACAGAGCGAGCGGGACGGAAGGGAATCCAAGCAAAACAAACAACTCCTCGAGGTGAATCGACGGCGACGCGAGGTGAATGGGAGCTGCCCAGAGGCGGAGAACCAAAGGCCGGCGCGCAATGGCTCCTGGCTAGTGCCGAGCAAAGTTTCTTCGCGGCTTGGCGGGCGCGCCAGGCAGAGTCGAGCGGAGGCGCGCCGGGCGATCCCGCCTCCTCTTCCTCCGCCCCCTGGTCCTTCTTGCGCGCCGCACCCAATGGGAAGGCAGCGGGACCCCCCTTCGGAGCGCGGATTGGCCGCCGTCGGGGGCGGCCTGGCTTTATTAGCCCGCCGAGCTGGGTCCCGGGCCTCGCCAAGCGGAGCCCGGACGAGCGAAGGCGCCGCGCAGCCGGGAGCGCGGCCGGGCCTGCCTCACCCTCCGCGCCCACCTCCATGAGCGACGGCTGCGAGAGCTGGGGCGCCGGCGGGGGGACGGGGGGAGCTGCATGGCCCCGGCGCTGGAAATGACTTCTGCTCAGAGCGCGGCGGGGAGCGAGGAGCCACCCGCGCCGCCTTTCGGCAAGCCCGGCCCGACGGGGCCCCCGGGGGCCACCAGGGGCCGGGAGGAGGGCGGCGGCGGCGGCGGCGGCGGCGGCGACAAGCCTAAGGCGGCTCCGGCTCTGCTACCCTTCAGCGTCGAGGCGCTCATGGCCGACCGCAGAAAGCCCGGCAGCCTGCCCGGCAGCGGGCCCGAGCGGGGGGAGCCGTCGGCGCACCCGAGGCCCCTCAGTCCCAGGAGGGGGGCGCCCTCTGCCGCGGCGCCGGAGAGACCGGCCTCGGCGCTGGCCATCGCCACCCATTTTGCTGTCGGGGGATTAGTCCAGGTGCCCGAAGAGGCGCTCGCCAAAGCCGAAAGCCCCGAGAAGCCGGAGCGGACGCCCTGGATGCAAAGCCCCCGCTTCTCTCCGCCGCCGCCAAGTAAGTGAGCAGCCGGGAAGCGCACGTGGACTTGGCCGGGAAGCGAGTAGCCAAAACGCTGCGGTTGAGGATGGGGAAGCCGGTCTCGGCTGTCACTTAAGACAAGGGACTTTTTACTTTCCAGTAAATGCATGTGTTGAGCGCCGGAGAGATGTTCCAGGTTGCTGCTTCCGCTCGTGGAACTTGAGTTGCTAGTTAAACAAAATACAAAACAAACAAACCAACCCACCGGCCACCAACTCAAAGCGCGTAGGTGCCCGGCCTTGATTCCTAGCACGAATGGGGCAGGCACGCTCAAAAGGTGTTTACTTGGAAGTAAGGAGCACCGGTTTCTAACAGGATCGGCTTCCCCTTGCTTAAACCAATCCTTGGTCTCAAGAGGCCTTGCTTCCAAGTCAGGGATTAGTCGGATAGCGGCGTTTTAGCCAAATTAAAGCCGAGAGCGTCGAGCAGCCCGGGAGCTGAGATCGAGGCGACCTTTTTCAAATATGCTTAGAACCAGAGCAGCTTCCATGCAGCTCCTGCCTGCCTTCCGCTGCTGCTGCTTGACTTGGCCGTGAAGCAGCGGCAAGCTGCCTCCAGCCCCAATGCGGCCAAAGGGGAGCTGGGGAGTTGCCCTCATTGCAGATCGTGTCGCTCCTGTAGAGCCCATTTGGGGGACCCTCTCACTTTCCCCGCAATCTTAACTCCCCGCTGCCTTGAAGCTGGGACTCTCGGTGGAGAGGGGCCTCTTCAGACAGCTACAGCTGTTGGTAAACATTGCTGGCCGGATCCTGCCAACTGACAATTGCCCAGAGAGCCCAGGGTCCCAGGGAAGGTCTCCTTCAGTGAGTTGGGAATGAAAGGTCACTGGTTCCTTGGACCTGGTTTCTGAACCAGTCACCACTTTCCAGGGGGAGGGGGAGGGGGAGGGGAGGGATGCCTGGGGCTTCCGGGTTTCAGGGCCTTTTCCGCCACCAAGGAGCCCGTTTCTGGACTGAGAGAGACAGACAGACAACCTGGGTAAGGACATTTTAAACCATTGCGGTTTGCACACCATCTGGAGAACCAGAAAATCGCCACGAGCACATTCGTGCTTTTTAAATAAAAAAAATGCTAAACAAATAGGAAAACGTAATAAGGAAATCCGATGAGTTTCGGCTGCTTATTTCTACTGCGCTTCTCGTTAATGGTCCTTAAATTGCGCTGTTGGGAAACAGAATCAATTACAGCGGAATCCTTTCCATCACCACTGAGAAGTCCCACCGAGTTCATTTGGGAAGACTCCCACGTATAGGGTTTCAGCCTTATTTTCCCCGTGAGACCTTCCACCACATCCTGCGGTCCAGGAAACTTAGCTTCCAACTCAAAGTAGTTTACTTTTCTCAGCAAACTTTTTAGGATCGAAGGTGGCGGAGTCCACCCAGCCCTGCCGCATAATCCGCCCAAGCCTCAGTGTTTCGTTTTAAAGAAAGTTGATTTGTTTCCGGATCGGCCTGAGCAGGAGAGGAATTAGCGGGGACTTTTCTGCCTCCTTTTCTCTCCCGCGGATTAAAACAAGAGTATTTTAGCAGTTTAAAATAGTTTAAGGGCGCTATTTTAATGTGCTCTAACTCCTACTTGTGTCCGGGGAAATTCCTTTCAGTCAGTGAGTAGGAGAATCCGGGCAGAGGTGGCTTTGGAGAAAATGCCCATAACATTTCTAGCGATGCTAAATTCCACTACAATAGATCGCTCTGATTTGAACCGTTTCTAAAATGTCCAGCAGCCTCACTTTTGAAGTTAGGTGTTTGTTCCTTGAAAAGTCATCTCTTGGGCTTCCTACCGATATGTAAAAAGTGAAAAGCAACTGAAAGTAACAAAACAGGCTTCTCTGGTATTTTTTGTTCAGGGCTCATGTCGTTTTGGATTAATTAGGAGTCTCTTTCCAGCTGGATTCCCAACCCATGTAATTGCAATTTATTTTTAAAATGTTGCCCAGATACCAGGAAGTAATAAGGTTTTGTTTTTTGTTTTTAAAAAAGCAATCTTCCAAATAATTGCAAACGGAATGTGAAAAGAGAATCTATCCCATATTGTAATTGTCGTCCTGCTATGGCTTCCCCTGTGCAATGCACGGAATCTAGAAGGGACGGGGTTGGGGAAGAGTTATGTGAGTATATCTTCAAAGACTATCGAAATTAAACATATTAGGAAGAATATATTCTCCAGGTCAGCTTAGCGTCCTACCGTGGGTAGCCTTAACTTAAAATGAGCCAAATCTACCGGGAAAATCTTGCCACAAAGATACTCAGGCATTGCCGAGGCCTGCGCTGGTGAACTGTGGCTCTTTCCCTTCAAGGGGGGTTTGCTGGGAGGGCTTCCCGTTGGAATGTCTCCAAAGGATTTCATCACAGCTGGCAGCACCGGCCTGTAGTGATGAGTCGCAGTGGGAATTACTCCCAAGTAAAGGTACCTACGACTACAGTAGCTCCAGTGTCTTCTCTGCTAATGGAAAGACTGAAAGCGATCTACAACTTTTGTGAGTGTTAGCTTCACGATGGAAACGCTTCACTTGGATTCAACTTGACTTGAGGCTATGATTTAAAACAATTAACTTGAATCCATTAAACCTGCCAGGCTTTATTTTCAAGTAAATGTGTTTAGCAGTCTAAATTCTTCCGCTCGAAAGGGTGTGGGTCGGAATGCCGAGAGGCGTTCTTAAAACAGGCCATAAAAGGAGCAAGCGGCGTCCTCACGGACTCCCTAATTAATGACATGCGCACTCTGTTTCCCAAGAGGGCCATAAACGGGATGTGAGTGGCAGGACCTGCCCTTTTCGTTTTTTAATTTTTTTCCCTTTAGTTCAATAATTTATGGTTTCCTTCCTCCCCCAACCCCGCTTTCCCCTTCTTATGAACTGCCCCAATACTTTATTTTTCTATCTGGAGCACTAATAAATGCACCCAACCTCTTAAAGAAAACGCACCATTTTGGGAGCCACGCGCGTCTTCCCCCACGGATAAGCCTTTGGGAGGGGTTGGCTGTGGTGGCGGCGTGGCTTCGCGTGACACCCAGGCGCCTCTTGGAAGGCTGCAATCCTATTCGCTTACGTGGGAACAAGGCCTTTTAAAGCGAGTGGGTGGGATCAGGCTGATTTGGGCTGTCAGAACGACTCTCTCTCTCTCTCTCTCTCTCTCATCCAGCTAAAAGTCGCCTCCTTATTTAAATCTGTACAATTCGGGGGGTTTCCAGCATCCCATTTGTTCAGTTGCAAAATGTCCCCCTGGCTGTAAGTCGACTTGGCTTTCCTATCCGGGAACAGCTCCGCTTCAGTAAAATGCAAGGTCCAGTCCGTTTGAAAGTCCTTCTGCATTTTAACGCGGCTCGCGCTTAAGTGTGTTTAGGATTGTACCACCATACATCCTCCAGGTTCAGACTCCAGTTACTCTGAATCATTGTTACTCCGCTCAGCTGAATTTAGAACCCAGCACTTGAAATATTCTAATCTGGAAAATCCCGAAGAAATTGCCCTTGCAGCTTAAATAACCAGAAGCACTGTATTTAATACCAATTTGGCCCATTAATTTCAATAGAGCTAAATTGCCTTACTGTGGTTTAACTAGATGACGGTTTAACCGGAGCAAGCTGTCAAACGAGATCCGCCTTACAGCCGGTTTCTAAAATATGTTTACTCTGAATTAAATCCTACTGAGTTCAGTAGATAGATTTGCCCAGGTTGCGGGTCCTCCTGCACTTTAAGATTGCTCCTCCGCTGAGGCGACCCTGCAAACGGCTTTTGGGCTTGCGGGGTGAGCAGGTGGTCTGATCCTGCGCGCCAGCCGGGCTCCTTCGCCTTCCCGGGATTGTTGCGCCTTTTGCCCGGGCGGGGGGGTGGGGGGGGTCTTTGGGAAGGGCCTGACCAGGTGTCGCTCGCTGTCTCCGCAGGGCGCGCCAGCCCGCCGGCCTGCACCCTGCGCAAGCACAAGACCAACCGCAAGCCGCGGACGCCCTTCACGACGGCGCAGCTGCTGGCGCTGGAGAGGAAGTTCCGCCAGAAGCAGTACTTGTCCATCGCCGAGCGCGCCGAGTTCTCCAGCTCGCTGAACCTCACCGAGACGCAGGTCAAGATCTGGTTCCAGAACCGGCGCGCCAAGGCCAAGCGGCTGCAGGAGGCCGAGCTGGAGAAGCTGAAGATGGCAGCCAAGCCCATGCTGCCGCCCGCCGCCTTTGGCATCTCCTTCCCCTTGGGCGGCCCGGCGGTGGCCGGCGCCTCTCTGTACGCCTCCTCGGGGCCCTTCCCGCGAGCCGGCCTGCCCGTCACCCCCGTGGGACTCTACGCGGCGCACGTGGGCTACAGCATGTACCATCTCACCTAGAAGCCCCGGGGGCCAGCCCGGGGCTCCTCCACCCCAGAGGATCGGGTCTTAGCCAGAAGGCCTGTCAGATGCGTCAGCCCTCGGTCCCTCGACGGACAGGCACCGGCCAGCAGGGAAGGAAGGAGAGCTGCTCCGCTGGACTCGCCCAGGTAAAGCCTCTCTCGAAGGACCGGAATACTCCGCAGGCTTGGGCTGCCCCTTTGGACGCAGGAGTCAGGCTGTGGACACCCCGCCCCCCCCAAATCCCTCCAGGCCCCAGGACTGCACTTGCTGCTCTTTGCCGCTTGTTCTTCCACCACGCCCCGTGGAAGGGCTCTGCGTACTGTGTAATATACTGTACAGTTGAAAATTTATTATCGTTTATATTAATAGCTATATTTGATAAATAAATTAATTTTAAATGACCTTGGGGTGAATGGTTGGACATTGCCTTCTGTCCTGGAAGGTCTGCAAGGTTTCATTCCATCCAAGCCCTCTGAATCTGGGGCTCCTGTTGATTATTTTTATCATTACTTCTCAAATCTGGCTCTTAGGCCCCCCACTCCCCACCCCTGCATTTCAATGCAGGTTGTGCAGAACTTCGTGTGGATTGTCCTCACTTATTTGAAGAAGTTCAACTGATTTTAAAGAACTTACTTGGAAGTAAAGTGCCTAGGTTTGCAGTGCAAAGACCTAGATTTCTCTGGTCTGAAGAAGACCAAAGGTGGTGTATTTTCATAGGTCCCCAAATCTACTGCTTAATTGGAAAGTGAGCCTTGTTGCCAGCAGTGGGAAGCGACTTCCCTTTCTGTCCTTCCAAGAATATATATCTACCATTGGGTTCCTCCTTTTCAGAACAAAACAAATTTCACAAAGGCCTCCCCAGGCACCCAAGCATTCCTGTTTCAGAGCACAGTCTTGAATCTGAGTAAGTAATGTGGATGAAAAAGCTGTGCAAATCTGATCTCATCAGAAAAGCTTCCCATCTAGGGATATAAACGGAGCTGAGCTGAGCAAACTTCAGTGATCCTTATTGTGACACCTACTGCGTTGGAAAAGCATCAGTACCGCAATCCCGTGCCTAATGACTTGAAAGTTACTTACTCTGAAGTAACTATACCTAGCATTGCAACCTTGCATTCGAATCCTTGCCACAATAACTTGAGTAAATCCATTTATTTCAATTGGAAATGTTTGAGAATTAGCCTCACTTTTTAGATTTTTTTTTTCTATTCAGGCGTTAGGGGAATCGTGCTAGGTGTTGTGGCAGGGCGTAAGCAGTACATAAATGCAAGTAAGTTCAAACTGGAATTCATGCACTGTAAACTTGTCCAGGACCCAGAGTTCCATACAAATATTAAAACTCCTGGAGTGCTGAAGGGGGTGTCGCCATAGCTGGAGTTGCAACCTGGAGTTGCAGCCTATCCGCAACGTAGGCTGTTATGCTGTGGACATTTACAGGGGAGCAATGGTTCAATGGGGTGTGTGTGTGTGTGTGTGTCATTCGGAGTAAACACGCATCCACTAACCTCTCCGTACTTAGCTCCCTTCCCACCCACCCACTTTGCAGCCAGGCTCTTATCTATGCATGCTTGCTCAGAAACAAGGTCCAGTTGCGCTTCGGGGCCCCAAATTCGCGGGCAGACGCCTGCAGTTGCAGCAGCTTCCCTGCAAATCCGTTCACCGCACTTTCTGCTCGCGCCGCAGGTGAGTAGCTTGTTTCGCTTTCAGGTGACTGCAGACGGGGCTGCTGGCCGAGAGACTAGGCACCGGCCATGGACTGGACTCGGGGGCTGGTCTAGGGGGCAGAAGGCGGCCTGGAAAGGGGGCCATGGACAGGAGCTCCGGCCCCGGGATGGGCTTTCTCCTGCGCCCGGCGCCGGCGGGCTCGCTGCCTCCTGCTTTCCGGGCTCCGCGCGGCTGCGAAACGCTGCTGGAGATCTGAAAGAGATTCGGCTCCAAGCAGCAGGGAGCGCGGAGAGGGGGGACGGCGACTCCGGGGCGGATCCTCCTCCTTCCCACGCGTCGAATGGTGGTTTCGTGGGCGCGGCTCGCGGGCCGCTTCTCCCCTCCGCGACTCTGCGGCGACGACGGGGCGGAGCGCGAAGTTTTGCGCGCGCCCCGGGTGCTGCCTGCGGGTCGAGCAGAAGCGGGCTCCGCCCGGCCTCGCGAAGCCCAAGTTCCGGGCAGCGCGACGCGGGCTGGGGGGCCCCCACTCGCCCCTCACCCCAGCGCGCCAAGGCGAGCGGCTCCCCAAGCGCTCCCTCCCCCGGCCTTCGGCCCGTCCACCTCTGGCCGGGACTCGCCGGCTGGGGTGGCCTCCGGCTAGGGCGGCTCCGGGAGGGAAGAGGCCGGCGGGCGGGCGGGCGGGCGGGCGGAGGAAGAGCAGCCGCCCTGCTCCCCGCTCGGCCTTCCCTCAGTCCGGAGCCCCCTCGCTGCTCCCCTCGGCCGCCCGAGGGCCATTAAGAACGGGGCCAGGACAATACGTCGGGCGCTGCCGTCACACGCCCGAGCGCCCCGGCTGAATGGCCAGGCCGGCACAAAAGGCGGCGGCGGCGGCGGCGCTTCTCAAGGGCCCTTCGGCGAAGCGAGCCGCGCTTTGGTGTCTTTGTGGCCTCGGGAGGGAGCGGCGCGGCGGGCGGCTGAGCAGGGCCGCGTCCCTTTTCACCGGGCGGCGCCGGCGCCCCGCAGCCCCGGCCGGCTTGGCCCAGGCGAGGCGCGGGCGGAGGCGCCTTCCTTTCCGGGCCGCCAGCTGCCTGCGCGCTCCCAATCCGAACAGTTCAGGGGCGCGAGTCCTGTCTTTGAGCAGGTCTCCCTAGAAACATCGCGGTTATGAAAGGTGGGGCGGGCAAGCGAGGCTTATTTTAGCAATTACTTAATAAATAATAATAATGATAATACTAGATGGGCGGCAGGCTGCCGGCTGCCTCCAGCTTGCAGGCCCCGCCAGGGCAACGGGATGGTCCAGCCCAGCTCAGGAAGCAGTTTTCCTCCTCCATAGCAACTTCTTTAGAGGCCTGGGATGGCGAGAAGGGCGATCTGCAGTGGATCGGGAAGGATTTCTGGCCCTCATTGTTTTAAGCAGCAGAGATAATAAAGCAACCAACCCCCGACTTCCCTAAACTAGCTGCTTAAAATGATGCAAACTTGGGGTGACTGAGAATAGGTTTTGGGGGTGAAGCACTGAAGGTTCCCTTGAGTTTGATACTGAAAACAAACCTCTCTGCTTAGTAACTGCTCAGAGGCACCTTGTTCTTTCATGCTAACCCTGTTCTTTCATTCTAACTGTTTGCCTTCTAAGGACCTTCTAAGGAGCCTCCTGGACCAGACCAGGGGCCCGTCTAGTCCAGCACCCGGTTCTCAAAGCAGCCCACCTACCCGATGACACTTAGGGGAAATGCGCAAGCAGGACCGCAGCACAAAAGCACCCTCCCCTTGTGCAGCTGGTATTCAGAAGCATTGCTGCTTCCATTCCTGAAGCAGAGCAGAGCCATCATGGCAAGTAGAAGTAGATGGCAAGTTCCATAGTTTAACTATGTCCTGTGTTCTTTTATCTTGCTCATTCTTCCAGCATTCACCTTCACTGGGTGCCCAGGAGTTCTTAGTGTTATAGGAGAGGGGGGGAGACTTTTCTCTATCCACTTTCCCCATGCCTTGCATTATTTTATAAACTATTATCACCCCGCCTTTTCTCTAAACTATAAAGTCTCAAACGCTGCAAGCTTCCTTAAGGGCAGCAGGGGGGTTGCTCCACCCCCTTTATCATTTTCATTGTCCCTTTCATAACTTTTGCTTACTCTACAGTATCATTTTTGAGACGAGGGGACCAGAACAGTTTCTAAATGGTATTGCACCAAAGATTTGTATAATGACATTAGGCTATTGGCAGCTTTATTTTCAATTCCTTTCCTAACGAGTCCTTGCATGTAATTTGCCTTTTGATGAGCTATCTTTTATGACTCCCAAGGTTTCATTTCTGGTCTATCAGTCTACCAGTTCAGGACCCCATGAATGATGTGCAGTTAAGACTTTTTTTGCCTGGATATGCGTCTGGTAGATCTTGGGGTTGTAGTAAAACACAGAACCCCTTAAAGCTTGAAGCCAGACCTCCTCTGCTGAAACTGTGATTGGCAGTAGAGTTGAGACAGTGGAGGAGACAAAGGGGAGCATTTATTTGCCCAATATGTGCTGGATGGTGGAATTCACTGCCACAAGATGTGATGGCTGCTAAAATTGGCAGTGGTTAGGGAGGGGGCTCTCCACATGTTCTAAACAGAACAATCAGCTGGATGCATAGAGGCAGTAAAGGAGGGTAGGAGAGCAATGCCTTTATACCCCTGCTTGCGTTTGCATTTTTCAAAAGCGTATGACCGACTGCCGCTGGAAGCAGGATATTGGGCTAATCGTACGCTGGACCAAGGCTTTTTTATTATGTTCATATATGGACTTCCTTCCCTCCCCTCCATAGCACCCCACTTCCAAGTGCTAGCAACTTTAAGGGAGCCAGTGAAGCAGCCGCCAATCAGATATGTTTGTGTTGCAAGTGGCGGGTGCGTTTGAAACACTTGGATCACTTGCAGCTGCACCCAGAGCTGGAAGTCACGCTGCAGACAGCAGACTCCGTTTTGCGCAAAAAAAGAGGAGCATGTGTGGAGAGATCTGAAGATGAAGGCCACCCAGCTTTGCATTTTAAAATAAAATATCTGAACTCCTGGCTTTTGATCAGCTGTGCTCCTTTTCAGGGAAACTATTCTTTGGAAAATGATTTTTGAAATCGCATCTTTCAGTGTGACATTTCCTTCTTTCAGAAAGGCAAGAATTACTCCCCTCCCTGGAAGCACTCTGGAAGCGCTGTGTTGCTACATAGCCGATTGAAAGCAAGCTGCAATAATGTCTTTTTAGCAGCTGACTCTGACCTAGAGTTAGGGCTGTACCACTTCAGACTGAATGTGGCAGTTCATATTATGGATTACTCCACACACAAAACTTACCCTGTGTACAGAAAACTTAGTGCCGGGAGCTCAGCAGAATTCTAGTCTGCGCTTCCTCTTGATATCCTAGCTTTCTATGTGCAACAAGTTATTGTAGTAGTAAAAATTATTATTACCAATAATAAAAGTAATGGCATTATTGTTATTAGGAGCAACGGATCACATAAGCCCCTACCTTCAGTCTGAGTGGTACAGCATCAGCCTGGGTCTACAACGGACTTGAGTGGGGCTCAAACTGCACTTTCCATTTAGTCTGTTAAGTCTATCCCTGGCTTAAAAAACAGAACAAACCCCACACACTCCTGAAAAAGAAGCTTCTGGTGCTCCAGGGCAGGGGCTGTTCCTGCCATTGGTTCCTCTAAAACTCGCCTTCCAGTGAACACAATATGAAGGCTTTGCATCTTTTCTCCCACAGGTAGGGGAACAGCTTGGGGAAAACCATTACAGGGAAATTCACTAGTAGGGAAATGTCTTCAAGGACCTATAGGCTCGTCTTCTGCAGCTAACCACAGCCTCTGAAGCTGCTTTTCAATTTATTTATTTTTAAAGTCTGAGAAAGGAGACAGAGATCAGTGTCATTCAAGGGTGCTTCCTACTTCCAGGTAGGAGTTTATTGTGGAAATGGTGCTGCTTATGTATGTATATAAGATTCTTTTGCAGAGTCTGCATATGCTGACACCATCAAAATGACAGCCCCTGCTTTTTGCAAGTTAATCTGTATTTCCCTGTACCATGTGAAATCTAAGGAATCTGTAGACACTGTTGGTATGGAAGCTCCAGCTCATTAACATTTTTTTGGGGGGGATGGGTGGGTGCGGTGATGTTGCAACAGGTCGTATGTCCATCTGCTCCTCATGCCAGCACAATCTAGTCACATAGTTCCCATTGACCCAGATTATTTCTGCTGAAGACCCATTCAAATTTCAAGAAGCTGGTTAGGAGCAGCGGCCATCTCAAAATCACCACCTTGGAGACTAATCACTAATTTTGGGCGTTTTTTGGCCGGGTGTGTGCATGTTGATAAAGGTCAATCAATATTCTGTTATATGGTCACATACAGAGGTTTTGCACAAGACACCAGTATTAAAAAGAAATGGAAGTGCCTTCCCTCCACAAGAGCACAAACCTCTCTTTTGCCCATTGTGAAGCGTAAGAATAGTGTGAACATCCACTCTTTTGCACGTCTGCATTTTTTAAAAAAGAGTGCATACAGGTTGAGACATACCCAGAGCAGTAAACAGTGGGGGGTGGGGTTGAGGGGAGGTACAACCCCCCCACCTCTGAATATATTTCCTGAAGCTCCACCCACCAATTTGATTGGCAAGCCATAGAATAGCAGTGAATGAATGAAAATATCCATGACCGGAAAATGGGAAGGTGTGGAAAGGAGCTTGCCAAACGAAGATACAGTATGTAAACACTGGATGTGAAGGACCCATCTGCACTGGAACCACCCGGAATCTATGAAATAGGTTAAAGGCTTCTTGTTTTCATAGCTGAAGCTAGTCAAATTTTGATGTGCATGTTGGAGAGTCATACTTTATTATTATTATTATTATTATTATTATTATTATTCGTATTGCCTCATGCTTGTACCCCTTCCTGGGGTCCATCTCTACTGTTTCATTTTAAGTATCTCTTTTTGCACATTTCTCAGGCTCCCTATCTTTTATTTGCCCTTGGACGGCCATCTGCCCTACCCTTGAAACCTAGGCCAAGAGCTCATGGGAACAGCAAACTTTTTACAAAAGGCAAAGCCCCATAAACACTTAAGGTGCTATTTACTAATATTAATAAAAGGTAAAGGGACCCCTGACCATTAGGTCCAGTCGTGGCCGACTCTGGGGTTGCGGCACTCATCTCACTTTATTGGCCAAGGGAGGTAGCATACAGCTTCCGGGTCATGTGGCCAGCATGACTAAGCCGCTTTGGCGAACCAGAGCAGCGCACGGAAACGCTGTTTACCTTCCCGCCGGAGCGGTACCTATTTATCTACTTGCACTTTGACGTGCTTTTGAACTGCTAGGTTGGCAGGAGCAGGGACCGAGCAACAGGAGCTCACCCCGTCGCGGGGATTCGAACCGCCGACCTTCTAATCGGCAAGCCCCAGGCTCTGTGGTTTAACCCACAGAGCCACCGGGTCCCTCACTAATATTAATATTAATACTAACAAAATAATTAATAAACAGAATAGAATCAGAATTGTGGAGTTGGGAGGGGCCCTGAGGGTCTAGTCCAACCCCCCTGCAGTGCAAGAATCTCAGATAAAACATCCATGACAGATGGCCATCCAGCCTCTGCTTAAACTCCTCCAATGAAGGAGAACCCACAGCCTCCCAAGGAAGCCCATTCTACTGTGGAACAGCTCCTGCTGTCAGAAAGTTCTTTCTGATGTTTAATTGGAATCTCCTTCCTTGTAACTTGAATCCATTGGTTCAGATCTTCCCTTCTGGAGCAGGAGAAAAGAAGCTGGCTCCATCTTCCATGTGGCAGCCCTTTAGCTATTTGGAGATGGCTCCTCTTTTCCAGGCTAAACATCCCCAACTCCCTCAACCATTCCTCAGCGTAAGGCTTGGTTCCAGACCCTTGATCACCTTGGTTGCCCTCCTCTGCACATGTTCCAGCTTGTCAATATCCTTCTTAAATTGTGTCCAGAACTGGACACTGGACTCCAGGTGTGGTCTGACTAAAGCAGAAAAGGTTGGTACTATTACTTCCCTTAATCTGGACCTTATACTTGACGCAGCCTAGAAGAGCTTTTTTTTTTTGCTGCTGAATCACACTATATAACATAATGCAGAGCTTTGGGGGTCATTTCGGTGAGTATGAATTCAAATAGTAGCAAATGCAACCACAACACCCACAGGATGATGATAAATCCCCAGCTCACCGTTGTGCTGCTTGGTCTCTGCCTCTATTCTGGTGCCATTTCAGCTCCATCTGCTGTACAGCTTGAGTATATTACCTTTGTCTTAAACGCTTTTCAAAGTAATGGAGAGAGAGAATAGCTTTCAGTGCCATTTCTGAACCTGGTTCAGAAGTCCTAAAGCAGAAGGGGTTTTTTTGTGGGGTGGGGGTGGGAAGCAGTGTTCACAGCTCTCTTGAAGTTAATGGCAGTTCCCTGATCCAGATTGTTTTACAGCTCTATAAATCAGGCTGAAAATGCAACCAGAAGCACCGCTGGCTTGTTGCTTCTTTTAGCACATCCGTTTCTTGTAAAATTCAGATTAGAGGAACCAGCCCTGGCAGAATTGCTTCCCTCTGAACCCAAGGGGGCCATAAATCAAAGAAAAGGAAGTCACCAGGCAACTGAGACCCCTGGCTTAATTTCTTTAATTATCTTCAATGAACTCAAGAAAATGCGTGATGCCTTTGGCCTTGGCCTGTCTCACCAACAACTTGTTAAAGGGTTCGAATGGAAGGGGATTTCTGGAGTATATCTTTAATAACTATATATAGGATCAGGATGATAGCCCTGTTCCAAGTCCAGCCCGTCTCCCTACTAATTAATGTAAGTCCCAATTAAATCCCAGCAGTTTAGTAGGTGGTGGCTCATTGGTGAGGTTGGTCTCTCTTTCCATCTGCTGCCCTTAAGAGTGCCACAAATCTGCTTCCTTAGCTGGCTCCCTCACATTGTATCTGTGATTAACTGCAGTTGGACTTAGATCCTATAACCTGATCATGGAAGTTGTTCTAGTCATAGCAAAAAGATGGTTAAAATAAAGGGAATATCTGCTAGGGGAATCATGCATGGTTTGGGGAAAGTGACAGAAATAAGTTATTCTGTTCTCATAATGGTAGGATTCAGGGTCACACACTGAAATGTGATTGGCAGTAGATTCAGGGCAGACAGGGCATAATTGGTTTATGGCAGGCATGTCCAAAGTCCATTTTGGGGGCCTAATCTGGCCTGCCGGTCGGTAAAATCCGGCCTCTGTGGCACTTTATTTCCTGGGGTAAAATCCTAAAAAAACCTTAACAACTTCAATCCTAAAAGAAGCTCAACAACTCTAACCCTAAAAAAAGATCAACAACTTCAATCCTAAAAAAAGTCAACAATGGTTGGCCCCCACAGCCCTTCACTTCATCAAATCTGGCCCTCTTTGAAAAAAGTTTGGACACCACTGGTATGAGAATTGCTGTGACAAGGTGTGGTGATGGTGACCACTAGCTTTGATTGCTTTAAAAGGAGAATAGACACATTCATGGAATATCAATTGCTATTTAAGCCATGAGAGCTAAATGGAACCTCCATGTTCAGAGACAGTAGACCTCTAAATACCAGTTGCTTGTGCGCAAACAGTGGGGTGGGAAGGGAGTTTTTGTTTGCCAGGAGCCCCTGATTGGCACTGCCAGAAACAGAATCCTATTTTAGATAGACCTTTAATCTAATCCACCAAGGTTCTTTATTCCTGGTGTTACTGCATGGAATGCATGTCTTCCCCATTAAGGTTCCCTCCTGCATTCTGTTTACAATCTTCAAGAGAGAAAGGAGATCCCAACTGAACATTAGGAATAACTTTCTGACTGTAACAGCTGTCTGACGGCGGAATGGACTTCCTTGGAGGTTTTTAAGCAGAGGTTGGATGGTCATCTGTCAGGCATGCTTTAATTTTGATTCCTGCATCTCCAGGGGTTGGACTGGATGACCCTCAGGGTCCCTTCCAACTCTACAATTCTATGAGTCTGTGCAGCCGAAAAGTGTTGACATTAATAGATGAGAGTTGTGCTAACCACAAAGTCTGTTAAAGTACAAAAGCCTTTAGAAAATAAACTGAGGGGTAGAATCCTCTCCAAAAACAATTTCATTTCATTTCATTTCACTTTTAATTTCTATACACAAGGTTGCTTACAAGCTGAACAAACAACAAAATAGACAGCAAGGATCACATACCTAATAACAAAAAACATTTGCTGGGAGTTAAGAGTCCATCAACACCTGGAGAGCCACACATGTTCCCCATCCCTGACTTACTAAAGGTAAAGGTAAAGGGACCCCTGACCATTAGGTCTAGTCGTGACCAACTCTTGGGTTGCGGTGCTCATCTCGCTTTACTGGCCAAGGGAGCCGGCATGCAGCTTCCAGGTCATGTGGCCAGCATGACTATGCTGCTTCTGGAGAACCAGAGCAGCGCATGGAAACGCCGTTTACCTTCCCACCGGAGTGGTCCCTTACCTTTCCCGCCCCGACCTGACCACAGTGATCCATGCGACAGTCATCTCCAGGCTTGACTACTGTAATTCGCTCTATGCAGGGCTGCCCTTGAAGCTGTCCCAGAAACTCCAGCGGGTGCAGAATGCTGCAGCAAGGCTCCTCACGGGGTCTCTGCCATGGGAGCATATTCACCCAGTGCTTTTCAAGCTGCACTGGCTCCCGGTGGAGTACAGGATCAGATTTAAGGTGCTGCTTTTGACCTTTAAAGCCCTTCACGGCCTAGGACCCTCGTACCTATGGGACCGCCTCTCCCGGTATGCCCCACGGAGAGCCTCAAGGTCCATAAACAGCAACACTCTAGTGGTCCCGGGCCCTAAGGAAGTTAGATTGGCTTCAACCAGAGCCAGGGCCTTTTCAACTCTGGCTCCGGTCTGGTGGAACGCTCTGCCTCATGAGACCAGGGCCCTGCAGGATCTGATTTCTTTCCGCAGGGCCTGTAAGACAGAGTTGTTCCGCCTGGCCTTTGGCTTGGAGCCAATTTGATTCCCTCCCTCCCTCCCTCTCTTTCTTTTTTCTTTTCCTTCTCCTCCTGCGATGAGGCTACATTTTAATATTTTAATGTTTCAATATTTTAATGTTGTATTTTTAATTTTGTTTTTAAGTTGTAATCATTTAACTTGTTTTTATTATTGCTTGTAAGCCACTCTGAGCCCGGCCTTGGCTGGGGAGGGCGGGATATAAATAATAATAATAATAATAATAATTATTAATAATATTTGTGCTCTTCATCACCCTCAGGGCAATTTACAGTATGGTTATCCACTCCTTCCTAAGTGATCTTAAGAGAGAGTGAGAGAGAGCACACCATACTAACCCCAAACCAACAAGCTTTCTCCAAAAACAAAGGATTCCCTTTTACCTCCGCCTCCCGCCACCAACTACCCTCTGAACACATGACTTGAACAGGGAGTGCATAATTTATAGATGAAGCCTTCATTATGTAGCAATCTTTCCAACAAATGTAGCAGTATTACATATTTTCATACATTAATCCCAGACCCATCAACATAATCCATAAATAGCTTCCATATGTTTTTGAATAAATCTCCCCTGTTCTGTGTTTTATAAATCACACTCCCAGGAGGTGTAATTTGAGTAAAGCTAGTTATCCATTCTGCCTCTGCCGAGGGAGCCCAATCTTTCCAGAGTCTAGGAATAATTCCCCTTTCCACCATTAATCTGATCCACATCTTGGTTGCCTTCCTTGAAGAGAAGTTTCTTCTTATCAGAAGGTGTTCCCAGTAACAGATGGGCTTGGAATGGTCATGAAGACAGCATTTAGAGTGGTCATCTTTTTCTTGACACCTTTCCATGCTATGCACATTTGAGCACACACATCAGAATCATAAACATCACCACCCTGAGTAGTTGTAAATTAACCAGCACACCCACACCCACCCCTGCCTCCGCCAAGAAAAAAGGGCAGCTTCCAGGCTCCGTGCATTCATTCCCCATAGCATCCAATGTAGGCTGTGTAAAATATTAAAACATGCATTTTTCAATTCATGCCTTTCTTTACTGCATTATAAAGAGGAAACCAGATCTTTCTCACTGGCATTTCGTGCAATTTCCCCCAGTTCTCAATTCCCCTGTGGCTGTTAAGTGTACTAAGGCACCACTATTAACATTTATAAGAAATGTATTTAAGTCATGAGTGAAGGTTGAATTTGACCGCCCCCTCCCCCCGTAATATGAGGAGAAAACAGTAAAATCATAAAGCATATTGGAATATTGAAAACACAGGCACAAAATACATGCAATGCAAGAGATCCATGATTGAATTCCAATTTTTCTGTTTTCAGTTAATAATAGGATTCAGAAATGGAGCAGAGCAGCAGTGGTGGGAGGAGATGGGACTATTGCTTACCCGCATGCTGGTTACTTGCTGTAGCCCAGACTTCCTGAACCTCGGCCCTCCAGATGTTTTTGGCCTACAACTCTCATGATCCCTAGCTAGCAGGGCCAGTGGTCAGGGATGATGGGAACTGTAGTCTCAAAACATCTGGAGGGCCGAGTTAGAGGAAGCCTGCTGTAGCCTCTAAAGCTGCTGTTTGACCCAGTAGGGGTCAACTGGAAATTAACAGCATTGGAGTAGGACAATTTAGATCAGGGAAATAGCATGAGAGAGAGGGTTACACTCATCCTCACCCAGTATCCCTAGCTTGACCTCATTTGGGGAGGGGTGTGGCTCAAGGCGCCTTTTCATTAAACTTGGAAACATTGGAAGATCCAGTCATGCACCTCCTTCATTTTGCACAGTTTGGTCCACTTGCCTGTTGCCTCCCCTTCCCAAAAAGAAAGAAAGATGCTTCTCATATGAGCTATCAGGATGAAAAGCAGCCCAGAGCTCAGGTTGCAGCTGGGTGTGGCTTATCAGGCTCTCTTAAGCCTCTGCTCTCCCCCTGCCCCTCAGTCTTTCTTTCTGCTGCCACAGCGCCCTGCAACTGAATAACTCCAAAAGGAGATTTTCTAGCCTGTATCTTTGCTAACTCAAAGATTGCATTATCCTTTCATAAGGAAACATTGTACTTTACCTTTTAAGTTGTTTGGAACCTTTTTTATTTTTGTTTTACTGCCAACAGATGTTGACTTATTTGCTCTAACTTATGGAGACTCTGTGAGTAAAACACTCACTTATTTGCAAAGCTAAGTGTCTGTGATTTATTCTAGCCTAAGCATGGGGAACATTTGTTTAAAGGTGGGTGAGGGCAGATGCATATCTAACTAGTTGTAATGTGATTGAAGCAATCGCAATTGTGCTAACTCTGCTACTGGACAGTTGGAATCTTTCTCCCAACAGTAAGTTTCTTGCTGCTTGCACCAGTGAAAGACACTGCTAAATCACTGATTTCCCCTCCTTTCTATCTTGTAGCACATGCAGGGCATTCCCCATAGCAAGAGGTTTTGAGAACAAATGACAATTCTGTTTGATATTGCAGATTGCACATTAAGAACTTTGTTAAATACACATTAAGATATTGATCCCAGTCTACATCTGTATTAGAACAATTTTTAACCATTTTTATATTTGGAAATATTTTTAAATGTGTATATATACAGAACGCTTTTTGATTGTCCTTACACTTTTCCTGTTTTATGGTAACTGTTCTGTTTGTTTTATAATTGTATATGTTATTGTTGTGACCTGTCCTGGGGCTTTATGGTAAATCTAATAAATACTACAGATGCACATTGCTGCTTCTTTTCCTGAAGTAACTTTGTTTTAATGGCTGTTCCATTTTTACCCATCTTGCTTTAGCTAACATAACAATATCATCTACCAATGCTCTTTTTGTTTGTTTGTTCTTGCTTCATACTCTGCAAACACAATGGGAAGGTGTCAGAGAGGTAGATGAACACACACCACTTAGAACTGTGCGCAATCCATACATGGTGACCTCATGTTAATTTTCTTGGATTAGGAGGCATTTCAACTTAAGAAGTCTGTCTGACTAAAATAGCTTTCACCTATGCTAATTCCAGGGGCTTTGAAGTGGGTTTCACACATGACCTAATGCACACACGGATCTAACTTAAGACAGAAGGGTCTGACAACCTGTTTTAACATACCAGTTCCAATTAAAGTCTAACATGTATTAAACCCAGGCATTTAGCCTCTCCCCACAACAAAATGATAACAATATATACTGTACATCTGAAGCCACAGCTGCATTTTCTGGCTTATTAGATGCATATTGGAAATGCATGATTTCTTCTGATATGCCAAGTGCAGCAGTCACTGATGCACACGGAATGCTTTTCAGTGAATATTTGTGTTTCCGTATGTGTGTGCATTAAATGGAGTGGGATTGTGTCTCCCCATCTGCCTGCTGCTGATCACCAGATCATCCATCTGCAGAAGAAGTCTACCTTTTTGTAGGCTATGAGGCTATTTATGTTGAGTGTCCTCATCTCTTTTCAAGCCAAATACTTATATTACTGCACCGCAAGCTCCAAAGATGTTCTAGCTTTACTTGGGACTGTTTTTACATTACTTCATCTACTTCTGAATTAGTATAATCATCTACTTTGAGGGATGACAAACCCAAATCTGTTCACTCTCTCTTCCTCCTCCCCTTCCTGCTGTTCTCACTTGTGTTGCCAGCAATAGACAACACCCTCAGTTTTCCCTTTCAGAGAATTCACACTTGATTTTGCATTTGAAAAGCCACTTCACCAGAAGTTTTATCATTTATGTACAATACTCAGGAGTTGCTTTTGAGAGATATGCAGACATGTATACTCCGCACCCGCCACTCTGTCTGCCTTCAGTGTATTGACAGGAAAACCCCCCACTGATATGCATTCCAAGGAAAGATTATCTGTCCCTCCAGGCACATTTTGTACTTCATGAAATAATGGAGCTGGATGCGTACCACAATATGCATCTGAACAAAACTAGGAGGAGAAATTCACTAAGCACAGATGGAAGAAAGAGAAGCAGAATGCATGACACAGAATACATCTGAGGAGGAGGTGTGGGGAACTTCTCTGACCCTAATATTCCATTAAGATCATGATTGACAAGAAGGCAATTACATGCGGTGCTGAATGTATTAAAGGAGTCTTGGCTGTGTTGGAGAAACTGTCTCCTCTCCTAGTATCTCCTATTACAAACTGGTCGTCGCTCTCTAAGATCTTTTCCTAGTTCTGCAGCCTGAGCACCTTTAACCACCAATGTCAAGGGAATAAACCTAGGGCCTTTCGCCTGGAAAGTATGTGCTTAGCCACTGGTCTTCTCTGGAAGAAATTTGCCAACAAAGCTTTGAATGAAGTTTTCAGCCACGTTGAAAAGGTGGGCCAGCCTCAAAAGTACTTATTAGTTGACAATGTTGCATGCAAAGAAAACAAAAGTTTCAAGATTCATGTTCATTGCCAATAAGCGAGGCGGATTGACTGAGCTTCAATGAAATCACTGAAAGAAGATTGCAGACTGAGCTTTTGTAAACGGAAATAATTTGCAGATTTGTACAACCTATATGTTGGCTTGCCATATCCCAGTTTCTCAAATCTGGGTGACATAATTTGCATAGCCCTGCAAATTGTTTCCTAATTATGCTAAAAGGCACGCTCATTCTTAAACTGTCTTTGGCTTGATTTGCGTCTGGTCCTGGCAACTAGCTCAAAAAGTTGCAGGTAGAAGGATTGGGTGAACATTTCCCCTGACCATTCATTCAAGTCAGAAGTTGTGCATGTTTTCAAACAACAGCAAAGTTTGCCAGTGAGTGATCTCAGGGGCTGCTGCCTCCTGCTGACTCTTATTCTGTTGCAGCAATGGCTTTGCACCTGCTCAATTAATGTACAAGTAGAAGTTCCAGGTTGTGGGGAGGCTCCTTATTCAGCAGAAATAAAAAGAAGAACCCTCAGTAACAAATGATACATGTGAAATGCTGCTAAACCAGAGAGGGTCCTCACTCAAGAGAATGTACATCAAACAGTGAGATTTAGCAAAACTGAATCAAATCATATGCTTTATTAATTTGAGAAAGGCAAAGCAAGCATAATTGGGTTTGAGGAAGAATAGGTAAAAACAGAACTTAAACTTAGTTGAATAACACTCTAGATCTAGTAAGCCTTTCCTCCTTTTATAATCAACACTGGGTCTTTTAAATTTTATTTTAGGTGTGAATGCCTGCCTGTCACTAATTACTAACGTCATTAATATGAATGTAGGGAATGTAATTATGCAGATATTTATTGCCATTCATATTTGATGCAGGTCATGACAGTTTAAATACAATACACTTTTAAGGAGGAATCTAAGTGGGAATATTGTAAACAGCTAAGAAGTGGGCTGCAGAAGTCTTTAACTTCTGCCACTTTTCTACTTCAAGCAGCCCCCTCCCAGTATTGCAGCAAGGAAATAGGTCAGGGGGCTTTTCTTACAGTTTTTACATGCAAAGTGCAGTTGAACCTCCAAAGGTGAAAAAAACCAAGCAAAACAAAGACAGCTACATGCTCTCGGGGTTAGAGAATCCTCAGCTGGCTTGCATAGGCCATAGAGTAACCTTCATTCTGCCCTTTGTTTTCCTAAGCATGGAAATTCAGTCATATATATATACTGTTTATAGTTTGGTGCCTTCTCTTTTTCTCACCCATAATACCTTTAGGTGGCATTTCAAAAACTCTCTCTGATACTACTGTTGAGCAACAACAAATTATATTTTATGTAAACATTTCTTCAGCCAATTTTGAAACATAAAAGGTTTGTTCTGTCTGGTACACTGTACTTCAGGGTAAAATAAACTCAGAGTCTGTCCAGCTTCTGGGTTCACTCTTGTCGGCCCCCCACCAATCGCTGGGTGGAAATGACAGCTGGCCACCCAGGATTTCAGCAGGACCTGTGAATAGGCAGCAGTGTTACTTGCTCATCCCAAAGACAGTAAGTCATGCTTTTTTAAACTGGGGTGTTATTTTGTGTGTAAGACATGATACTTTTGAGTTCTTAAATATTTTAAAAGCAGAACAAGTCTGCACATGGCTTCGGGATACAACTGAGTACTGGATCTGGGCTGGGAAGAGATTTGCAGGGGCAGTTTTGGTAGATGGTTTTTTGCTGCAGTCTTGCTTTATATGGCGGACATTTGGCTAGAATCCACCTCTCTTACCTGCAATGAGGCTGGATAACCGTTAAGCAAAATAAGCATGTGCCTAGGGCATAAAGAGAAGCGGGGGCACCACAGAAATTTTCCATTGCTGGATGTTTAACATTCTCACCAACAGATAAGGCAGAGTGCTGCATGTACATTTTGCTAAGGGTGCAAGGGAGCCTGCATACTCCACTGAGAATGAAATGGCCCGGGTCCTTGCTTTCCTCCCTTCTTGCCCAACAGTTGCCACTGTGTCTGTGCTCCATAAGTAGCAAACTGACTGTAAGCCTTAAGACCAGGTGGCTTTCCTTTCCCTCTGTCAAATATCTTCAGAATGCACCGCTAATTTGATTTGGCTAAAATAAATCCATACACAATTAGTCACACAGAGAATCAAAAGTATTAAAAAGTTGTTTCATGTACTTCGGGGAAATGTTAGAGAGTGTGTGTGTGTTTTGGCAAGGGATAAAATTTAATATCAGATGCTGTTTGCCAGTTCAGAGTGTGGTTCAAGCAAAGATTATCCAAAAATGCATTGGCACTTAAAAGACTTTCCATTGGCGGTGAAAAATCCACCCATGCCAAAAGTAAATATTGAGTTGAAATGTCAAGATCTCCTGGCAGCCAGCCTTGCATTTTTAAAATGTATTTCTGTCTTTCATGTCATTCATTCCTTCTAAACTCCAAAAGGCTCCTAGGGAGTGTCTTGAATTGCATCCCGAGTTGCTGAAAAATCATTAAATTTCAGTGTAAAATGTTAACTAAGAACAAGGAGGAAAGCCCACAAATTCAGCAATAAAGACTTCTTGTGAAGACCTGGGAGGTTTTGGGATCACGTATGAAATGAAGGACTGCCATAGTTGCCATAAGTTGCAATAATTGGTAACATCTATCTTCCTTCAGTGCTGAGATTTCAAGCAAATTCCCCAGTGCCATGTCCTTATTGCTCTTTTCTCTCTGTGCTGGGTTGGTTACCCCCACATTCCTACCCACCTCTGGAAATACTCCTCTGACCAACACATAGCTTAAGCACATTGCAAAAGAATAATTTAATACCTACTCTGATCTAAATTCTTGCTCTTTCAGCCATTTACTCCCTCATCACCAGCACATTGTCATAAACCCAAGGGCTCACTGCTGCTGCAGATATCTGGATGCAGATATTTAGGACTGGGGTATTAAGGAAGCAGATCATACGGCTGCTACTAGCCTACTGATCTGACCCAGCTCCCTGCTGGAATCCTAGAAGTTCAGGGCAAGGACTCTTTGGTGAGAGAACCCCGGCAGAAATTTATCACAACAAAACATGCAGCAAATAAAAGCTTGGAAATATAGACGGTAAAACCTTTAAAATGTGCCCTTCCAGTAAGTTCCCAAAGTCCCTTTTTAAAAGCTATTTCCAAGCTATCCCACTTCCCTAGCATAGAGACCACACGTTTGGTAAGCCATAAAATGGTTTACTTACAAAACTCTTCAAAGTTCATGTACTTTTCCATGCAGCAGTTAGAAAAGATGCACAGGCAAAATATTGCTTGGTTACTAAAGTTAAAAGTTTCTGAACTATTGGTGGAGGGGGGGAAATGCTAGTTTCAGACTCCATTCTGGTCTGAAAAATAAGAGGCTGGTTAAAGCCATCGGCTGGAGTGACCGGTTCAGAGATCTGACATACTGCAAATTTTAACAAAGTCTTAATGACCCATTTCCTCTCAAGGTGAGGAATGGTGACATAGGCTAAGCCTGGCAGGACAGCTTACTCTATGGTTTAACCCATTTATGCACTAATTAGATTCAAACATGCTAAGGTTATATGAGGTTGGAATCCTACACTCCCAAAACAGTTTCACCACCCCTTCTAAGGCCTCAGCAACCAATAATAATAATAATAATAATAATAATAATAATAATAATAATAATAATATATTTATACCCCACCCATCTGGCTGGGCATAATTGAGGTGTGGTAAAATATTTGCTCACAATTTCACTTGTAACAAAAGAAATCTATAGCGTTCCATATTTCCCACTACTGAGTTACATTTCCTTTGCTCTAAAGAGCTATGGGGACTTGATGGTTGTACAGTTTGTTTTCTTTGCAAACATATAAGCAGGTCAAAGTAGAGGCAGCTGAACCCTGGCAGCCAGAGAGCACAGCCACTAATTCTGCATCAAATTTGCAGAGAACATTTGTTGCGATCAGATCCACAGTTGCATCTCACTTGCAGCTAACTTCAACTAAACCCTCTGCTCTCCCTTGTATAAATTCAAACTGCCAACTGCCTGTCCTACCTTTGTCAAACTGCACCCCGAAAGGTGAATTATCCATTAGAAAGACTCTCCCAACACATTCTGGCCAACCGCCTTTCACTTAGAAAGCAACAGGGGTGCAATGAATGGCTTGTCAGCAGCAGTAATACCAGAGAAAAGTGGACAAAGCAATTTTAGACGTAAAGTTCATAGCTCTTATTTTGCGCAAGGGGTGGAGGAACCTGCAGGCCATATCCTGGTCGTGCCTGAACAAATGTGCCTTGGCGACTATGAAAGCTCTCTTGCTGACTGGCGCCCGGCTGGCATCTGCTGTGTCATCCTTGAGATGTGTCACACAAAACCCCTCTTTGGCTCCGCAACATTACGATTTACTCCGGATCCACTGCGCTCCCGCAGCTGCTGAGTTTGAAGTTCAGTGCACATGGCAGTAGCCACAGCCACATGGCATTAGCCACAGCTAATTGAGAAACACACCTGTTTGATGCACTTTCCCTCAAACCAGCTGCCATCCAATTTGAAAACATCAGCTGCGGTTAAGATGAGGGGTGTACAGTTCAGGGAGCTGCTACTCATGCACAGATAACAGCACATGTGCAGAGGATGGCTCTGTGAGCTGGAGTTCAGCACAGGAAGCAAATCAGATAATGTGCACCAGGTAAAGACATCCCTGTCCCCAATCTGGTGTCAGAAAGTGACTTGAAATGTGTTGGGGTGTGAGACTTCACTGTGTTTCAAGCCACTAAGGTGTCCATAGCCTTATTCTGCAAGGCCTTTTAGATCTCATTCTGCATTGTTTGCTTTTATGCTGTTTGCTTTTTATGTTTTATTGTATTTTATTTATTATGGAATTTTTTACTTTATTTTTTTGAAGGAGAATGGCATACAATTTCCCTCCATGATTTTTTGAGCCTGAAATCTAGGTCATGTGTCAAAACAGCAACAAAACCCCATCATTCTGAAATTACAGAGGCCTGCCATGGCATGTCTAACATTTATCTACTAATTTAAATAATAGTAATAGTAATAATTTTATTTATTTATTTAATAATAATAATAATAATAATAATACCCCACCCATCTGGCTGGGTTTCCCCAGCCACTCTGGGTGGCTTCCAACAGAATATTAAAATACAATAGTCAAATATTAAAATACAGTAGGGATGTCACATTCCATAATGATACCATTTATAGCCCACACATAAATAATAATAATTTATTATTTATATGCCGCCCATCTGGCTGGGTTGCCCCAGCCACTCTGGGCAGCTTCCAACACAATATAAAAACATAATAAAACATGTAAACATTAAAAAAAAACCTTCCCTATATACAGGATTGACTTCAGGCAGCTCAGTAGTAGTATAACTTCATACCCTCCAATGTTTCTCCAATGAAAATAGGGACATCCTAAGGAAAAGTGGGACATTCTGGGATTAAATAAGAAACTGGGACAGTTTCTCTAAATCAGGGACGTCCCTGGAAAACAGGGACACTTTAAGGATCTGCCATGGCTGCTTCTCTTGACCTCCAGTCCTTGTTTCTATAGGCTGGTGCTCCAGGGTGTGTGGTGTCAGGGCAGCTGCCTTACAGCAGACACATGATGTTAACTGAGAAGCCACCATGCAGTAGCCTGAATTTTGCCACCCCACCCCAGCTCTTGAAGTGAGAGGAGGAAGATGACACAAATCAGTTGTATCATGAAGTACTGAATCTTGTACAAATAAGTATGATAGGCAGAAGGCCTTCTCGGTAGTGGCACCCTCCCTGTGGAATACCCTCCCTTCAGATGTCAAGGAGACAAATAAGTTGTAGTCATTTAGTCGTGTCCGACTCTTCGTGACCCCCTGGACCAGAGCACGCCAGGCACTCCTGTCTTCCACTGCCTCCCGCAGTTTGGTCAGAATCATGTTGGTAGCTTCGAGAACACGGTCCAGCCATCTCGTCCTCTGTCGTCCCCTTCTCCTTGTGGCCTCCATCTTTCCCAACATCAGGGTCTTTACCAGGGAGTCTTCTCTTCTCATGAGGTAGCCAAAGTCTTGGAGCCTCAGCTTCAGGATCTGTCCTTCCAGTGAGCACTCAGGGCTGATTTCCTTCAGAATGGATAGGTTTGATCTTCTTGCAGTCCATGGGACTCTCAAGAGTCTCCTCCAGCACCATAATTCAAAAGCATCAATTCTTCGGCGATCAGCCTTCTTTATGGTCCAGCTAGAAGACATCTGAAGACAGCCTTGTATTGGGAGGTTTTTAATGCCTGATGTTTTATGTTTTTAGATATGCTGTAAGCTGCCCAGAGTGGCTGGGGCAACCCAGCCAGATGGACGGGGTATAATTATTATTATTATTATTATTATTATTATTATTATTATTATTATCATTAAATATGTATAGGCTATGATCTCCCAAGAAAACCTAGAACAACTCTCCTTTTTATACTTCACCGTGAAGTCATTAATACTGCTTTACAATTGATCATCACACTGCTAACAAAAGCAAACCAATGATTTGCACAAAAATGGAAAAATAAAGACCCCCCCCCACCATAACTGATTGGTTAAGGAAAACTTGGCAAACTATCTTAATGATAAAACTTGCATACTAGAGAAATGCAAGAAAACCAATTTATTGAGGGGTGGGCCTTGTTTTTATATTTCTGGAATGATGAAGTAAATGATATTTTTCCTTTTAATTTATTCATAGTATTACAGAGTTTTTGTTATGTTGTCTCTCTTGCCTCCTCATATGTCATTTCATTGTTTTTCTTTTCTTGTTTTTTCCTCTTTTTATTTTATTTCTTTTCTTTTGAGTGAGAAGCAAGGAAGTTGGATGTATAATGGTTTTTGCTATGTATTGTCACAGCATATTATTATTATTAATCAAGTTGTGTCACACAAGGTGCAGAGTGCCTGCCTCACATGAGATGTTGTGCGCATTATGCGGAAGGTGCCATAGGTAGTGCCAGAGAAGGTCTCACCCTCCCAAGCAGCACAACATTTTGTTGCAGGCCCTTGCTTGTATACCCTCATTTTTTAAATTCAGTAACTGTTTAATTTTTATAAAACAGTAGCTAGAAATGTTCAAGAACCTGACCCTCCCAAAATCAGGAAGCAAATAAAAGCAGAATAATTGGGATGCTGAAGTAACCAGCTCTCCAGTATTTCTTCTTCTTCTTCTTTTGGTACTTCTTCAAACTCCACCCCCCCCCCGCCCCCCAGCCTGACAGAAAATGATTTCTCTTACATACTGAAGTGGACTTGCTTGCCTTCATGATTGCTGCTGAATTGCTCCCTCCTCACTTCCAATGTCCTTTTCGGCACTGGCGGAGGAACGGGAGTGTGGAAGGAGCGGACCGCCCCCGGCACACTATTCCAGTGGGGTGCCACGCCTCCCAGGCAGCACACCACGCCCCCAGGGGCGCCAGCCACGCCCCCGCCTGCTCTTCGCCCCCCCCCAGTAGCGGAGCATGCAGCTTCGCCAGTGGCGTAGAGTGGGGGGTGCAGGGGGGGCCGGCCGCACCGGGCGCAACATCTGGGGGTTAGGGTTAGGGGGCGCAAATCCACGGGTTAGGGGGCGCAAATTACTTGCCTTGCCCCGGGTGCTGACAACCCACGCTACACCACTGAGCTTCGCCACTGCTTTTCGGTCACATATAGCTAAATCCTATCCTTCCCTTTCCTCATTCTTCTATCAAGAAGAGTGAGAACTGTGAGATTGTTCCACAGTTCCAGAGAAGGGAGAGAAGCCTGGGAAGAAAGCCTTCTGCCTGGTACTCATTAAAGGAATGGCATTTCCCCTTGACAAGGTGGCAGGGGGCTCAGCAGAGTAAGTGCTTTTTGCTTTTCCCCACAACCTACACTAAATAAAATTAAGGCCGTACATTTGAGATTAACTTGAAGTATATATGCCACACCAAAAGCAAGCAAACAAACAGCCTCAAAAGTTTTCTTCCACCTTTTGCAAGGAAATTCCTCCATCGACATACAAGCCTTGTGATATTAATATTTATATGGAACCAGCCATGCCAACAAAGATATATAACTTCCCCCCTAAAATCCTTTGGAGACTTTTCCTTGTAAACTCTGCTCTGTTGAATAATTATTATCTCAGAATGTAAATATTAAGACATTCCTGGAGCCACCAATAGCTTATTAAATGGAAATAATTTCCGTCCTCAGGAGTGACTCTTTTTGATCTTATTTTCCAGGATTGTCAGGTGGTCGGATGCCTTAGCTAAGCAGGTCAGATAAGGAGAAAAGATTTGTTCCACCTCAGCAAGGATGCCCACCTCACATTGTGGATGAGCTACTGAAAAGCTTTTGCAGCCTCCTCAGATTCTTGGGCCTGTTACACTTCAAACCTGCTTGCATGTGTTGACCTAGACCTAGCGAGGCAACAGCCCTAGGGAGTTCCTGCATGGGGGCTGGTGGTGTCTTTGTCATCTGCATAATATTACAGGCAGAGGAAAGATTGGCAAAGGCTTGCTGTATCTGTATCCTGAAGGGTCAAATGCATTCTCATACCAGAAGCAAGGGACGTGGTCTGGTTTTGCTTAAAGTAGATCTTGGAATCTTGGGCAACCGGGGTAAATGAAAGCCATTGTATTACCAGGCCTACGTGGTCAAAAGTTATTTGCCCCTAAGAAATCACTAATATATATCTTAAAAGAGACCAAAGAGCACCACAGAAAACAGGTCTCTTGGTCCTAGAAGGTTACCATCAAACACTTAAGTAATTATACATGTAAAACAGGTGAGTGACAAAGCAGAGAGATACAGTGGTACCTCGGGTTACATACACTTCAGGTTACAGACACTTCAGGTTACAGACGCCGCTAACCCAGAAATATTACCTCAGGTTAAGAACTTTGCTTCAGGATAAGAACAGAAATCGCGTGGCAGCAGCAGGAGGCCCCATTAGCTAAAGTGGTGCTTCAGGTTAAGAACAGTTTCAGGTTAAGAACGGACCTCCAGAACGAATTAAGTTCTAAACCCGAGGTACCACTGTATCTAGAACTGTTTACCTAAATCGTTTGGCTTCTGCCTTCCTCAACAGCACAACTGGACTTTTAGGTGGTTTCAACTTATTCTCATGTAAACTAGAATTCCTATCCAAAATGCATCATTTTAAATGTTCTCTATAGGTTGGCACTCAGAATCAAACACACCTATAAGAGCAATGCTACTTAACACAAAGAACCAATAAACTCAAAGAAAACTTTCTACACATGTCATTTGTTAGCACCACCCCTCTCTGTCCCATTTATATTCTCCATAGATTTTTCTCCTCTACAAACCTTTAAAATTCCATCTAGTTGCTCATATTCTAATCTTACAGGCTTGTTGCCTTATGAAACATCTTCAGGAGAATAAAAGGCATAGGAGTAAATCCTACACAAACCCAGGGTGGAGTTTCTAAGAGGGTTGGATGGCGCCTGGAATGCCTCCTTCCAGCAACTCCTGCAGTGAAGCTGCTGCCAGCTGTGTTGCTTTCCTTTCCTTTGGACCCCATCAGTAAGGCTGAGAGGGGGTCTTGTGGTCTGGGCAGCCCAGGACCCCCATGCATACTGCCCTGGCTTGTACCCTGGAGAGGTCAGTTTGGTGCTGCTGACACAGCAAAAATAACATGGCAAAAATAACATGGTGTTTACATACTATGGAATAGCTCCATAGTTAGAGCATGAGACGCTTACTCTCAGGGTTGTGGCTTCGGGCCTCCCATTGTGCAAGATATTTCTGCATTGCAGGGGGTTGGATTAGATGACCCTCATGGTCCCTTCCACTCTTTGATTCTATTCTTCTGACATCATTGGAGGGATAGGCCTTGCAGGAGATAGAGTCCCTTTCATTTTGCATTGAGACATACAATACAATACAAAACAGTATTATGTCCATGTCATAGACGCTGGCTCCTGGGGGCTGAGACACTTTGCCCCTTCCATGGACCTGGCCCACTCAATGCTCAGAGGGCGTTCAACTCTGCCCCCTGGCTCCTTGTGATGCTGCATGTGTGACGTCAGTATGTTGCATTGGGCCCCCTCAAACATTTTGAGAAGATGGCACCTCTGGTCAATGCCAAATTATACCGAATTCTGTCATCCTTCATATGTTATTGGACTCCAACGCCAATCATCCTCAGTCAGCATTACGGATCTGAAGGCCTGCAGGTTCCCATCCCTGGTGTTCAAGATCAGCAAATTAGCAGCGTTGGTTCCAATTCTGGAGCCTCTAAGTCGTAAAGACAAATCTGATTGAAGTACAGTCTTTGCTTCCGACTAAACAGGAAGAACTTTCTGATGGTAAGAGCTGTTCAGCAGCAGAACTGACTCCCTTGGGAGGTGCTGGACTTTATTTCATTGGAGGTTTTTAAGCAGAGGTTGGATGGTAATACATATAAAGCATCTTGGATGCTTTAGCTGAGATTCCTGCAATGTAGGGACTTTTGAATACCTTCCAATTCCACAATTCTATGCTTCTATGCTTTGGTCAGTAAGGTATGTGGGACTGAAGCGTGGGGGTTTCAAGAGATCATGTTTACATCTGGCAGCTTGAGCTACAAGGACAGGTTTCCCTGGCGTGGGCTGAGCATGGCAGCACATACAACCAGTCAGTAATGTAACATCTTTCTCCACTACCAACACAAACAGCAGAGATCAGGTACAGTAAGGAGCAGAGCGCGAGATCAACAGAAAGAAGACAGTAATGGCAGATCTAAGAAGAAAAATGAAGCTGGAATTCCAGAAACAGGGCCAAACTAACAGCTATTTTAATCCAGTTGGCCTTTGGCTATGTAAATAAAGGACTTCTGCTTATTTTAATAAAACTGTGCTCCAGAAGTCACTTTGATATGAAGCTTTCCAAAATGTTCTTTTGCCACCCAGCTTGCAACTGTAAATCCAAAAACAAAGAATTGTTGTTTGCCAGTTGGCTGAAGAAATCATTTTTTCTACATCAAAATCCCAACTAGCTGCTAATTGATACTAGGATCAAAGAGAATAAAAAGCCAAGGTTTTTGGTGTAAAGGCATTTACTAGTTGCTAGATTTGTCCCCAGGTATGTGAGCAATGGCTTAAATCAGAGTCAACGTCACTTGCCAGGTCTGCATTTGCTAAAGACTATGGGATTTGTGAGGAGGTGTCTGAGAATAAAATACAGCGCCCGGCTAAAGCCAAAATGGTTAATAAAGTGGGCAGCATGTGTGTGTGTGTGTGTGTGTGTGTGTGTGTGTGTGTGTGTGTATGAACTCTCTCATTTCCCCTTGAACAGATGAAAGGGGTTTTTTCCAAAAGTACTTTCAAGATTCTGTGATACATATAATTAAACAATTGTGCCTATCTAAAGGGTTGTTATATACTTCCAAAAGCGCAAATAAGCTCTGTGCATTGATTATCATTGCTTTCGGGCAAAGTGTGCAGTGGTAGGGCTGGCGGTAGAGAAACAACGTCCATCTAGTGGGCTGAATCAAATAGTGACCAATCCTCCACAGAGCACATTTGACAGGTGGGCAGGGCCCAGAGTCACTAACCTGTCCATACCTGGTCCCACCCCAAACCAGCGAGACTTGCATTTGGTACAGTGGTACCTCGGGTTAAGTACTTAATTCGTTCAGGAGGTCTGTTCTTTTGAATAAAATTCAAAAATAAAAAATCAATTTAGGGGAAATAAGCATTAGATAATCCCCAGGGCGGGCTGGCTGAATTAGTCCTACTTGGGCCAGTGAGGAGGCCAGGGGAGAATTAGCTGTGGGGTCTCAGAGCGGGTGATCTTCATAAAAGGGGAGGGGGAGGGAAGAGAAGGGAAATTAAATATAATGAAGGCGCCAGGCAAAAACGTTCCTCTTTAACCAGGCCTTTGGCTAATTTTCGTGAATGAAACATGCCCTGAACCTGCCCATGTGCTGAACAGAAGCACTTGTGCCCTTAATAGGGGAGAGGAGTGATGGCAAAGAGGACATTTGTTTTTGTGTCACAAAGCACCCACTGGCGTGAATGAAATTTATTGTGACATGGCAGCATGTAGATAGAAAACCCACCATTCCCATTATGCAACAGGTGGAGTCATAGAACTGCAGAGTTGGAGGGGACCCTGTGGTCATCTAGTCCAACCCCCTGCAATGCAGGAGTCTTTTGCCCAATTTGGAGCTCTACCAACTGGGCTATCGCAGCTCGGTGAAATGCAGTGTCAATGAAATGGGACAGAACAGAACAGAAATATTTATTTATTTTTTGATAAATATTTATTAAAGTTTTTAAATATAAATGCACAAATAATAAACAATCTTACTTCTGTCACAAACATAGTTTCATCACTTCTTTGGACTCCCTCGCGTCTCCCGCTCCCATTTACATCGTTAAAAGTTTTTTTCCAAACAAATTATCAACTTGTTTACAATCTCATATCCACTCATTCAAATATAATCTAGCAATTCTTCCAAAAGGAAGAATTGGAGGAAGACTGGAAGAAATTTAAGATGTATCTACAAAAACATTGTAATTTGGTTGAATGTTAAGAAGGATGCTAGATTATAAAAAATTGGCCACCACTAAATTAGATTTAAATTTGATGATAAGTGAGACTAAAGAAAATATAAAATAAATTTTTTTGGCAGAACAGAACAGAAATAGGAAACCCCATTGTCCCCTTCCAACTCTACAAGTGACGAGCCCAATAACCCCCCAGGTCATACATACAGCCTATGTGTGTGCCTTGCAGCAGAAAAGTATGAATCAGCGCAGAAAATTGCTACTGTACCTCTGAGACTGCTTTTTTTAACAGAATGCTCTTTCATGGGCCATAACGTATAGCTCTGGCATAGGCAACATAGGGAACGAAAGCGGAGGTTTTACGGTTTGCTCACCCCTGACATTAGGCCTGCTTTGCACACATTTTGGTGGGTCGGATGAAAAACCTGAATTGCCTGGAATCAGGTTTCAGCACCAGCTATTTACGCAGCCCAAGTGTTTTATTTTGCTGTTCAAGGAATGCAGAGTCCCTCAGGAAGTTCTCTGCTCTTGCACAGCTCAAAGCATCACAGTTGGGTTTACACAGAACAACTTCCCCGTGGATTGTGCTTCAAGTCTATAGAAACCGAGACAAGCTAAAACAGAAAGTTGCCTTATTTTTAAAAACCATAATCCAAGAATACACAAAGTGTTCTGAAAGTTCCTAACACTAGGTTTTTAATAGCTGAAATGAAATCTTGGCCCTTTCTCATTCTAACCAATTTGAGTCTTGCCTTGATTTCAGCTTCATAAGTTTCCTGTATATTACACAAACCCATCTAATCACATTTTCTTTAACCCAAGAAGAACCAATGGTCTTGAAATTTGAAAACTATATTCGACCACACAAACTAATAAGGCACCAGGATTTTAGCAGATACTATAAAATGGAAAATTAGATGGAAAATTGCCTTAAGCCTCTGTAAATTGAAATTACTCTCTTAATAGCAAAAGTAACCATTATATAGCAACAAACAATGTTGTGATCTTCATTTAACTGGCAGTTTTCATATGGCCAAGGGTATTTATTCATCCTCTCCAGTGGCTGAGCCAACTTTTAACAACACAATGTCTTGCATATTTTCACAGTATTGTAAAACAAAACAAAATGTTCAGTAGATTTATTTGATTCCTGTTGAAAAACTATTTTACCCCTCCTAACCTGTGCAAACTGCAAGTTATTCTTAATATAATTTACTTCATTCCCTATCCATTTATTAATCAGGAAGCCAATTAGAAATGGTTATGTACTCTGATTTGAAAAAGTGAATGCAACATATGTTGACAGTTAATTTGGATTTTTTTTGTTAACAAGCATTCAAGTTTCTTTAATGAAATAATATTTGATTATGCTCTAGGAATTTTTTTAAAAAACCCACATGCTATTAAATTGCAACAGGTTGGGGAACTGCCAGTACATTAATCACTCTGGGAGCAATAATGCAGATCGTTTGGTATTTAATATTCTAACATTTTTGCTGGTGATTTTCCATTTTGGCTATTTTTATGCAGCATTACCAGGATTTGATTTAGAACTTTTCAAATGTGTGTCATTACAATTTTTTTGTTGTATTTTGAGTTTCCACAGGCCCACACATTGCTGAGGACTCATTCAGGAGGAAAATATGACATCTTCTAGCTACATGCATGTCTGTTGTGGTTTCAGGCATTTCCAGCTTCATGGATGTTTAATGTAATTGAAGGCCATAAACGGGTTGAATTCATCCAGCGCCTGTCTCAAAACTTGCTGGTCTGCTGGCTTGAGATGAAGCCATTACAGGCCGTTCATCTCATTACTTTCATTTTGGCCTCTTTAGTGCATAACATCCCAGCATGTAAAATGTGTGGGTGGCTCAGGGGTGGAGAACCCACAACCCACTGACTGCATACCCTCCAACATCAGAGAAATCTGATGAAAATAGGGGTGTCCTATTCAACAACAACAACAACAACAACAATTTTATTATTTATACCCCACCCATCTGACTGGGTTGCCCCAGCCACTCTGGGCGGCTTTTAACATATATAAAAACATAATAAAACATTTTACATTTAAAATGCTCCCTAAATGTCTTCTAAAGGTTGTGTAGTTACCTGGCCCAGGGTTTGCCTAGCTCCATACCCTCCAACATTTTTCTGATTAAAATAGGGATGTCCTAAGGAAAAGCAAGCCATTCTGAGATCAAATCAGAAACTGGGACAGCTTCTGTAAATCCAGGAGCGTCCCTGGAAAATAGGGACACTCTGTAATTGCAGTTATTGGGCTACAATTCCCATTTGCCCTCAAGAGTCTGACCAGTGGGTCAGGATTGTGGCCTTTGTAGGTCCAGCAATTTCTGAAGGGCCACAGCCCTGTGAAAAGATAGTTTTGAGTTTGAAAACTTCTAATATTTTGCCTCATAAATATATTATAATCGGTGTCAAATTATTCCATAATAGATGTCAACCAGTCGAGTCACACTGAAGCAAATAGTGACCACAATAGTGCTTTTATTTCAACTGTGGGTTCTAGATGGGGTGCGTGCCATGTTAGGTCACTAACGGAGAACATGCTTTGCATGTAGAAAGTTCTGGCTTCAATCCCTGAGACTCTTAGTTCCAAGACCATGGGTTTGACCCCAAAATTGGGCAAAAAGTTCAAGCATTGCAGGGAGCTGGTCTAGATGACCCTCATGGTCCTTTCCAATTCTACGATTCTAGACTCCAGTAAGATTTCTATGATTTGGCTCTCCGGTTTTCTGAGATGCACCTTTGAACGACAAACCTCTTTCACTAAGAAATAATTACATCACGCAATTGTTGCAGTATCTGTTTCCAAAGGTAGGCTTCACTTTGAATGTGCTACATCGTGGTGTGAAAAATATTACAGCCGTTTCCTAGTTGAATTTCTAAGGCCATCACTTCAATGAGCTTTCTTCGTGAAGATTGCTCCACTGATGTTCTAGGCAGTGGCGGAGGAAGGGGGGTGCGGTGGGTGAGGACTGCCCCGGGTGTCATCACTGAGGGGGGTGAAAAAATATGAGTTAAAAAAAAATGGGCTCACGAAACTTTTTAGTTCAGTCAAGAAACGTAACGAAACACGGCTGGCACTGGGCGCCACACCATGGGGGCCGGTACTTACCATGGGGCCTGCAGAGTGCCTGAGCCACGCATCTCTCCTGGGAGTGACATGGTGGTTTGGGCGCCTATAGGCTCTGCGGTGCCTAAAACGGCAGCACGGGACTTGCATCTGCCCTCCGTCTCTCCCTCAGCTGCCCTACAGCTGAGGGGAACGCAGGGGAGAGGCTTCACACAGTGCCCCCGCCCCCAGCTGCAGGACACACCAGGCACCCGATCGGCTAGCTATGCTGCTGGTTCTAGGATTTCGTCACACATTCCTGCCCCCCGCTCCCGCCCCCACCCCGCCCTCAATTTCAGACAGCATCCTGATTCCATTCAGTATCTTGATTCAGAAGAAAAATATGGATGAATTTATTCAGGCTGAGAAGAAAAGAGGCAGCAAGAAAAACAAAATCATGGCTGTTGACTTCCACCACAAACTATACAATCAGGAGGCACACATTCATTGTTTGGAGGTTTTCACTGACGCCAAGACACAGGAAATGCACGGGAAGCAGGATTTGCTGGGTATGTCCTGATTTGTGGGGTTTATAGCATCAAGTGCATTTAAAGGTGTGTGCTGAAAGTCCAGGATTATTAGTTTCACTTGTATAGGTACTGGCTGAAGGTATGTTTTGAAAGCATAGCGTAATAGAGAATATATATTAATTTTCATTTAAGATTTTATTTAACAACTGAAATAATGGCTCAGATCTGAGAGACTGTATTCTCCCATACATGCCTGCCCAGGCCTTGAGATATGCGTAGGAGGCATATCTTCTCTTGGCAAACCCTCACCGTGATCAACTCCTGCCCAGAAACCTACGTCCCCACTGTGGAAGGACGTGTGGATCCAGAATTGTCCTCCACAGTCACCTACGGACACACTGTTAAGACCGTGTTCATGGAAGTCAATCTTGCTTGGTTGTGAGTGATCTCCAAAGATTAATCTCCTGTGAAAGTCAGAGGAGGAGATATTTGTTGACTTTCAGGGGCTGACAAATGCAACAAAAAATTCAGTCTGACCTGAAATAAAAGGTGGCTTCCTTCCACAGATGCATTTTGGGTCAGTGTGCGCACATGGCTTCTTTCAAATATTGTTCTTTTGGGGTTTTGAAAGTGCCTTTCAGTAGACCGGTTATAAACCATATATTTTGTAACACGTTCCATATTGCTCTGTGCCGTGTATGGGAACAGAGAGCACCTTCCCTGGGAACCTTGCTGAATCAAATAGGTGTGGATCAGATCAGTGGCTGGATGGGGGATTTGAGTTCCATGTTGGAATAAAGGTTTGTTAGAAAACGTAGGAAGGCATCAGCATGTAGCATCATTCCCAGATGGTTGATTGGGTTAAATCCATTCTAAATTTCTGATTCATAATTGGCAGGCCTGATTTTCTGTATTATGGGGAATTCTGAAGAAACTCGGTTCAGAAAGAAAAAGTTAAAGCTTTTCACACTGGCAAACTCCCAGGTGTCAATTCCTGGCAATGTGTGCAGCTCCCCCATGTGGTGAACCTTTGAACTGCAGGTGGCAGCTTCTCAGTGCCCTGGGCTGACCACCCACCAGGTTGGCCTCTGGTTTCTTCAGAACAGGAAGGAGTAAAACCAGGGATGAGGTCTGTACACTAGGGCAACAGGGGCTCGGCCCTGCCAGCTGAAATACCTAGCAAAAAATGACACACACACCCCCACACAAAACATCAAAACCACACACTTTCTGCCACATGTGTCAAGTCTGTCATGCATCCGTGGTGCCTCTTGGCCAAAAGAATAAACAACTCTTTGAGGGCACAAGCTCCCAGATGCCCCCTTCAGGCTGAGACTCTATGAATGTATCATATGATCCCACACGTGAATCTCCCTGAAGACTTGATGCGCAGCGGAGGCACAGTCGCCATGGTGGTGGTGCTGAGCTCTGTGTTCCCTTGCCAGGCCTTCTTCCTCTGCCCAGTTGCTGGATCCTGCTATCCTTGGCCTGATTCAAAAGCTCAGACACCAACTGCCTTCCTGCACAGGCCAAGTCTAACCGTTCTTCTTGACAGTGGGGGCTGCGCTCCTGGTAAAAGCACCAACCAGCACCGTCATCCTAAGTGCCAACTTGTGATGGGTTCCTCCCTTTTCCTGCACAAACACTCCTCCTGCCGCCTCCAGGAGCAGCCGCCACCACTGGAACTTTCTCTTTCCTGTCTTCCCTGAGCTGATCCTCTGGCTTGCTTCTGTCCTTTTGGGAAAGGGAAAGGAATCCAGTGGCAGAGGCGGAGCAAGGCAGTGGGGGGCAGTGGGGCTGTGGGGGTGGTCTGCCCTGGGTGCCATCCTGATGGGGGGTGACATTCTGCATGCAGTGCACCCACATGCTGTTGCCCCCAGTTTTTATTATTATTATTATTATTATTATTAAGGGTTTTCTTGTTTTACAGTGTAAGTGTAATGCCTCGTATTTTTTTCCCCCCCATGTAACATTTTTACAAATCCATTTCATTTGTTGAGGCATTAGGGGGAGAAGAAAAAAGAAAAGAAAAGAAAAAAAAGAAAGGGGGTGGAGGGAGGGGAGATGGATGGGGGTGGGGTCGGGTGGCGGTGTTTCTATTATGCTTAATGTATGTAGTTTGGTGTCAGCGTGCTTGTGTTGTTCACTTGTGTTCCTTGTGGTGAGAGAGGTTGGGGTTGGCCTAGGATGTGATTGTTTGTTTGTGATTGGCTGTGGTGATCTTTGTTTTCGTGTGTGAGTGAGGTGGGTGGGTGTTTTGGATCAGGTTAGCCATATTGATTTGTATGCTGTTGGTGGATTATTGTCATTGTCCTGTTGGGCTGTGTATGTGATAAAGGGGAGCCATACGGGGGTGAAGGTGTCTTCTTCTGTTTGTCCCCGTGTCAGTTTCAGTTTATTAGTTAATTTTTCTAGTAGGGCTGTTTCCCATACTATTTGGTACCATTGGTCCATGCTTACTCCTGACAGGTCTCTCCAGTGTCTGGTTATGGTGTTTCTGGCTGCTGAAAGTAGGTGGGTTATGAGTTCTTTGTGGTGTAAATGGGCATTGTTGTCTTGGAAGATGTTTAGTAGGGCCAATTCTGGGGTGAAGTCTAATACTTGCTTAGTTATTTTACATATTTCTTGTATGGCTATTGTCCAGAATAGTTGGATTTTGGGACACTCCCACCACATGTGAAGGTATGTGCCTGTGGAGGTGCACCCTCTCCAGCATTTTGGTGAGGTTCCTGGGTGTATTAGCGCTAGTTTCCTTGGTGTTAGGTACCACCTGTAGGTGAGTTTCAGTGTGAGTTCTTTTCTTTTCGTTGATATGGATTTAAAGGGGGGTTTAGACCACATTCTGGTCCATTGAGTGGGGTTAATCTCATAGCCTATGTCATTCTCCCATTGTTTTTTGATTGCGTCTAGGGGATTTGCAGGATTTTGGAGTAGTATTTTGTATATTGCGGATACCGTCACTTTACCATTTCCCTTTGTTGTTAGGAGGAGGTTTTCAAAGGTTGTCAGGGGCCTAGTTGCTGCTGATTTTACTGTTGGGTTGTTTAAGAGGGCATGTAGTTGGTGTTGTGTTAACCAGGGCATTTGGGTGTCTTCTAGTTTGTCTTGTATTTCTTGTGTTGACAAGGGTTTGTTATTTTTATAAAAGTCTATTAGGCGATATAAGCCTTTGGTTCGCCAGGTTTTTATCTGGAGGTTTTGTGCTGCATGGTGGAATAATGGGTGGTACGCCAGGGGGATTAGTGGGGATGGGGTTGGGGATAGTTTGCCTATTTGTGTTTTCCATGCTTTGAGCATGGTCTGTGTGTACCTGTTAAGTGTTGTGGGAATTTTCTTTAGTTTGTTTGGGAGGAGTGGGTATGTTGTGGTGCAAGTATTTTCAATTGTGTCCCTCTCTAGGTGTACCCATTGTTTTGTCTCATCTTCTAGTATGTATGGGATTATATGACGTATTTGGTTGGCAATGTAATATGCTTCTATGTTGGGGATTCCCCATCCTCCTTCTGAGGTGGGGAGGTGCAGGTATTTGGGGCTTATTCTTGGTTTTTTATGTGAGAAGATGAAAGAGTGTAGTTTTCTCTGCCAACTGCGGAGTTGGGTTGAGGGGATCCAGATTGGGAGGGTTTGGAATAGGTAGGTTAGTTTTGGGAGTGTGATCATTTTGATCATGGCTATTTTGTCTGAGAGAGTGAAATTCGTGTTAGTCCATCTCTTTAGGTCTTTGTTAATTTGTCACCACAGGGGCTTGTAGTTGTGGAGGTACAATTTATTGAGGTTTCTGGTTATTTGTACCCCTAGGTATCTGAACTTGGTGTGGCAGAGTTTTATTTTGGTGACCTTCGTGAGCTCTTTTCGGGTGTGAGGAGGGGTGTTGAAGCACATAGCTTCTGACTTTGTGAAGTTTACCTGTAGGCCCGACACCATTGCAAATTTGTTGAGTTCTCTGATTAGGGAGGTTGCTGTGCTTATGGGGTCTGGTGTTGTCACCATTAGGTCATCTGCAAAGAGCCCTAATTTGTAGGTTCTGCCTTTTATTTCCACTCCCTTGATGTCTGTGGCTGCTCAGATGCAGATTGCTAAGGGTTCCAGAGCCAGGATAAATAAGAAGGGAGACAGTGGGCATCCTTGTTTCGTGCCTCTTTGGATAGCTATAGTATTAGAATCCATATTGTTAATTCTGCATTTTGCTGAGGCTTGGGAGTATATTTGTTGGAGGATTTGTAGGAAGTTGGGGCCAAATTTCATGTTAGTTAGTACTGCTAATATGTAATTCCACTCTAAGCAATCAAAGGCTTTGAGGATGTCTAGGGACATAATTGTCAATGGGAGTTTCGTTGCCTTGCTGTGTTCGATCAGGTTCAGTAGTTTCCTGATGGGGTCTGTTATATTGCGGCCAGCGACAAAGCCAGTCTGGTCTGGGGCTATTAACTTGTGTAGGAAGATTTTTAGGCGGTTGGCCAAGATTGATGTGAATATCTTGTAGTCTTGGTTTATTAATGAGATTGGGCGGTATGATTCTACTTTGAGGCTGTCTTTTAGTGGTTTTGGGATGGAGACTATTTTGGAGTGGGTCCAGGTTTTGGGGATGGGGGCCCCTTTTATGATGTCGTTGAATAGGCGGGTCATGTAGGGCATCAAGGGTTCTTTGAATTTCCTATAGAATTCTGCTGTGAAGCCGTCTGGGCCTGGGGCTTTGTGTGGTTTCAGGTTTTTGAGGACCACATCTATTTCCTCTGGGGTGATAGGGCTGTCCATGAATTCCTGTTCCTCATCAGTTAGGGTAGGCATGGTCAGTCCTGCTAGAAATGTTCTGATTTCCTTCTCTGGTGGGTTATGGGAGGTGTATAGGTTGGAGTAGAATTCTGCAAATTCTGAGGTTATTCCTTCAGGGGAGAATGTTATGTTGCCGTCTTTTTTGGTGATGCAGTGTATTCTTGTTTTGAGTGCTTTTTTCCTACATCTATTTGCTAGTAATCTGGAGTTATTCCCTCCATATTCATAGAAACGTTGTTTAGAATATAGAATGTTGATCATTGTTTTGTTAATTTCTAGGGAGTCTAGTTCTCTCCTTTTTTGTTCTATAAGTTTGAGGAGTTTTTTAGATCCTGTTTGTTTGTAGCGTGTTGAGAGGGCTGTGATGTCTTGTTCTATTTTGCTAATTTTTGAGGAGGTTTGTTTTTTAAGGAATGTTTTCTCTTTTATGCAAGCTCCTCTGGTGACGGCTTTCATTGTGTCCCATAGGAGGGGGGTTGTTATATTGTCTACATCGTTTTCCTTGAAGTAGTTTTGGAGGGTTTTTGTGAGACTCTCTCTAATTTGTTTGTTTGTAGTTAGGATGGGACTGAAGGACCATGATGGGGTGGTTTGTGTTCCTTCTCCTATTTTAACGATGACTTCTACTGGGGCGTGATCTGTGATTTTAATGTTACCGATGTTTGTTGATTCTACTGAGGGGACCAGACCCTGTGTGAGTAGAATGCTGTCCAGTCTGGACACTGTATCATGGCGTCCCGATTGGAATGTATGGCTGATGTCTCCCGGGTTTTGCTCACCCCAAATGTCGTAGAGACCCCTGTTTTTTAGCATTTTTAGTAACTTGTAAGAGTTCCTAGTTGTTGGGGGTTTCCTTCGGAGGAAGGTTGCCCATGGGGTTGTAGGGTGGATATCTTTCAGGGATATACCTGATCATTTAGATTGAGGTCCCCTCCTAGGATTGCTTCCCCTTCAGAGAAGGAGAGGAATTTGTTTAGTGTCTTCTGGAAGAATTCTAATTGTTTCGCGTTTGGGGCATATATGGAGCCAATTGTCAGTTTGATTTTACCATCTAGTGTCCCCTTAGCGAAAATGAATCTGCCTTTTTTGTCCCTGAGGACAAAAAAGTGAAGTTGTGGTAGTGAAGTTCAGGTCTCTACTGAGTATTATGGCTACACCGCGAGCTTTCCCTGAGCCTCGTGCGACCCACTGCTGACTGAAGCGGGGGTCGCTCAGGAGTTTGCTGCCTTTGGGTGGGTTGTGTATTTCTTGTAGGAAGGTGATGTGTGGTTTCATGGTGTTTATGTATGAGGTGATGCGTTTTCTTTTGATGGGGTTTCCCAGCCCCCTCACGTTTAATGTAATTGCTTTTAGGTTAGCCATCTTGCTTATCTATTATGTGGGGCGATTCCCTGCCAACCCGTTTGGGTTGTCTTGTGTCTCTCTCTTCGTGTTGTTTAAAGAACCAGTGGGGTTGCGCTGACCTAGGGTGTGGTGGGGTGGGGGGCTAATGGGATTAGAGTAAGATTTGGGTTAAAGAGTAGGGGGTAAGTTGTAGAGAGTTTCCTATATGTAGTCATATAGGTGTTTGTTTGGGGTATTTTAGGCCATCTGGCATTTAGCCGGTTGGTCCTAGGTCTCAGCTGGTGTGGAAGGCCGTGTTCAAGGACAGGCCGTCCCCCCTGTTGTTTGCGAGAGGGGGAGATCAGTGAGACAGTGTGAAGTGACTTTGTAACGTCGCTGTCAAGTATAAGGTTCATGAGCAATGTTGCCAATGTTATGAGCAACATTGTTGGTGTGTTGGGGTGTGGGTGTGGGTGCTGGTACGCTCTGGTGCCACCATAGTGCTGGTTGGGTATCAGATTTTAGCCTGATTGTGGGTTGTGTTATTGAGGTTGGAGGAGTTGTTTTTCCTTAGTATGGAGTATGGGAATGTTGAAGGTGTGGGTGGTGGGGAATGTGGTTGAGGTCATCTGGACTGGTGTTGGGGTGGGGATTTCTGTGGGGCTGTGGGGATGTTGATGGTGTTAACTAAATCTATGTTTTTTTGGGGGGAGGGGGAACGGGGGGGGGAATCACCAGTCCTTCAGTTTGTGGTTTTTTCCTGGTTGCTTCATTCAGCTGCGGTTGTTGTTGTTGTAGGGTTGTCCATCTGCGATGAATTGCTTTGGTTAATCTTGGTCTGGTTTCTTGTGTCGTATAACCGGCGGGTTGGTTCTGAGCATGATGCTTGTCTGTATTGGTTTGCGTTGTTGTGCCGCTTCTGTTGTTTCCTTTTCTTCTTCTGTACCGTCGTCCAGTTGTTTGCTGTTGTTTCCTCGTGGTTGGGGCTGTCACTTGGTGGGTTTGTTGGTTGCCATTCCGGTGGGAGGTCGAGTTCAAGGTTCTTTAGTAGTTGCAGGGCCTCAGGTATGTTGGTAACCATGTGTTGTGTTGTATTGGTTGTTACAATGAGACGGAAGGGGAAGCCCCATCGGTATTTGATCCCTGCTTGTTGGAGACGCTGGGTGCATGGGCGCAGGCTTTTCCTCCGGTTTAGAGTATCCTGAGATAGGTCCTGTAGGGCCAGAATGGGGGTTTCTCCATATCGAAGGTTGGTTGAGTTTCTGAGGTTGTTCCATACCTCTTCCTTCTTTTTGTAGCGCGTGTTGCCCCCAGTTTTACCCAGTTTTTTTCTGTCTCTGAACTGGACTTCTGTGCTGTTTCCCATGCCCCCTCCGGCTAATCTCCGCCCAGCTTGCTTTGTTTCTTTTATGTTGCTGCTGCTGATCATTTCTGGGTGCAACTTTCCCTCCTATCTGAGGGTGTTTACTCTTTGCACTTCGTGGGGTTCGCTTCTGAGCTGGAGTGCCTGAGACTAAGGAACACAGGCTGGAATATCCTTTATTCACTCGTAGGATCGCGAATCAGCGAAAAGTCTTGTTGTGGAAGTGACGTTTAGCTGGAGTGCAGTAGCAGTCTAACGATGCCTTGAAACCACATGCATTTTCCTTATTTTCAACAGGAAACATTTTGACAGCCCCGCGCTCCCAGGCTGCTGGAGGAAGCAGGGGCGTAGGAAGGGGGTGGGGGGCGGTCAGCCCCGAGTGCCATCATGGAGGGGGGTGACAAATGATCAAGGAACAATTACTGCCCTACTAGGGCGGTTCATAAAGAAAACTTTTTTTAAAAAATGCCTGCTCCGAAGGTCTTATCTTACTACACTAGGGATTATACAGCTGTATCTGAAATTTCTTGCATATCAGTTAATATCTTGACCCTCCTCCACGAAGATAGCTGTTTACTTGGCTGTTTCCCTATGTTGTGAAGGCTGAAATTTCAGTTCAGTGGAGCACTTACAACCCTAAACCTGCGGAAAGCCATCTAATTAGACTTTAATTTGATTTTGACATGGTTTTAGGATTAATTTAATTATTGTTTGATTTTATACCAATGTTATGTATCTGATGTTAGCTGCCCTGAGCCCGACTTCGGCTGGGGAAGGCGGGATATAAATAAAAGATGATGATGATGATGATGATGATTATTATTATTACTATTATTATTCCTTTGTAAGAAAATATGAAATAACAGAAAATCATTTTAGCAGGCAAAAAATAAATCAATCAATGGGGGGGGTGACAAGAAATGTTTTGCACTGGGTACCACCTGACCTTCCCCCACCTCTGGGAGGGGGGAGGGACTCAGAGAGGACGGGAAGGAGGTGAGGGAGCAAACAAGCGGAGGGGGGGGGAGGAGAGAAGCCAAAGCTCCCTCAACTCAGGACCCAAACCCTGGAACGCCCAGGAGGAGAGGTGGGGCGAGAGAACAAAGTTGGGGGGGGGGAGTTTTAAGTGTTTATGCTCGCAATGTTAAGTAAATAAACCAGAAAATAACACTTGCAACTGTAAGTTTCTTATTTTCCCTTCTTTTAATAATTTCAATGGGGGGGGGTGACAAACAATTTCCGCACCGGGTACCACTTGAGCTTGCTACGCTTCTGTCCAGTGGCTTGGGCCTGTTCCCAAGTGATCCAGGATTTTGAAAATATATATTTTTTTTAAAATAATTTTTATTGGGTTTTTACATTTTATAACAACAGACACACACACAAAGACAAAAACAAACAAATACAATTTCATACCCTAATTTTCTTTACCCTCTTTCATTGACTTCCCCCCACCCCCTCTTCTTACATCCCAATTCCAATAATTAATTCAGCAAGTTCTTACCTAGTCTCTTAAACATATTAATATTACTTTTAAAATTTAATTCTTTTTGTTTATCTATATTCAACTTATCCGATTCTCTTATAATCATTAATTTCTTTTTTTTTTAAGGTCGATCTAACTTCCCTTCCACAAATTTTTCCCTTTATTATATTGATTATAGGTCACATTAACCAAATAAGCAAATCATAACATTTTATAATTCTATTCTCTCTCCCCTCCCTGCCCCAGTTTCTGTCCCTTCCCAAACAAATGTCCAAAAAACAAACAAAAAATAGTTCTTAGCCCGGATTCCTCACATCTGAGGCCTTTAATTCTCTGTTAGTCCCTCTCCGCCAATTATATTGGTAGTCCTTTTTGTAGTCCTTTTTGCTGATCCTAAGACCCCGAAGGAGTTCAGTCAGAGTCACATCAAATTTTCTTTCATCCAGAATGTTTAAAAGTGGTTGCTGCGAAAGATCATCTACTTTTCCATACTCAAGAGGAAAGTCCCAATCATGTTGCTTTATTCTTTTTAATTTTAATGTTCCAAGTACTCCAGGGACTTCCCTCTTCTTCTTTCTCATCTTTCGCAGATTTGTAATCCAAAGGTCTTCTTGCTCGTACTCTAACAGTGTAGATTCCTGATTGATGTTTTCCACTTGTAGTGTCTGCACTCCTTCTTTCCTCTCTGTCAATTCCAAGAGCATCTCTTCCTGCTCAGCTGCAGGTTTTTTATCAGACATATCCTTTGTGCATTCAGCAGAGTTGTTTGTTTTAGAATTCAAGGTCGTAAATGCTTTGCTCATAGCCATACTCTGCTCTTGCAGGATTCCCACGAGAAAGAACATTTTTTCTATCTCCGCCAGTAATTTTCCCTCTGCAGCCATTGTAATGTCACTAATTCCCCCTAGGGGGCTTTCAGTTACTTGGTAGTCCTTTTCCACAGGATTTTGAAAATAAAGGATAGGGGGACCCAGTCTTGCTCCTTCCCCAGAGTAAAGGCCAGGAGTGTGGATGGCAATGTTTGTGTGCATGAAAGAGGTGTGTGAATGTTTACCAGCATCAAGTGTGTGTGTGTGTGTGTGTGTGTGTGTGTGAGAGAGAGAGAGAGAGAGAGAGAGAGAGAGAGAGAGAGAGATCGTGTGTACTCAAGGAGCCCCCCGCCCCCATATGACTGGACTCTTGATCTCATGGAGGCAATGTCAGGAGTATAGGCAGATCCTCCTTCAACAGGTGGAACCAAAAGGATGCTTGCAACACCAGGACAGGGACAGTGTTACAATCAGCTTCCCCATTAATAACATGAGACCCCATCGCATGACATAATAACTTGGGTGTTCTCCAGTTCTGATTTCTGGAGCCAATCCATTATGGCACAGCTTGGAAGTAGCTATTAAGATAGGGTTATATAAAACCTTCTAGGATTCAGAATCTTCTTGCACAGCAACATTGCAAAGGGTCATCTCCCTGCTACACAGAGTCATTTAGCTGCAATGTTCAGAATCTGCTCCCTGTTAACATCCCCTCTTAAATATGGTGCTGACTGTCTGAGGACTAAACAAGATTTCTCCACCCATAAGCAACAATTTCTCCTTATATTGTTATCTTGGGCTGCAGGCTAGGGATAGAATAATCTGTCAATTTGTGTTCTCTGTTTCTCATTTTTCCAATCTTAAACTCAGTTCTCCACATTTCTACAGAAATTTGCAAATTTCTTTTTCTTTTTTAATTCCAGGAAAACTCTCCATCATTTCAGGGTGGATTTTGCCTAATCAACACTTTTTGCTTGATGTGCACATTTCTGCAGGTGAATTCTCCTAAATATAAAGCATTTGGTGTGTTATTTATAACTAGTAAACTGATCTTTCCTTCTAATACATGCACTTTTGTTTGTTTTTTTAAAAGCTGTTTGGCTGGAGAACTACATCACAAAATTTGGGTAAGTGTGGATTTCAAAGGATCCCTGTGCTCAGAGGCGGATTTAGAGGAGCACAACTGGTTGGCCTGAGAGGGTCTGCAGGGGGCAGAAAAGCAATGATGAATAATGGAAGATGAGCACTGAAATCTTAAAGCCCAAAGTCTGCCACTGCTGTGCTTTGGTTCCCATACTGCTTTTGAAAGTACAAATTCGAGGGGGCCACCAGGTGGCGTGTTGGAAGATGGCCAACAATAACATCTCTCTGACCCATACGAGGTAATTAAGGGGCTGCTATGGGAAGTAGGCAGTCTTCCTACCCCCCCCCCCAGGAGATGGGGGCGCTGCCTTGCCAGCGGTGTTCACAATGCACCCCCTGATCCGAGAGATGGGGGTGCCGAACACTTGGCACGAGCCCTCAGTGAAGTCAGATCTTCCTGACACCGATTCCAATTAGCGCGTGCTGGTTGCTTCAGCTTGGAATTATAATTGGAAACATATGATTGGAATGAAGCTGAAGCACATACATCAAGTAATGTTCGAGAGATAAGACTGCTGATTAATGGATCTCTGTGATGGATGGATAAGTAAATCTTCTGATGAATCACCACTAGGAGACTATGTTTGGAATGAAGGGGGGGTGGAGGAAAAAACTTTTTTTTTTTGCACGATGTGATATTAATAACCCTTCACCCCAGATAGAAATAAGATCATTGCGTTTTTATTCATCACAAGCAGGAATTCAAGAACTGTGTGGGATGGATTATAACAGGAGAGAGGATTGGTGAACGGAGAGAAAGAGGAAAATTTTTATGACGCAGTTAAAAAATGGCGTCTTGCCAAGACAGGCTTGCCGGAGAAAGAAGGACTGGGGGAGGAGAATCAGGATCGTTCGAAAGAGAAGGAATGTTGGAACGCAAGCTTGACCTGACAGAGCCTCCTGATTCATTTGATTTATTTGGCAAGCCTGAGAAAAGTAAAGGACAGACCGAAGATTATTATTTTTTTATGGAAGTGTTGAACAGAGGCTGTCCCTGAGCAATATGATCTTTGAAGAGTACAAAACCCACACAGAGGATGCCTGTTTTCAATCTGCTTGTGAAAATTATCAGAGATCGCAAAGAAAGGAATATACAATAACAACAAGAAGAGGAAGAAAGTAATAAAGGACTATCTGGATTGAACTGGATAGAACTGTCTAATTAAAGCAGTAATATAAGTGATGTTTGGACTCGTTCGGAGTTTTGGACTCGTGCGGAGCTTGATGTATGGGTACCCCCAACAAAATTTAAAATTTGGCTGTATAATTTGGAACTAAAGTGATTTGGATAATGTGATGTGACTGGCCTGTTAATATTTTTTTATTTTTTTAAAAAAAGAAAGTACAAATTCAATCAATATGCCTTTAAATGCACACTGAATCAAACTGATTCCCCCATCCCTATTTTCTTGTCAAGATCCTGACAAAAATAAAAGGTGTACTGTACACTCTAAATTTAGGCTCCATGGTATCAATGCAAGCCTATTTTGCAATGCACGTAGTAGCACTCTAACCAGGTAGAGCAATACTACTGGTGCCTGACTGGGACTACTGCAATGCCAGGCCAATGTCACTAGAAAAGTCATTTCCATTGCTTCTAAAAGCAACAGATTTTTTGTTCAACTCCCTAGTCAGCATTTGTAAAAAAAGAGGAAAAGGTACATTTAATCCCCTATTTCTGAAGCTACAAGTAACAATTGCCACAAATACCTTTCCCTAATCTAGGGTGCTTACCAGTATATCTTCACAACAATTGCCAAGGTATCATTTGACACCTCTGCAAAGCACAGACCTCCCTTTGATAATCCTGGGCTGAACTTCAACATTTTCTTAATATTTTCTTTAAGGGGTGGCTGCCAAGATTGCAAAATCAGAATGTGCTGGTGTGTCGCTGAGGATGATCTAGCAAATTACTTCAGGTTTCACCACTTGTGCATCAGGCAGTGCATTTCCTTGAACTCACTGGGGCAATGCATTCCTTTATACCAGATGCATTTTGTGCATTAAACAGCAGACCAAGTGATTCCAGAATCAATATTTGCATTTCCTGCACCATAATATTGAATGGAAATAGTGCATTAACCAAAATGTCAATTCGTTTCTTCAAAACCGTTCTCCTCTGTTCTCCACATCACATTAATAGCATAACTCACTGGAGACCAAAAGTAGTTTTACCATGATTTGTAAATATTCTGATTGTCATCAATGCAGTTGTAAAAAAGAAACTACCCAGTTTTTAAAAAATATATTGTTTGTTATATATCATAACCACTAACATATTGCTAAATAAATCATTCAAGGGCTTCTGTCAGCTAATGCCTGTGCCTGTTACTTGAGCAAAGAGGGATACGGACAAGCAAAACAGCTGGGATGGTATTCAACAAGGTTTTACTCAGAGAAGACCCACTGAAATTAATGGATCTAATTTATTCAAGTACTCAATGTCAAGTAAAACTTAACTTGATTTTTTAAATGTGGGTGAAATGTAGGCAAAAGTGGGGCGGGGGAGGGGAAAGGGATTTGCAGCTTACTACTCTTGCTGGCCCTTTTCACTGCAACCACTGGGGGAGAGAAGGGTGGCGGTGGGGGGCAGTCCAGCCTGGGTGTCATCCCTCAGGGGGGTGACATCACCACAGGCGGTGCCCCCCTTGGGGTGCTTGACGGCACTCCCCTGTGAGGCTCGCTGCCGCCCCCGGACGCTTACCGCTGTCGCACCCCCGCAGCGGCTAGCTCTGCCCCCGTGGGCAGGGGCAGATCAAGGGGTGCAGTGGGGGTGGTCCACCCCAGGTGTCACCACTGAGGGGGGTGACAAAATGCCGGGCGGCACTCACCGCGGGACCTGTAGCACACCCAAGCCATGTGTCTCTCCAAGCAGTGGCTTGGCTGCGCACAGGCTCCCTCCTGCCCAAATGGTCCGCCCGCTGCCTCCCTGCCCCCCAGCTGTAGGGCAGCTGAGTGGGAGGAGGCAGGCAGACTACTTTGAATGGGATCAGAGTTTACTGATAGGCACCTGCAGGCACCTAGTGCCTGCCCCCCCCCCGGCTGCTGCTGCTGGGCAAGCGGAGTGGGGGGGGGTGGAGCAGCAGGCTCCTGGCTGGCTGCCTCGGAGCTCCAAGCTTCCCCTCCTCTCCCCCCTCCCCTTTGCCCCTTCATTCGCAGCTTTGGAGAGCGCAAGCGCTGCTGTTCCTGCTGGCCTGGCTAAAATTAGCTGCCGCAGCCGCCTGCCTGGCAAGCAACAGCCCTCTTAACTTGGGGGGCTCTTTTGCACAAGACCCAGCCCAGCTTTGGGGCTGCTGCTGCTGCTGCCGCTACTGCTGAGCAAAAGATGCACTGAGATTGCAGGGCTCAGGCTGGAGTGGGGCAGGGAAGGAAGGAGGGGAGGGGCAGGGCCAGATTTATATATAGGGTAAGTAGAAATAGAAACATCACCACTGACCCCCCCATCTCTCCCCCCCCCCAATGTCTCAACAAATGAAACTGATTTGTAAAAATGTTACATGGGAAAAAAATACAAGAGACATTACACATACTTCAGTAAAACAAGAAAATCTTTAATAAATATATATATATAGGCTAAGTAGGCTGAAGCCTAGAGCCTCTAAATCTAGGGGGCCTCGCCAGCCCACCCACCCCCAGCAGGCAGTCTCCCCTCTCCCCAAATTGCAAACCCAAGACTTCATGCCAGGGCAGGGCCAGCCAGTGGGGCCCAATTTGATTTTTTTTTTTTTTGTGGGGCCCTAGTTCACAGCCAAAGTCTGCAGAATCTTAGAGATATAAATCCGTGTGCTAGGTCATTTTCACAAGGTCAGCAAATCAGACCTGTTACTGAGTTCTTGAGCAAGTTTGTACAGTTCACTTCTGGATTTTTAAAGAAAAATTAGAGGGGGGGGAAGGAAAATTAGAGAAGATGTTGATGAGCTTGAGAAACAAGCAAAAGCCACCTGGCCAAATGTTAACTACAAAACAAGGAGACAAAGGGTGAGGGAACGGCAAAGAAATGACAGAAGCGCACATGATGCCTTAGATGCACTTTCTTCAAGAGAGAAGTTACAGATAGGTAGCCGTGTTGGTCTGCCATGGTCAAAACAAAATAAAAAAATTTTTCTTTCCAGTAGCACCTTAAAGACCAACTGAGTTAGTTCTAGATATGAGCTTTCGTGTGCATGCACACTTCTTCAGATACACTGAAACAGAAGTCACCAGACTTCAAGAGAGAAGTTTAGGATAAAATCCTTTATTCCTATATCTCTATATTAGATGCACTTGAAGCCAATTTAAAATTCTTGCTATCCTGATAGCACCTAAGCAAGAAATTCAGAAAGGTGTTGAACTGTTGATGGAAGCGTACCAGAAGATACTGATCTGAAACTTCTTGATGAACTCTTGCACTTTCACCTGTACGTGAGACAAAGCCATAGGCTTACAGCAGAGCACTCTCTGTCTCATACAGACCTTTATTAAATTATATACAAGAAAAAAATTCAGATGGCCTTTCCTACTGTGGAAGCAATTTTGCGGCTATTTTTTAACTTTATGGTCACTAACTGCTCAGGAGAGAGGAGTTTTTCCAAGACTCAAAAGAATTAAAAGTGAATTAAGGGCCACGATGTCTCAAGAGAGGTTGTCCGCACTGAGCATTCTGTACATTGAAAGTGACAAATTTAGACAAACCAATTTTGATGAAGTTTGTTGATGTCCTTTAGAGGAGAAATTGTGAATTGCAGAATTGTAAATACCCATCATCATCATCATCATCATCATCCTTGGCTTCACTCAATTTTGTTTATAACACTCTTCCATTTTCTTCTAGTGGGGGGGGGGGGCTCACAAGTGGAATAGCCTTGCGCCTCTCTTCATCTAAATCCGGCCCTGGCGAGGGGCATCCCGAAACTTTCCCCACTATGGGGGGGGTGGCGATCTCCCCCTCCTTGCCATGCGCCTCAGCCCCCCCAAAAGCCCATTCACGCCCATCTAACCCACCCAAGGGAACTGTTTCATTGTAGCGTTAAAGTTGTTCTCGTGGCCTCAAGGCTTAAGGTGAAGGTCAAACTTAGCGCGGTTTTTATGTCTTTGTCTTTGAAGCCGCGTTTGTGAAGCTCCAAGCCAGGAAACCCGACCCCCCAGGACTGGCCGCTTGATCTGCCTGCTCTGCTCTGCAACAAGCCGGACGAGGCAATGCTGGCTTCTCTTTTGGGGCGAGGCAGCAGCCAGGGGAGAAACTGCAGACCGCGCCTGCGGAGGAAGAGGAGGCTGGAAAAGGCGAGAAGCGAAGCGTGATCCAGAGCTGTTGCCCGAGGCTGGCACTTCGCCCCGGAGCAGAGGAGGAACACGGAGGGATCAAGGCAGCCCGAAGAAGCCGGGGAAGGGAGCCTGGGCGCGCGGAGGCGGAGGGACGCGCTCCCGGACTCGCTCCGCCCCAGCCTGGAGGGAAGAAAGTCCCTTTTGCCGCTTAGTTCCTGTGCTTTAGATGGGGCTGCCACCTTTGGTTGGGCAAAATACAGGGGGGGTGTAATTGGGGGGCTAAAAATTACTTTACCCGGTGCAGAAATCACTTCAAAGAAATCCATTACAATGATCCAATGGAAGCTCTCAGTCACTGCAAACATTCCAGGAGCAATATTGAAAGGAAATCCTCCCCACCTGCTGGATTTCTGCCTGTCAGAAGGATGAATGACACAGCCAAAAAAGGGGGGGAGGGACAGAGAGAGAGCAAGAAATTCTCCTTCTCTTCCTCACAGAGCTTTGCCTCCAATATCCGAAGGGGATTCGCATAACCCCAGAGCATCTTAGCAGGATACATTTTTTGGTCTTGGTAGGCACGCCTATAAATTAAGGAATACAGCCAGCAGGTCTGCCAGCCAGCCATGGTGGACTGCATAAGAGCCAACTCCAAGGGCCCAGGTCCCTTTGGTTCCCCCCAGAAAATATTTGAGCCCCCCCCCCGGTTAATGGGCATTGCCATTCAAATAATAATGGTGTGTGCACACTGCATCTTGTGATCAGTTTTGCAGGGTGGGGCTTCCTTGGGTCCATGGGCGTAGCTGCCCCCCATCAAGTACATAAATAAAAATCCTTAATTGAGACTCTGCCCTCCTAACATAAATGCTGACTGTGCCCATGCCTGCCTCCCCAATATTTTATTCAAGTTGGCACCCGTGATTGGCTGTAGTTACCTGTGCTGTTCACTGCTGCTGCTGCTATTATTATTAATAATAAATTTGTATCCTGCCCTTCATCCAAAGTTTGCAGGGCAGTTCACAACATAAAAATGCAAAATGAGAACACAAAATTGTGAGAGTTCAGAACTTAACTGGTTAAGTGTTCTGAGGTGTGCGTCACGTCAGCTTTAGAAGCTAAAACAAAGACAAAGACAAACCAATGATCTCTCCTCCCACAAACATATTTAAAAGGCTACAGAATGTTAACCAGCCAAAGGCCTGGTTATAGACAAACATTTTTGCCTGGCACCTAAAGATGTAAGGAAGGTGCCAGGTGGGTCTCCCTTGGGAGAGCATCCCACAAAGGGGGAACCATTGCAGAAAAGGATTGCGGCCAATCTTAGGCACCGTCGGCTCGGGAATAAGTCCCACTGATCATGATGAGACTCGCTGCTGTGCAGTCCTGCTTTTTAAATAAATGTTTTCTTTTTCAGATAATACAGAGCATAGTGAAATCACAATAAATGAAACCTTCCCTTCCGTAGCTTCAAGCACTACTACAGGTTCCACATAATATCTGTACTACATTGTTTAGTGTGGCAGCACCTGCACTTTGGAACTCCCCGCCTATTGCAACAAAGCACATGCCTTTGCTAGACTCTTTTCAGACACCTGCTAAAAGCATTCTTGTTTAGGCAAGTGTACCCAGATGCTTAGGAAGTTGAAGTAATTTTAATCTGTTTTAATATTTTAAAGTAGGAACTGTTAATTTTTCTTGATTTTACTGCTGTGGTGGTGTGTTTTTTGTGTTTTTTTGGTAAACCACTTTGCAGGTTTTTAAAAATAAATTTTATTAAATAAATAAACAATAAATATAAATAAAATAACACAAGCCAAAACACAATCCATCCTGTAGATTTAAGTATCCGTCCACAGTTGCCTACTTGTTATCAGAGGCCCAGAATCCTCATTCCTTTGTAAGAAAATATGACATAAAGTCAAACCATTCTTGCAGGCACATTAAAAAAAAAAAAATCTTCACCAGGTACCACCTGACCTTGCTATGCCACTGCCTGCAGGTGGCTAGCCCTGCCCAGCATGTGTGCCGCTCCAGGTGCCAGAGCAGCTAGCTCCGCCACTGATTGCAACCCCTCGCCTGCCACTTTTCCTATTTTATGAGGCAAACAGACACATGGAACACCCGGACAGGAGAAAAGAAAATGGGGAGCAGTTTCAGGAGTGAGGTGGCAATCCCTAATCCTGCAAATTTCCCCCTGTTGTTTTTTAGTTGAAAATAAATTTCCCAGCCTACAACCAATTTTCAACTGACTCTGAATACCTTTCTGGAGGCTTGGCTTGGCTTTAAAGGAGAAAAGTAAAAACCCCAAATCTAGATACATATTGGAAAGGTCCCTACATGTGACTTTCAAGATAATGAAATTGTGTATAGAATCCAAAGGAGTTCCCAGAATAGTACAGACTAGCTCAGGACAAAACACGAAGATTATCTGAGGTTATAGAAGATTATCAAGGGTTATTGGTAAACTGCTTAGAGGTTGTACAGTGGTCCCTCGGGTTACAGACACTTCAGGTTACAGACTCCGCTAACCCAGAAATAGTACGTCAGGTTAAGAACTTTGCTTCAGGATGAGAACAGAAATTGTGCTGCGGCGGCAGCAGGAGGCCCCATTAGCTAAAGTGGTGCTTCAAGCTAAGAACAGTTTCAGTTTAAGAACGGACCTCCAGAACGAATTAAGTTCTTAACCCAAGGTACCACTGTATTACTGTCGAGGGGTATGGACATTTTGTCAAATAAATAAAGGAGATAAGCACTGAAATTGGTTGCCACTAGGGATTTTCAAAATGGAGAACTACAAGAAGACTGGACACTGAGTCTCCGGCCCCTTCCCATCTATGCTGTTCTCTCATGATACTTTTGCTGTTCAAACTAGAATCGCATTAGCTTTTTATATATTTATAAAGCAGGAGCATATGATTCAATAACATACAAGAATTAAGAAATAAAGATAGTACAATTGAATAAAATTAAACTCAGAGACACAAAAGACATATGTGGGTTGCTTCATTCATAATCACATCACTGAAAAATATTGTTGTTGTTGTTGTTGTTAGTGCTGGGGTAGTAATTTTTTAAAAAAAAGATTTGTTTTATTAATAAATATTAGTTTTTTTGACCACCAAGTCACACTGCTGACTCAAATTTAGCTTGTGGTCTCCTAAAACACATAGATTCCTCTTTATACGTACTGCTGTCAAGCCAGGTGTCAGCAATCCTGTATTTGTACTTCTGGGTTGTTTTTTAACTTGGATCTCTGTTCCGTTTCAGTTTGTTAGTTTTGGCCCTGCTCCTATCCAGGCAAGGCTATCTTGAATTCTCTTTTTGTTTTCTAAGCTGTTAGTTACACCACCCAGTTTGGTGTCATCTCCAAATCTGATGAGTATCCTCTCCACCCAAGTGACTTACAAAGTAGTTAAACCACACTGGACTCAAGAGAGAACCTTGCAGCACCCTTGCTTGTCACTTCTATTCAGGTTGACAAGGAAGCATTGATGGCCCCTATTTGGGCACAGCCCATCAGCCGGCTACAAATCCACCTAACAGTATCATTGTCTGGCCCACATTTTACCACTTTGCCAACAAAAATACCACACAAGACCTTATTGAAAAAGTCTTGCTGAAAACAAGTTTCATATATTCATATTACCATTATAACCAAAAAACATTAATCAAATCATAAGAAAATCAATACTACCACTTCTGCTTAACCTTATATTTTTTCCAGGTTTCTTGCTTCATTTGGGTGAATTTTTCTTAAGAACAGGACTGTTATGAATTTAGGTCCCAAGGTGGCATGGATTGGCTAGATGCAGAGGAGCGGTGGGAAGAAAACCCCAGGGGAAGAAAGCTCAATGCCAGGGAATTGGTGGTAGGATAGTGATGAGTGGCCAGAGGTAGAAGGAGCAGACTGCGAGCAGGAGATGTCAGAAGCAGAAGAGGTGACAGGCTTTGGTGAACAGGAAGAGGCTGTGGCAGAGCACAGTTCAGACTCTGAGGCAGAAGCGGGGCTGGAGACGAGTAGGCCTGGGAGACAGAGAGGCAGGCTGCTGAAGCCAGGGAGTCCTTCCCTCTTGCTGCGACCAACTGCCCTTGCCCCTGGTCTCCTAGAACAGGGGTAGGCAACCCATGGCAGCCCACAGGAGTTGTTTAACTGGCCCACGAGCTGCCCCCAAACCGAGCCACCCGCTCAGTGAGTACTTGCGCGCTGCACTAAACCAGCGCAGCGTGGCATGGGGACTCACTTCCACGGTGCCGGAAATTGTGTCTGTGCATGCTCAGATGCTGAAAATCACGTCTGCGCAGACACAGACACTGGAAATCATGTCTGTGCAGATGCAGACACCAGAAATTGCAGCCGTGCGATCTCTCTCTTGCACTGATCCAGCCCATGGAGGGCTCTCTGCTGGAGTGAACTGGCCCAGGCGAGGTAAACCTTGCTGACCCCTGTCCTGGAACATGCAGAGAAAGCAAACGGGCAGAGCAAGTTGTGCACAGATGTGGCTTGAGACTTTGTTGGAAAGACCCTGGAGAGTCCTTGTGGGAACTGGGGAGGCAGGGATCTTCTGTACTCACAACTGCTTCATCAGGGTGAGACCTCTGGGCCAGAGTTTTACTTTAAACTGAGCCATCCCCAGACCGCCTTTCAAATAGAGGGCTCCTACAAATAAAAGACAGTCTTCTCAAAAGTAAGACACATGGGCCCCTAGACCAGCACAGATACGTTCTTCTGTAAATTTGTTGACAGAAGGCATTGGCCAGACATGAATGGTCAGCTGAGTTTCACACAGATGGACTGACTGAGGAATCCTAGGTGTGTTTACACAGAAGTAAGTCCCATTATATTCAACAGGTCTGACTCCCTAGTAGGTGTTGTTAGGGTTGCAGCTTTAGTAGGTAAGACAGGTGGGATTTAATTTCAAAAGGGGTTTAATTTTCCTTCTGCAATTCTGGACATGTTAATACAACAAACCACTGCTTTTTTATATTTAACCATTTCTAGGTACATAAACAAGGAAAAGCTTAAAAGGGATTATAGTGCTGTTACTAACTTACTGACAGGTATTTAACATAGGCTTCTGATTGGCCTAAAGCTACTCCCACACCCGTTGTGTTCCCCCCACCCCTCCAAAAAAGCTAGCTGTTGGGTATAAAGGCACCCAAACTTTGTCACTGTGCACCAGCAGTTCTAGAGAGGAACGCAAGTTTGGTAAGATTTTGTACTCATTAATTTTTTTATAGGGAAGTATGGATGTAGCGGGGAGTTGCAGGTGCTAATTAGATGTGTTTCATTCTCTCTCTCTCTCAGCTCCAGCATTCAACGATCCATTCCAAACATCTGACATGGATTTCAAAAATTCTTATGCAGCTCTAGTTAAGGCCGTTCCTTCTTTTGACTTTAGTGGGGGGTTCCAGCCTTGTGAGCTTCTGCTTACAGGAGATAAAGCTTTCCCTGTCCTTGTGAGTGCAAATGGGCAAGTGCTAATTGCTGCATCCCAGTATGGCAAGGGTCGCATGGTAGTTGTGTCCCATGAAGATGCCCTGAAAACTCCCCAGTTCTTGCCATTCATGAGAAATGTTTTGCAGTGGCTCAAGCCCCCCGGGGCATCGCAGGTGGGTGTCCATGCAAGCTTGGACTCCCTCTCTCAAATGCTCCTCCGTGATGGTGTGAAAGTGCAGGCAGGGGCAGCGCTGGGGTCTTCCCTGGGAGTCTACTGCACAGATGCCTACGAGGAGGTGCACGCAGATGACCTTGTGCAGTTTGTGAAGAGCGGTGGGGGCCTGCTCATCGCAGGGCAGGCCTGGCACTGGGCAAGTCAACATGGCATGAAGAACGTGCTGCTTGGGTTTCCTGGCAACCGGGTGGCGAGTGTGGCTGGTGTGTACTTCACTGGCAACGTGGGAGGCAATGGGATCTTCCCTGTGTCTGCACAAATGCCGAGGATTCCACTTATCACCCAGTGAGTAAACCTCTTATCTGCATTTTTCATTTTAAAAAACCCTGCAAGCCAATTCCCAACATTCCATCCGTGTGTGTGTGTGTGCGCGCACACACATATATGTACATACATACATATGCAAAACTTGTGACCAAACACAGGTAAGAATTGAAGTCTGCTTTGTGGTAGTGGTGGAGGCAATGAAAAAAGCAAGACTTCCCTGGCACACAGGGCAGCCTCCCATTTCATCCAGCAGAGCTTTCTCCTGCTGGCCCTAAGAGGTGATGTTAGGTGTCCATCAAAGTCTCACTTACTGTGACTTGTTTGCTAGGCACTGAGGATTAAATTGCTCATAATAGTTGTGATTCACATATTGCAGGGAGTTGGGATTATATTATTCTATACTTGTAGACACCAAGGTGCCTCTTTATCTACAGTGCCAGTGAGTTCTCCCAGCGGAGGGATTGTCAAAAAATATTGCCTAATGTGAACCAATTTCAGGGCTTAAAATGACCTGGGGGAAGTAGGAGTGCCCACAAATTATAGATTTAAGCCTTTAGCTTAAAGGGGTGGGAACAAAATGTTCCAGGGACAAAACCCAGGTTGCCTTTCCTTCCTTCTGTTTCCCCCCTGCAGGGTTTTAATTTCTCTTTATTGGATGTAGTTGAATTATGGGGCTCCCCTGCATACAATAGGAGAAGCACTCAGATGCTGCGCAGGGTCCTCCACAAAATGTGGGCCTTCTCCCATCTCAGTTGTTGCTGTTGCAGAGCCTTCATGTTCTCTTCTGGAATGTAACAGAGAAGCCAAGGGATCTGACAGTACTTGGATTTCAAACCTGTGTGAGAAAAGATTGCCAGGGATGTAAAACTCTCTCTCACAAACCCCACCTTTGAGGTTCCCAGAAAAGTTCCCAGAGGTTTTTTCCCCTCCCAAAACCTACCTTGGGAGACATGCGAATAAAAGACAAGTTACATACAAATTAGCCAGGTCAGCTCACCTGCCAGCCCATGTAAGGTACTGGTGGTCAGGATGAGCCCTGCACCCAAAAGAATGATTTTGATAATCACTGAAGCCAAGTTTCCTCTTGCATCTTGCTGGCCATACAGCAAAAAGAGCAAATCATGCCAGTGGGGCGTACGCATCTCTCATTGGAAAAGGTCTGGCTCTTCTGGAACTGCCACTGTAGAAGTCTAAGGAATTTGCTAGGGAAAATGTAAAGCAATGAATTCCAGCAGTAAATTACATATAAATCCTAGTGACAAAACTGCAATTTGTTGTATTTGAAAGTATATACAGTACTGTACGTGAAATTGTAAGAATCTCTTGAGATCCTTCAGAAAGGACAATAAGATGCTGTTTTGCCATATAGTGTTACTCCTCATTATAAGAATTGATATTGCTTTTCTTCCAGGCATGGATTAGATATCCAAAGTGATTTAACAGCTCTACTTAGTGGAGTGAAAGAATTCAAGATTCAGGATGGTGTTCCATCTGAGCTGCTAATCCATGGAACCTTGGCATTTCCAGTTGCCATAGATGATGCCAACCAGTCGTTTCTTGCAGCTGCTCGTTATGGGAGGGGACGGGTTATCGTAAGTGCTCATGAAAACCTGTTTAGCACACCATCCATGAAACCTTTTGTCCTCAATGCAATCCGGTGGCTTAGTTCTGGGAAGGGAGGCAAGGTGGGTGTTGGAGATTATCTCCAGGACCTTTACTCCATGCTAGATCAAGCGAAGATCACATGTGAGCTAACAGACCTTAAAGATGGCCTCCGTGTGTATTGCTGCACAGCCTACTATGGCACAGAGGTGGAAAAAATCCAAGAGTTTGTCTCTGAAGGAGGTGGTCTCCTGATTGGCGGACAAGCCTGGTCAAGTGCTGCTGAAAATACTGGTTCCAGTATTATTACTGAGTTTCCAGGAAACAAAATACTGGAGAAATTTGGAATTGGGATCCTTGGAAATGACATCAGCTCATCTGATGAAACCTTCCCAGCTAGACCAGCCAGAGAAGTTGCTTTGGCCTATCACTTCCGGAAAGCCTTCTTCCAATTCCAGCAACACATTGAGAAGCGCCAAGCTCTGAAGTCACCATATTCCTCATGGCTTAAGAAGCTAGGACAAGATTTGGTTACACTGATAAAGATCCCAGCTGCTGAATCCCCTACTATATTCTCTGTGCATGAAGACCTGATGGAGCTGATGAAGTCCAGGGGAATTCCTGAGATCAGTGCAAGCAACCCCATCAAATCCAGTTCAGAGGAGGCATTTTTTATCAAGCTGTCTTCAGAGCTCTACAACGTTTCCCCAGAATTCCAGAAGCTAGCGCCCAGCCTGAATCAACAGCTTGGAGCAACTTACCCTATTTCCCCTCCTCAAACTGTCAGAATAAATGGAAAGAATAATGGTAAGAAGTATTTTCGATTTTTCACTCAGCTCATTGCTTGATCTGCTGGCTTCAGCTATCTGAATACAGTATCTGACATCCTGAGAATTTGCCATAAGCTGGGAAGGGCCTTGTTGAAATATTGTCTCAGCCATAAAGTCATAGTGACCCTGAGCAAGGCAAAACTCAGTTCATTCCTCACCTGCAATATGTGTGAATAATTAGTAATTACTGCTGAGCTGAAAGGTTAACACAACAAACTTTTGGATTGAAATAGGGGGTGCAAGGTGAACAGTGTTCTGAAAACCATTTCTCATTTGGCTCCTGATTGTGGGACTTCAGGGAATGACTTAACTGGAGCTTCATGCTGCCGTCTAATAGAGATGTTTTGTTTGTATACTCAGGACCTCTCTTTACAACAAACCACAGGCTATTTAGAATATGTAAATATGCAGATATGTTCTCTGGGAAAGATGGTAACTAACTGAATTCTAATAAAGTCCAGCTTCCTGAAGCTTTGTTCTGGGGGTAAGCGCCACCAAACCCAGAGAGAATTACTTCTGAACAATGTTGGGGCCATGCAGGAGCAGCACAGACGCCGTTTTGGAGAAATGGTGGAATCAGAGCCAAATAAATTGACATCCTCCTGTTGCTTACAAGACATTCCAAGGATTATATAGTAAAATCTCTAGTTAACTATACAAAGTTTGAAGTCTTGGACTCAGTGGGAAAGTATTTTTGAAAAGGAAAGCTAACTAAACTGTTTTATTTGTACCGAACAACTTTTGACTGATTTATACTCTGTGTTTCAACTGCTTTGACCTCTTTGCAGGAAATGAAGCATGGAGAAGCACGGGCCTCTATGTCCCCCCAATGAAAACAGCCAGCTTGCTATTTCCCTACAATGCCATCGGTGCTAAATTACAGGTGCTAACCAACTTGCAATAACTTCAGCTGAATTGCAAACAACAGACTCTGTACTGTTTTTACTATATGGTTCAGATCTACTTTGGGGGCTGGAATTTCTTGTGAGATTATTGTGTCAAAAGACACAATAGGTACCTCTAGCATGCTATACCTTGCATTCTTCCACTTTCTGTTTGTTGAAGACAATCATTGATAGGAGCCAACTCCTAGGGGCTGAGAGGTCTTTGCCCCCCCCCCAAAAAATATTTAAGGGTGCCAGGCTTCCCCCAAGTTGATAGGCATTGCCATACAAATGGTGTGCATGCACCACATCATGTGATCGATTATGTGGGGCGGGGCCCTCCCTGCTCCCCCCCCCCTATATTGGTACTCCTGATTAAGAGGACTGACCCTGATCTGTAAGACCTGGGAATAAGGCTTACCTGGGAATAAATCCCAATTAAACTCGCTGCTGAGTAGACAATCAATGTACTGCATGGAAATGGATTCTTTCTATCCCTGGATCTTTCTAACTTAGCATCAACACATCAATTTTTATGATGGGAGTCATGCCTAAGGGACACAGCAGACCAAGCAGTGTTGAATGGCCCATTGTCTTTTGTGGCAAAGTCTGATTTGAAGCATCACACTTCCTTTCTCTAGGTGCAGATTGGTTGTCATTCGGATGACTTAAGTGATGCTGAGGAGCTGAAACGTGCTCCTGTAGTGACCAGGAGGTTTGAAGTTAAGGCTCAGAGCGTGGAAGTCTCCAGCCTGTGGGGTGGCCTCTTATACATCATTGTGCCAGAGAAGTCATCGGTGGGCCTGATCTCTGTTACCATCAAAGGAGCGGTCCAGGCACCTTATTACAAACATGGTAAGAAGGAAAGTACACACCTACGGGTTGTGCAGAAGTCTCAGTGCCACTTCTTTCTGAGTAGACTTGCATAGGATGCCCTGGAAATGTCCTTTGAACTATAGGAAATGGATCTGAATTCAAACGTAAGGGAATTGGCAAGCTGGTCGGAGCCCCACTGCATTCTGGGAGCTCCGCAGAGCACAGCAGGTGCGCACAGTCCGATGCTGCCAGTTTCTTGCCTGGTGCTGCTCATAGAAAAACAAATCTTGCAGATACTGCCCCCTCTAGACTTTCCTACCTCTTTCGCCATTCTTCTTAGAGGGAGAGAGATAAAGTAAGTATGGTACAATTTTTAAAAAGTACTTTTGAATATGTTCAGAGTGCCATAGCCTCACTATTGCACCATTTCAGCCTGTCCCCACTCCACCCCACACATTAATCCTTAACAAACAGTGTGTGGGGCAGGCCTGGAGTGTGGGTTGGTCCTTCTGTTCCACCACCAAGCCACGTTCTCATGCACCACACCTGATCACGTGTGATTGTTTTCACCTTTGTTGTAATATTTGAGCAAACTTTGTGCAACTCCTGTAACCGTAACGGATCTCCAAAGGACCAGCTGCCATATCTAAATTCTGTTGGTGTTTCCAAGAACTGCTCCTCTCTTTGCAGCCACTTATGAACACTTTGCAGCTCCTCCTATCATTGCAATGAACCTGACATCCATTGCTGCCTTCAGCCTGAAGTGCCACCTGGCCTGTACTTTGAAAGGATGGTGGAATCAGCTGAGGCACCCCAGGACTTGTGAATCCCCTTCTTTCCACAAATGGATGCAAATACTGTTAATGAGTGTTATCTGTAGTTTCTTTTTTAGAGACTGGTTTTTTTTTTTTTTAATGAACTTGCCTATTTACTTGGTGTTATCTGCATAATGGAAAAGTACGCAATGTGTTTTTTCAAAATAAACATCTCCCTTTAAAATATTTCACTAGGTGAAACCAGCACATCTGCCTGGCAGAACACTATCCGCCACTTTCCTGCTCCCTGGGCTGAGCTAGAAACCACAAACGTTATTTTGACAGTGCCAGCAGACAATGTGCGGACTCTGGACAATCCTGGGGTTCTTCTCACCATCTGGGACAACATGATGAAGGCAGTGGCTAAGTTAGCATCCGTCCCTGCTGTTTTCCCCAGGCCGGAGAGAATTGTGGCAGATGTTCAAATATCAGTTGGCAAGTACAATATTTAAAAATTCATACATATGGGGCTGAAAGTGGCATTTTGCACAATGCAGCAGTTTTTAGACAAGTGCAACTCATCCTAGAAAAGCAGTTCAGAGGGCACTGATGTGCTGGAAACTTAAGCTAGCTAGTTATTTAGCCATTTCATTCTCCCGACTTACCCCTGAAGATTTCTGGGAGTTGTAGTCTGAAGGGCCAGGCATGCATAAGAGGAATTTGGCATTCTACCAGATTCCCTTGGATCTGTGCCACCCGTTTCACATCCTAGGGCTTGGCAGTGAGCAATCTACATGTATCCGCCCCGTGAGAGTACAGTTATAGCTTCCCTTAGGTCAAGGGTACGGGTCTTTTTTGGATCTACAAGTCAAATCCTTAGTAAGATTGGCCAGTTTTGATGGGTGAGTGGAGCCACCTGTCAAATCACCAGCTGTCACAAAGATGTCCACTCTTTTGATACTTTGAAGTCCCAAAGTTGGAGGGGAAAATGGAGAGGAGGGAGATACTCCTAAGCAAGGAGTATCAGTCCAGTCACCTTCCCAATGACAAAGGATTTGCATTGAAACTGCTGCCATGGGCATACTCCTCCATTTCAGCAAGAGGGAGGAAAACCTTGAATAATTGAAACCATCAACTGACATCATACTCTCCATCACAGTGACATCAGCTGATTGACAGATGGGTTGTTTTCTTAATGGTCTTGTGGGCCAAACTGGCTGGCCAAGATTGTCCCACAGGCCAGGCAACTCCACACCACTGCCTTAGGTCCTCCTACCCAAAGGTCTTTCATGTCATTCTCCCTCAGACCACATGAACTGTTGCCCTAAGGAAGCCTGTTTGCTATACGAACACTTCTTTTCACAAAAGCTGGTTTCCCACAAGCATCTAGTTGGCCACTGTGAGAACAAGCTGCTGGACTAGGTCTCTTCTGACTTTCTTTAGTTGTCAAAGTGTTCCGTTATAATGGGGCATCGCCTGAGGCCATACAACCACATTACTAAAACTAAGCAAGTTTGGATTGGGTCAAGTGCTTTGGTAGGAAGGAGGCTAGGAACCATGATGGAAGATAAAAGAGAATTCAGTCTTCTGCCCTCCTCTCAAAAGGCAATGCACACAGGCTAATGCACAAATCCTAAACATGGCTGGCTTGGTGCCTTAGCCAATGCCTGCTCTGCTCCAACAACATTTAAGCACATCAATCTGAGTAGTTTCCTCATGTTTCCCAACAGACAACATCACCTAACCAGAAAGCCATTTGTGTTGCCATGGTTTCCAAAGGATGGCCCTCAACTGCATGCTTAGACTATGTTTTATCTACAGCTGGTTCCTTGGCATTCAGCTCCTAAGGGTCTATTTTGTGTGTCTTTCTCCTCACTCACCGCTCCTTAGGTTGGATGCATGCTGGCTACCCAATCATGCTTCACTTGGTGTCAGTGCAAGAGATGATAGATGTGCAGTCCATACATGCCAATGGCCTATGGGGCCCCATTCATGAGCTAGGGCACAACCAGCAGCAGGCCGGATGGGATTTTCCACCTCACACCACTGAAGCCACCTGCAATCTATGGTCTGTCTATGTAAATGAGACTGTCCTGAACACCCCAAGAGAAAGGGCCCATGAGGAACTTCTGCCGGAGCTCAGAAAGAAAAGGATTGAAAATTATATTAAAAATGGCCAGCTAAAGGACTTTGAGCTGTTTACTGCACTGGAACCATATTTGCAGGTAAAATGCAATAAAAGTATATTAACATTCCATGCCTGGTTTCTGTGGGAATCGAAGGCTGTGGCTATGGGAGAAGCAAGAACCTCTTGGGCTGTTAATGCTATGACTGCCACCATTGTAGGCTCAGGTTGTATATATGTGTAAATGAACCCTATATCATAAAAACAGCACAGTCTCCATTGTCCCTCATTCTGAGGAAACATGAACCTTGGGTAAGTGCCTGGAACCCCTGGAATCTTGCACCACTCAGAGATTGGGGTGGCTTGCAACAAAATATTAGACAAAAGGGGCATTCTGAGCATAACTTATGGGAACCTCTTCCTTGCTTTGTAGACAGAAGCCATTATGAAGTACTTAAGAAAGGGACTGAATACACTTTTTTCTGATTTTCAGCTGCAGGAGGCATTTGGATGGGAGCCCTACATGCGCATTTTTGCTGAGTACCAAAAAATGACCCAAATCCCAGAAGACAACGAGTCCAAGATGAATCTGTGGGCAGAAAAGTTCTCCCAGCAAGTGAAGAGAGATCTAGCCCCCTTCTTTCAAGCCTGGAAGTGGCCTATTAAGAAAGAGCTTTCTCAGAAGCTGGCCAGAACCTTCCCCACATGGGCAGAGAATCCAATGAAGCAGTATGTGTCTCCATAAGGAATCAGAAGAGCTTGGATCTGAATGAATGAATCTGAATGACACAGTTAAATGGGATGAATCTGAATGACACAATTAAATTGAATCAACTTCAAGAAGAATTCCGCTTAAAATTGCTTGCTGCTGATTTGGGTTTGATGATTTGCCTAATGCTTTTTTATGATTAGTGCCTCTTTCCTGTTACGAGTCCTATAGTATAGCTATGATACATAATAAAAGTGGAAATGATTATGAAGTCACCTGGCTGTTTCCATCTCCTTTTATGGGTGTTCTTTATTCAGCACTGTTTTCTGCATTGTGTCTACATAAACTCATAATCTGGCAGCTAGCTAACATATCAGGGAACAATCTGGTCCATATTTTCATGCATGAATCTTAAAGCAGCTCTTGCTTTCTGGAGCAAACACCTTACAATTCCACCTCCTGTCTTGGCTTGGCTTATCCAAGGCAAAATATTAACATAAATAGCACAATACTCTCAAACTGTATTGTGTCTGGCAATAGTCTTTTTATGGCTTAGCAGAATGAAAGGACAATCCAATCAGCTGATTTCAGTATTTTTATTTCAGGTTCGTTTATAGTGGGAGAGGTTTAACTGTGTGTTTGAAATCAACAGGCTTCAGAAGCATTTACCTGTGGTTGGATTGCTCGATCCCAGTGGTTTTCAAAGGGTGTGGCAGGAAGATTCAAGGAAAATCAATATAGTATAATATCAAAATATTTATTTGCATAATTCGCGTAGAAATATTTTCAAAAGGAAAGCAAGGGCATCAAGTGGTGATACTGAGGACCATCCGAGTTGTGTTTCCCCATGTGTTTCTTAGCAATAAAGAATTTGGTGTGCTGCGAGCAAAAAAATATTCTGAAAGTGTGGCCCAGAGGAAAAAGTTTGAGAATGAGTACTCTAACCAATAATATTAAATATATTGACAATTTCTCTAACCAATATGCTGCCTGCTTCCTCTCTTCCTTTTACTTCCACCTTTGGACTTGCCTTCTGCACCTTCTTAGCTTTGTCTTCTCCAATAACTGCTCTGTCTTCAACTTCTTCTGCAGAATTTCTTCGGCCAGACCACCACTTGGCAGATTCTTTTGCTTCGAACTTTGCTGTATTAAAGCTTTTACTTAATGACAGTGAAAATATGGATTCCAGTTGCAACAAGTGTAAAATCTGTAGCACTTGGCCATCGTGTGTACTGAAAATTCCGGCATCTGACAGACTTCATGACGAGGCATATGATCACTATGCACTTTCAAGAAGAGGCACCCAGCACGCCACTTTCTCAACTGGGCTTTCTCTCACAAAGAGCAAGAGCCCAGTTAGTCATTGTAAAGTCATTTCTCCACTGCAAGTTGGAGCTGTCACTTATAGAACTGCACCACTTCCTTTGCTCCCCTTCTTGGAATAAGCAACAGCCTTTAATACTCGCTAAAACCTCACTAAAAAGGAACTGCAAGTGGCCTTCCCAAGTTGTGAGTTTTGTTTCTCTTTCCCCTTTCCTCCTTGCTTCTGCTGCAAATAGTCTGGGCTGATGCTATTAAAGCAAATTATCCAATTTATAACTATATGGCTGCTTCTGTCTTTCTGGCTGCAAAGTCATGCTTTGCAACACCCCTCTCCTCCCTGCCTGGACAGTTTGGAGATTACAAAAATGTATCAAATGGCAACACACACACCACACCACACCACACCACACCACACCACACCACACACAGTCTTCCAGGTCTCTAAGGTGGATGCAAAAGTGACCCAAAAACCTCTGAGGCAGGATCTTTCTCATCCTTACCAAGTAAGGAACAGCAAATTCTGGCAGCTAATCTTCCTTTAAAAGGCTTTGTTCGTCTTGTTGCTGTTGATTTACTACTACTAGAGTTGTTGATCACAACTGTGCACTAAAACTTATATTTGCAAATTCTCCATCCTGAGGACAAATGATTGGCCACTCTTTTACAACACTACTTCCAAATATCCTGAAGGCCAGTCAGTTTTAAAGCATCACACACTCCAGCAAAGATTCCATTTCTGGCATGGCCAAGCTAGCTTCCTGCTGAGGTCATGACCTTTGTGTTAGATAGCAGATGGATGGCCAACTCCCTCAACCCACCCCTCTCATTGTCCATTCTGGGTTGTCCAACCCCTGCCACAGTGCCTTTTCTCCTGGCAGATCAAGAGGAGCAGACGATAGCAAAGGTTGCAAGGTTTTTAGCAGGGGCAATCAGAATAAGATCCACTGTTTGACTGATGATTCAGGACCCTAAACTGTGCTTTTTTATAATTGACTTTTATTGTGTTTTGTGTACATGGTAATGCTTTTTTATTACTATGGCCAATGGCTAACGCAAATAAAGTTTCATTCATTCACTCACTCACTCACCAGTAGTTAGAAGACGAAGCTCAGAGTTGAGAGTGGAGTTAAGTGAGCTAGAACAGAGAAGATGGCAGGCTGCAGGCTGGGCAGAGCCAGGCCTGATTTCTGCTGGAATCCAAGGCTGCGGCTCTGGGAGAAGCAAGACCCTCTTGGGGTGCTAATGCAGTGAGCCCCTCCATCATAGGCTCAGTATCTTTATATCTTTTAATATTGTTATGCGTTTGTGGGCACCTTGACTCCCCTGAATTCCTGGGTCTAGTGGGTGTTGGAGTTTAATCAATGCTCAGAGCATTAAGATGGGCTGCCAGGTATTGAGTTTAGCAGTGCCAAAGTACAGGCCAAATCAGTTTTTCCTTGCACAAGAAATTGCGTGGGAGAAGGGGGGCCATCAGCAGGGAACAAAGACAGGCTGATGAGCCAGTAGCAAAGATGGCAGAGGGGTGGGGGCCCTTCTCCCTGAACTCTGTGTTAGTTAGCGGAGAAAAAGGCAGAAGTGGTAGTGTTTCAGGATTGAAGGGGGAAAGGTTTTTCAGTCGGCAAGCAGTGATGCAACGGAGAAGCAAGCTAGGCGGCTGCCTGGGAGTCAGGAGTTGTGTGGGTGGGAGAGCAAGGTAAGTTTCAGGGCAACAGGCAGGATGGCTGTGTCTGTTTGAAACCAGGGCTGCATCTATGGGAGAAGCAAGACCCTCTTGGAGTGTAAAGCTGGGAGCCCCTCCATTGCAGGCTCAGGTTCTATATATGTATAAATAAGCCATAGACCCTAAAGACACCACAGTCTCTGCTGTGCCTCATTTCCAAAGGAAACACGAACCCTAGGCAAGCGCTCAGAAACTCCCACCGCTTTACCCCACTTGCCTAGTGGTAAATCTCATTGAATTCAATGGACCTTACTTCTGAGAAGATGTGGTTAGGGCTGGAGCTACATGCTATGGCTACATATTAATCACTTTCTACTGAACTTTGGATTCTCCCAATCATTTGAAAATTTCTATACATTACATTTCTTTTGGAGCACAGTTGTGGAATAAGAATGCACACCTTTCTCATGTGGAGCCCATGCTCAGAATGGATTTAGTCTGTCCAGTCAGGGGGCCCATGATTAATAGTCTGAAGTGTTCTTTTGGCTCTAGATCATCCTTTAAATGGGAAAAGATACTGTATTTGTTTCACAAACATAATGATGACTGTCCACTAAACACTGGACATCATTCCAGTTATTCTTCATCTTGTTGCCTTTTCCTTTACCTATATGCATGACAACACAGTTTTCATCAACATTACTAGGTTCCTTGCTTCTCCAGAACCTGAAAGAGAAGAAAATTAATGAAAGAAGGATGCAAAGCTAGGATTTAATAGACAAGCCCTGTACATCGGTCCAAATAGCACAAGGCATACCCAAGGCTCATTAAACTTTGGGTTCTCAGAAATCAAAGAGGTCTCCAATGAACAAGTAAAGGGCAGATATGGAGCCGTTTGAGAGTTTAGTTTTCAGACGCCAAGATGGAGAACAACAACAAACAGATAATAGAAGCACAAAAAATGATGTTTTGGACTTAGCACCCCAAAGAAAGATCATGCTGAACAAGCATGACATATCCAAGGAAAATAACAATGTAAATATGCTTCTCATGGAATAAGAAAATACTTACCTCAAGATATTCTCATAGACCTGGCTCTGCCTGAATTTGGAGAAGGTTGACTGGAGTCTGAATGACTTCAGGCTGCCTCTCTAATTGCTACCAGGGACACCAGCGCTGGTGAATATGTTTTTTATTTAATCCTCTAATATATTTTTACTTATATATTGTGACAGGATTGTAGATTTCTTGTTTATAGCTACGTTGGTGGTGGTGGTGGCGGCGGCGGCAAGGAAAAATAGGTATACAGCTCTGCCACGCACTGCACCAATCCCCCTCACCCCACCAAATCTCTATTTGCCTTTTAAAAAATATGCTATTAATTTTGCACATAGTTTAGAAAACAATAAAGCACAGTTGGGGAGAAATGGTGAATAATGTTTGGATGGACAGTAGATGTAAATAATATATATGACTAGTGTATCTTATATGTCACAGAAAGAATATAAACATAGGAAATGAGCTAAAAAGATGGGGAAACTGGGACACATAAAATTATCAATATAACTCTACAAAAATCCTACCATTTCCACATACTCCACATATATGCTGAAGCTGCTGTCAAGGAGTGTGGCAGCTGTGCCTTCTTGGTATATTCAAGAAGATCTCTCCAAGCTTTCTGGCTTAATCCTACCAGACAATAATCTAACACGCCATGTAAATTTTTCCTGCATAGCTGTTCTCCAAACATTATCCCATCATTTTCCAATGTCCCATTCCTCTAATATCTTCTATAGTACCACATGCTGCCACTAGTAAAACAAAGTAAATAGTTTTATTTCTGAATTTTTCTACCTTCAAATATCGGTAATAGTACCATTTGAGGTATAGCTTGAACAGGTACTCTAAGAATATTCCTTATTTCAACAACAACAAAAATTAAACCAGAACATCTGAGACCGAGGGCACTCTCACCACAAATGAAAATATGTTCCTTTTTTGGCCTTTTGGGAAGACACACATAATATTGGATTTGATTGGAGCTCCTGCACATGAAAGCAAACCCTAGCACCTAACTTTGTAAAAAGTATTCACTCCAGAATGCTGTGAACTGCCAAAATAAGGAAGAACAAGGGTTCTGTCACAGTGCTATCCCTATCCCACGACTGTTTGGTGAGAGGAAATATGGAGAGTTTGAAATTCCCTGCCAAACCCCTGGGACCCTGGTTGCCCGAGCACCCAGAAAATTCCCCATGAAGGGGCCAGGCACTCACACATTTCAGTGCCAGGGCCATAAACGCTGCATGACACCCATGGCGCTGGGCACCCACGGTCACAGGGCCAAGCTGCCACACCTGGCCTTCTGCAACACAAAGCAGTATTTGCTCAACCTCAGCTGCCATCCCAATCTGCAATGTGCCTATGAAGCACATTTGAAAAGCACAATATAAATGCTAAATATAACTATTACTATGTAAGTATTACTCACATTAGCATGGGGTCAAGAGGAGTCTCATCCACCCAAAGCCATTGATCTGTTCCCTTCTGATTTGTGAGACCGATACAAAAATTTTCGACTTGACTGTTCTGGGTATGGTTTGTAAGGAAACCCTGCACAAAAATGTGAACCAAACTTTCAGTTCATTAAAATCACAGAGCAGTCTATACAGGTTAGCTGTCTTTGTGGAGCAGAGATCTTTGGGGATCCTTTTGTGTCAAACAAACCCCAAACCCAAGGTTGCCTGTCGTAGCATGTAAACACCAATGCAGCTAAAGACCACAAATATAGCTGAGTGGTGGGAGACAGAAATGCTTCTTCTTCTAACATTCTGCTTCCAGGCATGATAAATGTAGCACAAGCTTCCCCAGCCTGGAACCCTTCAGTTGTTGTTGGATGGCTCCCATCATCCCTGCCCAACGGTCATGTTGGAGGGCACCAGGTTGGGAAGGCTGACCTACGGTAGCTCACCCAGCACCACATGGAGTGGGAGAGGGAGGGAAATGGACGGCGCATGCGCATACAACTTCCTAAAAGCATCCACATCACACAGGAGATAACAGCTGCAGTGATAAGAAAAGAAGAGTTGTTCTATTGTCTGGAGAGGTCACTTCCTGGTTCACATGGAGAAGCTGTTCTCAACGGTGCCCAGTGAGGCAGCACTGGGCGTTGACATTTTGCGCCCCTAACAATTTTGCGCCTGAGGCCATCCCCATGCTATGCCACTGAGCTCACCTGCTCAGCTTCTGAATTTATAATCACCAGGTCGAAGCCCTTCTTCATGCATTCTACCCTGCTCTTGTTCCAGGTCCTTTCGTCTTTGGAGAAATAGTAGCAGCTGGATCCAAATTGCTCTAGGTCCCCCATGCAACATGACAGCTGTGTTTCTGTAAGGAAAGCAGAGACAACAAGAAGCAACCTGAAATCTTGTTGCAACTGGAAACAGGTCTGTCCCACCAACTCCCAGCACTTTTCCAGATCTTTCTTTTGCTATTTTTCATCACATTCTGTTAAGTTGTCCCACTTTTAAGTTGCATGTTCCATTTGTAGTATTGCACATCCTTTATTTTGTTTCAAAAATATGCACAGGGAAGGCTCAGAAAATAAGTGGACATGCAGAATTTAAAGGGGTGCAAAGAGTGCTGCTCACAGTGTGCACACTCAACTCACCTTTCCCTTTGGTGAACCATCATTTGTTCTTCTTTTTGCATAAAGGGGCTCAAGGTGGCGTACAGTGTTCTCCCCACCCTCAAATCCCCACCACAACCATGTGAGGTAGGTTAGGCTCTAACCACTACACCATATCATTTACTGCTATTAAGATAGTGGGCACTTGTCCTCAGCTGAAAGCTACGTGACAACATTCAGCCTTCTAGAGTTCCCCTTTTGAAGCCTGGGAAATTGCACAGGTTGCAGCAGCGATTTCCGGGCTCATGTGTCATTGTTCACATCAACAGACAAGTCCCATAAGTGAGGGAAGCAGCTTGGAGTTAAGTCTACATTTTTATTTCTTAGTTGTTCAAGGGTTGACTCACCAGCAGGAATTCACATGTTCAGATAGGCACTATAATTCAGATTTCATATGGGGTTTTCAGTGGGGATATAGTCCTAACCTGGCAGGCTTTGTGAACCCCAAATTCACCCCAGGGTAGCTGGGGCAACCCAGTCAGATGGGAGGGGTATTATTATTATTATTATTATTATTATTATTATTATTATTATTATATTTCACAACCAAAAGTGGCCAAAGCAGTGCTCAATAAGACAAAACAAAAAAGATGACAGACTCAGTAAACTAAAAGCAATAGTACTATTAATATTCCATAAAACTACTGGGTCACACAGGGTCTAATTAGGCACTTGTCTAATTTCAGTTGTTAACTGACTCCAGAGGGCTGGAGCTGCAATCCTAAAAACCTGGTTTCTAGTACATGCATATTAAGCACATCCCTGGGGCAAGTGGTACTCTTAGCAATACCCAGCCGAGGAGAGTGGTATGACACAGTCCTTGGGTAACCAGTTCCCAAGTTGTTTAGGGCTTTAAAAACTAAAGGAAAAAACCTGAACTGCATGCGGTAGCAGTTAAGGCAATGTGTATCATGAAAAGAAATGATAAATGAGACACACACTGTGGAGGAGCTTTTACTGGTCAGACACACAAGCAAGGGAACTCCATTTCCTGCTACCAGGGCTGAACTGTGGGCAGCAGTCTGAGGAGAGCTAGAAGCTGGGACCCAGAAGTGATAGGGCAAACCAGCAGTCATGAACAAACAACAATTCCGGCCTGAACTAGGAGGCAAGGTTGAGGAGCAAGCAGCACTCAGGAGCAAAGAATAGTGAAGGATTCAAGCTATTTTTCAAACTAAGCGCAGCTGGAACCAGCACATTGCTGCTGCTTACCAAGAGGGAGACTGGGAAGGACAAGGCAGTGGGGCGCATAATGCACCGTGAATGCTGTGGCAGAGCCAATGCAATGCTCCCCAAGGAGGCTTAAGGGAACCTCCAGATTTGCAGAACTGCAAAAAATGATCAGAAAAAACTAAGTCAGGGATCAAGAGTGAATCAGAAACAGTTCAGCAGGCATGGAATGCTGACTGTCTGGGAGAACGGGTGGAAAACTGGAAAGTGGGTGGAATGGAGTATTTGGGGAAAGGGCATGGCCAGCTGCCTAGAATCCTGAAGAGGACCATGCCACATTGCAGCATTTCCTTGCAGCTCCCACTTGTGTTATGTGGTTCTCAAAACACTGGAACCAGTGCTTTTTTCTGGGGGTACTCAACAGTACACAGTAAAAAAAATGAAGTGTTGTTTTATCACCACCACATTTATTATGGGAGAATAGGCAACTTTTTTCTTTTGGCAGAAGTGAATAAATTTTGCAGACATATTAGCCCCTCTGGAGTGGATCAAGGCAAATACACTCAGGAATTTTTATGTGAGACACATTTAAATGTTGTTGTTGCTGCTGCTGCTGCTGCTATTGTTGTTGTTTTAAAAAGAAAACACTTATATATTTAAAAAACTTTTTGGCAGACTATTCCAACTGCAATTCTGGATCAATTCCTGCTTTTAAGGGGCTCCTTTAAATAGGAGTGGCTCTCTACTTTTTATTTTAAAGCGTCTAACCTTTAGTCGCATACTAAGGTGGCTTTCTTTGTTGCCCATCAGATCCTCTAATTCATAGTGACTCACCTTTTCCTTCAGGTCTCTTCAGGAGGCAATTCCATTCTGTTGATTTCTGAAACTGGCTTTTGAGGAATCCCTTCTTTGGACTTCCTTTGAGGATAACTGGGAAAAGGGAATGAACAGCAAGACCATATAATACTGCAGAGTCCAAGAAAAAAGGCTCGGCTGCAGAAGGAGGTGTTAACACTGTGATGAACCCCCTGAACAGTCTGGAACTGGGCACCTCTGTAGCAACTCCTGAATGGATGGACATCTTCAAACATGCCAGATCAGCTGCCACTGCCTAGTTCACTAAAAACTACAGTGGTACCTCAGGTTACAGGCGCTTCAGGTTACAGACTCCGCTAACCCAGAAATAGTACCTTGGGTTAAGAACTTTGCTTCAGGATGAGAACAGAAATCAGGCGGTGGCGGAGCGGCAGCAGCAGGAGGCCCCATTAGCTAAAGTGGTGCCTCAGGTTAAGAACAGTTTCAGTTTAAGAACGGACCTCCAGAACGAATTAAGTTCTTAACCCGAGGTACCACTGTACTGATTATTTAAGATTAGCAGGCACCACTCTCTCACATCATGATGCATTCTCTGTATCCTCACCAAACCAGTGACTTCCCTTTGGATAATCTGAATCAGCCATGATGGTCAAGAGAGCAAGTGATCTATCAAAGCTTTGGGTGCCAGATTTATTTTTTTACCTGAATGGATGGGAAACAGTGAGTGAATATGAATGAGGATTCTGTTTAATTATCTTAGTGCACCCCTCATCACAACATGTCCGATCCAAACTTCATCAATTTGAAGGGCATTTGTCAACTGGAGAGCTTTTAGGTTCTGTCATACTCTCTGCTGAAGGGAGAGAATGCCTACTAAGTTTACTTACATCTAGCAGGCTTTATTTCTCCCTGCTTTACTCAGAAATTTTATGCAACCATTTAGCAGAATCTTCCCCTTTCTCTTAAGTTCAGTTTGCTTTTTACTCACCAATGATGAAAACAAGAAGGATGACGGAGAGCAACATCAAAAACCCTGACACCACCCACGGAAACCAGGGCTTGCATTTCTGGAAGGTACTAAGTGGTTTTTCGCTTCCTGAAGATGCTGAAAAGTGAAAATGTCACCATTACAAAGGTAAAGGGTACTTACTCAAATGCACTCAGTGCAAGCTAGTTAACCCTTAAAATGTCTAATCATGCTGTTGCAACACTGTTGCACTCGCAGTCACACTGGCTGAAGAATAATGACCTATGGGAAAGCTAGTTCTGTGCACTAGAAACAGCCATCTGTAAAGTGCAACAAGACTCTCAGTTGCTGGGGGGACATAATGACTCAGTAGCAAGGGTAGGCTGCTTGCAAGAATAGAACCCCACATCTCAGCGGACACTTGGGAAAGATATTTCGCCGATCTGTATGCAGCCCACGATGCCTGCGGTGATACGGTGGAGCCGGAAGCACTGCCCGATTGGGACCCAGTTACATGCCCTGAAGTTGAAACGCTCATAGACCAATTTAAAGCAGGCAAGGCCCCCGGTGATGATCTATTGATGCCATCAAAGCAAATAAAGATTGGTGGATCCCACTTCTAGCAGCACTTTACATGTATATAAACAAAACAGCAAAATTTCCCTCAAGCTGGAGCTCTGCGTTGATTGTATTAATACAGTGTTTCCCAACCTTTTTTGGGCAAAGGCACACTTGTTTCATGAAAAAAATCTCGAGGCACACCACCATTAGAAAATGTTTAAAAAATTAACTCTGTGCCTATATTGACTATATATAAAGTAACTCTCTTTAATAGGAATCAAATAAACACAAAGAAAGTATTTTATAATTACTTTATTATGAAATAGTAAGTACCGTATTTTTCGTCCCATAGGACGCTCCGTCCCATAGGACGCACCTACTTTTTTGAGGGGAGAAATAAAGGAAAATTTTTTTTCCTTTATTTCCCCCCAAAAAAACCAGGTCGGGGAACAGTGGGATGGCGGTGCTGCGCCTCCCCGCTGTCCCCCGAGCTTGTGGGGCTGGCCCATGTCTGCCTGGCGCGAGGGGCGCTCTGCTTCAGGGCGCCCCGCGCGTCCGGCGGCAGGCTACAGTCCGCAGCATGGGGAACCCTCTGTTTCAGGGCGCCCCATGCGCCCCCCGGGTGCGCAAGGCTTGCCAACACGAGCGCGGAGCACGGGGCGTCCTCTGGAGGGCGCCCCGTGCTCCGCGCTGCCAGCTGCCGCCCGCAAGCCTTGCACTCCCGGGGGGAGATCTCCCGGGTGCACAAGGCTGGCCAACACCAGCGCGGAGCACGGGGCGTCCTCTGGAGGGCGCCCCGTGCTCCGCGCTGCAGGCTGCTGCCCGCAAGCCTTGCGCTCCCGGGGGGAGATCCCCCGGGTGCGCAAGGCTTGCGGACACCAGCGCGGAGCACGGGGCGTCCTCCGGAGGGCGCCCCGTGCTCCGCGCTGCAGGCTGCTGCCCGCAAGCCTTGCGCTCCCGGGGGGAGATCCCCCGGGTGCGCAAGGCTTGCGGACACCTGCGCGGAGCACGGGGCGTCCTCCGGAGGGCGCCCCGTGCTCCGCGCTGCAGGCTGCTGCCCGCAAGCCTTGCGCTCCCGGGGGGAGATCCCCCGGGTGCGCAAGGCTTGCGGACACCAGCGCGGAGCACGGGGCGTCCTCCGGAGGGCGCCCCGTGCTCCGCGCTGCAGGCTGCTGCCCGCAAGCCTTGCGCTCCCGGGGGGAGATCCGCCGGGTGCGCAAGGCTTGCGGACACCTGCGCGGAGCACGGGGCGTCCTCCGGAGGGCGCCCCGTGCTCCGCGCTGCAGGCTGCTGCCCGCAAGCCTTGCGCTCCCGGGGGGAGATCCCCCGGGTGCGCAAGGCTTGCGGACACCTGCGCGGAGCACGGGGCGTCCTCCGGAGGGCGCCCCGTGCTCCGCGCTGCAGGCTGCTGCCCGCAAGCCTTGCGCTCCCGGGGGGAGATCCCCCGGGTGCGCAAGGCTTGCGGACACCAGCGCGGAGCACGGGGCGTCCTCCGGAGGGCGCCCCGTGCTCCGCGCTGCAGGCTGCTGCCCGCAAGCCTTGCGCTCCCGGGGGGAGATCCCCCGGGTGCGCAAGGCTTGCGGACACCTGCGTGGAGCACGGGGCGTCCTCCGGAGGGCGCCCCGTGCTCCGCGCTGCAGGCTGCTGCCCGCAAGCCTTGCGCTCCCGGGGGGAGATCCCCCGGGTGCGCAAAGCTTGCGGACACCAGCGCGGAGCACGGGGCGTCCTCTGGAGGGCGCCCCGTGCTCCGCGCTGCAGGCTGCTGCCCGCAAGCCTTGCGCTCCCGGGGGGAGATCCCCCGGGTGCGCAAGGCTTGCGGACACCTGCGTGGAGCACGGGGCGTCCTCCGGAGGGCGCCCCGTGCTCCGCGCTGCAGGCTGCTGCCCGCAAGCCTTGCGCTCCCTGCGTGGAGCACGGGGCGTCCGACTGCCTCCCTCCCACGGCACACCAGCCGACGTCCCGCGGCACACTAGTGTGCCGCGGAACACCGGTTGGGAAACACTGTATTAATATATAAGAAAGGCCCACCTACAGAGCCGAGCAACTTTAGGCCAATCAGCTTGCTAAATGTCATTGGGAAGATTTACTCGAGGTACTTGCTAAACAAAATATCGAAATGGTTGGAGGACGACAATATCATTGCCGATGAACAGGCGGGCTTTCGCCCTGGAAGATCTACCACAGACCAAATATTAACCTTGAATCACCTGGCGGAAAAGTATGCCGGCAAAGCCCCAAAGGTCCTTCATGTGGCTTTTATTGACCTTAAGCAGGCATTTGGTCAAATTTCTAGAAAGCAGCTATGGACAAAATTGGCTGCTACAAAGATCGATTGTCGTCTCCTCCATCTGATTATCAGCCTCCATACAAATACCTCTTTGAGGATTAGGCTAGACAATAAAGGCCTAGTCTCCAACCCTGTTACCACCACTAGAGGGGTAAGACAGGGTTGTCTACTGGCCCCAGCATTGTTTAGTTTTTATATTAACTCACTGGTGACTCACATGGCCAATGATGCATTCCACCCCACCCCACCCAAATTAGCAGGCCGATCTCTGAATGTTCTTCTGTACTGGGATGACGCCGCACTTCTTGCCAGATCCCCCATTGGACTGAGGAGAATGTTGCAAGCTCTACATGAATACTGTGTTCAGCATGAGCTCCAACCCAACTACGCTAAGACCAAGATCATGGTCTTCTCTGCCCGACCGAGACTCCATCGATGGTCGATGAACGGGATTCCCCTAGAGCAGGTTAACTGCTTTAAATATCTGGGACAAGTAATACGGTCAAATAGGTCTTTTCTGGCCCACAGAGACTATATAACAACTAATGCATCTAAAGCAGCCATCCAGATTAGATCTCTATATGCTAAGAATCAGGCCCAATCAGTGAAGCTAGCTTTGAGACTCTTTCAAATGAAAATCCTCCCCCTTCTTTTGGTGGGCATCTCTTTAGGCTCCCGTAGGGATTTTTTGAAACTGGATTCTATTCAAACGCGATTCCTTAGAGCCATCCTTAGGATTCCCCCCTCGGTAGCGGGTGCGGTCATGAGACTAGAGGTCGGCTGGCAAGCTCTACGGTACGTGGCCTTGAAGACGAAGCTCTGGCTATGGCTCAAGCTCTGTTTTAAACCAGTGGGTATTGCCCCCTCCCCTTGATATTGAGGGATGATTTCCAATCATCGTGGGAAAGGGAGGTCATTAACGAGGTTCAATCCTGCAGATTGTCTCACCTTTACTTTGAGTCTATGACGTACAATCAAGCTAGAGATGTGATCTCCCGGAGACTGAGTGATATTGCCAGACAAGAGGACATAGCCCAGGTAAAACCAGGGATGTTCCTAGGGGACCAGATTTATCGGACCATACCAGCCCCCTATCTTGCAGAAATCCACTATGTGGAATACCGCAGACTTCTTACAGCGGCTAGATTAAATGTCCTTGACTCTGCGATATTGTGGGGAAGGTACAGGGGAGTACCATACGCCCAGAGAACCTGTCATTGTGCTATCGGTGTGGTTGAGTCCACCGAACACATTCTCTTGACTTGCCCTTCTTATGCAGAGCTTAGACAAAACTTTATAGACCCATTCCTATGTCAACTTAGCTTCCTACCCAGAGAAAACCAGGTTTTACACTTGCTGAATAATGTCACTAGAGCTATACCTTTCTTGGTAACCAAATTTCTTTTTTTAGCCTTTAAGCGTCGCAAGACCATAATTGATTGTATTGACATGGGGCTATCTGTTTAGCCCTTTTAGTGTTGGCTAGGCTCTAAAATCTTCTTGGATGTTTTAACTGTGTATTGACAAATGTATTTGTATTCTTTTCTCTGACTGACGGTTGAATAAAAAGGTTGATTGATTGAGTAGCAATGACTTAGGACAATGCCTTAGTAGTAGAGGACATGTTTTGCAGGCAAAAATCCCAGGTTCGATCCCTGACATTTCCATTTAGGGCTGTGAAATCTGGAATATCACTGCCAGTCAGCACAGATGGTCTAGAACAGCACAGATGGTCTAGAGCAGAGGGACCCTCCCCATTATGCTGCAGCCTCCAGCCTCAGGCCATGGGGAAGATAGTTGGCTGGGGATGATGAGAACAGGGGGTTCAGAACATCTGGGGGCCCCCACACTGGCTACTGAACTAGATAGGCCAATGACATGACTGTCTAAAATAGCTTCTTATGTGCCTGCTCTGCACTTCTCATATACACAAATGCCTTGTGACTATGAATCATTTTTGAAAAATCCACTGCCCGCAGATTTTTGGGGAAGATTACAAATTCTCTATAGGCCACTTATGCAAATTGGTTTCTGAGTGTATTTCCCCATTAACTATAATTCTGCTGGGCATTAGCACATCATGCAAGTTGATTCTGCTTGGCAGCCAGAAATTTGTGGAATGCTGGTGTTCAAAAAAGCTGACATGCACATTCGCGTGTATGGAATATTGGGGAAGTGGGGCTTTTTAGGCAAAAATAGCCTTTTGTTCATTTCTCAGACCCACTAGTCCAGAACAGATGTGCACCATTCCTGTTTTTGCCTTTGAAGCCATTTTTTGCTTGATGCTTGCCGGTTAAGTTGCACCTTCTCTAGTCTGCTTGATGAATGCTCTAAAAGGAAAAGGCTCCTTGTGGCATCTTCTTGAAGGTTACGTGTCTCCAGATGGAAATCCCAAGAAAGGTTTTTAAGTGCCATACTTTTATGGACAAGCAGCCCATGGCAGACGAACATGAGATGGAAGAAAGAGACCACCTCATCCAGCAGCCATTTCCCACAGAGGCCAGACAGCCAGATGCCAACAGCGCTCTCCCCCCTCGTGACTAGTCTTCAGTGGCAGACTCAAACATGGCCGCCACACCTTTCAATGGAGGTCACTTTCCCAGTTTGAATATGATAACATGGCCTTTACCGTTGTGAATTTGTCTTACTTCTCCACCTAGTGCTCGTGACTTCCACACTTCAGCCATGCGCTTTGTGCAGAAGTACTCTCTTGTCTGCCCCAAACCTCGTACCAGCCAGCTTCCTAAAGATGACCTTGAGTTCTGGTATTGTTAGAGATGGAGGAAAACTTATTCATGTCCACTTTTTCCACATATCCACTTTATATACCTCTTATCATGCCTTCCCCAAATGAAGAAGCCCTAAGCATGATAACGTTTCCTCAGGGAAAAGGTTTTCTGCCCCCAATCTGAGCCAGCCACCCTGAGGGCCTAGGTACCATGACTATCAAATGTTAGACCAACCAGGCAGGGTCTTCCCTTTGGCAGAGTCCTCTTTGGAGAATCTCTCCCTCAGAAAGCCTGCCATGACCATTCCCTTTGAGCTCTCAGGAGATTGGTTGAGGCCTGGATACTCGAGAATCAGTGGTGTGGGGTGACATTTTTCATAGGGGAGCAGTTAGGGCCAGAGGCGCCAGCTTGTAAGGGATATTTGCCGGGGGGGGGGCGGACATTGTGCACATGAGCATCGCGCTTCCCTCCCTAACCTGGACAGAAGCCTCCTGGGCTTTGGGAAGGAGGTGCCAGGGAAACATTTAGGGGACTAGCCTAGAACCCCTAGTCCATCGTCTAGAACCTCTGTGATGTGTTTTTGGACGTGGAGGAAGGCACTTCGACATGGGGTCTGGCAGGGGGCAGTCTGAAAGATTGAGTGCTGCAGCTCAGACCCTCGATGGCTCTCACCAGCCAGGGCAGAAAACTGGCAGGGACGGAGGATTTTGCTAGAACTTTTTGCTACTCTAGCTCCAGGATGATGTAGCTGAGGATCTAGCAGATACTTTGAATCCTGCTTTGAAGCACCCAGTTTTGTAGCTTTCTGCTCTTTACTGCATATGAAAGATCCGATGGTGGCTGCTTACTGCCTGCCCAGCCAAGCCTAGGGTCTCTTCCACGATGAAGCACCCCCTTTCCATCGGCCAGCAGAGGTCAGTGAAGAGCAGATGGCATACAATCCTAACCAATTTTGATCAGGCTTGTTTATGGATTTTTATTTTGCAAGTTGTCTTGAAAGCTCTGCTGAGATCATTAAGTCCGAAGTGTAAATTTAAGAAATAACGACACCAGCCAGTAATAATAATCTACCAGAGACCATTAAAGTGAGGCACACCTGAAGGTCTCCATCTTACTTCTTAAGCATTTTCTAATCTCACATTTATCAGAAAGGAATGGATGGCAACCAAGTGGCAAAAATATAAATGCACCTCCCTTCCTCAAGTTTCTGTGTGTGTTTGTTCATCTCTGACAAAGGAAGCTGCACTATTCTGATCCAGGCTGTACTATTTCCTCCAACTGGCAAATTCCCACATATCCCAAGAGAGTAATGGGATTACACAGGGGTCAGCAAGGTTTACCTCGCCTGGGCCGAGATCCCTCCATGGGCTGGATTGTGCGTGTGCCCATGATTTCCAGCATCTGCATCGACACGGCTTCTGGCACCATGGAAGCAAGCCCCCACACTGCGCCGGTTTAGCGCAGCACACGGGGACTCGCCGAGCGGGTGGCTCAGTTCGTGGGTTGGTTAAACGACCCCCGTGGGCCACTTGTGGCCCATGGGCCTTAGGTTGCCAACCCCTGGGTTTACAGGTTGGTTGGTTGGTTGGTTGGTTGGTTGGTTGGATGCAAGAAAGAATTATTTTGGTCCTATGGAGTGGTTCAATCTTGTAATAAGCATTTTTTGTAATTAAAAAATAGATTGTAAGACTGCTGCCATATCTTCTAACAGCCAGCAATGTTTTCCCACTGCTAGGTTTCCATACTAAAAAAGTATACACTTGTCTGAATTCCGCCTGCTCCGAATTTAAACAGAACAGAAGATCAGAAAACTGAAAAGGTATTCTATAGCCCAGCTGTCCTAAAACAACACAACTGGGGAAGAAGCGCCCAGAGGCTCGTTTCGGTTGCTGACACCCCAGCACACACGCCCTTGCACTCCACCGGCAGATCATTACCTTTGGGTTCAGCAGATGAAGGCCCGTTGTTCTTGAACCTCACTTCAGCATAGGTGACCTCTGATGTCATTGGAAGAGTCCTTTTCAAAGCTTAAGGTGTAACTGGTAGAAAGGGATTTGCATTTGGTTTGGAGAACAGGTTACAAATGAAAGCTCGACTAAAGCAAGGATTTTCTAACTCTCCCTCCCATGAGGTGTCATATTAGGAAGTCTTTGTTCTTTCAGTACTTCTTCATTTGGAAAGCTCCACAAGAGCTGAAGTGAAAAAGGAACTTCCAAGATGGAAAGGGGAACTCCTACCAGCCCAGTCCCCCAAATGAAAAGGCAATCTTCGCAGCGATTGGCCTCTGTCTCTGCCTTGCCCTGGGCTCACCCCTCCCTTCCCTCAGATTGTGCCACATTTCTGGTCAATGCAAAGTGGAAATAACGTCAGTTTACCAGAAATAGAATAGTCAGTTTACCAGAAATAGAATAAAACGAGGAAATGGAAGACAAGACTATCTTAGGCCATCTGAAATCATGGTGCAGTTATGGGTTGGTTGAGATAAGGAGTATTTTCAAAAACAAGTATTTTAAATCTTGTAACAAAATAAGCAGTGAAATAGGAGGGCCATGTCCACAATTTTTCAATATTTACAATTAAGAAATATAGCTAGTGGCTTAATGACAAAATATTGCCCGTTGTGGGATGCTACAGATGTGGAAAACCTGGTAAAGCAGGAGATCAAAGTTACTGAGTAAAGGGCATGGACTTTCTATGAGCTGTGATGTTTCTGCTACTGCACATCAAACTAAATGGGAAGAAAACCTGAACTGTGAGATTACAGCTGTCAGTGGAGGTGGCACACTGTCCCACAGCAAACTTTTAGTACTACTCTTAAATAATGTTTTGTAAATTTCTATTTTGTTGGCACTTGGACTAGGCTAAACCAAATATATCCAGGGGCAAATAATAAATGTTGGGAATATGATACATCAAATGCCAATATGCTCCGTATGTTTCAGTAATACTGCAAAATAAAGATTTTCCGGACAAGTATCTTGAATGAATGGTGCATTTTATATTGTTGTACCTTCAGGTGAAAGGCAGGTAAGAAACATAATGACAATAATGGTTGGGGCACATATTAGACAGTCATCTTGGAAAATTCCAAAATGCAATGATATACAGTGGTACCTCGGTTTACAAACTTAATCCGTTCCGGAAGTCCGTTCTTAAACCAAAAGCATTCTTAAACTGAGGTGCGCTTTCCCTAATGAGGCCTCGCGCCACCAGTGCCCTTCCACCATTCGGATTCCATTCTTACACCAAGGTAAAGTTCTCAAACCAAGACACTATTTTCAGTTTTGCAGTTTGTAAACCAAATCGTTCTTAAACTGGACTTTTCTTAAACCGAGGTACCACTGTACTAGGCAAACAATATGCAGAAAGGAATTAAACTGAATCACATTTGCCCACCAGATGGCAGCACATCATTAAAACAGTCTCCTATGGGACGTAAGGTGACAGGAGCAGAGAAAGGGCATTATTTAAGTCATTCCTCTGCCACGGTGCTAATTCCCTGATTCATGGGAACTTTCCAAGATTTGGGCAATGGATGTGACTATTTGTTGTGCATGACCCACTTATTTCCCTTCTTTGCAGGGATATCACTTTTCCAAGTTACAGGATGTGTGAGAAGCCTCACAAGAGGTGCACTGCTTCACTGTCACAAGTGGGATGGCGACACTGGCAGAACCAGCACTCGCCCCCCCCCCCATTGCAGGTTTCCCATGCACTGCATCGCAACACCTGAAGAATGCTTTAACCTCCCGCCATTTCAGATTGAGAATCCATCCACCGTTAAGCTCAACATAGCATCCAGATTAATGTTTTAAACTCTTCTCTATCGTTTTCCTTCTCTCCCCTTCTCTGTGCTTACCTTTACTACAGGCAAATTCATCTGACAATCTTCCTCCTCCAATAAATAAGGAGTTGGGAGAACGAAGAGCTCATCTTGAAGGTCTTGGCAGACACCGCCAACCGGGAAAGCTTACCTTCAGCCCTTGCTATGGGTAAGGTGGTGAGAGTTTGCTCTTGATGGGTTTATACTCCCTCTGAAAAAGTGGGTACACAGATCGGTGGCATTTCTGGAGCCTTTGCTGTCGCTTGAGGCTCAGCTGGCCTTGGTGGCCTGGAGCACCTTCCATCAGCTTTAGCTGGTGACTGAGCTGTGCCCCTATCTGGACAGACATAGCCCAACTACTGTCTTCAATGCTCTGGTAATCTCTTTAGATTAAGGGACGCGGGTGGCGCTGTGGTCTAAACCACTGAGCCTCTTGGATTTGCTGATCAAAAGGTTGGCGGTTCGAATCCCCACAATGGGGTGAGCTCCCGTTGCTCAGTCCCAGCTGCTGCCAACCTAGCAGTTCAAAAGCACGCCAAAAAGTGCAAGTAGATAAATAGGTACTGCTTTGGCAGGAAGGTAAACGGTATTTCCGTTGCGCTGCTCTGGTTCGCCAACAGCAGCTTAGTCCTACTGGCCACATGACCTGGAAAGCTGTCTGTGGACAAACGGCGGCTCCCTCAGCCTGTAAAGCGAGATGAGCGCCGCAACCCCAGAGTCGTCTGCGACTGGATTTAACCAGCAGGGGTCCTTTACCTTTTAATCTCTTATATTACTGCAATGCATTATATGTAAGGCTGCCTTTGAAGATGGTTCTGAAACTACAGCTGGTGCAGAATTCAGTGGCCAGCTGAATTTTGGTGTAGAGCAAGAAAAGAGAGACTTTGAAACTCAACGGTACACAGATGATGAACATGTTATTGCAGAATTCAGCAGCCAGGCTGCTCATCAGGGAAAGATGGTTTGAGCACATTACACTGATTCTGGTCTGACTGCACTGGCTGCCAGTTTCCAGTCCCAATTCAAAATACTGGTTTTGACCTATAAAGAGTTAAATGGTTCAGGACCACAATACTTTTAAGGGTCTCCTCTATCCAAATGAACGGATCCAGGCCTTGAGAGCCTCATTTGAGGTCCTTCTTCATTTGCCTACTCACTGAAGAACCAAGAGAGACTGCTTTACCGCAGGGAGACACATGAATTCTTAAGAGGGTGCCAGGCATGTATTAGTATCGCTTGATTTACTTATACATCGCTTTACACACACACACCAAAAACACAGCCACCCCCAATTTTATCCTTGATTTTAATTGCTAATATTGAACCAGTACATCTTATGCTTTATATACATATAGATGAAATGTTACTTCAGTTTCTGCCAATACATAGTATATTATCTTGATAATAACAACTTAAAAAAACAACAATGGAGGGAGAGGCTCCTGATTAGTCTCTTCAAGATATTACCAAATACTTGAGGTCTGAACAGAGTTACTGAAATGATAAGACCTGCTACAGATATGGAATATTTGGCCAAATTCGAGAATTCTTCGGCTGGCTTATATGATAGCACAAGGAAAGGAACTTGAAAACAGTTTATAACTAGCAGTGAAACAAGAGAAAGCTGAAGAAGCAGATAAGCTTCGGGTGTGTCTCAGTGAGTGAGATGAATATCTGTATATTTAATGAATGGAAAGCCTTAAAAAGCAGGCCTCCATCCCCCAAATCCCACAAGTGAAGAAGCTAGAAATCAGAGACAAGATGTGCATACAACTTTACAAAACTCCTTAGAAGACTTTGCTTCCCAATTACTAACTAACAGAATTTCTGTAAGCTATTCTGGTATCAAAGAATTCAGAAAAGGGTTTGCAAGGACATGATCAAAGGAGAAAACATCAGGATACTTGTTCAGAAGTTCCCCGATTCAACTACGCCCACCTAGAAGCACCAAACCACAGGGTCACAGAGGACACCAATTGTGTCTAGATACAAAGCCTCTAGCTGATATTACAGGACAGTGACTACTGCCTATTGGCAGAACAAGAAGAAACCACTGTGAAACTTACAAATCTAGTGTTCAGTAATGAAGTGCATCTTGCTGCTAGAAGGTCAAGCAAAGCAGGTGCTTTAAAAGTTATTTCCAGCCAATAGAGTGAAGGGAGGGGGCTGTACAGCCACCAAAGTAGCTGGTGGGACAAAAGGACAGAGGAACTACAAAATAAGGAGCTTTGTACAGGATGTGCAGCGAGGAAGAGCCTCTGCCCAAGATAACTTCATGATCCACTAATATTTGCTGGGGAAGAGACTATCACGATATAACAAGGTAAATCACACTGGCCAAAAAGTACAATTTCAGAACCTGAAATTCATTTTTTGGAAGTCTGTGCAGAGACCACTCTGCTGCTTTGGCCAATCTGGTGACAGCAGCCTGCCATTGGCAACAAACTATGCGTTAAGTGCCTAAACTTCTTTCACATTAACCAACACAATGAAAGTGCAGAAGTTCCACCAAACTTGAGTGAGAATCGGCACCGAGCTGCCTTGCCCAAAGAGAGGATTTCCGGAAGACACCAAGCTCCTCCTCCTCCTCCTACCAACTGGCGAGCAGGCAGCTCTGCTCTTGTTCCCAGTAAGGATGGAAACAGGAGAACGCCTTGCCATGCTAGCGCCGTTTCCACACATTTCCAGTTTTAAAGGTGCCAACTGTCTTTAGTGCTTTGGGGTGGAGGGGGTGGGGAGTTGAGGGATTTGTGGGACCCTAACGGCAGGGCTGCACCGCAGACAGGTTTGCACAGAACCCCGTCATCCCTCCCCTACTACAGATTTGACGGGAGAAGGAACATTTGAGGAAGGATTAAATTAATTCCATCATAAAGATGCTACGACAAAGCAGCCTGTCCCAGGTAACTCCAGGGTGGCTTCTTCAAGAATGGCTTTTGTTTTCCTTCTTGGTTGAAATGTACAAATTAGTGTCAGTTACACGGTTAGGGTGATTAGCAGTCAGCCTGCAGATCAACCTGCCCCAGCTAAGGTCACTGCTGCTGCTGTGGAAGCTGGGAGAAGAAAAGGGGAACTGAGCCTACCTAGAAAAGCCAAGTCTGTGCAACCTTCTCCCATTCCACACAGTGTCAGCTTAATTCTCCCTCAAAGAGGCAGCCACTAAGCAGGCAGGTATTATTTATAGAAGCCAGTCTGGGCCCCCACTCTTCTGAAGTGACCACAGAGCACGACTCTGCAGTTCTGTTGCACGAGAGAAAAACTGAACAAATCAATGCAAATGGGAAACATTAACAAAAAGAGGAAGATTGTCCAGAAGTCAAGTTTTGACCGAAGAGCCAAGGACATCAGCTCACTCCCCTGCCACTTCAGGCGCCTCGAGTCTCCGTCATTGGTCCATTCCTACGTCACCAACTCAGATTCTTTCAGAATTGGACCCAATTGGGTGCCTGGGGCGATTGGCTGGGAACTGTGCTGGGGAGAAGAAAGGAAGAGCAGTGTTAATGAGGAAAGTGGCAGCCTCTGGTGCTGGTTCAAGGGGCTGTTCTGGCCTCCAGGGCTCTGCCTCTCCCTCAGCAGCTGCTCCAATCCAAGGGAATGCTTGGCAAAGGAGGAGGCAAAGTTGCATTCCTAGGTCCAGGCTGCTTTAGGAAGAGGCATACGGTGGTATTCAATTGAGTTTTACTCCAAGCAGTCCCACTGAAATGAATGGACAGGGCTAAGGCCACTAATTTATATGGGTTTACTCTGAGTAAAACTTAGTTGAATGTCATCCATTAAATTCCAACAAAAACCTGTAGCACCCACCCATGTGCCCAAAGGGAGGAGGCTGGTTAGTTAGCTGACCTGGTTGTCTCTTAGTCTAGGAAGCAGTGAAATTGCCTTATTGTTTATTAAAGCTCTACAGTTTCTACTTAAGATTTTTTTAGAAGCTGGATTGCTTGCCAGTGTTTGTTAAATATATATCAGAGCAAGTAGATCTGGCTTTAACACTTCCAGGAGTGTCCTTCAGTTGCCTTGTAACCCATCTCTGGCATGTGCCCCTCTCATGATCTCCCTGGGCCAATGCCCCCCCCCCCCCCGTTTTCACAAGGGTTACCTGGATGCAGTGTTGAAGTCTCCCCAGAGGTCTGTGGTGGCTGGGACCACAGCAGGTGCAGGCACCTTTGAAACAGGAGGTGTTAAATCGAAGTCTAGCAGGATATCTGGGAGTCAAAAGAGGGTAATGCTTATTTATTAAACTTCTATAAAAGAACCTGCACAGGATTCCTATTGTGGTCTTTTTCCTAGCTCCTGATGAGGGCCATATATGGGAATGTAAATTGCCTCAATTCTCAGTAACCTGAGTGGAGAAAGAGCAATAGCCACACACACCCAACCCAACAACACTTTGGTTGGCAATTTGGGGGGGGGGAATCTGCATTGCTATTATGAGGGAAAATACTGTCACTTCTTGGGGCAACATCTAAAAAGGCACACAGGAACAGTGCACCACTGTGAAGGGGGACAACATCTGCTAGCAGCCAGACAAGGCTTTGCCTCTCATTTCCTGGTGCATGCAGAAGGTTTGCTTTTCTCCAGCTTTTACATGATGATCCAACATCCCATAGATCAAGTCTCTTGGCCCTCAGTAGCTGGTGATGATGTAAGGAGCAAGGTATTCAGAGAAACTGCAACTGCATCTATCTAGGAGCTGTAGCTCAGTGGCGTTGATTCTCAGGTAGGACTAGGAAAGACCCCTGCTTGGACCCAAGAAAAATCATTGTCAGTCAGCAGAGACAATATTGAGCTACATAAACATTGGCATAAAGGGCCTTCCTATGCTCATATGATTAGCTCCAAATGACAGCTATTCCAAGCAGAAATCAGAGAGGACACTATGGAGTAGTGAAATTCCCATAAGGTGGCAGGAATTTGTAAGAGTCACACAATTACACACCTTTTTTAAAAAAATCATTTACTACACTCAAAGTAGTTTACGTCCTGGTTCCCGAGCAGCCTTCCATCCAAACAGCTAACAATATCTGCTTTGATTAAGACACAGTATTGCACTACGTGCATTCAGACCATTCACTGGGTCTCCCCTCCCCAAATATAAACCAGCATCTTTCTTCCACATTAGCTTTGTTGGATATGGCTTTTTAAAAGGACACTTTGTAGAAATGACTGCTCTCCACTCCAGAGACCCAGACCTACCCATATCCTAGATCGGTGACCCATGTTATTTGATAGCAATCTTGCATCTGCCACCGACTGTACACACAGCAGGGAGTTACAACCAATTCTGGCTTCTTGGAACGTGTATTTGTATGATACGGCCAGGTGAGGAAATGTGCTTGCTACATGCACCTTTACAAACTCTGTGGCACTTACCTGCGTTGCCCACACTGCTGGACTTCAGCACCGGCGGCGGTGTGACATGATTGGAAATAGCAGTCGAGGAAGGAGGTGGCACGGGAGGAGGTACAATTTTGCCCCCAGGAGGTGGCGGGAGCAGGCTTAGTCCCCCTGACCCAGCTGGACGTGGCTTGGCTGACCCACTTTTCTTCGTTGGCATGTTCTGTGAAGAGAGGGACAGCATCAAGGCACACAACTCACACTAGCAGCAGCTTACCAGAGCACATCAAGAAATAAGACCTATGAGATCCTCACCCCAATGTTCAATTTAATTGTCTGTCCTTCCTTAAACCCTAAGTCAAGCTTGGGACGGCTGTCAATTTCCTGGGACTCCTTGGAGATTTCCGTCTCTTGTTTCACCCACCTACATTGTGGAGTGGGCAACAAAGACAAACAAATTAACAAAAGAGGAGGAAAGATTAATTGCAGAGATGAGGAAAAATGATTGCAAGGAAAAGCCCAACAAGGATTCTCTAGTAAGTACTCTGGCACTTTGGTTTCCTGCCCCATGAGTACTTGCCACTCCTTCAAATATGTTCCTATTTTACAGACATCTGCATCACATTTCCCCCCCAAAAGAGTACAGGGATGATTTACTTAAATTTGCTTTGTTTAATCCACACAATCCTATGCTTGGGTTAAGCCCACTTTCAGATCCAACATTCTAAGCTGTACACTTTACAAGCTCTTCATGCTAAAGAAGCCAGCTAATCCTAACAACCTCAACTAATACATTTGTCTGAATGGCGTCTGAATTTTTAATCAGGATACAAGAGTGTCAAGAGGCAAAGCAAAGTTCTGCTACTAGTATATTGCTGATAGATAATGAGGCGTCTGACTGAGCCTGCCCAGGGAAGGTGCTTCTGGAAGGACCAAGTAAAGTATCTTATTTCCTAAAGACTGTAGGGGCTGAGATCAGAAGGTCTGTATGAGAGAATATGCTCCAGCAAATATAAAAGTATAAATATAAAAGTATAAAAAATATAGAATATTTGCTGCCAAGGAGTGTGGTGGAGTCTCCTTCTTTGGAGGTCTTTAAGCAGAGGCTTGACAACCATATGTCAGGAGTGCTCTGATGGTGTTTCCTGCTTGGCAGGGGGTTGGACTTGATGGCCCTTGTGGTCTCTTCCAACTCCTTTATGGTTTTATGAAAAGGGCCAAGTTATTCAGTGACCTGAACTGGGCCCAGCAGCACACCAGAAGCCATGGCAGGATCAGCAATAGTTTAGTTTAATATATTCCTGGGGACCCACCTCAAATGGGTAGCTAAATTTTATGCTACTGAAGATTCCACCAATCTTAAAGGGCAGTCTCAATAGAGGATATTAGGCAATCTGAAAAGCAACAAGGCGGCAGAAAAGGTACCATCAAATGTTCTACTGGTGCTCAGCAGCTTCGACATTTTCTGTTAGCTCCTACTTAGCTTTCCAAGAAGGAAAGTGTCCTCCTTGAAGTGTGACTCTCTACAGCACCCCAGGGCCAAGGCTGCAACTCAGTAGCAGATCACATGCTTTAAATGTGACAACTGTATGCAAGTCTGGGCATCTCTGGTTAAAATGGAGGGCTGGAAAAGAGTCTCTCTGTCCTAAATCCTTGAAGGGGACTGTGCTGCAAGTCACAGTAGACCAGAATCTCTCAATCTTGGGTCCCTAGATATTGTTGGACTAAAACTCCCATCATTCCTAGCCAGTCAAGGATGATGATTGTCACTCAAGAACATCTGGGGAGCTTTTGAATAAACATTCACAATTTTTTTTACTGATAATAATCAGCTAAACAGTTTGAGGATCTATACAACTTTGTAACATGCAGAAAACAGCTTTATTAGCGAAACCCAAGACTGGAACTGAGGGAAGTCGGGAGGTGGGGTGGGTTCTGTGTGGAAGGGGGGAGGGGGGAGGGAGGGAAAATGGGGGGGGGGAATAAGGATGATATGTTTTTGGATAATATGTCTTGCTATAATTTTGAATAATTTTTTTTTAAAAAAAGAAAGAACATCTGGGGAGCCAAGGCTGAGAAACAGTGCAGTAGACAATAACAAACTGGATGGACCAGTCCTCGGGACTCAAATGTTCAGAGGGAAAGAAGTTACCAGAGAATCAAAGTCCCAGGGCACAGCGGAAAACTTACTTGAAGTGATCCTGCAAGGAAACATTGAAGTCAAACGCATCTCCCCGGTCTCCAAAGCCAATGCCAATGAAAGCGCTTCGCCCTGACAAGGGAGGTGGAGAAACCAGTCAGCAGAAGGGATGAGGACAAAGGTTCAGACCACTCATCCTTGCTACTAGACGGTCTTGGGAGAATCAGGCATGAGGGGGCACAGCAACACATCACCAGCATTTGCAAATATATTTGAAGCTATAGGCTGCCTTTTGCTAAGTTGTCCTTTCAGTGGGATCCCTTTTATCATGCCTCAATTTACAGCCTTAATATATTAAGCCAGAGAATTTCAACACAGACAAATTTGAGGGATCTCCATGTAGCAAGGAATTAACATCTGTACAAATATAAGAGGGACACCTAGCTTGCCAGTACTACATGTGAGAAGAATCTAGAGGGTCTTAGTAGACCACAAGCATAAAGCATCAAAAGTGTGATGGAGCAGCAAAAAAAGCTAATGCTATTCTAGGCTGTATCAACAGAAGTATACTGTCCAGTTCAAGGGAGGTAATAGTACCACTCTATTCTGCCTTATTCAGACCACACCTGGAATACTGTGTCCAGTTTTGGGCTCCACAATTTAAGAAGGATATTGACAAGCTAGAATGTTTGCAGAGGAGGGTGACCAAGGTGATTTTAGGCGTCTTATGAAGAATGGTTGAGGGAGCTGGGCATTGTAAGAGGAGATTGAGAGGCGATATGAGAGCCATCTTCAAATATCTAAATAATATCTAAATGGCTGTCACATGGAAGATGCAGCATGCTTGTTTTCTCCTGCTCTGGAGGGGGGGGGACCTGAACCAATGGCTTCAAGTTAAAAGAAAGGAGATTCCGGCCAAACATCAGGAATAATTTTCTGATGGTAAGAGCTCTTTGACAGTGGAATCGACTCCCTCAGAAGGTTGTGGACTCTCCATCTTTGGAGGTTTTAAAGGAGAATTTGGGTGATCGTCTGTTATGGATGCTTTAGCTGAGATTCCTGCATTGCAAGGGGTTGGACTAGATAACTCTCAGGGTCTCTTCCAACTCTACAATTCTATGATTGTAAGAAGAGTCATTTTGGATCATGCTTCCTAGGTGGCAACAGAAGGGAGCCTTAGGCCTAGGTTTGTTGGGCCCTATACAGTAGCTCAGGACTTGCCAACCTGGTGCCCTCCAGATGCTATTGGAGCATAACTCCTATAAGCTCCAGCCAATGGTCAGGGTGATGTAGACCTGTTGTAGGAGGGCATCAGATTGTTGTGCTCCCACTCCCAAGAACCACTTCATCATTCAGCCACACCACAGTTCAATTAGTAAAGGTAAAGGTACCCCTGCCCGTACGGGCCAGTCGTGTCCGACTCTAGGGTTGTGCGCCCATCTCACTTAAGAGGCCGGGAGCCAGCACTGTCCGGAGACACTTCCGGGTCACGTGGCCAGTGTGACGAAGCTGCTCTGGCAAGCCAGCCCCAGTGCCGCACACGGAAATGCCGTTTACCTTCCCGCTATAAAGCGGTACCTATTTATCTACTTGCACTTAAGAGTGCTTTCGAACTGCTAGGTGGGCAGGAGCTGGGACCGAAAGACGGGAGCTCACCCCGCCGCGGGGATTCGAACCGCCTACCATGCGATCGGCAAGCCCTAGGCGCTGAGGTTTTACCCACAGCGCCACCCGCATCCCATTTTGTTCAATTAAGGAGTAATAAATCCTTAATTCTCTCACCATTCCCATCCTGAATCCGGATGACAAAGTACCGACTGGAATCAGTCACAGTCTCCACCGCAATGCCAGGATATTGATCTATTGGAGCCTGAGCAAAAAGCTCCCCTAAGGATACAGAAGAAGAGCATCACTTTCAAGACCCAAACAGATTTATCAGTACAAGCAAACTAGAGACACTATATTCTTTGTTCAAAGGAACAACCAACTTATTCAGCATTAAACACCATGAAGCAGTCTTTATCATTTTCATAAAAATCAAAGAGTACAACACAGTAAATTGCTGCATTGTCAGTCACACAGTATCTGAAGACTTCCAAACATTTTGAGTTTGCTTTCAAATCATAATCTATCCAACACCAGTTACACTAGCTTTTACTGCTAAACCTTAGCTCACAAGATTAGATATTGCAAATAAATTTTAATTCTGCTCAGTGTGTGCATTTCATTAAGCCCATTTACTAATAGTCTTCTAGTACCAGGGGTTCACCATTTCCTTGGTTAATAGACTGTATTTTTCCATGTATAACACGGCCCCATGTATAAGAGGACCACTATTTTTGGGAGCCTAAAATGAGGAAATTAAAAAATTAAGTTGTTGAGCTATTTTTGGCAAATTGCAAAAACAGTTGTTGAGCTGAACTATTGAGCTGTATAAACAACCCCCAATTTATCACTAAAATTTTTCAGAAAAAAGGGTCTTATACATGGAAAAATACAGTACTTCACTCCCAAAATGATTATGAAAATCAACACATGTAGATTTTGCTTAGGTCAGAGCTTTAATGCTTACATATCTCATTTTCAAGAAACAATTCCTGGCATGCCTGAACGGGTGCGGTTTGCAATTTGCACACAATAAAAAACATTACATATTTGAGAAAAATGCTACATTCTCTGCCACCTTGAATTACAACATGGATTCTAATGGCATCTTCCTCAACTCTGATTAAACATGAGTAACAAAGTGATAAAGGTACCCCTGACCATTAGGTCCAGTCGCGGCCGACTCTGGGGTTGCGGCGCTCATCTCACTTTACTGGCCAAGGGAGCTTCCGGGTCATGTGGCCAGCAGAACTAAGCCGCTTGTGGCGAACCAGAGCAGCGCACGGAAACACTGTTTACCTTCCTGCCAGAGCGGTACCTATTTATCTACTTGCACTTTGATGTGTTTTCGAACTGCTAGGTTGGCAGGAGCAGGGACTGAGCAACGGGAGCTCGCCCCGTTTCGGGGATTCGAACCGCCGACCTTCTGATCGGCAGGCCCTAGGCTCAGTGGTTTAGACCACAGCGCCAATTGTGCATAAAAACTGTGTCGAGATATGGATGTTAATGACTGATCTTGCTTTTGGGTGACAGTCAAGTAAGTTTTCCTCAGAGCAGACCAACTGAAATTAATAAACCCAGCTTAGCCATGTGGATTCATGTTAATGGGTCCACTCTGAGTAAGACTGAGTTGACTATCACTTAGCCTGTAGCTGATCATCATCTCTGCTTGTTTTGCCTTACATCTGTTTTGGTTACAATTGTAATATGCCCAAGTGTGCACACTGCAATCATAACTAGCACAGCTAAGGATACAAAAGCCCCATGGATCATCTAAACTAACATACAACAGAGGGCTTAACACCACAGGGCGGGCGTGGAGAACCTTTGGCTCTCCAGCTGTTGCTGAACTACAATTCTCATCTGCCCTGGCTACTGGCCAGGCTAAGGCTTGCCAAGGCGGATGGATCTTGTAGATCAGCATATCTGGAGGGGTCAAAGGTTCCCCAACACTGAAACAGAGGCTGGGGGGGGGGGCAAATACAACAGAACAGAGTGATCAGCAGCAACAAAAATTTAGGGCAGAAAATTTTCATAAGACAAAGCTAACTCCTCCAAGGAGAAGGGAACATGTTTTGATGAAAACACACTATCAGTAATATCGCCTTCCTGTATGTAATTCTGTCTAACGTACGCATTGTTAAAACAAAACAAATTCCTTCCAGTAGCACCTTAAAGACCAACTAAGTCAGTTCTTGGTATGAGCTTTCGTGTGCATGCACACTTCTTCAGATACACTGAAACAGAAGTTTCCAGACCCTTCTATATAGTGAGAAGGTGGGGAGGGGTATTACTCAGAAGGGTGGTGGGAATGGGTGATTGGCAGATAGCTGTGATGAGCCTGTTGACGACTCTTAATGACTGCAATAGGTCTTACAGGAAAAAGCAAGGGGTGAAAAGGTGAAAAATGGCTTTGTCATGTATAATGAGATAAGAATCCAAGGTCTTTGTTCAGACCAGGTTTCTCCATGGTTTTAAGTTTGGTGATAAGTTGTAATTCAGCAGCTTCTCTTTCCAGTCTATTTCTGAAATTCCTTTGTAGTAAAACAGCTACTTTGAGATCTTGTATAGAATGTCCTGGGAGATTGAAGTGTTCTCCTACTGGTTTCTCTGTCTTGTGATTCCTGATGTCCGATTTATGTCCGTTTATTCTTTGGCGTAAGGTCTGGCCTGTTTGTCCAATATAGAGAGCTGAAGGACACTGTTGGCATTAAGGTGCTACTGGAAGGAATTTGTTTTGTTTTGACTATGGCAGACCAACACGGCTACCTATCTGTAACTGTACGCATTGTTGCAAAGCAATCACCCCCCCCTCGAATAAACGTTAGCCAATGAATGCATTCCTATGTATACTTTTCCCTGGTATATGCATTTTTGTACACATTACTTGGCTAGAAAGCTGCTCTGCAAAATTTGGAGAAGTGCAACCAGCAACCACAGAGCCGTTATGTATTGACACACTTTTCCATAGATTTAGTATGTAGGCAAACCTCCCCACGCTAATCATGTGGCAAGTTGACCGTCTGTATTCCCCACAACATATTTAAGAGCAGAACTAATCTGAAGCAACACCAAGTGAGGTGCTACATAAAAAACCATGCAGGGCAATATCACCTACAGGAGTGAAGACAAAGGAAAATGACGCTGAACTGGATATGTACACACTGACAGAAATTAAGTGGAGCAGTCTCATGACAGAGAAGTCCAAGAAGTATTTGAATCCACCCCAACCAGAGCACAGAACCTGGGCAACCACGACTTCAGGACTACATAATGCCCACCCTGTGATTTCCTCACCTGAAACTTTGTCCTCTAGTTTTATATATGCAACTTTGCCTTTAGAGGTAATGCGGAGGCGTCCTGTCCAGTCCGGCTGGTCCAGTTTCCAGTCAGAAGCCCTGCAGGGTAAACAAACAGGGAGAAATTCGCTGAGAAGAAACCCCCGCCAGCTGCCCACGCCCTGTGGGCTTCCCCTGCTGATTTCACCACAATCCTGGGTCACGGCAGATTTAGCTTAACTTCCCTTGCAGCCAAGGGCACAAGCAGCATTTATATCTTTAGATGCTCCAGGACAGAATGCGGCCACAGAGTATCCCACCTTGTTCCTTCACCATCAATATTATCCACCCTGCTTCTCAGCCTGCTGCTGAACAGAATTCATAATTAGGATGAAAGCTATTATGATTGTTGTTGTTGTTTTGAGGCTACTCTTATTTCAATAGGAACTAACTGCACCATCACCAACACAATGTTTATACAGGAACTAAAAGCTACATGTAGCACAAAAGGAAAAGGAGACTGACCTTGCCTGCTCAAAGTGGAATGTAGACAAAAACAAAGAAGGGGAAACACCTTGTGGAAAGATGATACTACCATAAGGACATAGGAAGAGCCAGCGTCACATACTCACAGCGGCTGAACAGCTGTCCGTGCAAAGCCAGCAAGCGGGATTTGAGCACAAGAGGAGTCCTCTCCCCTGCAGTGGTTTCCAGCAACTGGGACTCAGAATCATTGCTTCCTCCAACTGTAGAGGCAGAGCAGAGCCATCCTGGCCAGGAGCCAGCGACAGCCCACTCCTTCGTCCTTTTTTAAAGCCACCCAAGCTAGTGGCAGTGACTGCCTTCTGTGGGAGCGAGTGCCATAGTTTAACTATGCGCTATGTGAAGAAGTATCACAAGAAAGTGTTGCGAGTAACCTCAGATCCCCACTCAGCGGCCGACCTTGGGCCAGGCTAGCATCTCTCTGGCTAATCCAACTCACTGATATTTATCTGTGGGACCACCATGACTCACATGAGCCCACACCTGCCGAGATCAAAGGTGGCCATACAACACGTTCTATCTATAGAGAAAAGGTGGTGGAGGTCCCGTATGGTGGAGGTCCTTCTGTATGGATACATCAATTATGTGCAATTCCTGTAGGCTCACCCTTCTAGATCTGAGGTATTAAGAGCATATTGGCATGCTTTGATGTTTTATTGGTATTTTGATCATGAGCTACTTGGGTTCGGCTGTACATTTTAACAGTGTAGTGGTGGCGCTTTGGTCTAAACCAGTGTTTCCCAACCTTGGGCCTCCAGCTGTTTTTGAACTACAATTCCCATCATCCCTGACCACTGGTCTTGCTAGCTAGGGATGATGGGAGTTGTAGTCCAAAAACAGCTGGAGGCCCAAGGTTGGGAAACACTGGTCTAAACACTGAGCCTCTTGGGCTTGCCAATTAGAGGGTTGGAGGTTTGAATCTGCTTTACAGTGGTGAGCTCCCATTGCTCTGTCCCAGCTTCTGCCAACCTAGCAGTTCAAAAGCATACCAGTGCAAGTAGATAAATAGGTACTGCTGCGGTGGGAAGATAAACGACATTTATGTGCACTCTGGCTTCTGTCACAGTGCCGCGTTGCGCCAGAAGTGGTTTAGTCATGCTGGCCACATGACCCAGAAAGCTGTCTGTGGACAAACACCAGATCCTTCGGCCTGAAGCGAGATGAGCACCACATGACATAGCTGCCTTTGAATGGATTTAACCATTCAGGGGTCCTTTACCTTTTACCTACCTACATTTTAACAGTATTTTTTTCCACACAATGAGGTCAATATGCCCCAGAGACAAACCTACAGAGAATCTGAAGTTGTTGTTGTTGTTGTTTAAACTACCCCACCCATCTAGCTGGGTTTCCCCAGCCACTCTGGGCAGCTCCCAACAGAATATTAAAAACACGATAAAATATCAAATATTAAAAACTTCCATAAACATGTGAGACAGTGTGAAACAGTCTCTTCACAGATACAACTGTGGCCTTCCCAGAAAGATTTCTCTGAATACACACTTTCAAACCACTTCCAGGAGTCTGTGACATCTGAAAAGGAACTGAGCCACCCACCAGTCTCATCTTAAACAGTCAGTCCTCAAAAGCATTGAAAAAATGCTCAACTGCTGAGCTGACCTTTGAAAAGCTTTCAAATCTAACAAGGTTCTTCTGTAGGCAACAGCTTTCAAAAAAGAAATATCAGCTAGCATAGTCTCCTGTGTGACCAGGCAGGATTCCTTTTCATCTGGATGCTCAGGGTTTCCTGAGGAGGTTGTGAAATTGGCTCAGTAGGCAGATGCAGACTTCAAAACTTTTACAAGCAATGGCCAAGGACATGTAGTAAACTTTTAGTGGAGCAAATCTGTTTGGTGAAGAAATGCAAAAGTTTCCAAGGAATCTGAAACCATGGGTGGATTTTCCTCATGCTTGGGGGACAGAGGGGTGGAACTTTTTGGAAATAGCGCAAATGTGCAATTCTCATTTTCTTGAAAACTCAACTTTCTCTACTGATAATGAAAATGTATATAACCTGGAATTTATAATTGGGTATTTGATATATCTATGAGATTTAAAATCAGTAATACATTTGTGTCCCCCCCCCAAAATTTTTTTTTTACAAATATATCAGTGTTAGAGATGGGATCCTAAAGGGTATCTGAGTTTTAGACCACTAGAAAGGCAGGGACTGTGAGGCAGGGATGATGTTTGAAAGTGATACCAACCAAAATGTAATCAACTAAACAATGTTTTATTTTGAAGTGTGATCCAATCATTGAAATGTTTTAATTGCTTTTCATTTAGTGGATATATATTATTTGTATTTTAACTTATTGAACACTGCTTTGGTAGGTTTTGACTGTGAAGCTGTTTATAAATCTGCAAATAAAATTAAGTACTGGGGCTCAGAAACAGAACACTGACCTCTCCAGTTTTGTGCAGAAAAAGAGTACTGTATATTGAAAGAAAAGGCCCAGGAAATAAACGCACCTATAATGTAATTAAGAAGTAGTGTAAGTAATTGTGAGCGAGCGCCATTGAAATAACTATGAATTGCATGTAAGAGTAAGTGCAGAGTGGGTAACAGTACAGAGAGTTGGCTATCCTGGCCCCAAATGTATTTACATCCTGGTCTATATCAGTAAATGGCATATCCTTGAGAATACTACTAACATGACTCACTTTTATTTTCCCCCAATTACCCTGGAGGATTCACAGTTCCTGATTCTGAACTTCTACTATGGGATTCATTCCAGAGGCATTTCAGCCCTGAATTTGGGGAGATGCAGAGCCTAATGGAAGCCACACTAATGGAAATCAATGACTCCTCTGATTGCTCTGCTCCTTGAACAAGTAACTGGGCTCCAAACCATTTTAAACTAACAGTGTGTGCCTACGCAGGGAGATGTCAGCAGAAAAACAAGTGTAATTGCTTAGCAGTTATCCACGTTCCCTTCCTCTCTGCTCATCTAAGCAGCGTGGTCAGTGCTGATGCACAATCTGGAAGATAATCCAGCTCCCTTTGTGACTGTTAGTGACGAGAGGAAAAGGGGAAGAGTGGATTTGTCACTAATGAGAACCGGGATAGGATGACTCAGAGAACACACGTACCACAAAGGAACAGAGATGGGGGAAGGGGAAAGAGAAGGGAAGAGAGGATTACAGAAGAAAATGAAGTTCCAGAAGCCAACACCAGCAGAAATCCACCTGTGCAGCTAAACACTGAACAGTGGAGCAGCAAGTCTGAGGAAGCAATGCTCTCCATTTTAACATCCCAGTGGGAATGACACACACAGAGACCCAGCAGATGTCACACAACTCCCTTTTGCGCTCCTACAAGGGGAAACATCGCAACAGAGGAAAGGTTGCCTGTCAGATGAAGACTGATGAGCAGAGGCTCCCAAATGAGGGGCAAACCAAGGGAAATCCATGCAGCAGAGCTTCTCCTGAACTGGGAAGAATTGGACTCGATGGCCCTTGTGGTCTCTTCCAACTCTATGATTCTAACCCCAGGGGTTCAGCCGCAAAGAACTACGACAGGCCTTTCAATTTAAAAACATTAATAACAATGTGTTTGTCTGCTTTTAATGTTTACTGATTTTACAGGTCTTAAAAAAATATAAATGCATTTTATATAAATGCACACGATTTTAATGTCAGCCTTTCTGGTGTCATTAAAAGAATGAGTTAAGCGTCATTTAAAAGCAGGGCGTGTAAAGTGTGGAACCGAGGAACCAAAAAAGGGCCGCTACATCTCCAAGGGAGGAGGCGGAGGCGGAGGCGGAGGCCCCAGGCCAGCAGGTGCAGGCCAGCAGCAACGGATCAGGACCGCCTTACGTAAGAGGCTCCCCCCGAAGTTGCACCGGGTCGCCATTTACTCCCTGAGTAAACGGCCCACTGCCACTTAGAGAAGCCTGCAGAGAAGGCTGTGCGGTTGCTGCTCCTGCTGTCATGGTTGCTATTAACGTAAAATGAGGAGGAAAATTAAAATGCGTTTTTTTTTAATAAAATAAAAACCCTCAAATGAATTCCAGCCTCCGCCACCCTGCAAGCTCTGATCGTCGTCTCTCTCTCTCTCTCTCTCTCTCTCTCTGCATGTCTCATCTAGATATAGTAGAGAAACAGGCGGACGTCTGCGCTGAATGAATGCCGGGCCCTGCGAGGGAGGGCGCCTGACCCCCAGCTCCGCGTGGGAACCCGTGCGCCCCCCGACGCGCGTGCCCGAGGGGAGCATTTGGCGGCCCCGCAGCCTCCCGGCCCGCCTCCCCCTCCCGCCCGCCCGGCCCGGCCCGCCTCTCCTGCCTGTATCCCCGGTTCGAGGCCCGCGGCGGGATCCTGTAGACGCTGATGTCGGGCTTCACGCACAGCACCGACTCGTACTCCGCCTCGGGCGCCGCCGCCGCCGCCGCCGCCGCCGCCATCCTCGCCGCGACTCGGGGACGCGGAGCCGGAGGGAGGGCGGCCGGCAGCCCAGCGCCGCCTTTGATTGGGGCAGCGGCGCGGGCGAGGGGACGCGGCCTATCACGTTCGCCGAAGCCCGGGCGGGCGCCATCTTAACCCCGGGCGCCCTCTTACGCAACCAGGCCGGCCATATTGCGCAGTCACGACCCACCCGCCGAGGGGCGCCATCTTGGATTTCTGCGCGCGGGGGGCGGGGCGAGGTTCGGCCGCCTGGCGGCGTAGACTTATCGAGGTAGAGTCGCTTAAGTCGCCAACTCCCGGGTTCTTTAAAGATCTTTCTCCCCACCTCGGCGAGATGTTCCAGAATTGCACCCCTTCGACAGACCGGCCCCCTTCCAGCGCCGCGTCGTCCACCTGCCCCCTCCGCAGCACTGGCGCGGCCTCCCCAGCCCGGGCTGCTGCATCCCGGCTGAGGGGCATCTCCGGCGGGTGGGTCTTCGCTGCAACCAGGGGGCTGCTCTGCAGGCGACATTTCCCCAGCTCCTCTGAACTGCACCATTTACAAATCACGCAATATTGAGATAAGAAGCTATATTGGCATTTTAAAAAAAGCTTTACAACTTTTTTTAAAAAAACCCCACACATTTTTTCACCCAAATAAGCCTGGGTTCTTTTTGCTGCTGCCTTTTGCTTTGGGGAGGGCGCGTTGCGATTCAGTCACAATTGTGTGTGAAAATCCTGGGTATATGCCTCTCTCTATTTTTTCTTTTTTTACAAGGGGGGGGCGAAAGGAACCAAAAAGCTCTGCCTGCAGTCCCTTGTATGCGTTTCTCTATTTTCTTATCTCTGCGTCTTTCGACTCGGCGGCGGCGATTAGGTTGGGCTGCTGAAGTCGCGCCGGGAGCCATCTTTCGCCCGGGCAGCCAAGTTTCGGGCTCAGAGAGAGAAGCCGCTTAGAACGAACCCCGATTGGGAGAGGCTGGACCCCAGTTTTTTAAGTTTTCCCGAGAAGAAACTGAGAGCTGCCCTTGGAAAATAAGGAAGTTCAAGATTTCAGCCTGGCTGTGCTTGTTCTCCCTGAGCCCCCCAACCTTTTACCTGCCCCGACCCCCTCCGCACACGACGCGTGCCACTCTCGGGCAGCCGGGCGTATCTCTCTAAAAACGTTTAATTACATCACCATCATACTATTTCCACCCACCCCAATAAAAAGCTAGCATTATAAATCGGAAGGATTCCCTTTTCTTTGCTGCCGCCTGGATTTTCATCAGAAAAACCTCACTTCAGAAGGAACCTGAGAGTTTCACCCCCAGAGTTTCTGTCTCTAACAGAGTATTATTGCTTCTATAAAAATATCAAACCAAAGTGGTGGTTTTGAGTTTCAGTCATTGGCAGGTGGGATTGGACTTGTCTGTATCACTAAACTATTGCATAAAATACTGTGTATGCCTTTCATTTCCAAATAAGGGTAATTGCATAGTGACCAACACCACATCTGTGAGCTTCTCTGCATATTATTTCGTGTTTTAGCTAATATCATTTGAACTCCTGTTAACATTCAGCTATGTGTGTGGAAATTGGCTCTATCTTACTCCAAAAACAACCAAGAAGTATGCCACAAATAGTTTAAATGCTATTTTTATTGTGTTTTAACAGATGTGACCAACATAACAGTTTTCTCTAGAAGTATAGTTTAAGTGGGGAGGAACCCCCAGGGAATTTTTTACCCCCAACAGTTTGTCTTCTGTGGACAATCTGGACTCCAAGTTTTTTCGGGGGGGGGCACTTATTTGTTTGCAGGCGGGTCTTCTGCCTATCATGATAATGGTGGCAGCGGCAGCAGCAGCAGTGAGCAGAATTTTGAGCCACCCGCTCGAATTTAACAGTTCTGCAATCCTAATTGTGCCAAGCCCATTCCCAACACACACACACACACCGTGTCCAGGGCAGGAGCAGCATAATTCAGATTGTGAGTTCAAGCTGATGGCCCACATCATTGATGAATCATCCATCCCCTTTCTGAGACAGGCAGCCTCCCCTTTTGCTGGCAGCACCGATGGCTGAGCAGCACTGCAGAACACAGCTGTGCACCCAGACTCTCGGTGTCACTCACTGTCTTAATTAAGCCACTCCTGACCTTTGCACATTGAGTCTAGGGGTGGCATCATTAAGATGGCGGTGCATGAGCACATGGGCTGGAGCTATACTTAGCACCACTACCAGGTTGCTCCCCACCCACCCAAGGCCTGCCTGACAGGCCAGCCAGGCTGGCAGCATCTCTTCAGTAGCAGCAGGGAACCTGCGTGGCCCTGCAGATGATGCTGGACTCCCAACTCCCAGCAGCCCTTGCCAGCGTGGCCAGTGGTCAAGAGTAGGGGAGTTGTAGCCCAGCCCACAGGTTAGCCATCCCTGCATTAGGGACTGCAGATGCATGTTTTAGGATGCACACTTTCGTTGGGGGACAGGGGACAAGGTTGGCCAAGCCTGATGAGTCTTCCTGCCCCCGCCGTATGCACACAAACCCGTCCAAACTCCCTCCCAGTAATCATTTCAGGGTTAAGACTGGCAACTTGGGTTTCTGTTTTGTTTCTTTAAATGGGAGTGGAAACCAGACTGTGGTTATCTCCCAAGAGACCTCTCTGCATTTCAAAACTAAAGCAGAACTAAAGCTGCCTTTCATTAAGTCCATCATTACTGAGCCTTCACATGGAGGAATACAGTGGTACCTCAGGTTACAGACGCTTCAGGCTACAGACTCCGCTAACCCAGAAATAGTACCTCGGGTTAAGAACTTTGCTTCAGGATGAGAACAGAAATCGCATGGTGGCAGTGGGAGGCCCCATTTGCTAAAGTGGCACATCAGGTTAAGAACAGTTTCAGGTTAAGAACGGACCTCCAGAATGAATTAAGTTCTTAACCTGAGGTACCACTATACCTGATAAGCTTCCCTGAAAGACAGTAGGGAAATCACTCATATTACTTATTGAATATGATGAATGGTTTCTTATTAAGATTCATTCCAAACCACGTTCTGACCTGGCTTTTGGGTGAAAACAGACTTGCAACAGACCCTGGTGGATAATGTGTGCTGGGGACTAGGGTGGTGACCATTATGTCCCCACCTGTCCAGCCTAGGTGATACAGAATGACAGTGACTCCAATCCTTCCTTGTTGGTTGGTCTCAGGTGGTGCTGGGTGACTTCTATTCCACCCCATGGTCTCTTCATGGATAAGGGTCCCATCTTATCTATGATCCATCATGCTCTTCAGCATCTAAACAAAGCCAACCAGAGGTTTAGGCAGCGATGTCACCAATATGCAGATGACAGACAGCTCTACCTCTCTTTTTTGCCTAAATCGCCCATGAATGTTGTGGACCACATGAACTGGGTGCCTGAGATGGATGAAAAAGAAGCTGAAATTTAAGCTGGGTAAAAACAGGTTTTGACAGTTGGGACGGTGGCTACTCTGGATTGAGCTCTTATACAGGAACACCTTCTAGCATCTTAGACTTTATACCAGCTGCGAACCTAATTAGAGTGGCTAGGACAGGATAGGAACCTCCAAGTTAAGACTGCTATTGTGCCCTATCATGTAGGGCTACCTATGAAACTACAGCTAGTGCAAAATGCAGTTACTCAGATGCGAACAAAACCAGGACACCTGAACATGGGACACCATTTTTTGCACCAACTGAACTGGTTACCAATAATTATTATTATTATCTTATTTAAACCCCAGGTTAACTTAAAGGCCACCTTTACTTGTATGATGCTGCCCATATGCCACTACGGAGGACCTGCTCTTGTACCTCCTTACTGAGAAAATTGGTTAGGCTAGAGAGTGTGAGAGAGAGCAGGGCTTTCTTGGTGGTGGCCCCAGTAATGGAACTCCTTTCTGTTAACCTACACTTTGCCCTTTCAGTCTAAGCCTTTAGAAGGAACTTGAAAGCACAACTCTTTTCAACTGACTTTCTTTGAGGGCACAAATGGCTTCTGCGATTCAAAGAAGTGTTTTGTTTCATTTTCAGATGGCACCTGCGTCCTTCTAAGTTACACACATTGCATCTTATGTATATTGCTTTGTGAGGGCTTGGCCTTAAAGGGCACCTTATAAATGCTTCCAATGATGAAATAAATAACTTCATCTCGTTTAAAAATGGGCTTTTGAAGTGCATTTATTCCAAGCAAGTTCTGATGTTCTGCCATTTAAGCTATATGGCTGAAGGGAAGGGCACCCTTTCTCCAGATTGATCTCTGCTGTTTTGCCTTAAAAACAAAATTAAAATGCTCTTAAAAGTTTGCTCAGCCTTATGTGGGGACTCTCCTAATCAGAACAATCAAGAAAATGAACTAGCATGCTCTCCCTGTAAAAGTGATTAGAAGTGCAATCTGCAACTTCCTGTCCAGAGCTGCCTTTTCTTCTTCCCCTATTCTTGACCCAGTCGGACAGAAGGAGCTGGTGACCAAAGACTGCGGCAGCAGCAGCAGAAACTACTGTGGAGCCAGTCCTACAGCAAAGGTAGGCGTTAGCTGGGGCAGGAGATTGGGGTTGAGGGCTCCTATATGAGACATATAAGCTTATAGCCAGGATTTGGAGAGGGAAAATAGAAAGTATTGAGTGGGGTGGATGGGGAGAAAAGCAATTCATCATTTTTATGAATTATTCGCAGTTGGGGAGCTCTGTCCAGAATAAGACAGATCTTATCTAGGAGTTTGCTCACTTTTTTGAAAAATCTGAAGAAGGGAGAGCTGCTAAGGAAAGCAAAAAGCCACCAAATGCCCCCCCCCCTCTCCTAATAAAAACCAATAAGGATCGAGTTTCCAAAGGGGTAGCTGTGCTTGCTGTTTTTGCTCCAGCAAAAGAGCCACTTTAAAGACTAACAAAAGTATGCTGGTATAAGCATTCATGGACTACAGTTCACTTCATCAAATGCATGGTATGGTTATCTGTGGAATCAGACTATAGCCCATGAAAGTTGATGCCCAGACAAATGTGTCAGCCTTTAAGGTGCCACAAGACTCTTTGTTTTTAATAAAAATCAGTGACTTACAATGCACAGGCTTATATTGTGTGAGACATACTCTGGAAACTAAAACTGCTATATCAGGGACTACAAATCATGACCCCTCTTGTCAACTCACTTTTTAATCATTAAAACAGTGTGCCTTGTTACTATTATAGTGTAGTTGCAATATTTTGTCTGATACTGTCTGCGTACTAAAAATGTAATAAAATAAGGGTGTGGATGCACAGCCCTAATAACCACACAATCATTGACTATGGATATGTGCCCTGCTTCAACGACTGCAGTTTTAATAGGTCCATAGTGCTAAAAAAAGAGTAGTCCCCAGACCTGTAAGACAAGGAAACTCTTAAATTTCTGAAGAAATCCAGATTCTGAGCCCTCACAGTTGTGAATAAATATAACAAATGGTTACAAGAGTGCTACTGTCAAAACTCATAAGCAACCAAATGGTCTGTACATATTCTTTTTTTATATATTCCATCATGTTTGGGGTGGGGCTTTCATTATTACTGACCACAATTGCCACTGCTGCATGGCTGACACATTGGTTATACTGTAATTGCAACATCGCACACGTCATAAAAATATACAAGAGACAAAAATGCTGTCCACTCACAAATTTTCCCCTACCACAAAGGGAACCACATCATTTGCAATGAGAAAAAAAAGGAACCAAGCTCAAGTCATTATAGAAAAGGATTTATACACTGAACCACCACCACCAAGCCTTTCACTAGGATTATCATAGCAAGCAGGTGGAACTGACCATTAGAAGTACACCCTGGGGGCAAGGGGAAGCCCCTGTCTCACTGGAGCTTAATGTAATTTCCTGAGACTGCTGCTGCTGCATGGATGGGGAGCATATCCAATTCCCTTGCACTGGGCTTCTTTAAAGTTCTGACTAATGCAGACATGGTTACTGATCCCTCGAGTTGGGGCAAATGCATTGGCAACCCCACTCCTTATCCTGGTGATGTGCATCCATGTAAGCAAGCGGAACAGGACAGTGCAGAACTAGCCAGACCACAGAGGTCCTTGATCCTATAGAGATAAGTTTGTTCCAAGAGTATAGAAAAAGCCAGGCCCACATTGAGATGGGAAGGTGGCTGCCTCGATTTCTAGACATCATTAAAGAGTGGCAACAGGCAAAATAGTATTATTTAATTAATGTGTGTGTACACCTGCAGAGGCAGTGGAGCCACTTGGATTTTATGGCACAGGGCAAAGATGTCTTTTGCTGCACCCATGAAGCAGGGAAGAGCCCTCGTGTTCTTTAATCCTGTACAAGGAATAAGGGGTAAAGCGAAGAAGGCTGAGATTGCTTAGCACAAAAAATCTCCAGGGTGGCCACTAGTTTTGTCACCATTTTGTGAGAGAGATTAAATCACATACCAGAAATTTAGGTTTGCACAATTGCAACTGGGGTGCCATTAATTCACTTCTTTGAAAAAAGAAACCTGGACATTTCCCAGTTAGGAAAGTGACAGACACTAAAAGTTTGGGATAACCATTGATTCATGGAAGTTGTGCAACATCCCCATAAAAAAATTAGAACAGAATTCCACCCACCACCCAATTACTGGAGAACAGGAAGACAACCATTCCCACTTATTAGGGTATAATTAAATGAATTATACAAGAGGACACCAACCTGTTGGTCAAGGGCCTTCCACAAGTTTTGGGTTCCTGCCCCTTGTGGTCCCACCCTCTCATCCTCCAGGTGTTAACATCATCTGAGTTTGCACACTTTTTCTTGATTTTCCATGAAGTGCAGCAATACAAAAAAGGGCTTATTTTGACCTTACCTGCCAAATGAATCTCACTGCATACAAGCAACAAACCAAGAGTTAAAGCTTTCCCTGGACTGCACTATTTTAGGCTGCAGGTGAAGGGTTGAATATTTGAGTTCTCTCCCATCTTAAAGAAATTCACCTTCCTGCATGAAGGAAATGCTTCCACCAGTAGCCTGAAGCAGTTTAGCCCCCCAAAATATCTTGCTACTGTACTTGACTCTGCTGAACGTATGAACTATCCCTAGCAGGGTTAACCCCAGATACGTTGCTGCTTGAAGTGGAACATCTAAGCACCACTCCTTCCCACTAATAAACAAACAGGAGGCGTAAGTCACTAGGAAGTTCTTCTCCACAAGTGTGAATAAAATAAATGGGAGCGATGCAAAGCTCCCATGCATCTCAGCAGCAGCTTGTGCTGGATATTTTCCCACTGACTGTGGCCTGATCTCTGAGGCTGCAAACTCTCCTCATTTAGAACAGCATCTAAGAACTTTGGCTTGTTTGCATTTTTCAGGCTTTTCCTCCTTTCTTTTCTTTTTTAAAGAACATGCCTCCATTCATGGCTAATGAGAGTTTCTACGAATCTGAGGACTCCTTCACATTACAACATATTGGATCTCTGCTCATCTTCTCCATCACCTTTCTCCTGGGCCTCCCCGGAAATGGCTTGGTAATCTGGGTCGTTGCTCTGAAAATGAAGCGAACGGTGAACACGGTTTGGTTTCTGCACCTTGCCGTGGCTGACTTTGTGTGCTGCCTCTCCCTGCCTTTCTCCATTGTCCACCTGGCGCTGCATCAGCAGTGGCCTTTCGGGTGGTTTTTCTGCAAGATTATCCCGTCTGCCATCATCTTCAACATGTTCGCCAGTGTCTTCCTCCTCACCACCATCAGCATCGACAGGTGTCTTGTGGTGATGAAGCCTGTCTGGTGTCAGAATCACCGGACAGTAAGGTTCGCATCCGTGGTTTGTGGTGTTACCTGGTTCCTAGCTTTCATTATGTGTTTTCCTGCTTTCTTCTATCGCGAAATCTCCATTGATGAATCGGGCAATGCCAGGTGTGTCTACAATTGGCACGGTGAGGAATATGAGGAAGGATGGCCAGATTATTTGTTTCCCAGCAACGAAGAGTTTTCTAGTCAACGTCCTACCTTTGTGGCTAGTAGCTATGAAGATATTTTCACAGACGGAATTTTGGATGTGTATTCTGAGTACCATATTCTTAATACAGACAAAAGCAAGGCTTGGTATTCCAGCACACCAAGCACTCTTGGCACTAATAGAGATACAGATTCATTGACGGTGGAAGTCACCAGCCCAAAATACGTGTCACACGAATCTTCCTACCCAGCTACTGCCATATCCAATGTTATTTATTCCGATCTTCCCGACTATTTTCTTTTTGGCAATTACTCGGGCAACCTCCCGATTAGCAATGACTCAATGGCAATGCCCTTTTATGATGAGCTGCCAAGCGTTCTTGTGTCCATTACTGTCACCCGAAGCATCTTTGGTTTTCTCCTCCCCTTCGGACTCATGGCTGCCTGCTATGTCCTTATTGCCCTCAAGATGCTCAGAAACCAATTTGCAAAGTCCCGTGTGAAGGCTTTGCGGGTGATCCTGCTTGTGATAGTCACTTTCTTTCTCTGTTGGGCTCCCTATCATGTCATTGGGGTGCTGTATCTCCTGGCTAACCCCAGCACAGCACTTTATGAAACACTGGCTTTGTGGAACCATGTTTCCACAGCATTGGCCTATGCCAACAGCTGCATCAACCCACTTCTTTATGTGTTTGTGGGGAAAAAATTCAGGGAAAAAGCACGCCAGACAGTGCAAGGGATTTTGGAAGGGGCGTTCAGTGAGGAAGGAACATGCTCCACTGCCTTCTCCCAGGAAAGAAGCAAGTCTACAGTTGACCATGATATTGATGTTTCCGCCCTCTAAAACGGAGCTTCCAGGCAACTAAACTGTCCTTGCTACTGTGGATTCTTGATTGGCACAGATGTGGCCACTTTGAATTAGTATCTGGAGCTCTTGCATATGCAGCAAGCAGCCACACCGTGTGAATCCCCTTTGTGCTGCGGTGTGAGGGGGTCAAGTGAAGTTCTGGGTTACACCATAGAAGGGAGACAGGGACAACTGCCTATCTTTGCAACATGTGTGGTGGTGGTGGTATTCAAATTTGTCAAAAATTTTCTAGCACTGCAAATGTGCCCTACAGTATTACTTGACTTGTTATATATATTTTTTCCCTGTTGATGAAAGGAAGTAGCATAGCCATGTATGACGAGCCAGAATAAGCTTTAGCGGTGGCACAGAAATCTTGCAAGAAGTGTCAGCAGCTTTGTTTTGTAAGTGGTCTGCATTCACCAAAAACTGTCAAAGAAAACTGGACGCAGTGCTTAATTTCTAAAAGCAAAGCAGGGAAGAGGTAGGCAAGGGTTGAGCCTACATTCTGCAAGCAGATCTAGGAGGAAAGCCCCTTCGCTTAACTTTAGGTGGGAAAGGCTGCTCAACAGAAAGGAAAAGGTAGTCAAAGGGGTGGTGGTGGTGAGCAGGCATGGCTAGAACCTGCAGAACCAAGCCAAATAGTACCTGCAGACTTGAGTATCAGCTATGAGTATCCTGTCCATTTTCAGGGCTACTGGAGACTCCATTCAAAATGTGCTTATTTCCAGAGCATACCTTAGGGGCTGCCTAGTTAATGAATTCTCTCCTACTGCAAATCCACCCAACCTGGGCACCTTTCCAGAAGCACTGGAAGGCCTACATTTTAGTACTAGCACCGGGAGAGTGAGTTAAGAGAAGTGGGGTACAATTTATTCTGTTCAGCTGCAGATGCATTGCTTTTGTCCCAGTTTTTTGCTGTTACGTATTTGGATTGGGGTAGGTTGCACACATGTACTAATAAATAAGTTGCTTTTAACCCTCTGAATTAAAACAGGCTTGACTTTTCCCTCTTCACATTTATCCTATAGTTACTCTCCCTTCCTGGCAACACTAGGTGGCTTTAATTTGGAACCGCTTAGTCCTTCTGCCTCAATACTGGGGGGGGGGGAGGGGGAAGAGTGTGAGAGAAACCAACTAGGGTGACAGAGAGCCTGAGCACCCAGGAAGCAGCTTGGCTCTATCAGTCTCTAGGCATCTCAATAGCAGAACCCTTACAGGCAGTTTACACCAAAAGCCAGATCAGAAGACCCAATAAAGACTAGGACGCTGCCTTGCTCTTAGTCTTTTCTCTCTCTATTCCTAAGGGATGGGAGGTTGTTTTTCTTTTCCATCCACGGGTAGAGGCAGGAGGAAGTGGCCTCCTTTCCATCTTCTCTTGAAAGCATTGGACAGAGGCCAACAGAGCAACCTCATGATTCCTTGTTGGGGAGGAACTTTCTCCTTTCCTTGACAAATTAAGGGAAACTGCACGCCAAGCAAGAACATAAAACTATGGTTTAATGTGAGAGGGGGAGAGAGAGAGAGATCACTGAAGATATAAGGCAGGGAAACTATTCCTTTCCCTTCTCCATAAGGAAGTATTTTCACTTAAATCTCATCTATGTCTCTTTCAGAAATATGTGAAGGGAGAGAAGGAAAATTCTAACTTTCATTCCTTCTTGTGGCTCTTTTGCCTCCTTCCCATCACCTTGTGGTCTTGTTCATGCTTTGTTTTTGGTTATGCTATTCTGTAAAATGTACCCTATGTATTAATAACACACCACTATTACAACAGGGAATTACAAGGATATATTCTATTATGTGTATACAAAACTGCACCTAGCAGCTTGGTGATCAAGCTATTAAGGATGGCCTTGAATTGAGTGACCCCTCTGCATCAGGCAGGGCATAGGCAAGAAGCTACTATTTCTTCCCCACCCGTCCTCCAAGGAGGTCAAAGTCATGGGCATCCCTTTAACAACAACCCTGAGAGGTAGGTTAGCTTGCAAGATAGCAACTGGCCCAGTCACCCAGTGAGCTTTGTGGCTGAGGAGGCATTCAAAGCAGGTCTGCCTGGTCAAAGTTTGTTGTAACCTTTGAATCCAGCAGCAGGACAGATCCAGTTGGGGCTGCAGATGCACCAGCTAAGGAGCCAACCAGGAATTCAGCTGGCTGCTCAATCTTGAGAAACCACTGTGCCTGAGGCTGTCACACAGGAGCCCCATAAGAACCTCCTGAACCACTGAGGTCTATAGGGACAGGCCCTCGCAGAACACCAGGAACCAAATGTTTCCCACAAGTCCTAATCAGTCTAGTGACACAGGGAGGACACCAGGCTATGGGAGAGGAGTGCCTGTCTACAGGCCAGGTGGCTGGCCCTTCAAGTGTCTGAGGTTGTCTATGGGGGCAGCACCAAGAAGAGGCAGTCTGGAGGCAGAGGCGTAGGCCTCACATAATGGGAATAAGTCTGACAGAGCCTCTGTTAAGTGTCCCCCCTTGAGATGGTTAGAGAACTCTGTGCCTGATCTACATTTCTTGACAAACGAGTCAAGAAAATGGACTAGGCCACTGCCGGACATGCATTTCTGGATGCTTCCCTGCACTTGAAAAATACATTCTCTGCGCAAGTAAAAAGGAAAATGAAAAAAAGGTTCTTTCTCCTTGCAAGGAAAAGTAACCTAGGGAAACATACAAAAATGGCACTCCCTCCCCTGGCCGTTCTAAAATGATGCAATCCAAACATTACCACCTCATTTGTTGTGTGTGTACACCAGGCCCACCAGTATGTAGCAGATATACCTAAAAGGAAAGCTTTGAAGAAAGCCTGTTGGTATGCATGTTGAAGAAAAGGGGGCTACAGAAGCCTTTGCTCATGTCCTGGAGAAAGTAGCTAAGTGCAAAACATGGTTCCCTTTGAATGCTGCAGGTCTGATGAAAAGCCCTTTGGGCTCAAATTGTCTATTTCTAAACTCGAATCAGCAAGGAAGTCAGCTGACTTCCATATGTGCATCATGCTCCACCCAATCACTGCACCCAGCCTTTCTCAACTATGCTCAAAAGACCAGTTCCCTTTTGAAAGTCAAAGTTGCTCAATAAATAGCATAGCTCAGCAAAAATAATGTGCCAAAAAAAAGAAGTCTCCACTCATGACTTTTATTTTGGATCACACTCTGTCACTCCTTTGAAACAAGGAAGAACCCATCACTGACTAATCTAAAAGCTTCCTGCAGCAGTGGACCTGAAGGTCTTTGAGCTGTGAAGTTGTACTGTATACAAGAAAATTTAAGAACAAAAGTAGATTCCTGCACTGATGGCTTCTAGAACTCCTGACTGCTGATAGGCTCTTACAGCAACTCACCCAACAAAATTTCCTCTACTGAAATTTACTGTGGTGCAATGAATACTGTTAGTGTTGGATCATTCAGCAATGACCCTGGCCACCTCACTCTCTGAACCTCACACAGTTGCTGTGAAAAGAAAACAGGGTTAGCCCAAATATGTTGCCTGAGCTCCTTAGAAGAAGGGTAGGATACAAATATCAAAAACAACAAACAAATTTAAGTGATTCAACTCAGTTTTAAAATATCTTGGTAGGGCTGTTTCTACACTGCGATTAAGATCTGTTGCACCTAGCCAAGGCGGTGTTAATTACATTATTAAAAAAACCAAACTTCTGGACTAATAAGGTCCTAATTCTATGTCCTAGAACATTGATCCGTAATAAATATTTATAAAAGTATGTAATCCTTTATGATAATACAGACGACTTTTAACTCACCAGGGGGTAAGGCCAAAATCATGTACAGCCGTATCTTGAAAGTTGAGCAGCTTAGTTCCCAAACATTTTGGCTCCCAAACGGTTTGCAAATTATTTTTGGAAGCCAAACATCCAACAGGGCTTCCGTGGCTTTTGATTGGCTGCAGGAGCTTCCTGCAGCCAATCAGAAGCTGCACTTTGGTTTTTGAACATTTTGGAAGTCGAACGGACTTCCAGAACAGATTCCATTCGACTTCCAAGGTGCCAAGTGTGTAAAGCTGAATGTGCACAAGTGAAACGTGTGTATGTTGTGAGTTACCGGAACTAAAAATCAGAGCCATCCAATTAAACAGAAGGCAATAAATTGAGGACAATGTAAAGTTCTTCTTTACCCAATGCATAATCAGTTTATGGAATTTACTGCTAATGGCTGTCCGCTTAGGTGGCTTTCAAAGGGGTCTGGACAAATTCATGGGAGAATGATTCTATCAATGACCACTAGTCATGATGTCTGTATAGAAACTCCGTGACCAGAGCCGGCATGCCTCTGAGGATGAGCAAGAGAGAGCTGCCGCCTTCATGCCCTGCCTATGGGCTTCCCTGAGTCATCTAGCTGGCCACTGTGGAAATCAAGATGCCGGAAGAGATGAAAGTTAAACTTCATCTGCTCTCATAGAGCTCTGTCTAGGTTTGTAATTTATCTCTGTTTACATAATTTATTCCACAATTTGGAAGAAGGTACAGGGTTATAAAGACTAGGACTAGCCGCCTGAGAAACAGTTTCTATCCAAATGTGATTTTGGTTTTAAACGCAGTGTAAAGTAGTCTCTATGGGAGTATACTGTATTTAATTATGGGGTATCAGAGTTTTTAGGGGGCTAACCAGGCTGGGATATCAGGATTGTTGGTTTTTGAATGTCTGATGTAGATTCTTTCAATTTCGTTGTTCTGTATGGGACAATGACAATAAAGATTATTGTTTTGTATCGTATTGTATTATTCTGTATAATTTATTCTGCTTTTACTAATAATGAGAAGGAGCAATGCAAGGGCTCTCAAGCCACATCCCTAGTGAAATAAACTATTTTCAACCACCTTCCTGGATTCTAGGATTTCAGCCCCCAATTTCAATAATATCTTTAAAATCATAACGGACAAAGCATTTTTTAAAAAGAAAAAGGAAGCAGTGTTTCTCAAAACATTGAATTCTGCACTTTCTGTGCTCCTGCAAAATTCACCGTATAGACACTACCCTGCACGAAGGGATGGCTTTGGGCTCTGGGTGTAACATGAGGTGGTACAAATGTAAGGAATAAACTGGAATCAAGCATATGTAAAATGACAGGCTTTGTTTCAGTAAGAACAAGGCTGTATTTCCTTTGTCCAAATTCCAGCCCAATGATGTGAGTTGCACCTTACGAGTTGCCACAGACAAATTAAAACAGGGGCACCAAAGGGATTAAACCATAAACATTCACTTTTTTAATTAAGAAAGCATGCAAAAAAAATAAATCTGTGAGGCCACACCCCTCTCCCATCTCCTTGACATAAAGCATTGTGGGCTGCACTGAAGCGGGGGGGCAGGCGAGGAATCTCTCTCCGCGGCAGGCAGGCTGGCCGGCCAGCCCTCTGTGCTGCTGACCCTTGTTTTTCCAGGACAGGCTGTGTCAGCTGCTCACAGTGCAGAATTCCAGTGCTGAGTCTATGACTTCATGTGTCCATTCCAATACTAACCCACTTGAGAATGATGCAGTTAATTCAGAGGCAAAAGGGAGGATGTGGCTCATTTGCACACTGACTGGCATATATTTACATATGCAAACAAGGCGCCTTTAAATACCTATAGGAGTGATCTTTTATTCCCTCCACCTTCTGTGGATTTTATTCTTCGAAAACTTCTTGTAAAAAGCACCAGCTGGCATCTGGAGGAGAAGTCATCTCTACAGCGTGTTCCACAGACACTCGCCAACAAGAATCTCCTGTTCCTGGTCACATCATTCTCATCTTGGGACAGTGTAGACAACCATCAAAACTCCTCCAGGAATTCAGCTCAGGGATTTTCTACTCCTCTCAGTACACACAATGATGGCCCCATTCCCCAACAACCAAAAATTCCCTCCCTCCAAAATCCAATGGAACAGTGAGTTAAAAGCAGTGCTACAGAACCTTCCCACCCTCGGGCACAGCACTTTCCTATGATGTTTTTTGCTTCCAACTTAAGTTTCTTCTTCACACAAAGCAGGCTTGCAGCTGAAAGAGTATGCAGATTAACAAGAGGTCTGGCAAAAGAGAGTCACACTAGAAACTGAAAACAAAGCAGCAAAGAGGTCACCTAGCCAGATCCAGTTCAAAATTCAATCCTACACTGGCACCCTTCTTCTTCCTTGTCTCCTAAGGACTGCCATACAACTGAACTTCTGCCCTTCCTGACCCCACGTGACTTGGAAGGGCCCTTCCAACTTTCCCTCCTATTCCAGCTATACACTTTCGGCATCTTCTTCACAGAGATATTCCACAATCACTTAGCCTCTACCAGAAAGCTTTAAACCCTCCACCCACCAAGCTCTGCTCAGCATTACATTCCTCCTTTCACCTTAAGTTTATCCACGAAACAGGGACCACTAGTTGCTTATTTTATATAAGGCAGACAAGACACCCTCAGCTCTTACTCTTGCATCACAAGCCACAACACTTTCTAGAGAATTGAGAGGAAGTCAAATTCAGGAGTTGAAAAACAAAACCTTGCAGGGTAGAGAAGTTACTTCTTGATTTTTATGTCTTATCTGCATATTCAAATAAGAGCCTTACTGCATTATGAGAGAAGGCAGCAGGAGGGGGGCGGAACTGTGATAAGACAAGCCCTGAGGATTCTGGTTCGATCTTGGTACCCAAGCCACATGATGCGGATACAAGCCAGACCTGTCAAGCTTTCATCGTCTGCCGAGGGGGAAAGTGCAAAATGGCAGTGATTGAAAAAGGCAGTGTAGAAAAAAGGTAAAGCCCCCCATCATCTATACACGACACTCAGTCCCTACCAAGCAGCAGACTCGTAATCACAATGTTTCAGCTAGAGGGAAGTCCTCACCTTCCACTAAGGCAAGCCTGTCTCTGTCAAACTCCAATATTCCAGCTCTTCTCTTCTCCACACCCAGAGCCTCATATTCTGTGCACTTGTTAATCCTGCTGCTCCTGCTGGTGTGAGAAAGTTCACAGACCTCCTTTCAACGCCGGTCTAACCCTCCCCTCCCCTCCCCCCCTTTACAACATTTAAGAAAGAACATAATTATTACAGACTTTCAAGATTCACGGGGCTCTCTCACTTTTGTAGCCAATAAAACAGAGTCACTGGCCACCTTGAAGGGAAAGCGGGATTGTTAAAACGCAGGTGATGCAGGAAGAGAAAGGTGCCCTCAAGAATTCCTCCTTCCGAGGTCTTCTCATAACACCAAAAAACAGTTTTCCTACCCTCCATCCCACACAGGGTGCCAGTAAACACATAAAATCCGAAGCTGGAAGATGGAGCAGAAGGGCTGTGCACTATTATTGATGATGATAATAATAATAATAATAAAGAAGAAGAAAATAAGGTAAAACAGGGAGCGCAAGGAAGGATTATCTTCGGCAGCATCTTGCGGCAGCTTCTCTGGCGGAAGTAGAGAATATATATCTATATACAGGCAAGGAAAGAGGCTGGAGGTGCTGGTCTTGTGATCCAAACCCCAGACTCCCCTTCCCATACCCTACATGAGGGATGTGCTATCAAGTCTGTAACTTGCTAGGTGATCAAATCCCAGTTGAAATCATCAGGGATTTCCTCATTGGCACCTGGAGGCGGCCGTGGAACCAGATGATGACCTGAATGCATTGCAGAAAGGAAGAAAACAGGAAACAAGTGGTCTATTATGTAGAATTCTTGATAATAAACTACTGTGATCATTACAGAGCAGCTCAGTTCAGTTGAAACTCTGCACATGCCCCCAAATGGTGTTTTTGGCTTGGCCCTGGTGGCATATGTGAGACTGTCAACATATTCAGGCCCTTAAACAGGAGGCTGCAATTGCTTCAATTAATTCCGGAATCCAATGTCATATCTAATGCAAGCAACACTTTGTCTGTTATCTCTTGTGAGTGAATGGATTGAGCCTAAAAGCATATCCTGCATTTCCTGAGAGGGCCAAGCTGAACCATTTTCCAGCAAAGGTGAGATCACCTCATTAGAATGAGGTCTGAGTCGTGGACTTTGCTTTAACCCTGTGGTAAAACAGCTGGCATGACTTAGGCAGACCCAGGAAAACACATTACCTGTGTCTTTCTACTATAATGACTCATTGCGAAAAGCCTGGTTCAGATTGAAGTGAGGTTTACTGGTAAGTTTCCCCTGTTACTGGATGTATACTGTATCCATAGTTTGTACAGCCATTTGGGATCACACCAGAAGGCTGCTCTGCTTTCAGATGCTCTATAGGTGGGTGTGGAAGACGGCTTTTCTCCCTGTCATTAACTTAAGTTAGACCCTTTCCTTGTCTCAATCTTCTCCATACTCCTTGTATCTGAACTGTGTTTGTCATTTTCTTCAGAATTATTCAGGACTCCTTCATGCAGAGGCCCCTTTCCCAAAGGATATTTTTTTCTATGTTTAAATGAATTGAAAGGTTTGAAAGAACCCAGGATAAAACTGGAGATTAATTGCAAGGAAAGCAGCATTTTGACTAGACTCTGCAAGGCCCTGGTGGATTTTGTTGTCCGGTAGGTAAGAAAGAGAAACCGTGTCTGCAGGGACACTGGGTTTCACTGGAACTAATAGGTAAGTCTGCTCAGCTGACTAGCACATCACAGGCAGTGCCCCTCTTGGGTTGCAGTAGACAACCCAGTTTTCGCCTTTCCAAGTTCGTTCAACCACATGACAGGTAAATATTAGCCCCTCAACTTGTGTACTTCTTTGTTTTCTAAATTTCCCAGTCCCATGCACTTTTAGTCTTTCCATTCTACACCTGTAGAACAGTGGACCCTCCAGATACGAACTTAATTCGTTCCGGGGGTCCGTACATACCCCGAAAAGTCTGCATCTAGAGGCGCCGCTTCTGCACATGCACATGCACGCGGCACGATAGAGAGCTTCTGCACATGCGTGGCGAAACCCAGAAGTATACACCTCCGGGGTTGCCGCATTCAGAACCCGAAAGTTACATCACCCAAAGGTAACGTAACACAAGTGTCCACTGTAGTAACTAAGCATTTGGGCCAAGCAATGTGTGGGTGGTTTAGCCTGTGTAACTAAGCACCTAACTCAAACATTTGCTAGAAATCATCTGCATATGTTTGGGGAAAGAGATGATAGCAGAAAGCAGATGATTTATACTTGCCAGCTAGACACTGGAGCAAGCCAGAAATGAAATTATTCAACTTTTTATATCTCAAAACTCATCCTTACCTGGACGATTATACCCTGGCGTGTCCTGGGTGGAAATCTGGTACATTGGAGATGGCCCAGAGTAGAGATGGGGAGGCTGTGGCTGACCGTAAGAGTTCACTAGCAGAGAAAAGGGGAAAAGAACCATCAATAGCCCCAGCTACCTGCTTGCAACCTGGAAACACAAACGATTAAGGTGGGATATGTGACTTCTACACATGCTCTCAGGTCTTCCTATAAGTTTATCTGTAGCATCATCTGGGATACAGAAAATCAGGGATGGTTTCTATCATTCAACTGGTTTGGCTCCTTTGCCAGATATAAATATGAAAAACAATTAGCAACTTTCTCAATACATAAAAAAAATCAAAAAGATATATGTACAATTTGCATTTTCTACAAAACACAGATCTGTTTTTGGTTTCAGTTTTGTTGTATGTGAATTCATGTACCTCACTAGCCATGGCTGAGCACTATAGTTACAAAGTTGACATAAATTTGCTAGATCAACTCTTAAAGACTTCCTCTTTTTATCTTAATGCTCTTTTAAAAGCATACTAATTCAGCTTTGCAAAGAAATCCACAAAAATTACTAGCCCACTAGGCCAGTTCAGTAATTTTTGAAAACTGTTACAAGTCTTTCATTGTATAATTAATTCCATCGTGGATTAACTGGACGCATTTTTTACAGGTAAGTGGTTATTTACAAACCTATGCTATTCATATGACTTTACTGCACTAGAGTAAATGTGGTGGGGTGCAATTTGAAGTCGAAGAGGTAACAATATGTAGATGTTTTCACACAATGTGTCATCAGATCTCTATCCATGCAACATAATGAGCATGTGCAGCCCAGTATTCATATTTTATGGACAACAGAAGACTCTTTGGAAATGGCTGAATTGTGGAATAAATTCATACCATGCAATCTCACTCTAGCAGTGAAAAATGGGGCAACCTGAACATCCTTTGATAACTGCAAATATGTCTTTGCATTTGTATAAGCTCTGTGAATTCTTCTGATTCTTTTCAGCAAAGGCTTTCTTTCTTATCTCCATGTGTTCCATGGGTGACTTGTGAATTAGCTTTTGCAGAATGCTTTCTTATAACTTGTTTTAAAACCGCTGTGTGTTGCTAAGAAGTGGTCATCAGGTCCCTGATTGTTTTCCTTGAGTCTTTCACACTAGTCAGAATGATAAAAGCTGAGATAGGCTGATAAACTATGTCTTGGCCCTTTTGAAACAGACACACATGCACCCATTCATGAGGTATATTTTCATCTCTCAGTAAAACACAGTATTTCTCAGTATGCACAGACACACACTTGCTAGCTGTGTAAAGTGGCAAAGAACTGGACATGCTTAGCCATCCATCCTGTGCAAATCTGAGCCTACCGTAAGTGGGGGGAAACTCCTTTATGGTAATGGCAGTTGCCAACATTGCAGCATGTGTTTGCTACCATCTTTGCATTGCTCAGATATACTCTGGGCACTGAACATTCAGAATTTTTGGCAATGGTACAGGCACCTCAAACACCTCAAACTACACTCTTCTGTTTCCCCCCCTGCATACTAAGGGATCAGGCAAAACAGATCAAGGTTAGGGAAAATCTGAGAGACGGAGACTGGATGTGACAAAAACATATGCTTTGTTGAACCTTTTATCCCCATCCCTAGAAACGATGCCACGTGAGGGGGTGTGGCTACACCTCTTTGATTCCGTCTCACCTACTGTCCTGGCATGGCAGGTCCCCACCCAGAAAGCCCTGCTGAGTACCTTGGTTCATGGGCTGCTCTTGTTTGCCACTATTCATGGCACAGGACTCGGAGATTCGGGGAAGCTGCTGTGGGCCTCCCAGGTGAGGGAGCTGACCGGTCTGGGTGAGAAAGTGATTGAGGGAGTCACAGAGGTTGGCAATGTGATGCTGATCTAGAGTCCAGTTCTTACGCTCAGCCTGGCGCAGACTCTCCATCAACTCTGCAGGGGCCAGAGAAAGAGAGAGGTAAGAAACTAGGCGTCACTGTTCTCTACTCTTGCCAAAGAGATCCTTCTCTATATCTCTACTTCCCACTCTAAGCCTTTGAAGGGCCCCTTTCCCCCTCTACCAGAGTGAAGGGTGTAAGGAAATAACATAACATGACCCACCTGAGAACTGGGAGTGCTCAATGCTAGACCAGTTCAGCCGATTCACCATCTTGAAACTTTCTTTTAGGGAATCTATGTTGGAGCACCACTCAGGGGGAAATGCTGAAAAATGGGGGACACAAAATAGTCAACAGGGTGTACCCCCATACCTTATATTAGACACCAAATACATGCCTAATACATTTATCTCTAAAATCCTGAACTGAACAACCTACCTCCTCATGACAACGTAACTCTTCTCTGTACCCAGCCACTCCCTGTTTTATTCATTAATTCATTCAAAGCTTTTCAAGCTCCTTTTATCATCAATAATGGCTTACAAAAATTGAAGCTAATAAAATAATAGATATAAACACAAACACCCAGCAGTTAAAAGCAAAATTTAAAGCCATCTAGTCTAGGGAACCACCCACTAACAGTGCCTCAGTCTTATCTGGATTGAGTTTCAGTTTGTTGCCTCCCATCCTGTCCATTATCAAGGCAAGACACTGGCCCAGCACTTCCACTGCCTCACGTTCAAATGTAAAGGAGAAATAGAGCCCAGTGTCATCAGCATACTGCTGACAGGGTACTCCAAACCTGTGGATAACCCCACCCAGCGGTTTCATGTAGATGTTAAACAACATGGGGGATAGGAGTGAGCCATGCAGGACCCCACATTGAAGGTTCCACATGGCTGAAAAACATCCCCCAAGCAACACCCTCTGGGAATGACCAGCCAAGTAGGACTGGAACCACCGCAAAGCGGTGCCACCCACACCTAGTTCGGACAGTTGCTCCAGGATACCAGGGTTGATGGTATCGAAAGCCATTGAGAGGTCAAGAAGAATTAACAGGGACACGTTTCCAAAGCCGCTTCTGTGCCTAAACCCCAACTGAAATGGATCTGGAAAATCAGTTTCTTCCAAAAGTGCCTGGATATGGTCTGCGACCACTAGCTACAGAACCTTGCTCAGGAAAAGGAGATTAGCAACTGCTGTAGTGAGTTAGGTTTTCCAAATCCAGGGAATTTTTCTTCTGGGCTGCCACCCCGCCACCCCAAACTTCTGAGGGCAGTGGAACTAGCAAGAAGGCCCCACTGCTTATCTTAACACCTGAGAGGATCTGAAGGGAAGAAGATAGTTTCAGAAATTTGGGGCTCATGTTGTTAAGGGCTTTAAACGCTAACGTAAGCACCCTGAATTGAACCCAGAAACTATCTGGCAACCAATGCAGCTGTTTTAAAACAGGGATTATATTGGAGTTCTAAATGGAACCCCAGCTGCATTTGGATCAATTGAAGTTTTCGAGTTGTATTCAAGGGCAGCCCTATGGAGAGTGAATTGCAACAATCCAGTCCATAAGTTACTGTGTACTGTGACCGTATCATCTCTGTCCAAAAGGGACTGGAGCTGGTGAACTAGCCTCAGCTAGATATAGGCACTCCTAGTCAAAACCACCTGAGCCTACAGTGATAGTGTTGGACCTTGGAGTAAACCCAAGGCCCAGTGCAGGGTACAATCAAGAGAGCTGCAGTCAGTTCTGACTTCCTGCACAATGCAGGCCTGCACAAGTGTGTTTTTCCACATTCACACTTGACTATCTTTGGTAAACTGTGTAAACTGTGTAAACTGTGATGTGGCCCTTCATGATTTGCTCAGAAGGAACGTGCCAAAAGCTCCTCAACTCCAAACTTTCAGCCTTGCCTAGTCCATCTGTCCTTCATTCAATGAATATTTCTGTCAGTTTGCCCACTCTGTAACTCACCAAAGCTAGCATTATTCATGGAAGCTTGTGATTGCTGCTGCTGCTGTTGTTGTTGCTGCTGCTGCTGTGAATGGGAGTGCGGGTGGTGGTGCTGATGCTGGTGATATCCTCCATGCTGCATTGAAGAGGGGTGAATGGACATCACAGGTGGGGGGCCATAGCTGTCACCTCCTTGCTGCTTGCCACCCTGGGATGGACAGCCTTCTGAGGTTGGAGTGTGGAGGGGGGGTGCAGCTCCCACCGAGGAGGGCACCTGCTGCTGGTGGTACATATAGTAATTGTGGTTGGAGGGCTGCATGTCACCCAGGAGGGAAGAGAAATCTGAAGGGAGGATTAAGAGGAAAGTATTAAAATGGGTGGCGGGCCCTTTTTAGCCTGGAGGGCCACATTCACCTGTGCCCAGCCCTCCAGGGGCCACTATGGCCACTCACTCTCTTATCAGGTACATGCACTTATGCATCCACACACAAGACACACACAGGCATATTATGGCCCTCCTTCTGATGACTGGCAGAGGGGGCAGTGAACACCTCTATCTGGGAACTGGGCTCTGCCCACCCCACGTTTAATCCCTATCTCACCATTTTGCTGCGGCTGCCCACCCCACGTTTAATCCCTATCTCACCATTTTGCTGCGGCTGCCAACATTGGCAAGGTCTTGGACAGCCAGAAAAAAACTGTGTGTGCATGGGAGGGGCAAATCACGCCCTTGAACTGAGGTTAACCACTCCTGCATTAAAATACACAAAGGTAGCAGAAACATCAGTTCTATACCTTTCCTAGAAATGAGGAGAGTACCCCAAATATTATAAAACAAGCCATTAGCACTTCAGTGACCACATTTCTAGCAATGTTCACTAAACAGCAGCTTAGGTCCAGAATTTTTCACCCCTTTTCTACGCGAATAACACAAAAGACAAGATTAGCTTCATGAGATGCTGCCCCCCAGTGGCAGTAACTGATTAACAGAATGCAAAGTACTCTGGAGTAGGCCTGGGCGATATATTGATATATCGCCCAGGACTGTTATGAGGGGCAGACCGCAATGATGGCTTCACTCAGTGGTATATTGTGGGTGACACGGCTGCTTCCAGAGACCCTCTGCTACCAGCACCCAGCACGCCAAGGAAGCAACAAGCTGCAGTGGGGCTGCTCACCCGCCCCACCCCCCACACCAGCGAAGGCAGAGGGAGTCCTGCAAACGGAGTCCTGTCAGGCTCCGTCACAGGGCTCACTCTGTCTTGGGGAGTCATGGGGCTCGCTCAGCTGGAGCCTTCCTGCCCCTCAGCTGAGCAGCAGCCTGGGGCCAGCTGCCACTGGCCCTAGGGTGAAAGTGTCTCAGCTCCCGCGGTGACAGCTGTGGCAGTTTCACCCAGTGCCTCGCAGGCTGGGGCAACTGAAGCTAGTTTCAGCATCGCCAAACCACAATGTTTGGCTGGTGATACACCACAATGTGGATCGCCCAACCCTACTCTGGAGTTGGGAAACAAGTACCATATTTCACCAAATGACCATCGCACCCTGCTTTTCAGTCCAAAAACCAGGTTACCTTTCATTGCATGGTATAATTCTGTTTGTCCTGCCACTTAAACAGAGCAGCAATGTATTCACCAGTGGGCTATGGATACACATTTTTCTCTTGCACATTGTGCATTGCAAGCCACAAGCTTAGCATTCTCAGTGCACATGTCAGTATACTATACTGCATTTCCATAGGTGCAAGTGAAGTGTGCAGATGGGCATAGCTGCCTTGAGTGAGGCACATGATATGATAAGACCTGCATCTTCCTGCGATAGCTTAGTGATAATAAAATTTAGTAATAATAAGATTATTGCTTCACATAATGGTTGCACCCCACTTTGGGGCAAAAAGAGGCATAAAATCTGTGGCAATTATACGGGGAATTACGGTAATCTTTCTCTGCAACCTATTTCTAGCTATTGATCTTTCCCCTTTCCCTACAGCATAGGCATGTCCCTAACCCAAGAGGTCAGCCAAAAACACTCAATCCATTATTGAGCATATAGTTCTGTAGCAATTTTTAATTCAGTATGCATTCTACAAAAAAGGAGGTTTCATTAAAAAAGGGACATAGGATTTCTCTAGAGCAGGCCAACTTCTTCAGTTGAGAAGGGCTCTTAAAGTGCAGGGGCCTCATTCTAGCCTCAACATCAGGAAGAACTTTCTGACAGTAAGAGCTGTTTGGAAGTGGAAGGGACTCCCTTGGGAGGTGGTGGACTCTCCTTCCTTGGAAGTTTTTAAGCAGAGGTTGGATGGCCATCTGTCATGGATGCTTTAGCTGAGATTCCTGCATTGAAGGGGTTGGACTAGATGACTCCCAAGGGTCCCTTTTTTAAGTCTACAATTCTATGATTCTAAGATGATTATCTGGGGTGCAGACACCTCTCTCTCTCTCCCAACCCCCCAATCATACCTGGCACTGTTACTCACCATGCTGGGATGAGGAGGATTTCTCAAGCATGGATTTATAGAGATTTCGGAAGGACCAGCTCAGGTCCTGGAAGTTGATCTCAGAATAGGAGAATTTCAAGTCGTTGCTGTTACTGTAATGTGGAGGTGGCACATCTGGACCTTCACGGCTCTGACCGCCAGCCACTGTTGCTGCCACATCCACAGGCCCTGTGCTCTGCTGAAGATAAACAGGTGTATTAAACAGAATTCTAGCCTTTTGAAACCAGGGATTGTATATGTACAATTCCCCCATTTTCAGAGCTATTAGCTCTGGCCCACATCCAAGGCATGCCACTGTGCCACAGCTCATTTCCCCTTCCCTTCATCATCCATGTCCTTTTTTGCTTTTCAATAGCCTTCTCCCATTTTCTTCCTCCCTCCTCCCAGCTCCCCCTCAGCAGCCGCCTTTTTCCGCTGCTTCTCCCTCTTCTTACCCTCGACTCACCTGACTGTAATTGCCAATAGGCGGTGTGCTTTGCAAGGATAGCTGCTGGGTGGATTCGGGGGACAGCGATGATTCTGCCCCAACAGAAACAGGCCCCCGGGGGCTCTTGCTTGCCTCTTGCTCTGGGGAATCCTGGGACAGCTGAACAGATGGAAAATATGCGCTTAAGAAACACATGGGCAGAGAAGTAAAACTGCAGAGAAACAACTCACTCTAGAGTTGACAGAAAATTGATAGGACTAGATAGGGACAAGTATGGCAGTCAAGGGGAGCGTCCCCTGCCACGCAATGTGCTAGAGCAGGAGGGAAATTAAAACTCCATGTCTAGTGGTTAAACAACGGACTCACATGCGGTGAGCCAATTTAAGATCACCAGCCAAGACATAACTATTGAACGAACCTCAGAAACCTCTTGTGAAATAAACACATGAACTTTCCAATTAAATAAATTTTATGTGATTAGTTGTAAGTTTTAATTGATTAATTAACTGATCTATCAATTAAATCTGCATATGGGTTAAAACAGTGTTTCTACAGCACAAAGCACTTTCTTTGTTTTTAGATGAGGCGTGTATGTGTTGTAATAGGCATTTCTGTGCGTTGTGGCACTCGTCACGGTCCTCCATGCACCAGTAGAGGTTTAGTCGTGCTGGCCAGATGACCCAGAAAGCTGTCTGCAGGCAAACACCACTCCCTCAACCTGAAAAGTGAGATGAGCGCCACACCCCATAGCCGTCTTTGAATGGACTTAACTGTCCAGCGTCCTTTACCTTTTAACAGGCATCATCTTAGAAGAGGCATCCCCCACACCCACTGAACGCAAAAAAAGATGGAATGCTTCTTTTAAGCACTTGTACTAAAAATAATATTTATAAAAAATAAATTGCTGTACAATTAATTGCAGCATCTTTTTGGGTGATTAAAAGTTTTTTAATTAATTAATTTAACCCTTTAATTTAATGTATTATTGCATATTTGCTCTAGAGCCAGTCTCACTCTGTTTAGTGGGGTTTACTCCAAGGCGTGTGTGCACAAGAATGCAAGCAAAACATTGCAGCCCTACTGAATGATTTAATAAATCTATGCTGTTTTTGGAGCAATATAGCTAATACAGTTATTAATCATTAGGTTAATAATTTAAAAGAACAAAATTAAAGTAATTTAAATTAAGCACATGTGTATAATTTATTATGTATTTTGCTATTTAAATAATAATAATTCTGATTCTGCTAATAATGGAGCAGGCTGAGGAAGAAAGGGCAAAGGGGGCAAGGCGCTGAAGCCTTTCCCTCCTTTCGCTGCTGCAAATCTTATGCAATTCTTCTCTATTTCCAAATCTCAGGAGACATTGCTCATGCACTGACAAACATTGCTTCAAGCCCATAAAGGCTACAAACTTGCTTTTAAAAAAACATGAAAGTGAAGGCTCGCAGAAGCCTGAGTTTTATGACCAATGCATTACTTCTGTGCCATGTAGGATCATGCCCTTTGGAAAAAGTGGATCTCTTAATCATCTCACAAATGCTTTGGATTTTGAGGGTAGGAATGGGGAGCCACACTCACATCGTCATCTGGTGGGTGACGCCTCTTCCGGGAAATATCAGGACAGGTATCTATGGTCCAGTAAGAACCCTGCAAAGAATAAGATATACTGGTGAAAGGAGTATAAAACCAACCCTTGATATCAGCAATAGCAACAGCAGCAGTGCAACCCATAATACCAAAGAGCATGCAGGTTGCCACAGCTTATCAATTACTCTTGCAGCACAAGACAGGTCCTTTCTTTACATTGCAACATCATTGCAACATCATCCTTGATACTTTTTTGTGATGTCACAATCCCAATACTCCTTCAGTCTCCAATAAACTCTTGGGAAGAACAGGTTGGACCAGAACAGCAATTCTGATGTAAAAGTATGAAAAAGAATGACCAGGGCAGAAATGCAGTAAAATCTTTAAAAAGTGATGTTTTGCTCCTGTTGCAGGATAGTTCTGGGGTCATGCACACACATATTACAGTCTGGGATACAAAGGCCCACTGCTTTCTCTTAGCTTTCTCAAATGTGCACACACCGAAGAAGTCAGAGCTATTTCATCCACAGTAGAGTTTATTACTTATTACTATTAATATTACTATTACTGAGAGATACAGAAGAACAAAACCTGAATGTTCTTTCCTTGCTTCTTCAGCAGAGCAGTAAATACCTATGCCCTACTTTTACACAAACCTTTGCTCTAGCCTGGAGTAGGAGCAGCAGAATTTTCAACTTGCCTGCATATTTTATGTCCTCACTTAATCTGTTCATTCACATTAGTCCAATTTCTGCCAAAAGCAGGAGTGAGGGTTTAGAAGTCAATGCAACATTGGTTTAAAAAAACACCTCCCCACCATGATGGGATCTAGCTTGATCCCTCTCACCTTTCCAGGGTCGTCCCGAGGGCGAGGCACTTTTCGAAAGCATTTATTCAGAGACAGATTGTGACGAATGGAGTTCTAGGGAGGAAAAAAATGACATAGCTAACAGGCAGGCTGCTCACCCATGCCCTTATCACCTCCCTCGCCCAAATACTGCTGCTTTCCCCTCAGCCAGAGTTCCCAGGCACAGCTATGGTGGTTGTTGTTGTTTTGCCACATCGAGGGGGGGAGCAGGAGATGGAGTACTGGGTGGGATGGGAAGGATGTGGCAGGCAAGAACAGTGAGGGCTAAGCAGCCTCTTTCCACCTACCACAGCTGCCCTGGAAGTCATCCCACCTGTGGTATTTTGGAGAAGCAGCAGCCAAGCTTCCAACCCCAAAGAGCAGTTCCAATCTCCCCACCAGGATGCAGATTTGCATCTCTTACCTACACAATCGGAAATCCTGAACAGAGAAAAGGCAAGGTCTTCTCTTAGAACCAATGTTCTACTCCAGGGATGGGGAACCGTAGGCCCAGAAGATGGAGGCATATGTGACTGAAGAAACCCTTAGATTTTGTGTTGCTAGAAAGTAGCCTGCTGTGCATTTCTCTGCCCAATTCTTCCTCTGGCCCTGCACATCCCTGGCAAGTGGCCTCTAGAAGGTCCCCCATGAAGGAACTGAGTAAAGTGCAGAAAGTTCCCCCACCACAGCTCCTCAGACAAAAGTTACAGCACAGACTGCCTCACCGAACCCCGAAAAGCTAAATTTCTCCTTTACTCTGCAGGAAGAATTAAGGCTGCATGAAACACATGTGACTAATCTGCAGCACACAGTGGTAGTTATGGCGTGTACCTCCACCTACCTCTAGCATGGTGAAATGCCATGGACTGCATATTTGCTATGGCCAATCACATGCTCTGATTTAGCCTGTGGCACAAGCCCCAAGAAGGCTGGCTACCACTGGCACAGAAGAGAGCCTGTGACTCGAAATAGGAATCTGTAGCTCATATTCCACCAAGCCTCCTAAGTGGAGATTATTATTACCCTCTTTATCTGCATTGAACTAGAAACTATATTTATATATGTACTTATTGCTGATGTTTTTACTGTTGACTGCTTCAGGATGTTTCATGGGAAGAAATTAATAAATGAAATCAATGTTATCTATTTTAAAGATACAGAATGGACTTCAAGCGTATAGAAGAGGCATGGAGAAGCTGAAGACTGAAACACTCGTATGGGAAAATTTCATCTCCCCTCTGGTCAAAATTTAGAATGTAAGTACCTTGAGGCGGAAATTTGTTTTTGTGTTACATTCAGCCTATAAAACACCATGCACATTCATGGCGTGATCATACAATATAACGTTAAATGGGAATGGATTTTCATAGTAGCAGAAGCTGGAACTTCTGCTCCTATGAATGAACTTCTGAGAATGCCCAAGTCTACTTACCTTCCACCCAATGCCAGCATTCTTATAGTAGGGAAAGTTGTCACAAATCCAGCGATAGATCTCACTGAGGGTCATCTTCTTGGCCGGGGATGAATTGATAGCATAAGTGATCAGAGTGGCATAGCTGTAGCGCGGCTTCCCATCCTGGTGGACTGCAGCATCGTCTTTGCTCAAGGTGGCATTGGGGTCAGTGGGGGAGCCAGGAGAGCACTTCCGACCGGCCCCTGGGGGACCTGACTGGGAGGCACCCCCTAATTTCTCAATAGTGGCTCGCAGAGTGAGCTGTGGGAGCCAATCAATGGAAGTGAGGCTGCTTTCCAGATCAGAGGCCATGATGCTGGAGGCAAAAGTGTCTACTGTGGAGAAAGAAAGAGATACAGATAGATGGGGCTGTTGAAATATGATCACATTATATATTTTTTTCTCCTACAAGGAAAAAAACCTCAGTATGGCCAAACAAAAGCTGCATCACCAATAGCTCAGTTTCCAAAGCCACAGACATTACTGCATTTGCTTGGTTATGTGTAAGAACTACTGTATATAGGTCAGGAACAAGATGATAACTTTCTGAGCCAGACTTAAGAGAAGTTAGAACAGGCTTGTATAAAAGTCACTCTTTTCCTTACCTATGGAGAGTAAGCTTCCTCTCCAGGCAACAAGAAAGGGAAGTGCTAAAGAAGTTGAACCACAAATTATTGCAACATGCAGGTGAGCACAGGTAAGCTCATAGAAGTTTGTGTGGGTTAGTTACAATGCATCATAGTCACTTGCCCATATTTGGACATTTAAATTGTATTTCTCAGTGATGTTCTGGATATAGGCGGCAACCATTTTACATGGGGGTTCCGTTCCTGGCCCCCACGTGCATCAGTGCAGAACACATAAGCCCACCCCACCCCACCCCATTAAACCACTGCCCCCATTCCACCCTCTTTTAGGTCCAAAAGGACCCATGCGTCAACTGGACATGCAAAATGGTCACTGCCTGTAAGTATTGTTTTGTTCTGATGCATATCATGACTGCTTTGTTTTACAATTAAAAAGAAGGGTGGAAATACCCCCACCACTCTTATTACAGTGCTTCTGACATGAGAGGAGTGAAATATGCCTTGAAAGGTTAAGCCGCCATGTTGAGTGCACAAGTCCCATGAAATGAGCAGCAGCTACACAAGAGCATTGCCTGCTAGATTCTACCTCATGAGCTGCATCTGTCTGGCTCTCATTCTTTTGCCCTTAGTGTTAAATAAAATCTACTGCTTGAGGCAGGGATAGCACTCGCCCAAAGATTCTGAGATCAACTCTGCAATCTGTGCTATTACCCAGCTAATTTAGGGGAAGGGCACCTCGATGGAAGAAAAGGGATAGCTCTGTAACAACACTTCTCTCCAGTACAGAACTTTCATATACATTTAAAAGACTGGCAGCTAACAAGCTCAGCTAACAGATTAATTAATAAGCAGACAAGTAGTGGCTGAATGACCACCTGGAGGGGAAGGTTTAGTTTCCCTTGCAGGTTATTTCTCTTGTGAGCAGTCCAGCTGAGGCTAGGAAACACCCATCAGAGAATGAACATGACAATTAGTTGTTTCTTTTTAAAAAAACAGGTATTCTAGGATGACAGGGAGCAGTTGCCCCAATCCAAACATGTATGCACTCAATGTATTCTACCACTACTTTCACAACACAAAATGAGCCTATCTGGTCTTGAAGGACTTACACAAGTGTTCAACAGTACTTGTTCCATTACGCTCTCAAACGTGTATGCATCTGCTAGCTTAGACCTGCTTGTCACACTCATAACCTTTAACAGTATTTCACATATGTTTTATCAGTAGTCTTTACAACAACCTTAGAATGGTGGGCTGGTGCTACTGCCTCTGTGTTAGGGGTACATATAGTGAAAACACTGGTCAGTTTGACAATACAGTGGTACCTCAGGTTAAGTACTTAATTTGTTCCGGAGGTCCATTCTTAACCTGAAACTGTTCTTAACCTGAAACACCACTTTAGCTAATGGGGCCTCCCGCTGCCGCTGCGCGATTTCTGTTCTCATCCTGAAGCAAAGTTCTTAACCCAAGGTACTATTTCTGGGTTAGCGGATTCTGTAACCTGAAGCATCTGTAACCCAAGGTACCACTGTACAATGATGTATGAATACCACTGGCCAATCATTATGTATACCCCTTGAGCCATATCAGCATTGAAGTAAGTTACTATAGGATTAAAAGGTTTATGATGATTTACCAAATCATAATTTCAATGGTGCCAAGTTCTAAAATGGTCTAGTGGGGCTCAAGTCCATCACCCCTAATTCCCCTGTCAGAGGCAAATGCCAATTTTAAAACATACGGTATTCAGGTAAATATCAATCCAAGCCTATTGATATCAGGAATGCTATCTCATTAAGCTAAATATAATCTCTTTCCAACAAATTATTGTAATAGGGTTATTTCTCTTACTAATTCCCCATAAAAGAGCCAAGGACATTCTTGACTTTTCCAGGATCTAGAAGCAGTTTTAGCTTTCAATGTTACAGTATTCTTCCTCTAAGTCAGAGAAGCTGTTTCGGAAGGACTGAAAGGGAAGAGCAGAGAAAGCAATTGATAGCCCTTGCAACCAAAGAAAGAGGTAACCCTTAACCCACAAATGAGATTACATACGCATGACAAGATTTGAGGGGAACCAAATCCTTTGCCCTCTACCACATTCTGTGGTTTTTCTACATTTGCATGGATTTTAGCATATATACAACCCTGTTCACAAGGCAATTTGTGTGGTTCAGAAAGGCAATGGGGGAAAAAATAAATATGTCGCTACCTTTCAGCATGAAACAACTAACACATTTCAATGTAAGTGCCATTTTGCTATTGCTCTCCAGAAATCGTGGAGTGCAGTGACTAACATGTGTGACCTTAGGGTGAAAACTGAATCCAGCCCCTAGTCTCAGATTCCCTGCACTGTGAATGCCACTGATTGGTAGAAGGTGGTATTCTGCTTGTCCTGCTCTTCTGCTAAATTCTTTCATCCTTGCCTCATCCTGCCATGGCAAGCCATGCCTCTGAATTCACACAACAGGGTTTGAGAAGCTTTTCACATGCAGTGATGAAAGCATTAAGGTTATAAGCAGGACAGCCAGCCAGGTGCAAAACAGTAGCTGGGGTGGCAGAGCCCATTCAAAATGATGGCTTTGAGCGGAGTCAATTGCCTACTCCACTTGGATGACCTGAACAAAGTACAAACTATACCTGAGTTACTATAGACCAGGGATTTTCAAATTCTAATGTGTGGGGGATGAAAAACTTGTGTTGTTGCTATGGTTAAAAAATTGGGAGTCAGAAATCCTTGCTCATCTACTGCAAATCATCCAGCCATCATTCAAGAAGCCATTGATATATCCTGATCTACCTCCTGCCCACCCCGACTCTGAAGCATTTTTCTAAAAAGCATTGCTCAAGAAGCAAGCAGTGTAGAAGTTCCAAGTACCAGATAGCTTTATCTTCTTAAAGAAAAAATTCTTCTCATGTTCATGAAAAATTGGGTATAAGACTGAACGTTACCTTGAAACACATTGTTCCAGGTGGATGATAAAAACAAGACTCATCTCTCAACAAGACACATCAAGTTACACTTGCTTTTTATTGTTATAACCTGCCCTGGGACCTTATGGTGAAAGGTGGGTAAGCAATCTAATAAATCAATCAAACAAACCCTTACAAAATATTACATTTTGTAAATGAGTCAATTAACCAAATATCTGTGTAACAACAATTTGGCAGCTCTACACATTTTACCCACTATCTATAAACTTAATCCCAAATCTTCTTTCTTAACTGCATTTTCTAATAGTTATTGGGTCATACAGTAGCTTGTCATCTCTTCAATTTTTACAAATACATATACATACTAAAAATATAATATTTGATAAGGAAAATAACAATGACATCTAAACAAGGTGAATTTAAAAGCGAGAAGGGGAGAACACATGGGGTAAAGGACAAGCATCACATGGGGTAAAGGACTTTTAAAATTGGAAACGTATGGATATATGGTTAGGAAGGGGGTTGTCCTACCAATGCTATTTATGAAGTGGAAAGAGGAAATAACATTTTTCTTGTCCTTTCCCATTATCCAGAAACCTTGCTGCATGCACTATAGTGGAATCAGTTGCTCAGGTTCAGGGCTGGAAGGCAACCAGTCACAAACCTGAGCCCTTTCCAGAATAGGCGGGGAAATTTTTAAAAGAGTGGGAAAGAAAAAAAATGTGGTCTCTTTTCCTATTCCGTTCCTGAAAACTCCCCTCCTTCTGAAAGTTCTAACAGCACTACAAGGCTGGCTGGTTGGCAGCTTGAACTGCAGCACAGTTGGAGGCTGCAAACAGACTGAAACATTATTTCCTATTTTTTACCCTTTTGTCCCTCCAATATTGGGCACTTCCACACTTATCAGTGTGGAAATGAAATGGAATTACTCAAAATCATGGTAGTACAGTGGTACCGCGGGTTACATATGCTTCAGGTTACATACGCTTTAGGTTACAGACTCTGCTAACCCAGGAATATTACCTCGGGTTAAGAACTTTGCTTCAGGATGAGAACAGAAATCGTGCGGCGGCGCAGCAGCAGGCCCCATTAGCTAAAGTGGTGCTTCAGGTTAAGAACAGTTTCAGGTTAAGAACAGACCTCCGGAACGAATTAAGTACTTAACCCGAGGTACCTCTGTACTTGCTACATAATGGGGGATTTCCTAGGTAAATTAAGAGAAAACTATTTGTAAAATGTACCAACATCCTGTGAACTTCTAGGAAACTTTGAGAGTGCAAGTCTTTTTTAAAAAAAAATGGTATAAGAGGTTATAAGTGCTTGAGCCAATTGCATCTAACAGTGAGAATACTATAGGTGGGGATTTAGGTCAGGGTGGGGGAGAGATAAAGTTCAAATTCTCTTTTTACAAACACTGATCTCACTGGAAAAAGACTAGAAAAACACCACATAAATATCTGGACAACAACTGAGGAAAAGAACTGGTCTCCGGGTGGGAATGCCTTAAAATGCATTTGGCTGGGCCATAACCATTTTCATCCCTGGTGTTCTACTGCCTGTGAACACACACATCAGTCACATGCAACTAGGCAAAGACCACTGTAGTTGCTTCATCCATGAAGATGCTGATGCCAAAGAGAATTTTAGCTCTACTTGTGTCAAGACTTCATGAAGACAGCATCCTGGTACCACGGAAAGACATACCTCTTCCAACAGAAAGGTAAAACAAGGGGGTTCCAGGCCACTTTCCAGTGGCTTTCCAAATTTCCTTTCCTTTATACGTAGGATGCTGAAGCAACTGGATGTCCACAACACAGAATAAAAATAAACATCATTTGATTTTTAAATAGTCATCCATAAAGTATTTCAGGTTGTTTTACAAGTTATACTAAGAATAAACCCTTGAATCAAGGGTTTGAGGCCTGGCAAGTAGGCAGGGACAAAGAGTCTCATATCCTTATTTTGCATCTAAAGTCATTTACTCTTATTCTAGATGAAAAACACTCTCACATACATATTAACAACTACTAAATGCACTTCAGCCACAAGTAGACTGGAAAAAAGAACAACCCTGTTTAACCACCCTCACTGTGAGGACAACACATGTTTAAAAGAAGTTATGGGTAACTAATCTGTTCTAAAGAATCATGGGTATGCTCCATCCTAGGATTCTGGTACATACTCTTAGTGTTCTAGAACTACTAATTTTAGACTGAGAATATGGAATCAGAAATGCAAGATATTTCAGATATGGTCAAAAGACACACTGGTACTAATCTCAGATTAACAACACCAAATTAAAGAATGCAATTTGAATTTATATTATACAGCTGTATATACAGATAAGACCAAGAAAAAGGTCTTAAAAGTTTGCAAGTTGTAGCTGCCTTCCCACAGTAAGCATAAGATTGTATGGGGTGGGCAGAAACAGCAATGCCTGCACTCTCTTTTTGTGTTATGCCAAACCCTTGTGGCAGTCATGAGGTGACTGGCACAGTCAACAGTAAAATAAGAATATGTAAGACAATTCTCAAAAAACTTTTTTGGACAATATCAAATTCCAACATGAACTTGAAGTCAGTGGTGTCAGTGGCAGCATAGTTAGCTGGCAGGCTACATTCTGAAATGCAGATTGAGGTGTTCACTGATTTTTCAGCTTGGCCCTTCAAGATACAGGCCTCCCCGCACTTATGGGTGATCAACTTGCGGGCAACCGTGTATATGCTTGCTGCCGGGAAATAAATAAATAATTTGCTTGTAACCTGAAATGGCAGGAGAGAGCTGGAAAGCCTTTGTGGCTCATAAGGAGGCCCTTCCCTGAGTCTGAAGTGGACATCAGTGAGCCTAAAGTCCAGAAAAAAGACTCGTGAGGGCTCCAAAATGGCACATGGGAACCATTTTGGAACCCGCTCAACAGCTGTTGGGTGGGAAGCTATATGTACTGCAGCAGGCTCCCTGCAAAACGTAACCTCCGCCTAAGTTGGGAGCTGCTTGCAATTAGTTACTGCCCAGGAAACAATATACAGGCAGTGACCATTTTAGGCACGTCCGATATGTGCATAACCGCACACACATGCATCACACCAAACCCAGGAGTGACCCAAAATGTCACAAAAAGGGATGGATGCAGGCTTTTTCATTCGGTGTTCAGATTATATGCAATTTCACGCAAGCATGCAATGACCCAGAACACAACCCCTGGCCTGTATACTTTTAATATTGGGTTGATTAGTGCTGAGCTTTGCCCAACCCTAATTCCACACTAACTCATCTCTGTTTTTCAACACCCTTCCTTTAAAACCAACTAGTATTGCCCTTTTTTTCTAAACCCTCAGAAGATAACCCATACCCCCAAGAAAACACCAAACATCAGAGAGATTAGTGGTCATGCCTGCCATACATTTCTATTTTGATATAAAAGATGTTCTATGGCAGCTTAAAGACAAACAGATTCATTGAAGCACAAGTCTATGTTATCAGACACTGTCCTGTGTTTTCTGTGACGGACTAGACTAGAATGTTTCCTACTATGGAATTTGTCCCAGTTTCTGTTCAGATTAAATGAACTATTTTGCCCCCTTATAACTGATTAGGATTAAAGTACTTTGTTATGGGGTTGTGAGATTAGCTATGCTGCACCTTCCAAGACTAGCCAAAATGTTTTTGCACTCATTTTGAACTGGGCATCTGCAACCACTGCAGGGCTAGAAGTAAGACAGACTCAAAAATAAAGACCACTAGAGCCTCAAGTGTCAGTTAGCACAGGCTAAAGAAGTCTTCCACATCTTAATTCTCTGGCTGGCTGGCTGGGGCTGATGAGAGTTGTAGTTCAAACTATCTAAAGGAAAGCAGGCTGGGGAAGGCTGCCCTAGAAGATGATACAAAAAAGTAAACATTTTTGGGAGAAGTGGATAGTAGGAAGGAGAATTAGTTATTGAAATAAAAAGACTATTCTCAAATACAACAGTGTTATGAATGCCACAAGCAGACACAAAGAAAAAAACCTTGACAAAGGGAAAGAGCTGGGAGAAGCACAACAATGTAGGAAGAAATGAGAACATTAATGATGACGGTGAGAAATTTCAAGACCCAAAAGATTCAGGTAAGGATTTTGAACTTGATGCAATAAACATAAAAAACCCACTAAATGGAACGGGGAGCTGACATTTGAACCGAGACACTATAGCAGCAGATGAAGATAAAAGTCTCCTCCTCAATGTGTCATGGGAGTAAAAAGAAGAAAACTACTACGTGCAGTTCAGTCTGGGAAAACCCCAGCAAATCTACAATTATCTATGCCTATTGTACAGTATTTGCAGTTTGTAAAATTCTGGATGCCCCATGGGGAATGAACTATAAAATATTCAGATAGAAAGCTTTAGTGATAGAGCATATACCATGGATTTTTGCACACACATTTTGCAACTTTATCACAAATTATTTATGGCTTGCATCTGAAGAGTGTGGCCAAACTAGATGCTACACACAGGTGTATGTAACCTCGCCCCTACATTTTTTAAAGTAAAAACACACACCCTAAAAGTAGTGAAATGGTGATCCTGGGGAGCTGCTTAACTCTAGCCCCACCAGCTGTTTTTTCACTCAAAATATAAATACCCTCCCAAGCTACTTTTCCACTTGTAATGTGACGTGCTGTTTTTTTTTGAGGGGGGGATAATGTCTGAGTGGGAAAATGACCTGAGGTAAAGGGTTAAATGGCCCCTACTCCAAGTTCCTCAAATTATACTTTCAGCTTTGTAAAGATACATTTGGTTGGCTTTCATTTTTTTAAGTTGCAAAAAAATTATATGAAACATAATAAATGTAATATCTGATTTCAGAGTACTATGGTTGCAAAAACAACCATCAGGGCCAAACTGCAGAAATCAGTGTTTGAAATTCTCCAGGTGCCAGGTGCATTTTGCTAATGGCATGGGTCCAATTGCAACTATGTGGAGATATCTGGGTGCCAGGTTGTCAACCACAGTTTAGAAACCTCTGCCTTAGTCCATAGTTCCCACTGTGTATGTTTCTTCTTCTTGCATACTGGGACAAGTGAATTGTTATAAGAGCAAGGTACAGTCAAGCAACATAGTTGAGATCACAGAATTGTAGTGTTGGAAGTAACCCCGAGGGGCATCTAGTCCAACCCCTTGGCAAATAGACATTCCATTGTGGCAACCGAAACCTAGATTTAAGGTGCCATTTGGTGCCTAGCTTATGTATCTGAGTATCCAACACTGGAAGAAATACCACTGTTGCTAATTTCTGTTAGTAAACACTCATAAAAGGTTGATATTTATGAGCATTTACTCTGAAATCTAAAAGGACAGTTTAACCATAACAAGGGGATGAATGAAAGGGTCCCTATCTCTTCGCAGCAATGGCAAATTAAAGCACTAGAGTCAAGTGTTCAAAAGTTAGAGCCATAATTAGAGCAACACTTACAATAAAAATCTTTACTCCAGAGCAGTGTTTCCCAACCTGTAGGTTATGACCCACAAGTGAGTCACAGGCTTTGTAAGTTTTCACAAAATAATTATTACTTTTATCCCTCTTAACCAGTACAAGGAATACCTCTTACAACATTTTGCTGGCATTTTATAGTGCTGCGTTGGCACTTATAACGGAACAGCGGAAAGGCTAAAGTCTTACATTTTAACACTTGGGAATTACTCTATTGTGACAGATCCAGCAACAGTTTGCCACAAAGGTGTTCTAAGCAGCCTGCACATCAGAGGCAAGCTGTAATAGTCACTCACAACAACCCTTTGTACGAGCACCTTGTGGTGAACGACCGCTGGATCGGCTTCCAGGATTAGTTACTTGTTAAGTCAAAGGGGATTTGAAGTTTGCTTTGTCAAAATTTGTCCACTATCCTTCTGCAGAAATAACACCAGAAATCTGAGTGATGTCACTCAAAGTTGCCTTTATCTGTGCAAAGAAGAAAAACAACACACTGAACTGTTGTGTGACAGGACCCTCAAATGTAAATTATCGGAACTGAAGTTATGAAAATTTTGGCTTCGTGTTACCAAAATTACTCAGTTACCACTGAGTATCCTGAGCTTCCTGATGAAGCAATATCTGTGTTGCTGCCATTTAGTAGTACATGCAAGACAGGTTTTTCAGCAATGACTGCTATGGGGACAAAAAAAGTAGCAAGCGATGTATCAATAAAGATTTGAGGCTGTGTCTAACAACTAACAAACTCTGCACTGACTTGCTCATTGGCAAAATTCAATTCTAACACCCCACTGATAAATTGACTTTATCATGAATAAAACTATTAAAAATATTCATTTGCTTGTTATCTCCAACACTGATTTTGTAACCGTATGTTTTTAGAACAATTTTAATAGTTTATGAAGCAATACCCTGCAATCCTATGATTAGTGTTCTTACATTCCCATTTTTTTAAAAAAAAATTATGAGTAACTGTACGTACTACACATATTTCAACAAATTCCACATGAATAGGCGCATTAAGGAAATTTTTGCTTGGATGCCTTGAGCAATGGTTATAGAATACGCAAAGCTGAAGTTAAACTGCACGAAACCATCAGTTGCCATAAGGTTCAGAGTTTATGTGACAATAAATTGATGGGTCACCATTATCAAGTAAATTTGGACTTGTGGTTCACCATATCAAAAAGTTTGGGAACCACTGCTCCAGAGCACTATGTGCCAGGTTGTATTTGACTATAGAGCACAATAGTTAAAAGTCCCAGGAGGCACGAGGGTGAGGGGAAAGATATACACTAATAAATAACAACAATAATAATAACTAACAGGTACCGTAACTACTACTAGACAAATAACAATAATAAATACAGTGGAACCTTGGGTTAAGAATTTAATTAGTTTTGGAGGTCTGTTCTTAACCTGAAACTGTTCTTAACCTGAAGCACCACTTTAGCTAATGGGGCCTCCCGCTGCCGCCGCACGATTTCTGTTCTCATCCTGAAGCAAAGTTCTTAACCCGAGGTACTATTTCTGGGTTAGCGGAGTCTGTAACCTGAAGCGTCTGTAACCTGAAGCATCTGTAACCCGAGGTACCACTGTAACAGGTAACTACTACTAGAGTCTGATAAACCAGGAAAGTCTAGATACTATCAGAACACACATATGATCCACTGGATCCCATGTCATGCCTTTTTTTTCTAAGCTGACAAGCCTAACTAACTGTGAACTGCATCCTGCTTCAAATTTCTATCCGCCTCTTTAAGGATTACAAGCCATAAATCCATTAACTGTCATTCCTGCAGATACCTTCAAATGACAGTCAAGGTATTACAGCACACAGCAATACACAGGACTTCCTGTATGTTTATGAACTGCCTGCACTTTCCCTCATATTCTCAGACAGAGAAATGGGGGAGAAAATCTTCTGCAGATGGGCAGCATGCCATTCACATTCAGAAGCCATGGTGGCTTTGTACAGATCTCCCTTCTGTACCAAATTCCAGGCCAAGACTAAATTTTCTGACTATATATATGCGGAAACAGGCCAACCTACACTATTGTATGTTCTAAACTCTGCTAGTCAAGTGGATGTAAACCTGCACTGCTATCAGCATTTCTATCATCACCTTGAATCTAATGAAGAACCCTGCATGAAGGAACCAAAGAAGATGAAGACTCAGGCTTGTACCATTGTCATGCACCATAATCAATTAGGTCATACAACATTTTCTCCCATCCTCAAAACCAACTAGATATCTATGGAGCAGCATTAGAAATTCCCTAGGTGCCAGGTGCATTTTGCAACTGGCACAGGTCCAATTAGATCTCTAGATGCCAGATGGGTGACTGACATCTCCATCTGGCTGGCCAGTCTAGCTTTCTTAAGCAGGTAAGCAGAAGAGCTTATTTAATGCATTTATAGCCCACTTTTTTCTCCATGGAGTACATGGTTCACCTTCAGTTAATCCCTACAACAACCCTGTGAGGTAGGTTAAGAGGCTGTGCCTGGCCCAAGGTCACCTAGTGAGCTTCATGGCTGAGTGGGGATTTGAACCCTGATCTCCCAGGGCCTAGTCCAACACTCTAACCACTACACCACACTGGCTTCCTAGAGGACTTCTGCTATGGTGCATCTCTATAAATTAAGTAGGTAAATATGGGGAAAGCAGAATGTCACTTCAAGAATTCTGTAATATTTTCGTTGAAACTTGAATTTGATTTATTCTGGATTGTTTTATTTGATGTTTTAATGTGTTGTGAACCACTTTGAGATTTTTTATTTAAAATATAAAGCAGTATAGAAATGAAATTATTAATAATTACTAACAACAACAACTTTCAGTGGAAAAAATGGTGCCTATACATTTTGTTGTGGTGACCATAATCTAGGTTTAAGATGCTATTTGGCAATTACCGTAGCTTATACAGTGGTACCTCTGGATACGCACACCTCCAGCTGTGTATCCTTCAGGATGCGAATGTGGCAAAACCAGAAGTATTTTTTCTGGGTTTCGCCACGCACGCATGCACAGAAGCAGTCCCTCCGATTGCGGAAACTTCGGGATCCGACCAGAGCTCCGGAACAGATCCTGTCTGCAACCGGACATACCACTGTAAATCTGAGTTTCTAACACTGCTACAGAGGAAACTTTTATTAATTACTATTTTATTTTATTTTATCACACTCATTTTAAAGTTTGCTTGATATTTGTTTTACTATTATATACAAAATGAATAATTTGTACTCAAAACTAGAGTAAGTTACATTTTGTTGTTAAGTAACTTTGAATAACCTTTGAAAAAGTGTGATATAAAAAGTTAAAAGCTCTTCTGTATTATTCATTCACATATTTGAGATATTAAGATGTTGTTTTCAAACCCTCTAGGCAGAAGGCAAAAGGACCACTGACCTAAAGGACTTACAAATTTAATGAAACTAGACAAAATTCAATTAAAAATGGATTTCAAGCATCCACCTATATAAACTGGAAGAACTTTCACAAGAGGCAGAGGTAATCACAAACAGATTTCAAAGTAACAATATTCAGATTTTCAAATTGTTTTTCAATTCTAAAGACCATTATTCTGATCCCTCTGCCTTAGACACATTACTTTTTAAAAACCCCAATTAAATAAACATGCAAAGAACCAGCATCATCTCCAATTATCTTTCATTATTGCTTAGGCAATTTCACCTATAACCATCCGATTGCATGGAGCCCGGACAGCCCCGTGGTTTTCCACGGATCTGAGGGCAATGAAACAATCGTTGAGACGGCTAGAGCGCCGGTGGCGGATAACTCATTCCGAATCTGACCGGACACAGGTTAGAGCTCAACGTCGAGCCTACCAAGTGGCGATAGCGACGGCGAAGAAGAATTTCTTCACCGCCTCTATTGCATCTGCAGAAAACAGCAGCAGGAGACTTTTTCAGGTGGTTCACAATTTAGTGGAACCACCTGCAACATCGGGGCCCAGTACGGGCCACATGTTCTCCTGCAATGATTTTGCAAAGTTTTTTGCAGATAAAATCGCTCAGATTCGGGAAGAAGTAGACTCCACCGTGGGAGCAGGGCCGGGGCGGGAGAGTGCTAGAGTTCTGTCTAGTCAAGTTGAGTGGGATCAATTCCAATCTGTTACCTCCGAGGATGTGGACAGGCTGCTTGGACGAGTGAAGCCAACCACCTATCTTATGGATCCTTGCCCATCCTGGCTTATAAAAGCTAGCCGGGAAGGACTGGGCGATGGGCTTTGTGGGGTGGTGAATGCTTCCCTCCATGAGGGAGCCTTCCCAGACCCGCTGAAAGAGGCGGTTATTAAACCGCTTCTTAAAAAACCATCTTTAGATGCGGCCACGATGGCCAATTATCGCCCAGTTTCAAATCTTCCATTCTTGGGCAAGGTGATTGAGCGAGCGGTGGCCGAACAACTCCAGGCACGCCTGGAAGAAGCGAACCATTTGGATCCCTTCCAATCAGGATTCAGGCCTCATCATGGGACTGAAACTGCCTTGGTCGCACTGGTTGATGATCTTCAGCGGGCTAGGGACAAAGGTGAGAGCTGTTTCCTAGTTCTGCTGGATCTCTCAGCGGCGTTTGATACCATCGACCATAACATCCTTCTGGACAGTCTTGAGGGGCTGGGAGCTGGGGGCACTGTCATACAGTGGTTCCACTCCTTCCTCCTGGGCCGTGTTCAGAGAGTGGTGGTGGGGGATGAGTGTTCAGACCCCTGGGCTCTCACTTGTGGGGTGCCTCAGGGTTCTGTCCTTTCCCCCATGCTTTTCAACATTTACATGCAGCCGCTGGGAGAGATCATCAGGAGGTTTGGGCTGGGTGTTCATCAGTATGCGGATGATACCCAGCTCTACCTCTCTTTTAAATCAGAACCAGTGAAGGCGGTGAAGGTCCTGTGTGAGTGTCCGGAGGCGGTTGGAGGATGGATGGCGGCTAACAGATTGAGGTTGAATCCTGACAAGACAGAAGTGCTGTTTTGGGGGGACAGGAGGCGGGCAGGTGTGGAGGATTCCCTGGTCCTGAATGGGGTAACTGTGCCCCTGAAGGACCAGGTGCGCAGCCTGGGAGTCATTTTGGACTCCCAGCTGTCCATGGAGGCACAGGTCAAATCTGTGTCCAGGGCAGCTGTTTACCAGCTCCATCTGGTACGTAGGCTGAGACCCTATCTGCCTGCGGACTGTCTCGCCAGAGTAGTGCATGCTCTGGTTATCTCCCGCTTGGACTACTGCAATGCACTCTACGTGGGGCTACCTTTGAAGGTGACTCGGAAACTACAACTAATCCAGAATGCGGCAGCTAGACTGGTGACTGGGGGCGGCCGCCGAGACCATATAACACCGGTCTTGAAAGACCTACATTGGCTCCCAGTACGCTTCCGAGCACAATTCAAAGTGTTGGTGCTGACCTTTAAAGCCCTAAACGGCCTCGGTCCAGTATACCTGAAGGAGCGTCTCCACCCCCATCATTCTGCCCGGACGCTGAGGTCCAGCGCCAAGGGCCTTCTGGCGGTTCCCTCATTGCGAGAAGTAAAGCTACAGGGAACCAGGCAGAGGGCCTTCTCGGTAGTGGCGCCCGCCCTGTGGAACGCCCTTCCAGCAGATGTCAAAGCGATAAACAACTACCTGACATTCAGAAGACATCTTAAGGCAGCCCTGTTCAGGGAAGTTTTTAACGTGTGATATTTTATTGTATTTTTGCTTTCTATGGAAGCCGCCCAGAGTGGCTGGGGAGGCCCAGCCAGATGGGCGGGGTATAAATAATAAATTATTATTATTATTATTATTATTATTATTATTATTATTATTATTATTATTTTTTTACAACAAGCCTTTTTAGACTTTTGGGCCATGATCCTAAACAGACTTGTTTTACTTTTGAGTTAACATGCATAGATTATGGAATTAAAACTCAAAATCCTTGCTAATCATCGTTAACTTGCAAGTTCACAATTCTCAGTGCTATGTAAGAGATGCCAGAGGAAGTAGATTGCTTACTCTGACATATCAAGAAGATGAATCTAGGTAACTTTTAATTAATTTTCTCAGATCTATAAACTGATATTTGGGGGGATTCCTGATTTTCAAGTTGTGGGACATTAATTAAAGTTATGAAGAAGTACACTGTGAGATGGTCCAAGCTTCTTCCTCACATTCCTTTTCCCACCTTTTGCTTACATACCTGGGTCACAACAATTGAACTACTCCACCAAAATACAGGCTGGAGGCATTGATCAGGTAACTGTCCCCCCTGATTTTCCATTCCTCACAGCCAAATTTTATAATAGACAAATTCTTATTTTATTTGCAGTGAACTATTTAGATGCCATATATTGGGCGTTTTAGCTCTCCAGAAAAATCTACCTGTCCAACTGGGATGCTCCGTGAAAGTTTAAATGTAGGGCTGTTACTCAGCTAAAGAAATCTGAGTCCATTAACTTCATGTGTTTTAGATCATTAATGACATCTGCATAAAATCTGCACACATGAAAAAGCAGTAGTTCTAAAGAAAAAAAGCATGTTACAGCCTGCCTTGAAAAGTGGTTGCCTCTCTTACAGAGAGAGGTTGGATAGCCCCCAATCAAGGATGCTGTAGCCATATATTTCCTGAAGCAGGGATTAGGGCTAGATGTCTTCTGAGGTCCCTTCTGACATACCTTCTGTTTTCAGATGATGCAATTGCCCATGTCACAGCAAGTGTCATCTAAAAAAGGCATCCCCCCTTCACATAGAAAGGAATACCTTTTTGTCATGTGGCCTTTTTAAAATAATTACTTGAACCAAAAACAATCAATCTGTTCCTAAAACACACTCCCTATTAAGCAGAGGAATTATGTTCATTTATCAAAATGCTTTCCATTGATTAAACTAACTATTAGTCAATTAAAATACTGCAGGTTAAAAAAAAATCAGGCATGGGCAATTAATTTTAAACGATTGGGCAGTTTTGAATTTACATCGATTACATTCAGAAGAATCCCATAACTCCTCCTGTGAATACTTTTACTGGGAATACTCTAACAGTAATTACAACAAGGAATCTTTTGAATTTAAGATTGCTTTTCAACTGATTTAATCCCAAAGTGGATGGAGATGTCAGAGGTACACCTTAAGTTAGTATTCCTATTTTTTCCTCAAAGTGATCACTGTCAATGGAATCTATAAAAAGCACTATCTGAAGTGGTCGCCCCTTAGGCTTCTATTTCCTACCAGGAGCAGCTGCAGTGTGTAACTTGCTCTACTACGCACTGCTGCCAAAAGGATTCCACGACCTGAGATTTAACTCTCCCATCCCAGGACATGGGCACCAAAATTTGTCTGTAATACTCAGTAAAGTAGGAAGATCAAATCAAGGACGGCACTAGTGGAATGAATGCAAGGCCTTCAAATGCACTTGATTTCACATACTGCAGATGGATTTCTCAGTCCAAATCCAGATCATACTCTGACACAAATCAATGAGCAATAGCTAAAATCTCTGGGTTCTGTAGTCCCAATCATTAACATGCATTAGAATCCCTATTATTCCCCTTTGAAATAATGAAGGAAAGAGAATTAACCTAACATACACCAAAAACAAGAAGATTCACACTTGAGAGACTTAACATAGTCTTATCATCTGAAGCTTATGTCTCACACAGAGTTCAGCATGTACAGGATTATGCTGACACCATCCGAGTTCAGTTGCATTAATGGTGTGATGTTACCTCTGAAGTAAATAATCACACACACTGCCCATTAACTTTCAGTCACTGTGAATCTTTCCTCACAGACTCCTAAATGGTAAGATATATACATACCCCTGACCCCTACCCAGACCCAACGTGCTGAAAAACAGTGTGTTGCTTACAATTCCTTGAGACAGGCTCTCCACTAGAAAAATCAAACAGGTGAATTATTATTTTTTAAATGGCAAGCAACATATTCCAGAAAGCAAGCCAGCAAAACATACAGAGAAAGGAGGCATAGAGGCTTCTAAGTCAGAATATTGAGAGAAAGAAAATATAACAAGGAAGAATGCTGGGGAGAAAAGACAGGAAAATAGACAAGGCAAGATATGTGATGCAATATTGTCACTCACGTTAAGATTTTCTGCAGTGGATGCGTCTGGACTTATTTCAACGAGAGATGTCCTTCACACTCTGCACATAGGCCTCATGCTCAAAAGTGATGCTGCTGTGGATTTTTCTGAGTTGTGAACACAGAGGTAGAGATCAGCTTTGGGTTTCCAAACCCTTAAGCTACAGGTATATATATTCCTCCTCTCTCCTGCTGACTAGGCTTGAAAGATGTCACGTCTGTTCTCCTCCTTTTCTTTGTTGGTGAGTAGCTATAAATGGGAACAACTTTCACCTCCTTTGGTAATTAAGAGTTCCTTATTTTCTTCAAGCTAACACACACCCCATTAGAAATCTTGGGGAACAAGCATCTTTTTCGTTTATCCCAAGGAGGATTTGTTTTTCCTTTTAAACGGCTGCGGGTCCTCCTCTCTGACAGCTGTTTGATACTATCCCGTTTCCTCGGGCTGTCAAGCGTCCCCTTCCCCTTCACAAAATGGGCTGGGGGGGGGCTGCTCCTTCTTGCTTGACTAGCGTGAGGAACTTATTTATAAAGTCGGCGGCTCCAACAGGCCAGGGGGAAATCGGCTTCGTTTTCTTGTCGGCGAGCAGGTAGGTACCGATTTTAAGTTGCAGGAGAGAATTTAAGAGGGAAGTGGTGGCTGTGGCTGTGGCGGCGGCGGCGGCGGCGGGGGGGGGGCGGTTTAAAATAAAAATACGACGGCGCGAGAGACGAGGTCGGTCCTTGCTCCCTCCCCTCTGGCGGCCGCTACGAGCTCTCCTTCCCGGCCGGGGCTCCTTTCCCTTCCATTCCGCCGAGAGGGGCCTTCAAATCCTCGGTCGGAGGCCGAGGCGGGCAAGGCGAACTTGCGGGAGCGGACAACTGACCCAGACGCCGCGGGGCCTAGCTGCGCGCTGGCTGCCCTTGGCCTCGGCGGGGGAGGGAGGCGGGGGGCGGGCGGGCGGGCGGGGGGGGCGCTCCTCCTCCTGGGCCTCCGCCTCCCCGAGATGATCCCCTCCGCGGCGCCGGGAGGGCTCTTTCCCCGCGAGCCCGGGGCCGGGGAAGGGAGGGCGGGAGGAAGCGGGGCGGGGGTGGCGCTCGCTCGCTCGCTCGCTCGCTTGCCACGGGAGGCCGCGGCGGCTCCTGGGCCTGGCGCTGGCGCTGCTGCTGCTGCTGCTGCTGCTGCCCGGGCTGAGGCCCGCTCCCGGGGGTCTTCCCGAGCGGGGCGGCGGCTAGGCAGACCCTCGGCAGGCCCCGGCCTCGCTGCTGCTGCTGCTGCTGTGCTGCCGCCTGTCGCTCGCTCCGTGTGCTCCGGGGCTGCGGCTCCACTGCAGGCCCCGGCTCCTCCCCGGCCTCCGCTCCGCCTCCCCCGGCTCCCTCCAGGCCGCGCCACCCCCGCCTCCCCGCCTTAAGGTGGCTCCTCTCGCAGGAGGCGGCGGCGGCGGCGGCGGGGCCCCGGCAGAGGGGAAGCCAACCCGCTGCTTCCCCATCTCCTGACGGAGGCGCTTCCGTCGCCTCCTTCGCAGCCTCAAACACCCCTTTCCCCTCACGGAAAGCGCCAACGGCCCACACCCCCTTCCACCGCGCGTGCCCCCCCCCCGGCCGGTCGGCGGGGGGGGCTCCGGATTTGCCGCCCTCGCCCCCCCCCGTCCGGGTGTCTCCCCTCAGCTTTTCCCGCGAGTAGACTCGGCTCCCCGGTTTAAGTTTGAAACGTGCAAATGGGGGGGGGGGGGGAGCTGAGCCCTTGTCGTAAACGAGGAGCTCGTATTTCGGAGTTGCGCCCAGAACTGGGCAGGAAATACACCATCTCATGGTGGGCAGAGAAATCGCGGACGGCTGTGCGTCTGAATGTACTTTGTAAAACCCGCCGTGTCTTTCCATAAAAAAGGGGAAGCATAAAGCACTCCCTGCAGGAGCACCTGGTGGCAAACCATAACCAGGTCTGCCGCCAGAGTTAGCTAATAGTTTAAGGGTGATCTGATGCATTTGCTTAGGCTCAAGTCAACATTTGCCCACTGCTGTTACTTTTCTGATGAAGTTTGGGAGGGTGGGGAAACCCATCTGCAACTGATGTCACTCAAAGTTGTATTTGGGCAAAAAGGACAAAAACTTTCTGGACTGTCATGTTGCAAGGCCCTCGAAGATACATCGTTTGCAAGTGTGGTTCTCTAGATTTTGACTTTGTTACCAAAATTACTCAGTTATGACGTGAGTATCCAGACCTTACTGACAAAGCAATATCTGTGATGCTGCCATGTGCATGTGTCATTTGGACACGTGTCAGTCGGTTGTTGCGTGTATGTATCTTTGTGAGACATCCTTTTCAGCACTGACTATCTGACAATCATCAGATCTGACATTGAACTACTTGTGGCAAAATGCAAGCTCAGCCATCTCACTGAGGCTTGCCAAAATGGACTTTATCATAAATAAAAGTATTAAAAATATTCATAGCTTGTTATTTTATTATTTTCACATATGTATACAAGAAGCAACAATCAATATTCAACCATCCCACCCCCACTGAAGCACAAAATTTATACTTAATTACATTTCACTTTCAAGTTATTTTAAGTTTTTAAACAAAGGCATCATTCCACAAGTTGTAATTTGTCCTTGGAGGCCTAGGACATCGTTTTTCAAACTGTGGTCTTCAAGCTTCATTCAGGTGGTCCATTGTATATTTGCATTACATATTCATATTGACTTTTAATTTTATTTCTATTGCTCCTTTTGTTTCTTAGATGAAGTCTATGGAATTCAAATTGTAATTCAATACAATGTTATACAAGAAATAAAATCAGCAATAAATATTCAATTAAAAATCACACAGCATCTCACAGTGTGTGTTACAATTGCTTCAAGAAACAGACAAATGATTACATGGTCCACCAAGAAGACCCTTACCAATATTCAAGTGGTCTGTGGGGGCATGAGAGGGAGTTTGGGAACTGCTGATTTAGGATAGAAGTCTCAGGTGATTAAAATAAAGCCAATACATGGGGAAAGTGAAAAACATCCCAAATTTTTGCCTGGAAGAAAATTCTCTCTGATTTAAGCACAAAATTTATTTCAACAATTTAGCACAGACAAGAAGACCAGCAGGCGATAGCTGGAGAAGCAGCTAATTTTTTATGCCTAACCCTCCATGCACCCATGTTTTGTTATGCCACCACATGACCATGGCAGCCATTTTGTAACTGATGCCCACAGCAGTCTCTCAAAATTCAAAAAGTGCCCACTGGTCCAAAAAGGTTGTTGACTCCTACTTTACAGTTACTTCTGCAAAACTGAAAAGCGCTCGGCAGGATGCTAGAGAGTCCCAGAGGATTTGGGATGAGTAGAAACTTAGTTTGGGGTTCCCATCCCATGTTCCGGGGAGCTGGGGGAGCTAGTACTGTAACCAGCTTCAGCCTTGTACAGCCACAGGAAGGATTTAGGAATTATCCTGTTTTAGATCAGGCTTCCTCAACCTTGTCCCTCCAGATGCTTTTGGCCTACAAGTCCCATGATCCCTAGCCAGCAGGACCAGTGTTCAGGGATGATGGGAATTGTAGTCTCAAAACTACAAGGCGGGCCGAGGTTGAGGAAGCCTGTTTTAGATCATATGGGAGCAATAATCATAGGTATTGAACCTCAGTTACAACATAACTGAGTAGTAAGTAAGAATCCCTGAAGGTTTGAAAGCTGCTGCTTCCTAATGCCAAGTGGAAACAGGTGACCTCCTTGACACACCAGGGGCTGCTCCAAACCAGCAGCAACATGAGTGGCAGGGGGTAGAGTGGCCTGTGCCACTTTAGGGGGCACATGGTAGAGTCCTCTTTCGAATGCTCCCTTCACATACAAGAATTCCTGAGGTGGGGTGGGGTTCCACCCCCGCTCTTCCCCGGTTGGTCTTGCTTGCAAGGCGTCTTTGAGAGGCGGGGAATGAATCTCTGGTTGTACCAGTCCTTCAAGCACCGCATTCTGCTGCACGTGGAAAGAAGGTTATAGAGAGGAAACCGGCGCAGAACCAAGGAGGAAAATAGCCGGGTCGGTGGTGTGTATTGTAAGGGCTGAGTAGGCCAAGGCCAGCTAAGAGTTGCTGCAAGCCGGCCATGACGCGCTTTGCACAATGGCAGGGTTGGCGCTGAGTGGGAAGGGAGGCATCTACGTCTCGATGCGCAGCAATATTCCGGGGCAGGGAGCGGGCCGGGCTCCAGAGGCGAGCACCTGTTGCGATCCGCAGGCCGGCCAGTATCTCTTTTTTCCGGAACAATGAGGACTAGGCGCGCCCTTTGGGAGACGCCACGGAACACTCTGGCGCCGCCCCTGAATGGCGGAGGGCCGGGTGCTCCGAGCAGGGCGGCGGGCGCGCGAGGCCACCTTAAGAGGGCGGCGGCGGCGGCGCGGCGGCGCGCAGGCGGCTCCTCCCAGCCCCGTGTCGGAGGCAGCCGGGGAACGTGTCCCGGCTCGGCCGCGGGGGAGACGCGCGCCCGCCCGTCCGCTGCGCCCTCGCCAACTGGCCGGCGGGGAAGCCGCCCTCCGCGCGCCCCGGGGCGGGCGAGGGGAACGCCGAGGAGCCGGCGGGGGGAGGCGCCTGCAGGAGCGGAAATGGCTCGCCGCCCCTGCCCTCGGGAAGCGCCGCCGCGGACAGGCCGGCCAAGCTGGGTCTGCCCCTCAGCTGGCGGGCGGGGCGGGAGCCGCCTTGGCCGCGCGACGCCCCTTGCGCGGAGCCCGTCCCGGAGGCCAGGGGAGGCCAGCTTTAGTGCGTCCTCCTTCCCCGCGGCCGAGGGGGGCACCCTCAAAGCCCTGGCCTGGCCCTGGCCCGTCTCCAGATCTTGTGGGTCTGGTGCAGACACCTGCAAGCAGAATTTGGAGGCCCTTTAGCCACACTTTTACAAGAAAGAGGCACTTCAGTGGGTTGCCCAGGGCCCTACAGTGGTACCTCAGGTTAAGTACTTAATTCGTTCCGGAGGTCCGTTCTTAACCTGAAACTGTTCTTAACCTGAAGCGCCACTTTAGCTAATGGGGCCTCCTGCTGCTGCCGCCACACGATTTCTGTTCTCATCCTGAAGCAAAGTTCTTAACCTGAAGCACTATTTCTGGGTTAGTGGAGTCTGTAACCTGAAGCGTATGTAACCTGGGGTACCACTGTACTTTAGTTGTGCACCAGAGGTGTCTCAACCTGGGTTTGAAAGTATAATTGTCTTTGCTGTATTCGTGTACATCTGCTCTATGTGGGGAGCTTTCCCTGTTGCTTGATCCAGAAGCTGCAGTTAGTGCAGGATGCTGCAGCACAATTGCTGACAGGAGTGAGGCCTTGTCAGCATGTCATACCTGTGCTCAGAGATCCATTTGCTACTGGGCCAGGGTCAAGGTATAGGAGACCAGTATCCCTACAAGATCGCCTTACCCACTCACCTGCTTCGGTCAGCGGAATTGGTACCGCTGCAGGTGCCACATAATTCCTGTTGCGCATTTGTAATAATTTGATCATTTAGTGTGGCAGCACCTACACTTTGGAACCCCCTGTCTGTTGAGATCAAGTAGGTGCCTTCACAGTTCTTTTTTCGGCGCCTCCTAAAAACATTTTCGTTCATAGAAGCCTACCCAGATGTTTAGAAAACTCGGATAATTTTAACATCTGTAAGTTTTAAAGTATGGTTGTTATTTTTTCTTGATTTTACTGTTTTATCTTTTGTAAACCACTCTGGGGCTTCTTACACTCAAGTGGTATATAAATTTTATGAAATAAATAAAATAAAAAAGAATAATGTAATGTGCTGAAATAATCATTAAAATCTACCCTATTCCTACATGCTTGGAAGCAAGTCCAGTGAATTCAGCAGGACTTACTTATGGATAGACATGAATAGACTTGCACTGCCATTTGCCTTTTCTTACCTGATAGCAGATGTGGAGGAGCCCAGCTCCCAGTCTGGATGCAGGGTGTAGGCATCTGAGAGACTTCACTCATTCACTGCAGATGGAATGGAAATCATCTTAGAAAAAAGTCCTCACCAGCCCCAATGGGAAACTAGTTTTTCTTGAAACTCCTAGTCACACAGGGGAGCCAATCACTCTTTTTTATATATTAAAAAAATCATTATAATCATTCTAAACAAGGGAAGGGGAAACTACAAGCCATACAACTATTTGTAAAAAAAAACACCTTAGTTTCCCCCCCAAAAGGCTAAATGCATATTGGCTATGTAAATGTCAGGCATAGATAGCTGAATTACCCTTAGTTTCTATTCGAGAGAGAAATTTTTTTTGGGGGGGGTAAACAAGGCATTACAACACCATACAGCAAAAACCAACGGGTATTTATATAATCCATTTCTCTCTTTAAAAAAAAAAAAATTATTAAGGTTTTAAAGGTTACAGATAAAACAGAAAAACACCAAATTAAACAAAAAACAAAACAATGTATCACAATAAAAAGATACAATAAAAAGAAAAAAAAGAGATTAAGAAAAAAAAAGCAAAAGCAAAAAACACATCAAACCTTCACATAATATATCTTTCATTTGCTTGTTTCCTTGACCACCTCCCACCTCCCTTTTTTGTATTCTAATTCAGTTAAATATTTCAGCAAATCCTTTCCCTCTTTATTTTGTCCTTATAATCTATCTTAATGTACTATAATTTTACATTCTCTTCTTTCACCAATTAACAATCTGTTTTTGCTTCCACCCCCACCCCCCAATTTTATTTCTCCTTAAAATTAATATATCTATTTAAACTTAATCTCTTAAAACATTTCCACTAGGGTCATAAAAATTTCATTCCACGATTTTTCTCTCCCTCATTAAATTTTTTCAAAATTTCCAAATATAAACTTTAAATTCCCAATCTTCTTCCACCGTCTCCTCTCCCTGGTCTCGGCCTCTGCCGTCCCTTCTGTCAACTCCAGACAGTCCATCAACCTGGAGATCTTATATCCGAAGCTCTTAACTCTTCTTCACGTCCCTTCTGCCGATCTTCTTCATAGACTTTAGTGCTAAAAAGCAGATCTCGGGGGAGCTCCATCCCAACAATGCCTTTATTCCTTCTTAACAGGACAGCCAGATTTCCATAGTTAAAGCTAGGATCCATAAAGCATTCCAAATCTTGTTTCAAAGTTCCTCCAAATCCAAAGGACCCAAAAGCTCCAATCTCCTCCTGACCCAAATCCATATCCCAAAAGTCAGTTGACTTTTCCTGCATTGGGGAATCTCTCCAACTTTCCTTTTCCAGACCAGGCCAGGCTCCAATCTTCAAGATCTGGCTTTTTCTAGTTTCAATCATAAAGGGCCTCAATTTGTAATCCTCAATTTGCATCTGTAAGGTTAAGGCTCCCCCTTGTATTACTTTAGGTTCGACCACAGCAACTTTCTCCTTCTCCTTTTCAACGATTTGTTCAGTTATGATAGATTCCTGTGCCGGATGCTTGACAACTTCTGTGTTGATACCCACTTTTGATCCCAAGATGTCAATTTTAGTAGCCATAGCATCTATCTGTTTATGAAGCTTTTCCAACAAATAGTTTGTCTTATAAAATGCAGACACTAAATCTTCCCTAACTGACATTCTTGGGATGTTCAAGGTCAAACTCTGGTTTCTCACAGTCCTTATCTTACAGCTGGATGCCTCCTCTCCACTCTTGTAACAGTTTCAAAAACTCAGTCCTTTCCAACACAGTTCTAAAGGTGAAAAATAGTATCAATTTTCAGTTACTTTTTCTTCTTTTAAAACGCAGAAACAGACAATGGAAACAGTATCTTTCTCTTGTAGCTAGCTGTCAAATATGTACTGTTCACCCTCAATGGACTTTTTCCTCTCTTTTTTCTTTTTGCAGCCCGTTCCCAGGTTCAGAGACGTGGTAATTTAGTTTTCCACTCTCTCCTGCAGGCACGCTTGGTCAAAATTTTCCCCCTCTTCCCCTGCTTCCAAGGGGGGTTTAATAGTTTCAATCAATGGAAGTTTGATCCTTTACATGAAGCTTTCCAAAACCTTAGCTTACGAATACTTTGCTTCAGTCTATTTACAAAAAGGGGAGGCGGACTTCCTGTTTTGAGCCTTCCCCGTTTGATGCCGAATTAAGGTATTTAGAAATCCAATTTTCCGTTCTACTCACGGGTTGTTGTTTAAAATCCAATTGTCCACAGGAAAAAGTCAGCGCTCTCTGACAGCAGCAATGCGGCTTCACTCCATGAAAGAAGCGGTCAATTCAAAGCACCACGCCACTCACCCCACGTCGCTCCGGATTCCCGATACCAGGTCTCCCCGCAAGTAGGGGGGGCGCAAAAGGTGCCAGCCGAATCCCAAGTTCACAGGCTCTTCCGCCTGTGATTTCCAAGGGTCTCCGCCTTCGCCGTGGCCGTTCAGACCCTGCTTTCCACGGAGCAAGTTCCTCCCTATCGGAGGAGCTCCGCCATTGCCGGAGGCGCTAACCCGGAAGTCTATATAATTCATTTCTCTCCCATCTGACCCACTTCCCTCCCACCCAATTTGTACTCTGGAAAAATAAATGTTGGCTGGGCAACCACTAAGTGATTGGCCAGAGCAGCTCCAAGGGTTGGGATAAGTAACCTCTGGCCCTCTGAACACTGTTGGATCACTGCTCCCATCATCTCTGAGTATTAGCCAGGCAGGCTTGGGACTGATGGGAGTCAGAGTCCAGCAACATCTGGATGCTACAGGTTCCCTATTCCTGATTCCAAGGGAGTGGAGTAAGCAAGTTACCTGCAGTTGCCGGTTTCTCCTAAGTGGGGAAAGACTCTGCTAGCAGGGGGTCTGGGGAGCGGTAGGACTTAATGGATAACATGGTGTCATTAGTGAATGCTTCCAAGTTTCATAATTCCCTGTCTGAACACAAGGCTCAATGACTCATCCTTGTCACCCCCAACCAGAGTTGAGTGCTTAAAGACCCCTCAGAAGTTCTATCTTTTTATTTCGGTCAATAACCGGTAGAGAAGATAAGAAAACAGAGCACATGAAACACAATAAAATATTTTAAGTATACAATTAAACGTAGAGTTAAAAACATTATAGAATATTTAAAAACAATGAGAAATATAAAATGATTATATTAAAATGGTAAAAAGACAAGATGGGAGCACGTTAAACTTAGCCTGGGTAAATGGTTTCCTAAATTTTGGGATAGTCAAATTGGTAGCAGGAAGAAGAGCCCGCCCTCTGTCTCTAAAAGTTAGAAAAAAAGAAGCTGCATTTATGCAATTTTGCAACACAATATCCCAAATGGGTTGACGTATATTTTCTTTGGCTTTTGCATAACCTATGGCAAGAATAGCATTTTGTGAGAATCCTAAATTTTGTACTTTCTCATTTACTATCTTTTTCCACCTTGACTGAAATGTGCCAGTAAGGGTCAAGAGTGCTAGGCCTTTAGACATGAATAACAGTTTTAAATAATATATTTATATCCTGCCCATCTGGCTGAGTTTCCCCTGCTACTCTGGGCGGCTCACAATCAAATATTAAAAACACAATACAGCATTAAACATTAAAAACCTACCTAAACAGGGCTACCTTCAGATATCTTTTAAAAGTAAGATTGTTGCTTATTGCCTTGACATCTGATGGGAGGGTGTTCCACAGGGCAGGCTCCACTACCGAGATATTTTATCTTCAGTATCCAGATTTGAGATTCAGTAGAAATTTGTCCAGTCTCTAATCGTAGAAGTACATTGGGCACACATCTTGGAAGAACGCTACTCAGAAATTTTCTTCGGACAGATTCTAAAGCCTCAAAGTGGTTAAATGTGCATTCTTGTGTTCCGTAAGATCTTTGTGGTAAGATCTTAATATTGAACACCTGAATTGCTGAGGGAGCATGCTGGCCTCCATTGACATAGAAGAAAGAAATTAGTGAGTTATGGCCCTATTGTGCTATTGCACTTCAGTTTTCCAGGAGCTGGTAGCTTGGAAAATTATTCCCAGATATTTTTTAATTTTGACCTGTTCAGTTAGATGTCCATTGATTTGCCAGAGATGTTTGCACCGTTTCCAAGTAAAAACTAAAAATTTAGATTTATCATAATTAATTGTCAGCTGTTCAGTATTACAATAGGCATCAGAGCTCTTAATAGCTGTCTCAGACCTACACACGACAGTGACAGGAATCCTGCATCATCTGCGTAAAGTAGAATAGATAGGGATCTCCCTGACAATTTAGGTGGATGAGAATTTGTTTCAGAAAGTATCTTAACCAAGCAGTTAATATGAATGTTTAACAGAGTGGGGGTAAGAACACAACCTTGTTTTACTCCCATATATGTTGGTATTAATCTAGTTAAGTGACCTTCATAATAGTGGTTAAAAGTGAGAGCTGGGAACTCCCCAGTTCATGTCTTGCATCATCTAAGAAACTACTGGGAACCTCAGCCCCTGCGTGCAATGTGCAGATAATAATTCTGGTTTCTCTTGAAGGGTTGTAAGTATAACTGAACTAACTCACATCAAACACTTTGAAGAGATAATATTATTCTTGCTCTGAATGAGTAACTCCTAACAACTGCATTGTTGCACAGCAGCAGATCCAGATGTGGAAAAGCATCACAAGGAACAGATCATGCACACAAGCAACCGTGTGCCGCATTAGACCTGCTTACAAACCAGGGTGATGCCTTTCTCACAAATTTATAACTTCTGTGGAGTACAGTCACATGCAGGTCCTGGATTCTTGGTTTAAGCAGTCTTTCTGGAAGAGACAGCGTCTTGAAAAGACTTAGTAGCATAAATAATGTCTGTGGCTCAGCTAAACACCAGGTGGCAGCAGAATTCCATATGAAATTCTCAAAACTTATCATTACTTATCCTTATCATTACTCTCCTGCCCCTTTAGGCTTAAAACTTTGCTGTGTTAAAAGGGGGGGGGGGAGCATATAGACATAGAAAGGTACAAGAACAATATCACAATATCTGGATGTGCTTTAAAACTGATGATGTAAGAGAAGCAATGAAATTGAAGTCTAGGTACAGTATTAGAAACATAAATGGTATTGCTCCACAGTAATGGAATCTCAGCTGAATTTTGTTAGCATTGTTTCTTTTGTTGGTATTTTGTTAAAATTCCTTCCTAATTATTGTCTCATCTAGAACCATCTTGTTATTTTGAACTGAATAAAATGATGTGATGCCGCAGTTGCTATGGAAACTAGACAACCTTTTTCCTGGATCTTCAATGGCCTGCCATGTTCTTCTCTAACCGCTCACTGTCATGCTGCATGTTTAAGCTCCATCCCAGTTTGGCCTTCCCTGCTTCTCCTTTATGTCTCTTTAACTGGACCCAGTCCTCGATTTCACCTCGCTCAGAGCAGCTTACTACAATGCATTTATAATTAGGATTGCACAGAATTAGGGACAGCTGGGGCTGGATTATACATTCATGTTAGGGCTGCTGACTTTTCAAACAGTCTCTGTGCAACAGCTGTTAGAGGTGCCTTTTTTCTGGTAAGTTAACACCCCTAATTCATATTCATCACTTGATGACTGCAGAATCGGGTGAAGACTCATTATGTGAATCAGCCAACAAGCATCAGAGACCATAAATGGAACTTCCATGTTAATTTACCTCAAGGACATCACTTTTTCATGGTGCAAGTTCTTAAGGGATACACAAACCAGCCTCCTGTGGATTGCAGTTAGAGGGCTGGTTGAGCTTGGAGGGCAGCACGTCTGAGATCCTCAACCTGGGGTCTGCAGGTGCACAATCACCCTTAAGGACTTCCCTTGGTGCCCATGAAGCATCTGAGAGCCCCCACCTCCCCCTTCATTTTGAGGTGGTGAGAATGAATGAAAAATGGGGAAGCAAGCAACACACTTTCTCACTCCCTCTTGCAGCTCTATGTGCTTTTCAAGGCTCAGATCAACTCCCAGGCAGCTGAACAGAGAGAAGAGTAGGTGGAAGGGAAAGAGGAACAATCCACGACACTGGGAAGGAAGCTGAATGGCTGGGAGGAAAGGAGAGAGGAGAGAGAGAGAGAGAGAGAGAGAGAGAGAGAGAGAGAGAGAAAGAAAATGGAGTGCCTGAGAAAGGATACATGCAGGTGAGCATCTTGGATTAAGGAAAGCATACCATCTTGAAACTCTGTTTACCATGGGCTGTGCCCTCAAAAATCAAATCACAGACTACATCTGTCTCCATTGACTGAATTGCAAATGGTTATGAATCCAGTACCTTCCAGCACTGCCCTGGCAAAAAGACATGGATCTGTAAGGTGGGTGAGCAAAGGTGTGAGTTTGTTATCTGGGGCTGGTTTGCCATAGGGCTGCTCACATTGGGCCTTTAAATTCAGTTACAAGCCAATTGCAAGCCAATAATTACTTTCTGGCCTGCAGGTGTGATGTGGATTTTCAACAAGTTTTGATAGATGCTGCTGAGATTGCAAAGGAGCTAGAAACACAAGCAAGCCCTGAGGCAGAATAAGTTAGAAAAAAAGAGAAGGAAACCGTGGTTTCAGAATGAGGCCCAAGAGGCACCACAAGAGTCAAATTAGAAATTCAAAGTAGGTTACTACTATGCTGTCTTATACATGGTCATACAATCTGTCTTCTGGGGTAGTTTGTCCACCTTTGGTCCCCGTCCTGCCCTCAACTCTCACCTGTGGCTCCTAGAACCTGTCCACAGGCGACAGTAGCCATACCCCAGGAACAGCTTCGACTGGCTGGCTAAATGAGGTGAGGGGAGCTGGTGGGTCTCAAACTCTGAGTGAGTTATGGACTTCCCCTGCATGTGAAGACAGGCTCCAGCAGATTGAGCGGAGGAGACCAAGAGTGGGTCCATTGGTCAAGAAGCTGGTTTCTGCATGTGCTGTAGAGGGGAGGGGAGGGCAGATGGGGCTCGTCAACCTGGGAAGGTAGCCAACTAGCAAAAGGAAAACTGATATCAAAGCTCCACTGCCTTGCAGAGGCTTCTTCAGGAGAAGAAAAGGCTAAGGAGAAAGCCCTATGCAAATACGGACTGGAGTCCCTAAGACGGTTGGGTGGTGCCTTGTATGCAGGGGTGTAGGATGGGGGGTGTGGCCTGCCCCAAGTGTCACCTTGGGGGGGTGACAAAATGGCGGGCAGCCCTCACTGCGGGGCCTGCAGCACGCCCTAGCCACGTGTCTCAGGCTCCTGCGGGCTCCACGCTGTCCGCCTGCTGCCTCCCCCCCAGCTGTAGGGTGGCCAAGGGCGTGTGCTGCATGTGCAAAACCAGACGGTTTGCCCCGCCCTTGTGGATGGTTTGCCCCGCCCCTTGACACCCTGCACTGGGTGCTGGAGAGACTTCCTCTGCCACTGCTTGTACGACTCCTTCCAGCAACACCTGTAGCCAAGCTGGTGCCAAATGCATTGCTCTGCTTTCCTTTGGACCACAACAGTGAGGCCGGGATGGGGGTCTTGTCATCTGGGCAGCTCAGGACCCCCAGACACACTGCCCATTCTTGCACCCTGGGGAGGTCACTTTAATGCTGCTTCACCCCCAGAAGCATAAGTGCCAACTCCTAGGAGCCCAGGTCATTTTGCCCCACCAATAAAATATTTGAGGGGCATTGCTGCCTTTCTTTCTTTTCCATGTTTGAACTTCGTTTCCCAAACTAGGAGTGCCTAATTCAGATGACTTGGAGGATAAAGCTCCCCACCTAAACAGTGTAACTGGAGGGGGCGGAGTGCCCCCAGCGGCACTTACCTTTGGCAATGGCACGGCGGATCCCAAGGCGCCACAGAGTGCCACTCCCCAAAGCAGCGTGGCCCAGAGCTAGGCTCACCGCGTAGCAAGCTGCTGCATCCCCCCCCCAGCTGCCAGAGGTCAGCCAAGAAGGGTGCCTGGGAGGGACACAGCTGCTCGGGCGCCACTGGGGCTCCCTACGCCACTGCCCCAACTGTTGTTGTTGTTGTTGTTCTGCCCTTTACCCCAAAACCCAACTGAAACACAATATTTAAAAGCAATTTAAATTTTGACAAAATTAATACTTTCTTGCTGACAACAGCAGCAAGAATGTTCCAACCAAAGACGAATGGTTGAATAAATTATGCGAATACTTGGAAATAGCAAAGTTGACTGATTTGAAAAGACAAAAACCAAAAAATATAATCCAGAAACAATGGAAATGTCTAAATCATTATTTATGTAGACAAGGATTAAATGTAAGGTATTGGATGTGTTTAGAATAAATTTATGAAAGATTTAAAAAACTTATTGATTAGAATATTTGTGTGAGATTGTATGGGAAAAATACAGAATAACAGATACAATCTTGCTTAAAATGTATATAGGAAGTGCAGTGTAAGTGATGGAAGTCAATCAATGAAATTTTATTATTATTTTCATGTTGAGATATTTGTAGAATAAACTTGGAAGAAATTCTTCCAACTTTTCTTCTTATTTTCTCTTTATTTTTTCTTCTTTTTTCTTTTCTTCTTTTTTTCTCTGTTATTCCTTTTTTCATATATATGTGCTTATTTGAAATATATATGTGTGTATTTGCAATATTTTGCTTATATTTTGTAACAATTATGTTAAATAAATTAAAAATAAAAAAGCAATTTAAAATGACTTACTATCACAGAACTAAGGTGGGTCCTAAAAATACCCCCAAGCAGACAAATGCATACTTTTGCAGCCAGCCATCATTGATTTTTTTTTTGGGGGGGGAGGCAACCACATGCCTAGAAACTTGGGATTGGGGAGAGTTGGATTCCAGTCCCTTTTCAGATTTAAGAATTCAGAGTAGCCCTGGACCAGTCACTATTTCTGAGACCAGTCAACCTCACGGAGCTGACAAGAAAGACAGATGCCAACTTTTTCTTCTTTGGCAATCACTGGTAACCAAGTAATATTGTCTTCCATGAACACGGTCTTAACAGTGAGTCCGTAAGTGATAATTCTATATCTACACGTCCTTCCATAGTGGGGACATAAGTTTCCGGGCGGGAGCTGATCATGGTGAGGGTTTGCCAAACATGCCTTCCTCTTAGCACGTTTCTCCCTTTCCCCCTGAGTTTGAGTGTCTTCAAAGTCCATGACACCTTTGCCAAAGGCTGTTCTCCAACTGGAGCACTCGCAGGCCAGAGTTTCCCAATTGTCAGTGTCTATACAGTGGTACCTCGGGTTACAGACGCTTCAGGTTACGCAATTTCGGGTTGCGCACCACGCTGAACCCAGAAGTACCGGAACGGGTTACTTCTGGGTATCAGCACTCGTGGATGCACAGAAATGCTAAATCACGTTTTGTGCATGCGCTGAATCGCAACCCGCGCGTGCGCAGATGTGGCGCTGCGAGTTGCGAACGCTGCGGGTTGCGAATGTGCCTCCTGCACGGATAACGTTCGCAACCTGAGGTTCCACTGTACTACATTTTTTTTATTTGCCTTGAGAGCAAATTAAACCTCTTTTCTGACCACCAGCATTACGCTTTCCATTTTTAAGTTCAGAATAGAGACCAGTCAACGGTCATGGAGCTGAGAGACAGACAGATGCCAATAACAACACTGAATATTGACGTTTGTAGTGAGGCGGAGTTGTTTTCTAGCCCTTGGTCAAGTATTTTCAAGTTGTTAATCTGGAGATTCAGCAAATCCTACTGCAGTCACAAGGGACCAGTATGAATGATAGCGCTGGGGGAAACCCAGCTGTGTGTCAGATTTGCTGAGGCTTAGGAGCTGCCTGTGGGTGAGGGTGACTTTTGATGAGACAAAGGAATCATGTGGAAAGATCCTGGCTAATGAAACCTTTGATGTGCAAAGAGGATGCTTGTGTACAAGGCCTTGTTTACCTGGACTGATGTGAGAATGCAAAAGCCCTGGGTAAACTGTCTGATAAAAAGAACAAGAAACCTCTTAACTGATCAAGAGCATTAGAAAAACCAACTCTGAAGACAGAACAGTTGGTAATGTCCTAACTGGACTGGCAGTGATGGCATTTGTTTATGGGATGATGCTGAAATGGAATGTGCTTATATAACATTTGAAGAATTTACAGGGACACTGGTGACGTTTCCCCCGATAAAATTCAGGAAAGTAGAAACAGTGACAAGTTCTTTTTGCTCTTTCAGCTGACCTGAAAAGTCTGCATATGCCAGTAACTAATATGAAACCTCCAGGGTGCCTCTTCCACTCCACTCCTGCCCCCCCCCCTTTTTACTTCCTTTCCCTCTTTTCTGGTATTAGCTATGTATTTTGGTAACTCAGAATGGATGTTTTAGCTCTTAGGTATGGGTGATGGAGAAAGTTTAGGACATGGGTAGGCAAACTAAGGCCTGGGGGCCGGATCTGGCCCCATCGCCTTCTCAATCTGGCCTGCGGACGGTCCGGGAATCAGCGTGTTTTTACATGAGTAGAATGTGTCCTTTTATTTAAAATGCATCTCTGGGTTAGTTGTGGGGCATAGGAATGAATTCATCCCCCCCCCAAAAATATATATAGTCAGCCCCCCCCCCAAGGTCTGAGGGACAGTGGACCAGCCCCCTGCTGAAAAAGTTTGCTGACCCCTGGTTTAGGACAGTACAGTGGTACCTCAGGTTACAAACACTTCGGGTTACAAACTCTGCTAACCTGGGAGTAGTACCTCGGGTTGAGAACTTTGCCCAAGGAGGAGAACAGAAATTACATGCCGGCAGCGGGAGGCCCCATTAGTGAAAGCACGCCTCAGGTTAAGAATGGTTTTGGGTTAAGAACAGACCTCCGGAACGAATTAAGTTCGTAACCTGAGGTACCACTGTAGTTGAAGATAGTATGAAGGGAGAGGCTTGACTTCATTTCCTTGATTTCCTTGGTCCTCATATGCTGCATTATATATTTCTGGCCATTTCTGTATTGTCTTTATTTGCTTTACAATTTCTTTATTCCCTGCCCTTGTGGGGCACCGGGGGGCGGGGAGTAATGTGAATGACGGTGAGTCCACTTCCCTCCCTCAGGTCATTAGAACCCCTTTTTTGAATGCCTGGATAGAGCTTTGTGGTTATTTTTATTGGTTCACCTTACCCACTATGCTTTGATTTCAAAGCCAGGTTTCCAAAAGTCACCTCCCTTGTTCAAGAGGTCCTAGGCAAGATAGGCAGGAGAGTGAACATTTGGGCCAAAAATATTTACCAGTGCTAGAGTTGTTGGGGCATTTTCAGTGAGTAGAATGATAACGCAGTTCTCTTCATCAACAAAATCAAGCACAGATCTTTTGTGGATTAATGTGGCTAGTGTTTTTGGATTGTTTGAAGCAGCACTCAGGTGAGCTTCCCCTACTCTCTTTGCAGAATCTTTATCCTTTGCTTAGAATCAAGCTTCTTATAGTAGGGCTATGTGAACCTTCAAACAGCCCAATTCAGAGAGAACTTGCTCTCTTTTATTGGGGTGCCCAATCTCCAGACATTCTATGTAATATTTAAGGATATGGAGAGTCATAAAATGTGGGAAGTGAGTTTTGTAGAAAAATTGGTGGTTGGCTTTCACTGCCCAACTCCCCAAGGGGTTCTGAGTCCCCTAAGTCCATGATCGATCAGGGAAGAATGGATGAAGGTTCCAGTGAAAGCAAGGCAGATCTTTATTTTTCTGTTGCAACAGAGTCCCCCACCCTCCACTCTTTGGAAGGAGGTGAGAGACCAAGAAGAAAGTATGCAGGAACCTTTAAAGACTTTAGACATTGCCCAACCTCTTAGCCAAAGACCACCCTAAAAGCATCATACAAGCATCACAGAAAGAGGTGGTCACACAGAAATTTGAGAGTGTGGTTTTTCTCCTGTCTGCCAGGATACCTGATAATGTTTTATGGATTGCATTACCTGGGCAGTTTGACCATTCTTTTGAAATGGTAAATACTTTAGTTCTCGAATCCAGGTCACAGGCCCACCCTATTCATACACAAATATGCCCTCAAGACAGGATTTCTGGGTGAAAAGATATACTGGGAAAGGTTCCTCCCAGACATTTCCTTCTGCAGAGGAAATATTTGGGGCTATTTAAGAGTCAAGATGGCTTCAGGATTGCTCTCCTGTGCTATTTCAGACATGTGGGTTATATATTCTAGATGTGTGTTTACCTTGTGCATTTATGAACATTTATTCTATATTTGAGACCTTATAATTCTTATAACATGAAAAAGGAGAAAAAAAGGAAGTGTAGGTAGGAAATGTTGTCCCTTGCCATTCCACATTGTTCTCTGCTGATGGCCATTTGAGATGAATTCAGTGCAACAATGTGGTATTGTCAAAGGGTGGCTCTGTGACAGCCTCCAAAATGAGGTGAAGTGAGTTTGCATGTAGGCGATGGATGTGCTTGCCAAGGGCACTGGGGCAGCCAGAAATTGCAGCTGCATTGAGTCATGACAGAAGGGAAGGGGGAGAAATCAAAACCTAAACCAGAGGAAGTTATGTTACAATGCAAACATTGAGGGGGTGGGTGGATGGGAGAGACAGAGAAAAATTATCCTGAACAGCTTGTTGAGAAACTTTTAAAAGCACAATCCTATGCATTTCTACTTGGAAATAAATCCCATATCTCCACTAGGGCTTAAGTTCCCAGCAACTGGAGTCAAACACAGGTCAGGATTAAAATAATGTCACCCATGTCAGTGAAGTTGACTCAAGTAAAGCAAAATACAGTTCAGGCCTAGTGGTCTCAGCAACCCTTCCTAATAGGTCTTGCCCTGATGTCACAGTTGTGAGAACTGATGGTCCCCACCTCCCCACCCCTCTCTAAGGCGCCTCCTCTCCAGGCTCTTCCCCAGGCAGTCTCAAAAGGTGTCTGCGCACAACTAACCTCTGCTCTGCTCTTTTCATTTCTCTGCATGTTCTTGGAGACCAGCAGGGATGGGAGTTGGTTGCAGCAGGAGGTAGAAACTCCCTGGATTCTTCTGCAGCCTGTTGTCCCCCCCCCCCCCGGCCTCTGCTTTAGCCTCAGAGTCTGAACTGCACTCTGCCACAGACTCTTCCTGCTCACTAAACTTTGTTGCCCCTTTTAGCGGACCGACCCGATTAACACCACCAATTAATAGCACAGTGGATTGACTCCCACTACCTGCCCCCTATTAAATATAGTGCACCCAAATCACGGTACACCAATTACACAAATTTATACAATTTACCACAGATTATCTTGCACGGGTCTTGTGTGAGGGAAAACCTAATGATTGAAAATATTGGGCAGGAGTTGAACAAACAAACAAGAAAAGTTTGTTGAACAAACTTCCTGGTAGAAGTTAACTTGTTTAATTTAACTAACTCTAAGATGTCTCAGGCTTAAACACAATGCTATAGGCACAGCTCTTCTTAAACTTCAGTTACTAAAAATCAGGTATTATACTTCAGGTGGTAGACGTTCAGGTTTCTAGAATAGATGGTAAGATGGTAAGAACTCAGTTCCTGTTATTTATATATTACAGTTAAATACTTTCCACACCATTCAGCTTCCTTCACAGCTTAATCCTTTGACTCGTGAGCAAGGGGCACCTCTCCTCAGTTACCCCTCTCTAAGCAATTCCACACCTGAGGTATTCCAAATGCTATAACAGACCCATTCTGTTATACCTGGCTAAGCTCCAGGAAGACTGGGAGAGAGGCAGGAGGAAGTTCTAGGGAGCTCAGGGGAAATAAAATAGGAAAGTAGTTTTAAAGAAAGAAAATTCACCACAAAAGCACAGGATCAATGGTTGCTCCTTGAAGGAGGTACCAGGAGGAGACCAAGAGGCCCTCTCTACTTGTAGGGAATAGTCAGCAGCTTGAGTCAGAGGTTTGCAAAGCATGGTCAGCTGAAGCTTGGACTACTGCCATGCGCTCTACGTGGGGCTACCTTTGAAGGTGACTCAGAAACTGCAATTAATCCAGAATGCGGCAGCTAGACTGGTGACTGGGAGTGGCTGCCGGGACCACATAACACCGGTCCTGAGAGATCTGCATTGGCTCCCAGTATGTTTCCGAGCACAATTCAAAGTGTTGGTGCTGACCTTGAAAGCCCTAAACGGCCTCGGCCCAGGAAACCTGAAGGAGCGTCTCCACCCCCATCGTTCAGCCTGGACACTGAGATCCAGCACCAAGGGCCTTCTGGCGGTTCCCTCATTGCGAGAAGTGAGGTTACAGGGAACCAGGCAGAGGGCCTTCTCGGTAGTGGCACCCACCGTGTGGAACACCCTCCCTTCAGATGTGAAGGAAATAAGCAGCTATCTTCTCTTTAAAAGACATCTGAAGGCAGCCCTGTTCAGGGAAGTTTTTAATATTTAATGCTGTATTGTTTTTAACACTTGATTGGAAGCCGCCCAGAGTGGCTGGGGAAACCCAGCCAGATGGGCAGGGTATAAATAAATTATTTTTATTATTATTACTATTAATAATAATAATAATAATAATAATAATATGTCTGAAGCATGATGCACAGACATTGTTTGCAAGAGAGCAGGAATCCCTTTCTTTATTTCCTTGGGGGTGGGGGGCAAATGTCAAGGTTGGCCCTGACTAGGCTGTGGTGTCTATCCCTCCCCCCCCCCCAGTTGGAGCAGCACTGCAGTGGCAGCCGGCCCCACCCAGTGCATCAGGAGCACACAGGGTTCCCTTAGATACAAAGCTCTGCCTGTAGCGACTCAGACCACTGAAATCTGAGAGGGGTAGCTGGAACTAAAAGGGCCTTGTTGATCAAAAGTCACTGTGGAGAAGACCAGCTCCTGTTGGGGCACCAGCAACTCCAGGTGCCACCACTGCCCAATTCCACCCTAACTCTTAAGTATGAAGGTAATCACAACAGACCTTCCAAGTGTCCCTATTTCCCAGGGATGTCTCTGATCTAGAGAAACCGTCCCAGTTTCTGATTTGATCCTGGAATGTCCCACTTTTCCTTAGGATGCCCCTATTTTAATTTTTCTTTTAATGTATTTTTTATTAAAGATTTCTTGTTTTACAAAAGTATGTGCAATGTCTCTTTTTTCAAGTTACATTTTCTACAGGTCACTTTCATTTGTTGAGACATTAGTGTTACATTAGGAAGAAAAGGGGGGAAGGTGGAGGGGGCCATGGTGGGTGGGGGGGTCGGGTGGCGATGTTTCTATTTTGCTTAATATATGTGGGGTTTTGCGTCAGAGTCTTTTGCGCAGGTTCTCTGCTTTCACTTGTGTTCCTTTGGTGGTGAGAGAAATTGGGGTTGGTCATGGGTGTGCTTGCTTGTTTGTGATTGGCTGTGGTCAATTTTGTTTTCGTGGGGGTGGGGGTGTTTTTCAATCAGGTTAGCCATATTATTTCATATGCTGTTGGTGGATTCTTGTCGTTGTCTTTTTGGGCTGTGTTTGTGATAAAGGGGAGCCATACCGGGGTGAAGGCATCTTCTTTTTGTCCCCGTGTCAGTTGCAGTTTATTGGTTAATTTTTCTAGTAGGGCTGTTTCCCGTACTATTTGGTACCATTGGTCCATGCTTACTCCTGACAGGTCTCTCCAGTGTCTGGTTATGGTGTTTCTGGCTGCTGAGAGTGTCCCTATTTTAACTGGAGAAATGTTGGAGGGTATGGAGATATCCGACCTCTGAGTCGTCCAAAGGCAATCCTGTAACGGGAAGGTTTTTTTAAATGTTCAATGTTTTATTATGTTTTTATATATGTTGGAAGCTGCCCAGAGTGGCTGGGGCAACCCAGTAAGATGTGTGGGGTATAAATAGTAAAATTATCGTTATGGAATGGGACGTCCCTATTTTCAATGGAGAAATGTTGGAGGGGATGTCACAAGAGCTTCAGGCAAGAGTTGGAGCAGGGCAGGGATGACAACTTGCTGGGAGTGTGCAGCCTGCTCACCCTTTCATTGCCCTTCCGAAATGTTCGAAAACTGAGGCACAAAGGGCAGTCAGCAAATTCCATTGAGAAAATTGAAAAACACGCAGTGGAAACAGTTTGACTTCTGAGGCGCGTCCAAAAACGGAAGCATTCACTTCCGGGTTTTCAGTGTTCAAGTTCTGAAGCATTTGTCAACAGAGATGTTTGGGAACTGAGGTACCACTGTACCAATGTGCAAAGATCATAAACTCATATGTTAAATAAACATTAATTTATTTAATTTATTTCAACAATGTCTCTGGCACAACAACAGAGGTTATAGTAAGGTTAAAATAAAGATAAAATCATTTAAAGCACAAAAATGGGAATGCTTACTTAAAATGCCTATTTACAATGCCTGCTTAAAACATCAGGTGCCAAAAGTCCAGTGTTGTCACAGAGGCTGGGATGGGTTGCCTCCTTATGACACAGCCTCTCATTAACCACTAGGGGGAGCAGCGGGCCGTGTTGTTCCCCTGAAACTGTGTACACACGCTATACCTTTAAGCACATTACTTCCCTCAAAGAGTTCTGGGCAAAGTAGTTAAGGCCTTACAGAGTTACAATTCCCAGCAACGCTTAACAAATTAGGGAAAGAATTTGCTTCAAGGGTGTAATGCGTTCACAGCCCAAGCATCTCCTGTGGGAACTCCGCTATCTTGATTTGTGATCTCAGTTCCACCCATTTGTCTCCCTTCTGTCTGTTTCAGGGTGTCTCTGATAGGAAGAGATGTTGCTCCAGTTGGGGACTTGGGGCTGGGAAGTGAATCTCTGCAAGGGACTGGAGGCCTCTCTCCTTCCAGCATCTCAGCCATGCCCCGATCCACACAGATCTTTCTGTGCACTTCCTATCCTCCCACGTAGTCTCATGGGCAGCTCAGCGGGCCCTTTGGATATGCCTGGTGGGCTACATTTGACTTCATAGAATTGTAGAATTGGAAGGGACCCCCAAGGGTCATCTAGTCCAACCCCCTGCAAAGCAGGAACCTCAGCATTCAAGACAGATGGCTATCTAACAACCTCCAATGAAGGAGAACCCACCACCTTTCAAGGGAACCTATTCCTCTTTCAAACAGCTCTTACCGTCAGAAAATTCTTCCTGACGTTTGGTCTGGTCGGAATCTCTTTTCTTGTAACTTGAAGACATTGGTTCAGGTCCTCCCCTCCGGAGCAGGAGAAAACAAGCCTGCTCCAGCTTCCATGTGACAGCCCTTGAGATAGACAGCTCATCAGGCTTGGTTTCCAGACCCTTCATCATCTTGATTGCCCTCCTCTGCACACATGCCAGCTTGTCAATATCCTCCTTAAATTGTGGCACCCGGAACTGGACACAGGACTCCACGTGGGGTCTCACCAAGAGTGGTACTATTATTTTCCTTGATCTGAACCAGGGGTCAGCAAACTTTTTCAGCAGGGGGCCAGTCTGCTGTCCCTCAGACCTTGCAGAGGGCTGGACTATATTTTTGGGGGGGGGGGATGAACGAATTCCTATGCCCCATAAATAACACAGAGATGCATTTTAAATAAAAGGACACATTCTACTCATGTAAACACGCTGATTCCCGGACCATCTGCGGGCCGGTTTGAGGAGGCAATTGGGCCGGATCCGGCCCCCGGGCCTTAGTTTGCCTACCCATGATCTGAACTTCTCTTGATACAGCCTAGAAGAGCATTAGCTTTTTTTGCTGCTGCATCACAACTCATGATAGTGCTCCCCTAACTACTCTTCACATGTACTACTGGCAATCCAGGTGTCCCCCATCTTATATTATCACTTGGTGGGTGACAAGTTGTGCAAGCCTGAGCTAACAAATGTTTATTTTTTTCATCATGAATATTTGCTGAGGTGATAAGTGTGCTTAGATTTTTTAAAAATAGTGTTATGGGGTTTTGCGGGGCCCTGGGTAAGCGCCTGGACCCCTTAAATCTTGCACCAATCGGAGACTGAGGTGGCCTGCAACAATATGATGTGGTTTTTGGGTGGTGGTGTAGGTTTCTCAAGTCGTCGTCCTTTATTACATGGTATTGATCAAAGGTTCCTTAGGGAACATAAATACCGAGTCAGGGCATTGATGCATCTAGCTCAGTATTGTCTAAATAATTCTCAAGATTTTTGCAGTGGGGACATTCCTCTACTATACATGGATGGGTATTCGAGCAATTCTCTACCACTGACTGCAGCCCTTGCCCAAGTTAGTAGCTGTTTTGCTAGCTTTGTCTCTTCCAATTTCATTCAGCATAGGGGAAAACCCTTCTACCCAGAACCTTTTGCATTCGCCCCAGCTGACGTTCTTGCTTCCTGTTATTCTTGGCATTTGCCAAAATTCGACTCCCGGATTTAGGGATCACTCTCATCCGGGTTTATGTAAAAAGGTTCTTGTTCTTCCATTTTCTGTATGCTTATCTTTGACTTTGAAGTAGTCTTGATAAACTGGTGGGAATGAAAAACAAGCTGGCCTTAACATACATCATGCACACAATAGAACTGCACAGAAGTGGAAAGAAGCAAATGTTTGCCTTTGGGATCAGGTGGAATTAAGAGAAAGAACCCCTGAGACAAAGTGACTATCCTGTGCCATGGGTGAGGTGGCAGAAGTCAATCTCCTGCTCCTCTAGGCAGCCTCAGCAGGGGAAAGGCTTATGCGCATAAAGGCAGAAAAGGAAGGAGGTGAATCTCACAAGTGCTGATGGAAAACAGTATGGTGTGTTTACAAAAGCATTCCGTGTGTGTGTGTGTGTGTGTGTGTGTGTGTGTGTGTGTGCCTAAGACACTTCAGGTAGGACAATTCCATCAGAGGCAATTATCACTACTGTCTTTTGAATGAAGTGTTTTGTCTTTGGGGATAAGCTCTTCAGAGCACTTGCAAATGTATCATTCAGGGGGCAGGAAGTACCTATGGCCTCTGCTCTACTGCACCAGGTTAGGCACAGCACCAAATAGTCTGAAGTGGGGCAGTGGTGGTTGTGTTGTTAATATGGTAAATTGTGCTATTTCCTTCAAGACCTTGTGAAGTTCACCTCTTTTCTTTTTCTGGTGTGGGAGTTGGGAATGGGACACCTGCTTATTTGCATAAGGGCCCAGCTTCCTGGAGGGGCAGGTCCCTCAAACAGGCTAGCCACCACACCTAAGAGACTGGAAACACCGCCAGACTTGGAAGTATGGGCTGTAGAGCACAGGAGAGAAGGGCCTGGAAGAAAGCCAGTCATTCCTGGATGGGAACTGGCACAGGAGTAAATGAAACTATGCATAAGGAGGTGAGTGGGTAGATACCCACACACACAAGGCAGACTCACACATAAAAGTGCTGCCCTCTTTCTGCCTTCCCATTCAGAGAACTGCTACCCAGGAAGTTCTGGTAAATGCAAAATAGTTTCAGGTGTCATCACAGGCAGGAGTAAAACACATATGTTGGGATAGATTGAGGGCACAAGGAGAAGAGGACGAGATGGTTGGACAGTGTTCTCGAAGCTGCTAACATGAGTTTGACCAAACTGCGGGAGGCAGTGGAAGACAGGAGTGCCTGGCGTGCTCTGGTCCAGGGGGTCACGAAGAGGCGGACACGACTAAATGACTACAAGAAGACAAGTTGTAATGCAAACAATGTTTTGGAATAGAATGAGGATACATAAGCTTCCATGAAGCATTTGGTGGTGTCAATGGGGAAAAGGGAAATAATAAAAGATCTAATTACAGGGCTGGAAGATCAATCTCGTCTTAGGAAACAGTAGCTAATAATAACCTTTGTTATGGAAGAAGAACATTACCTCTAATAATCATAACTTATCTGAGCTCACATCAGTTGTTGAAGTCACTTTGTTCTTTTCAAAGCACAACATGGCAAACAAAAGGGCAGATGCACTCCATACATTTGAAGCACGTGACTTCCCCCAGAGAATGCTGGGAACTGTAATTTGCTACGGATGTTAGCAATTGTGGCTTGGTGAGGGGGAAACTACAGTTCCCAGGATGCTTTGGGGAAAGTCTGGCGCTTTAAATGTGTGTTGGGTGTGCTTTAAATGCATGCTGTGGATCAATTTGCTTAAATTTGATGGGTGTCCTTGTTAAGATTAAATACCGGCCTCAGTTTGTGGCTATCTCTTCCCAAAGGGTATATCTAACATAATTGATTTGAGGTGGTTGCTCTGTCCAGAGACATTTTTTCCTTGTTGGAGACACTTGTTTGTAGCTTTGCTGTTGTTGTTTTAGCACCTGAGGTGCCACAAGGCACTTCAACGCCTGCTTTGTCTTGGAGAAATCCAGTATATCTCCAAAGCGTCCAGCTCCAGATTCGGGACTTGTGCAAAGCTGCCACACGCACCAAGAAAATAATAAAAGGACATTATGTCCTACAAATGGAGCTGGCGTTTCACCTGACAACTATTGTGCCATTGTTATAGTAAGGATTAATGGGATGATAAAAGCATGTCAAGAGCCATAAGAATGTTAGAAACAATAATTATTAAGTCTGCATATCAATACATTCCAGATATGTAAATAAACAGAAGGGAGGAGATGCTTGGAAAGGAGGCCTTGAAATGACCTCTGTGGTTCAGTCAACAGGCTTCCTGCCAAAGTACTACTAAAATTCAGCAGAATTTTACAGTGTTCAGAGGAGGAGGAGAAATGGCAGAAATCAGTCATGCTTGAAAGAAGCTCTGGGGAAACTATACAACCAAACTAGAAATTTTCGTTCACTAAATGTTCAGAAAATGGCTGAAAATCCAGGAGACTACCATGAAAGTGTATAAAGAAATAATTCTTTTTTCTTGTCCCAAGGGAATGGGGTGGGTGGGTGTGAACATCACATGGACTAGAACTAAACACAGGCTAAAAGTAAGATGTCAGATGTTACAAACAAAATTATCAGCTCCCTACCCAGTTAGATTTTGTGTAAAACTTAGGATGTCTATAATCATAAGAGGCATTCTGGTGTCAATGACAGTGGACAGCAGTTCCCAACCGTATATTTATGGAAGACCCAGTGTTCATTATTTGTTATTCATGAACAATACCAGTATGTTTTCAGACCCAGCTTATTTTTATGATTGTAAGCTGTTTTTTTATTGTTTTTGATATTGTGTTTTAATACTGTAACGTACCCTTTGACCTTAGGGTAATAAAATAAAATAATAATAGGTCAGATAAACCTTGATGTCAAAGAAGATACACAGGATGAGTAATCTTGGCTCTGATACTGATCTACTCACACTGAGTAGATGCACTATCGTAAAGCTGTTTTGCAGGTAGCATGTCTTCCTCAGTGGGAAATCTATATTTTTCAGATAGCTGGGCAAACTTAAGGTGGACAGCTTCTTTTTAGATAGCTGGAGAGATTATCTTCCAGAATCTATAACTGAAACACAGCTCCTCAAACATGACTCCTCAAAAACTCTCCTATAATAAGAATAAATGCTCTAATTGTGGGGTGTCAACTACCCATGTGGAGTAATTAATAAAAGAACTGGATGGACCCCCAGATCCAAAGCACAGGGATAAACCCACTCCTCAGCAAGCAGAGTTTTAAAAGTCACAAAAGCAAGCAGCAGTTTAGTGTGGGGTTGAGGCTTTTAAACAATTTGATATCCCATTTAGTCTGCTACCAGAGCTTCCCCATTTCTACCCATCTTAGCGCTGAACAGACTACACACCGTAGTAAGTTTTAAAATGCTTTACTTACAAAGTTCTAAAGGTCAGGTTCATACATTTATCTATGCAACAGCAAGTAAACATAGGCAGAAATATTGGGATACAAAATAGATTGAAATAGCTCTAAGCATGCAGTTCAAGCTTGTAGCGAACAAGTTCAGGCACACCTTATCTTGGTGAGTTCACATGGTGAAAGAGAATGAAGAAAGGAGGAAACTTAACTTCCTCTCACATGAGGGGCACGACCTAGCTGAGTCTAGGAATACAATTCTATGATCATGTATTACACTTGCTAGTTATATTCGACTGCAATTTCTCACGCTAATTTGTGCAGAAGAGGCTGTGGTGCCACAGGTATATGTGGCACATGTGGCAGACATGTCCAAAAATACAGGAATTTTGGACAATGGTGTTCAAAAAGTTACAATGAATAGTATATCAAATAATTCTACCTAATCTACAGTTCACTCTCCTTAATTTATTTATTGGGGAACCTGTTAACTGCTCCAAGGGCAGTGATATTGTGGACATGGACAGCGGTGTAGCTAGCCGCTTGGCCTTGTAGGGCAGCTGAGGGGGAAGCGGCAGGCAGACGCAAGCCCCACATTGCCATTTCAGACAGCACAGGGCCTGCAGGAGCCCTAGCCACTGCATCACACCCAGGAGAGACACATGGCTTAGGCACACTGTAAGTGCTGCCCCCGTAGTGTGATGCCCAGTGCGCCCCCCCCCCCCAAGCTATGCCTTTGGACATGGAATAACACAGAGGGGCTTAGTAAAGATATATAGTACACCCAAATTTGGCAGGTGGCCTTGTTGTCAAAATTGATGGAGGAGCAAAATTGGAAACAGATCAAAAGACAATGGACACTTTTACCCCAATTTGTATGATTTTATGGTTCATACAAATCAACAAGTTGCCAAATTCCCACCCCTGGCATTTATTCGTTTATGACTGACAGAGATAGATAGGATAGGATCAAAGGATGGAGTTTCTAGGAAGGCTGTCAGCAAAGGAAGAGGACCAGAGATCAGTTAAATAAAAAAATAAGGATAATACACAAAAAACCTTTACTTTATATGGGTTTAAAAAACAAATAATTTTCAAAACCAGCAGACTTAAGACTAGTTGCTTAGTTCCTTAATTAGTAATCTACCTTGAAGCACACATACACATAAAACAAGTATCATGAACAAAATTAGAAATTGACGTGCATAGATATTTACTTTATGATTTGAAATTTGAACTTGAACCCACTTAGCATCTTAGGAGTTGCATTTGTTGGTTTTTTCTTTCCTTTCTTTAATTATTTCATTTTGGTTTGTTTTTATTTCTTTTTATCTCTTACAAGGTGAGGCGTATAAAGGGCCCGATTGCTGCAGGCTGAATTTATTGACAGCATTTGGCTCACTTGGAGTATGTTGCATACACTACTTTGAAAAAAGAGAAACAGCTATCTGAAGCAAGGTTAATCGAAGGAAATTTTGCTGACATTCAGATGATCCCAAAATCAGTGTGGTATGGAGGCACCGTGGGAGATGGCTGGATCATCTGCCACCAGCCACATGATCTCCAATAATAATAAGGAAGCCAAAAGAACTACAACAACAACAACAATAATAATAATAATAATAATAATAATAATAATAATAATAATAAAGTATATTATTTATATCATACTTTAAATGTAGTGTACACAAACACAGGGTAGGAGATACTTGGGAGAAAAACGGCCTTCAAACGATCCCTGCGATTCAGCAATAGCGTTTCCAAAGTACATGCTTTGGCTATTTAATGGAATCCAAAGGTCATCTAGTCCAACCCCTGCAGTGGCAGGAGGGTCCCCAGTTGAACCCAATGCCATCTCCATTAAAAGGCTTTCAGGCATCTGGTCTGGAGAGGGTCCTCCTCTGCTAGAGTCAAAAATAGATAGCACTGGGCTACTTGGGCCAATGGCCAGATTTAGTAAAAAGCACATTCATATGCGCCAGTGGCCTAAGCAACTATATTCAAGTGACTGAGGGCCCCATTAACTACAAACCCCCAAATTTGGGGTCCTCCCCAAACTGGCGTTGAAGTTTTGCAGTTGTTTTGCAGCATTTTTCAGCAGAGACCCCGCGTTTTGCAGCGCCCAACAAACTGAGCAATTGCTACCTCAACGCAGGGGAATCCCAAATGTTGGGGTTCGTAGTTAATATTAAATACAAACCCTGTGTTTGTTGCTCAGTTTGTGGGGTTCGTAATAAATTTTACTATGACAGAGTGAGCAAAGCTCTGTAAACTACTGAAATCTCCTGCCAGGTTCAGCCTGAGATGCGATCTTAGACTGTATTCAATTCCTGATCCATCTAGCCTAGTATTTACTCTGAACAGAAGCAGCCAGGAAGTCGCATGTTACTTGGAACTCTCAGGTCTGTTAATCCTTTTTAATTAAACATGCCTAAGCTACTTCGCATGATTGTTTTGAAGATAAAGGGAGGGGAGAGGAATGTATGGCCACAAGCTTCTTAGAGGAAAGACCTGTAAAAACATGGTAAATAAATAATAAATTTCAAACCTCTCCCTATGGTAGACAAATCAAACTGCCCTATATGGAGACAGACCACCTGTCCATCGAACTCACTGCTGCGACTGTAACAGTTTTCCAGAGGCCCTTTCTCTATCCTGTGTTATAGAAAAATGTGGGGTTGGCTTTTACAACCAAAAGTGAAGTTGAAGCTTCATGCCTGACTGTTAATCTCACAGCAAAACCGCAACATAAGATAAAGCTTGCATGTGCTGTCAAGCAGAAAAAAGGGGGGGGGGGCTCCTCATTGTTCAACTGCTTCACAACATTCCTACTTCTTACAATGATTTCAAAACATTTTTAAAATACGCAGGCTTTAGCAGGCTTGGGGGACACTGGGCTATTTTGCACATGCCTACCTATGAATCAGGGATGCAGGTGGCGCTGTGGGTTAAACCACAGAGCCTAGGACTTGCCGATCAGAAGGTCAGTGGTTCGAATCCCCGCGATGGGGTGAGCTCCCGTTGCTTGGTCCCTGCTCCTGCCAACCTAGCAGTTCAAAAGCACACCAGTGCAAGTAGATAAATAGGTACCGCTCCGGCAGGAAGGTAAACGGCGTTTCCGTGTGCTGTTCTGGTTCGCCAGAAGTGGCTTAGTCATGCTGGCCACATGACCCGGAAGCTGTACGCTGGCTCCCTCAGCCAATAAAGCGAGATGAGCGCCACAACCCCAGAGTCGGTCACGACTGGACCTAATGGTCAGGGGTCCCTTTACCTTTACCTTTACCTATGGAATTACTGATAAATAACATTCAAACAAAAATAAGTTGTGCATTTAGTGCTGCGGGCTCAAACCTGCGGAACGCCTGCCCTGAGGGATAGCTCATTTGGTAGAACATGAGAATCTTAATCTCAGGGCTGTGGCTTTGAGCTCCACCTTGGGTGAAAATTCCTGCATTGCGGGGGGGACGAGAACATCCTCCTGGTCCTTTCCAACTCTTCTGTGATTTTGTACAGGCACATAAATTTATCTGATGAAAATAGGGGTGTGGTATTCAATAATAATAATAGTAATAATAATAATAATAATAATAATAATAATAATAATAATAATATTTCTACCCTGCTCATCTGACTGGTTTGCCCCAGCCACTTTGGGAGATTTCCAACATATATAAAAACATAATAAAACATTAAACATTAAGAAAAACAAAACTTTCCAAACAGGGCTGCCTCCAGATGTATTCTAAAGGTTGTATAAGTAGTTTCTACAATGTGCTGAGGCTGCATTTTAATCTGCATTTTAAATTAGTTTTTTTCCTATTATGTTTTTACTGTAATTTTATTGGTGTTAGCTGCCCTCAGCCCGACTCTGGCAGGGGAGGGCGGGGTATAAATAAAATTTATTATTATTATTATTTTAAAAAATAAAGGTTATATAAGTACAGTGGTACCTCCGGTTGCGGACGGGATCCGTTCTGGAGGTCCGGTTGGATCCCAAGGTTTCCGCAACCTGAGGACCGCTTCTGCACATGCGCGTGGGGCGAAACCCAGTAAAATACTTCCAGGTTTGCTGCACGTGCATCCCGAAGGGTTACATAAACGGAGGTACGCCTGTACTTCTCTCCTTGGCTTGGGGGTCACTTAACTCCATACCCCCCAGCATTTCTCCAAGGAAAAGAGAGACGCCCTAAGGAAAAGCGGGACATTCCAGGACCAAATCAGAAACTGGGACGGCTTCTGTAAATCCGGGGCTGTCCCTGGAAAATAGGAACATTTGGAGGGTCTGGAGGTACCTTCCTGACTGAATGTCATGAAAGGCATGGCAGACTTTCTTTCTTTCTTTTTTGAGTTTTATTTATTTATTAACATTCTTATGTTACATCGGTAAACATTATCATATTACATCACAAGGCTTATTATAATATAATTTTCATCATGTATACAAAGTTTATATACGAAGTTTATATACCTAAAGAAAAAAAAACAAGGACAAAAAACTATTCCAAAATCATATACGTACCAACACTTCGGACTTCCTGTCTATCTCATTGTATATTCCTTTTTTACAAATGAATGTACAGTGGTACCTCGGGTTAAGTACTTTATTCGTTCCGGAGGTCCGTACTTAACCTGAAACTGTACTTAACCTGAAGCACTACTTTAGCTAATGGGGCCTCCTGCTGCCGCCGCGCCGCCAGAGCACGATTTCTGTTCTCATCCTGAAGCAAAGTTCTTAACCTGAAGCACTATTTCTGGGTTAGTGGAGTCTGTAACCTGAAGCATATCTAATACATTCCTATATCTAATACATTCCTATATCAATATGTACCCTTGGTCTTATATCTAATACATTTATCTAATACATTCCTATATCAATATGTACCCTTGGTCTTATTTCTCAAATCAATCTCTCTCCAACATCAATTGAATGCTAGCATAGATGGCAGACTTTCTTATTCCAGCAGGCACTTTAAAGCAGTGTTTGGGTTTCTGCTTGGGTTTATTATTATTTTTATTGTTTTAGCGGTAAAGGTAAAGGACCCTGGGACGGTTAAGTTCAGCCGAATATAGTTTTTATGTCTACACACCCTGTTCACCTCTGTGGCTTGTGAGTGGCACCTCATTTGTTTGTCACTTGAGAACCTTTCAGTCATCGCTTGCTGTATCATGAGGTCTTTCTAAACTATGTTTGTTTATATTATTTTTTATTGAAAGGTTTTCATGGATAGCAAAGGTACATACAACATCTCTGTTATCAATTCATAGTCTTTTACGTCAGTTACATTTAAACAACCAACAATCCACCTGAGAGACAACACTGCTTAGTCTCTGCTAGGCTGCAAGGTTGCTGAGACACCAGCACTGAAATACATTTATTTCAGCACAACAGCAGCATTTCAGAGCTACCGTTTAAATAATGTGTTACCGGCAAAAACAAAAACAAAAATTACAAGAAAATGTACAAAAGGTGCTGGATGCCAAAAGAAATATTTGTCAAGGGGAAATTGAAATGAACGGGAAAGAGGAAAAAACAATGGAAATAAACTGGAACTGAAAATGAGGGAGATAAATGTGGTTAGGCTAGAGAGAAATTAATGGCAGGGAGGATATGAAAAGAAGTAGATTGGACCAGGAAATATACTGAAGAACTGGGACCTGACCTCTGCTTTGTCCTCTTCTAGCTCAGCCAACATTTTATTTGCATCAGCCACAAGCAGAGCCCAAGGGCAAGAGCAGCCCCTGTTCTTCCTCCTCCACCACCAGCATATTACCAAGAAAGGAATCCCATCACTATTTTAGGCATTTCTCTGAGCACCTATTTACTGCTGGTGATGGAATATTTAGCTGAGGGCAGAAAAGAAAGCAGCGTGCCCTGGTTGGCATCCATGAAGACAGACCAGGGGTGTGTTCTGTCCTCTGTGCAGCAAGCCTGGTGCCTCCAGAATGTGCCCATGTCAGTTCCTCATGCAATTTCCCCTTGCATCACACTTACGGATCAGCATTCCAGAGCTCTGGAGAGGGAAAGCACCATGCGGGAATACTACTCAGCATCTATTAAGGGGAGCTACTGCCACCCAGCTAGGAAAAACCCTTCACATCCCACACAACTTTCAGCTCGTCACCCAGGGTGACAAAACAAAAGTTCCCTTGTGCTATATTAACCCCTCCCTTTTCCTAGTAAAAAACCTCCTCCCTCACTTGAGTATAAAATAGGAATTCCCAGTTAGAGCTGCTGGTTAAGGTTGTTTAGTTTTTATTTTGTTTGTCATTCTTCACCTAATCCTGCACTGGAAGTCACTGGAAGCTGCCCAGAGACTGGTTGGGGAAACCAAGCCAGATGGGCAGGATATGAATAATAAAATTATCGTTGCTGTTGCAGGTTTGGAACTTTACAGGTTTGGAACTGACATCTATTTATTGCTGACCTACGACTGACTCCCGCTCCTGATACTCAGCCTTTAAATAGGAAGTGAATCAGATTTGTCCCCTATCCCCACTCTTGACATAAATGTCGTATGGGCCAAATAAAATGAAAAACTAAAATATGGCACTCCCCCAAAACAGATACTTAGACTTTTCAGAAGACTGTCCCTGAAAATACTCCACAAAAGGAGAAATACAGTGGTACCTCGGGTTACATACGCTTCAGGTTACAGACTCCGCTAACCCAGAAATAGTGCTTCAGGTTAAGAACTTTGCTTCAGGATAAGAACAGAAATTGTGCTTCGGCGGCATGGCGGCAGCAGGAGGCCCCATTAGCTAAAGTGGTGCTTCAGGTTAAGAACAGTTTCAGGTTAAGAACAGACCTCCGGAACGAATTAAGTACTTAACCTGAGGTACCACTGTAAAATGAATGAGTAGGAAAATTAATTAGAAATAACCACTGTGGAACTTTCGGTTTGGCTCGCCATGGCGGGGGCTGATTATAACATCAGAGCTGTTTAGCACAGAATGTTTTGAGGCTGAGATGGGAGTAATCATTCTCCCAACCCCAGGGCCAGGGGGGGGCAGCTTCAACCACAGATTGCCCAACACCAGCCCCCAATCCAGAAATGAATGAGGGGGCTGGGGGGAAAGCACCGTGCGTCTCTTTGGCAACTCTCCAAAGTTGCCGCCATGAGCGAATGAACTCCCATTTTTTAAGATGAAAATTCGGATTTAATTAGTGGGTATACTCTGAGTGGTCTCTAAGGTGCTATTGGACAACTTTTTTATTTTATATATATATTTCAACTGCGTCAGACCAACACGGCTGAATTAATAAATTTTATTTTTTAAAAAAAGAAAGAACCACAGTGACTAGTCTGTTATTATGAGCAAATGAAATTACAATCTAAACTGAACAGCAGAGGAGGAAAAAGCATATTGATAGTACACTATAGGTATGTTCACATGAGCAGTTTGTAACACAGTGGGTTTATCCCAGCTGCATTTCAAGCTGCATTTGCACAGTGTTGTTCCCATCAGAGAGGGGACAGGGATGTCTTCATCTGATGCTCATTAAAAGAAATGTTTCCCTGCTTTCAACCCTTCCACTGAATTCCTATTCATGAAGCTGTGGTCTGCACATGCCAGCTCGTGTGTGAATGCGCAATGTCTGGCTTAGGTCACCTAGTCAAATAATGATTGCAAATGTTTTGAGGCAAAAATGCATAGGGCAGTATACAAATTTAATAAATATGTTTTGTAAAAATCTACACCAAAAAGTGTTTGGTATCCTTCCCCAAAGGCCCTTGTGGATGGTATGCAAGGAAACAGGGCAGTCCGCTCAGTTTTGAGTCCTTCTTTGCCTCCCTCTCCCTCTATCTCTTTTCCCTGGAATTCTCCCCTCAGGGCAGCTGGTGGTAGAGGATGGTGGAGGCAGCATTATACAGACAGGCCTGAGGGAGACATCTCAAGAAACTGGCACAGCAGCTGTCCTTTGGTCCAACATATTGCTAAGAGCATTTCCATGTCCTGTTTCCCCTCATTCCTAACTGAGTCAACTTTTCCTTATCGCAACCTTGTAATTGGCCCACTGGGCATGTTTCTTCAAACAGTCTTTGCATGCAAGTAGTTCGTGATCTTTGTTTGCACAGGATCAGGGCTATCCTGAGTGAGAGAAGTCTTTTTGTTCCACTCTGTTGGCTCCTATAATTTTTAAGGCCCTCTTGTAGCTTGGGGGTTATGCATACCTGCAGGCTTTTTTGTGTGTAACAGCAGCCACAGTGCCAGAAACCTTTGTGCATGCTTTAGTACCACAATGGCCCTGAGCCACATAAAGGAATGCCAATCACCTGATGGCAAAATACATCCTTTGTCCCATGAGCTTATCATTACTGTCCAATAGCCCTTTTTCGCAACATGTAACCATCTGCTCTTTATTTGTGTGCATTAGAGATGAGTTCGAAAGCTCGCCAAAAAAGTTCAAGCAGATAAATAGGTACCTCTCCGGTGGGAAGGTAAACGGCATTTCTGTGCGTTGCTCTGGTTTTGCCAGAAGCTGGCCACATGACCCAGAAAATCTGTCTGCGGACAAACGCCGGACAAACGCTGGCTACCTCGGCCAGTAAAGCGAGATGAGCGCCGCAACCCCAGAGTCGTTCGCGACTGGACTTAACTGTCAGGGATCCTTTACCTTTACCTTTTTACCTCCTAACAACCTTCTGGTGTGATTTGGCCTGGCTATTTCAGCAACTGAATCCTTGCTGGATTCAGGAATTAGAAGGGGGCTCAGACATACAGCCTAATCCACCCCCCCCAACTCACAACAATATGTTACATTATTTGACAACAACAATCTCTATGGAGCAGGATCCTACTATAATTTTCTCTCAGAAGTATTCTGCCAGACAGTTGACCTGAATCCATTAAACTGATTAAGCACCTGCAAGCATCGTAACTGAGGCATGGAATGTGCCCGGCATGATTAACTTTATTGTAACTTTATTGTAAACAAAACAGAAAACAAAAAAAATGCATCTTTTTTGGGGGGGGGTAACTAATATCTGCCTTATTGAGGAACATGCAGTCCCACAAAACACCTGCAACCTTGCCCACTTCTGACACCCAACTGCTAACATACGCCCATTTTCATGACAAAGGACCTCCACGAATTTGTTCCAAAGCTCTAGAGCTTGCTTTCTTGGGGCCGGTCATCTTATCAGGTCATTTGATTATTCAACCAATGATCAGACTGTCTGCTCCTTGTTCATTTTCAGCTCTGCTCACAGGAATGTACTCCATCCAAGCCAGGCTCACCGGAGCTTTGTACATGCACTTTGGCATTCTGGCTGCATAATTGCCCATCTTGCTCTCAGCGACCTTCTACAATGAGGCCAACTTTAAAGCGAAGGTCATGAAAGCCAGCATCCTGAGTTCATTTCCTAAGAATTGGGAAGGTGTTATAGATAGTGCGAAACAGGCCCAGGCAAAGGATTGTTATGGAGTGTGCCAATCTGGTTTATTCCTGTATATCATGACCTCAGTGAAGTTGGCATAACTTGATATTAAACAAGGCTCCCAGTTTGACCTATTTTATCCCTTGGTACTAGTCTTCATCTTAAACGATGACCTGGATGACATGAGTAAATATATTGACATCCTAATACCTAATGTAGAGATCAGCACACTAATCCTTTGTTACCAACAAATATTAATGATCACTTCCTGTAGAAAGAACTGAGTTCCCTATAGACATATGCATAACCAGTTAGTCATTTCTCACTACAGTCATGTCCTTTCAACTGCAAACTGGACAAGAGAAATAAAATAAGCAGAGAGGAACTTGTGGAACCAATAAATAAAGATGTTGTAGCACTCACACATCCCCAAAGACCACTCCCTCCTTCATAAGGATTCACTGGGTCAAAGTGGTACTTAAACCTCATATTTTCTATGGCTGGGTAGTTCAGAGCTCTAACAGGGTAGTTCAGAGCTCTAACCCCCTTTTCACTCTGTGCTCTCAAGCTGGCCAACCCGACCTTTTGACACTTGATGACGACCTGCAGCAGAAACAAGGAGGAGAGATTGACACTGGAATCTGCTGCCCCGGTGAGTCCTGCCACCTGAGGTGGTCACCTTGCCTTGCCTCATGGATGGGCTGTCCCTCCTCTCAAGGAGCACCTTCGTGCTTCATTGGCCCACCGGTCAAAGAACGGAGGAGAGAGATGCTGCAACCTTGCTAGTGCAGGTAAGAGGTGAGGAGAGCATAACTCTCAAACAAAAGGCACAGCCCTTCATCCCTGACTTAGGTCCCACTCACTTCAGGACTTCTGCTTACTTCCCCCCCCTTTCTCACTTTCCTTTTTATGTGTGTACAATCCAATCAAGGTAACTAAATGCTGCAAAAATGTTCTTCTTCAACCATGCCTTTGGCTGATCAGTATCTGATACCATTTTAAATGGGAAGGGGAAATATTGTTGTATTAGATACTGTTTTTATTATGTATTTTCCCAGTAGTGATGTATGGAAGTGAGAGCTGGACCATAAAGAAGGCTGATCGCCGAAGAATTGATGCTTTTGAATTCTGGTGCTGGAGGAGACTCTTGAGAGTCCCATGGACTGCAAGAAGATTAAACCTCTCCATTCTGAAGGAAATCAGCCCTGAGTGCTCACTGGAAGGACAGATCCTGAAGCTGAGGCTCCAATACTTTGGCCACCTCATGAGAAGAGAAGACTCCCTGGAAAAGACCCTGATGTTGGGAAAGATGGAGGGCAGAAGGAGAAGGGGAAGACAGAGGACGAGATGGTTGGACAGTGTTCTTGAAGCTACCAGCCTGAGTTTGACCAAACTGCAGGAGGCAGTAGAAGACAGGAGTGCCTGGCGTGCTCTGGTCCAGGGGGTCACGAAGAGTCGGACACGACTGAATGACTAAACAACAACAACATGTATTTTGTGTTTTTTATTTTGTATTTTTATGTTGTGAACCAGTAAACATAATCAATCCATCAGTCAGTCAGTCAGTCAGTATGTGTTTTTATCCACTATTGGTGTAATTATGGATTGGTGTCATTTCAAATTTCAAAAGAAGTGAGGGTATAATAATAAATATAATTGGAAAAGTTACAGTAAAGTTTCTGGACACCATTAGAGTCACTTCCTGTCTGGTTGCTAAATAAAATTGGGTAACAAAACAAGGAATCAACTAACGTCATAGCAGTTTGCAACGCTGGGTGTGTTACTGGATTTCACCCAGAAAGCAAAAGGGAACTGTTTAAAATGTCATTATTTTATCTGTGTGGAGACAGAAACATGTCTGATGCTGCCCAAGCCCAGATGTTGGGTTCAGAAGAGTGCTGTGCTGAAAATTTATTCTGTGTGCAACCCCCACCAACTACTCTCTATCAATTAAAGAGAAAAGACAGTGCATTCTAAAATCATCAAAGGCAGGGGAAATGTTGGTGAAATTCTCTTGGGCAGGGAGAAGGGTTTTTGTTGAGCTCACCAGCCTCTTATTTTTTATGTGGTGAGAATTTTTGTGAGTATCCTTCCCTTCATTCTACAAATCAAGCCACATGCTCCTTTGAGTGTATGTGCGGTTTTATTCTTTGTGTGTACCTGCATTTTTCTTTTATTGTAAAACTTGTGTGAAAGAAATTCATGCAAGAACCCAGCTTTCCTCCTTTGCTAAAATGGTTGTGAGAAAAAGTGGGCATTTACTTGCATAGGGAACTTATTTTTCTGATGGGCCATTGTTGTTGTTGTTTAGTCGTTTAGTCGTGTCCGACTCTTTGTGACCCCTGGACCAGAGCACGCCAGGCACTCCTGTCTTCCACTGCCTCCCGCAGTTTAGTCAAACTCATGGGCCATTGATGGGCCATTGGGGGCCAGAAAATTCTAGAGGCTTCTGTTAAAACTGAAAGCTGTCCTATAACTGTTTGTTTTGCAATTTTTAATTTATGTTTGGATTATTTAATTTAGTATTCAGCTAAGTCCTTTCCAGAGAAAACCCACTGAACTTAATGGACCTAAGTGAATCATGTATATTAACTTCAGTGGGTCTACTCAGAGTAGCATGGGTACTGAATACCACCCGCCAAAATGCATGTGTGTTGATAAGGGGCAGAGAGAAAAACTGGGGCAGAGGAAGAAATAATTTGTAGTCTTGGGAATGAATATTTGAGAATGCAGCCTCAATCATTGACTTTGATAGCAAACTGATTTTGAAAGGGGATCACAGTTATTTCTACCATGGCTGGAAAATCTTAAGCAAGATGATTTTCATTTATTTATTTACAATTTAATTACATGTTTATACCACTTAGCGCTGCAAAGAAATATAAATAATGTCCGAATCACAGGAGGGAGGGTGTTCCAGAAGGTCAGCCCCACCATGGAGAAGGCCTGGTTTGGTTTTGCTGCCAGATGCCATTCCACAGCAAGGCTTCCTCTGAAGATCTTCTCAAGGATCCACTTGGTCTATAGAGGGAAGGCCAATTGGGAGAGGTTTAACAGCTGGAAAGAGACTAGGTTTTCTGTACTCCTGGATGGAGGGAGCGTGTTGCTGTGCAAACAGGGAATATCCACCATTTCTGCCTCCCCCCTGCAAGAGCAGAGTGGATAAAGAGGGGATCTCTCTCTCTTCTCAGGGCATCTAGAGAAATTGCAGTCTGCTTCCATTTGGTAGCTGCAGTGGGGAGGACGCAGCTTTTCTTAGCGAGAGCAAGTGGGGGAGGACCCTTTATCTCTTCGAGTTGAGTAGGTGGGTGGGTGGGAATGCCTGGAGGTAGAGGGGACACCCCTGAGGAATGTGCTGGCATTCTGGTGCGGGAGGAGGCTGCAATTCAAGTGCTCCCCTCCTCAGTCATGAAGCTCTGGGTTGAGGACTCCATGCTGGTTATCTGGCAATTCTGCAATATAGTCTCAAAGGAGAAGGTCGTCTCTGTCTCCCAAGTTCCTAAGTGTTCCCCATTAGTCCAATTGCTATGACAGCACTGTCTCCATGACAACCCATCAGCTGAGAACACCCTTATGGGAACACAAGCAAGGAGAGAATATAAGAAGGCGGACGGGGGCATTTCAGTGCTCCTTGCCGCCTGCAGCCCTGAACTTCAGGGTCTGCTTCATAGCCTGTCAAAATGGCATCTCTCAAAGCTTCTTTGGATATAAAATGCCAGGCTGTCCTCCTGTTGGGGGCCCAAAATCTTCTCAAGTATTCTGAATTTGCATAAACTTCCAATTCTACTATTAACATTTTTAATGTGAAATTTTGAATGTGAGTTCAAAATTCAAATGGCGAATGCGATGTGAGCTGCCAAATACAGTGACATGTTGCCTGTTCCATCTGAAAGAAGAGAAAAGGCAAATGCGGGACTCTGCCTCCCCCCATTCCTTTCACAGTTCTTTTGTCACCTGCCTTTCTCCCTTCCCTGCTGTGGTGAGAGATCTCAAGGAGAACCACAGCAGGAGGAAATGGACACACTCAAACACTATGAAGTATAAAATGTCATTGCGTGTCCACTAACAAATACTGTGAAATATAGCCTCAACTAGTCAAAGATGAGATAGTAAACTCAAATGCATTAGGATGTCAAATCATCAGTGAATATCTTCAGAAGAGAATTTTGATTCAGCTTTTCAGGAGCCAATTAATTCCATCTCTAATATTTCATGGAGAATGCCTTTGCCTTCAAAGTTATACCAGAAAGGCCTAAGAGACTGGCTTGAAACATGCATGCGTGCGTGCACACACATTCAAAAGAAAGCTCTAAGCAGTCCTACAACTGGCACCACTTGTATAGACTTACTGATATGATTGATGTTTTATTTCCAGATTTCCTGGGTGAGGGCATGCAGATAGCTGAAGCACGAGGTTAGACACTGAACAGGAGGCAGCTGAGGACATGTGCCCCAGGAAAGTTCAGCCAGGCTTTGTGGAGTCACTACGAGCTACCAGAGGAAAAAAGCTGAAGAGAAGAAAATACGTGTGGAAAAAGGAATCATGCAAGAAGCTGAATTAGAGGGGAAAGTGAAAATAATGTGTCCATTGAATATCTCAGTATGATTGAGCTACAATATACTTCGCTTTGATACACAAGGTTAAAAAATGCATTTATCTTACTAGACCTTGGACCCACTAATTTTGTAATGTGTAGAGAAAACAATGCAGACTGCTTCAAGAGATGATGTGGTTACTCAGGATACTCCCTCACCAAAATATTTGGACCAGATGTTTGTGAGGCATTGGGTATTTAGAAGGAATGAGGATAGTATCTGCATTATAAATGTCAATATAAGGCATTAAAATAGAGATGAAATGAGAATTCCACAGAGGAGAAAGACAACATTCTCCTATGGTTGTCATAACATGCTAGAAAGGGGCTTCTGGGGAGCTAAGAAAGAGGGGCAAAATTCTCACACTAGTGAGGATGCATTAAACAGGCAAGGCAACATGTTGAGAGCACCTCAGATGAAGTTGTGCTGCAGATACTGGTCCTGAAGTCTCTATCATTTTTATGACTGGGAATATTTCCTTTCCACAACAATTAATATTAAGATCATACACTTTTTGCGCTTGTGACTGCTCTATGAATGCCAGCTGAACTGAGTGGAGGCTTTGTGTCACCTTTGTGTCTCTCCACCCTCCCCTCCCTTCTGCATCTTGTGCATTTCCGGTGGTCTGAGAAGCCTTGCACCCAGAACATGAGCCACCATCATGGGTCTGTCCTGTCATTTATGAAATATAGCATTTTGATGCATTTCCCCCCTAACCAGGGTTAATTCAAACTGAGAGAAAGAACAACCTAGCTGTTTTTTAAGTTGATAGTGTCCACACCCCTTGTCTTTTTCTCTAAGGCACAATGCAAACTCGGCAGTTGGAGAGAGCTTGGGTGACTTCCATGGAATCTGGATGGGGTCTGAACTGAGAAGATGCAAGGAATGCCAAGCGTTCATTGCTGAAGGAACCACAGGCTGACGGTATGGTAAGACAGTCTGACTTTTAGTCCAGGAAGCTTGAAGAACTTGGGACTTGGTTATAGTTAGGACCGCCTTTCCGTTTATACCCCTGCCAAGTCTTTGTTCATCAGGTGAGATACCCTTAATAGTGCTGTATGATATCCATGTTCACCTTATCTCTGTACAAGTAAAAACCTTCTCATTTTTCAAGGGCACAGGAGCAAAGGATACCTGACCACAGTATGCAGTGTGACATCAACTTTCAAAGTTGTTTGTGGGCACCAAGAGTTATCTAGAGCTGGAACTTAATGAAAGTGTTGCAGATTATTAGTTCAGTTTAACCCCTTCACATAGAACCCAGTTCACATTGTTCCCTTTTGTTCTGGGAAAGTTCACTCTATTCTCTCTGCTTCCTGCGGTAGTTAGTTAACATTTCCTTTTTTGAAAGTGAGGAGACTTCTGCAAACACTCTTGAGCAACTCATTTTCCTCTTAAGAACATAAGAATATCATAGCCTGCAGGATCAGGGCAATGGCTCATCTAGTCCAGCATCTTCTTCTCATAGTGGCCAACCAGATGTTTGTGGGAAACCAGTGAGCAGTTGTTTGTGGGAAACCCTGGTTTCCAGCAGCTGTTTTTTCAAAGCATTGCTGCCTCCAGCTGTGGAGGTAGAGCATAGCCATCATGGCTGGTAGCCCTTTCCATGAATCTGTCTAATCCGCTTTTAAGGGCATCCAAGATGGCGTCCATCCCTGCCTCCTATCTTCCAACATTCATTGATGTCCATGAGTTCTAGTGAGAGAGGGAGAAAAAGCTTTTCTCTACCCACTTTCTCCATGCCATGAGGAATTTTATAAACTTCTATCATGTCGCCTCTTGCTCACTTTTATCACCCGGACATAACAACCTTTCTTCATAGGGGAGTTGCGCCATCGCCTTGATAATTTTGGTGGCCCTTTCCTAAACCTTTTCCAACTCTGCAATACCCTCCTTGAGGTGAGGCTACCAGAACTGTCTTGAGACACTCCGTGTCTTGAGACACTTGAGACACACTGTTCTTTGTAGCTATTAGCTCCTCTGCATCACTAACTGTCCTTCCTACCCAATAACACCCTTTTGCTTTTTCTTCCCGTTCCATCACAGATATTATTTCCTAAGATTAAAGTTGAAGGGAAGCGTGTCCATGCGTCCAACTTCATTTAATTTCTTTTCAGTTTACCTCTCTGCTCTTTTCTCCTCCCCCCACCTCCCCCCCCAGCCCAGCCAGCCAGTCCCATAATGCACTGGGTGTCACGCTCTTTCTCAGTGCAAATGACCCTTTTCTCCTCTTGAGTTTGTGAGCTTGAGGGGGTTTTGTATCTTTTTTCCTTTTCTAAAATAACACTGAATTTGTAATGATCTGTTCCCAGAAAACACACACACACATACATTCATTAATGGGAAGTATTAAATAGTGGGTAGACATAGCAGGCGACGCAGCGATTTCTCCAAAGCAGCTCTTTATTTGTAAGCTGGAACAGAACTGAACTGCAAACAGCTCAGCTGGCCTGCTTTTATAGGCAGCCGGCTGTCAACATTGTAGCAACAACAACCCAGGGTTTCCCGCATAAGTAACTGACGTGGACCTGAGTGAAAACTACATACATGATACTCCTGGTGGCCAGGGTGAGAACTTCAATACATAACAGGAAGAGATCCTTTTCTCTTCCCAGTGTATCTCCTCAGCATCTGTTGGCTACAGAATCACTTCCTCTACCTTCCCCTGTCCATTCTTCACCATGCGAGTGGTCCCATATCTGCAGAAACTCCTTGATTGAGGTGGAAATATTTGCAACGTGTTTTGGAGGAGCGAGGGGGCTTCTATGGTCCTCATTGCACATCTCAAATAGCGCTTTCATCAATGGGGGTAGGGCAGAGAAAACAGGGGTCCCCTAGGCTGAACAGGAGGTTGAAGAAGGTTCCCTCAAGCCCTTTGAAACAGATTTTGTGGTCTACGTTTTCTCACATGGCATTGCAAGAGGTGACCATGTAGATATGGCTCTGATATAGGAGGTGGAGGGCAGGGATAAGGTCTGAGCAGGTGAGGCCAAGTTTTGTTTTTGGATTGTGGGGGCGGGGGACATACTCCATGTCTGGAATGGGAAAGGGGCTGAACGTGTGGTCTGAGAGAAATTGAGAAGAGGGCATTGAGGTTTTTGTTCACTGTTATTGTAAGTTTTCCCTAATGCTCTTATTAAGATGTTACAACTAGCTTCTTCTACCCTATTTTGGAGGCTTATTTCCCCCCCCCCAAAAAACCTCTCTTTCTTCTCACCACCTAAATGATATCTCCTGTCCTATAGAAATTTGCCTAGTGCTGAACAGCAGCACCAACTCAGACTGTGTGTGTGTGTGTGTGTGTGTGTGTGTGTGCGTGCGCATACACACATTACTCTGGAGGTGTGAGGCAACACAAAGTCTGGAGTCTTCTAAGCCGTCTTTTCTTATGCATTGGAGCTGAAAGGGGCTGGCATCTCATCCTCTCACCTCTGACCTTTGTTTTGTATCTTTGCATGTTCCCCGGGCTATAAAAGGAAGAGGAGAGCTAGGGGGTCTCTGACAATGATGGAAAAGGAGGTACTGATGGAGTGAACCTAGGGGGTGGAAAACTGGATGAAAGAAACAGGAGTGGTGTGGGTGGGATATAACAAGGGGCAAATGGGTAGAGATGAATGAAAAAGGATGGAGAGGATGGGAAGGCAGAGCAAACACACACAAAAAGCCTCACTGCCTGGCTGCTAAGATGCGCTTCATGGTTGCTTACCAGCCTGCCTGTACAAAAGCTAATGCTCCTCTAGGCTGCATCAGCAGAAGCGTAGTGCCCTGATCAAGAGAAGCAATGTTGCTTTTGGCATCGAGTTAGGAAGGTGAGAGAGAAGCCAGAATGAGGGGTGGAGTCAGTGAGTGATAGGTATAGGGGGCATAGTGGAAGGGAGAGGGAGGAAGCAGGTGAGTGAGGAAGGGAGGTGCCCCAGGCCATGTGAAAGGGGTTGACATGGTGGGTGATGCAGCAGTTCAAGGATGGAGGCAGAGACTGCAGGGACATTGACTGCTGCCCTGGCATCCTGAATAGGAAGCCCACTGGGACACATGGCAACACACCCAGTTTCAAATATCTAAAGGTCTTCCGATGCAGTTCAGTACCTTGAGAGACAAAGAGTTTGGAGGGAGAGGATGAAGTGGATCTGGCCCCAAGTCTGCAGGGTTTTCCTCTTGTGCAATAAATCCATACTGTGTTAGAGTCCCCAAAACTTCATATTGTCCTCTTCATTGTGGGATATTATCAATAACAAACCCTACGATGTCAAAACCAAGGCATGACCAGTCCAAGTACAACTGGTATTTTAAAATAATAACTAAAATTCTTGAACCCCTGCATTCTACATTGTCTAAGGCAGAGGTTGGCAAGGTTTACCTCACCTGGGCCGGTTCACTCCAGCAGAGATCCCTCCGTGGGCCAGATGGCGTGTGTGCGTGAGTGCGCCCGCCTGTGATTTCCAGCACCTGCTTTCCGGCGCAGTGGAAACAAGTTCCCATGTTGTGCCGGTTTAGCGCATTGGGCGGCTCAGTTCAGGGGCAGCTCGTGGGCTGGTTAAACGACCCCCATGGGCCGCTCGTGGCCCATGGGCCTTAGGTTGCCGATCCCTGGTCCAAGGCCATGGTGTCAGCCTCTTCACGGAGCTGTGGCATGGAAGTGCTAATTGTCAGAAATCCTCAATACATCTCAAAATATATCGTAATGAATGATGGAAGACAAAAAAAATACAACTTCCCCTCCTGACACTCGTATCTAGAATCTTTGCCAGCCCCCATGTTGGATATTCAACCTGATATGGCACACAGTCATGTCACATGAATGATGGGATGTGGCCTGCCAGGGGTGGTGAGCTCTGACCTTCCTCAAAATAGTGTTTCTATTTCTTTCCGCTGGTTGGCATTACAGTTTTCCATCAGGTGTTGCTGGAAAGGCAGCAAGCTTTTGGAAAAACTGCCGTCACTCTTCACACTCCACATCAAGTTTTGCTTGTCCAGCAGCTGTAGAAAAGAACCTACCCCCCCCTCTCTCTCTCTCTCTCTCTGTGTGTGTGTGTGTGTGTGTGTGTGTGTGTGTGTAACTTTTAAAGCAACATCCTGGTTTTCTCTTGCTTTAGGGTGAAAATACGGTAGTTTTGTTTGTTCATTTAAAAAACCACAACCTGAATTCTGAACAGAATGAACAAGGAAACATCCTTAGCCCAGATAAAATGTGTAAATATGGTGTATCCACAAGTAAAAATAGCAAAATATTAATGCAACAGAATGTGTTGGTGCCAACTAGATACCTGTTCAGGCAATGGCAGCCAGAGATTATTCTGTATCACATATAGATAGGCCTCCTGTGATGCTAGCTCAGATAGGCCAGTCACTGCCAGATATTTTACTGCTACCATCCCCACCACAAAATGTCTTACCACATAACAATGAAGATGTCATGCAGACAGCCGCACAGTGATAGCACACAGCCAAGAATACATGGAATGTACATCCAGATATTTTGATTTTTGGGGATCTAGCAGGTGGCAACATGAGAACTGGCCTTTTCAGTGGTGGCTCCCCAATTGTGGAATGCTTTCCCCATGGAGGCTCACCTGGCGCCACCATTACATATTTCTAGGAGCCAGGCAAAAACATTCCTTTTTCACCTGGCCATTCGCTTTTAAATATCTGTGGTGTTTTTGAGTGGGTGGGATGTTTTAATCTAGTTTTGACAAAAAAAGAATTGTCTTTTAGATGGTTCTATATTTTTAATGCTGGTTTTAATGTATGTATTTGTTTTTTGCTTAAACTATTGTTAAGTTGCTTTGAGTTGTCATGGCAAAAAGCAACTAATAAGTTAAATGGGCACACTCCGTTGTCTCTCAAGACAGCAAATAAACAGTGCTCAGAACCCACTACAGAAATTCAGTGGTGCAAGAGGTGCAACTGTAAAAATTACATACACAGTGATACCTCGGGTTAAGTACTTAATTCGTTCCGGAGGTCCGTTCTTAACCTGAAACTGTACTTAACCTGAAGCACCACTTTAGCTAATGGGGCCTCCTGCTGCTGCCGCGCCGCCAGAGCACGATTTCTGTTCTCAACCTGAAGCAAAGTTCTTAACCTGAAGCACTATTTCTGGGTTAGCAGAGTCTGTAACGTGAAGCGTACGTAACCCAGGGTACCACTGTAGTTGTAAATTTGGGAGGTTTATCTGGATGGAAGGCCCATAATTATTGGTTGTAAAACAGGTTTGGTCAGGAGAAGGTTAATGGTACCAGGAGTTCATCTGGAGATTATCTTGAGGGCTGTGGCATCTTGATGGTGTTCAAGTACCCTCCTTTGTTAAGGAGATATCTCTTAATGGATGGGCTATTTTGGAAGGAGAGAGACAGTTGAGAGTTGGGGCTTTGCCTCCCAGCCCCCCACAGCAGTGCTGGAAAAGATCCAGAGGCCTGACCTGCTCTTGCTAATTCATTGGGGATTCCCTTAGCAATCTGATGGGAGCAGTATCTGCTGAAGTTAATGCTGTGAACCTGTATATATCTAGAAGCAAAATCTTAAATGACATAAACAAAACCTGTCTCCAGTGATTATTCCAAGGAAACCAACCCTGAATCCTCTTGGCACTAGGAGGCTGGGCCACGCTTGACAACGTAATCCAACCTTTTGTTTGTATCTGTTTTACCCCACACTCAGACCCCACCTGGCTCCCTAAGGGGCAAAAGTACATGTTGTTTCTATTAGTTGACCTTTGTTTCATATTTGCCCTATATTCTAAAGCAGGATATGCCACTGCCTCAATTTCACAGGCAAGGGGCTATAAATATACAGCCAAGTCTTGTGTTAGATTTTTTTTAGAGAGAGAGTGAGCAGTGGACTTGCAGACCGTAGATTCCATACGGCATCTTCTGGAAGGAGAAGGGCCTTTGACTTCTGCTGGTGCCATGTAAGATATATCCTACTACCGGGCATTTCCTGTGTTTATTCCTTGATTGTACTCCTGTTGTTTTATAAATCAACCCAAATGTTTATTTAATTAAACTGGCATAATCTGAGGAGGAGGGGCTCTTATTTCACCCCATGTTCTGCTGCTGTACAATTAATAGCTCATAATTCCTGAAATATTACATCTCTGCGAAAGCCTTCTTGAACAAAAGCATTTTCAGTGAGCACATGAACATCATGATGCTGGGTGCCTGTCTAATTTCAGCTGGCAACTGATTCCAGAGGGTTGGAGCTGCAACACTAAATGTCTAATTTCTAGTCCAAACTAAGCGCACCTCTGGGTCATGCCATGTGGTCAGCAGTGCCCCAACGGAGGAAGGCAGTTGCTGGGCAGCGATATATGGGTGAGGCAGTTCCTTAGCTAATTATCTAATTACTGAGGACCCCCTATTTTTCAAAAGCCAAGCCATGGACCCTCACTTTTGAAAATTTTGATAACTATGATAGTTACCTCTGCAAAGCAGTGTTGGGTTAGCCCCTAATAAGCAAAGGATTTTAGGTACAATAAAAAAACAGGCTAGGGCTGGTTTTCAACATCCTGATAAATCAGCAGCTAAACAGCATGATATTCCGATATATCACAATGTCTGAAATTGGAGATCAGGCATGGAGATGAGGCAAGAAGCAGCCATGGAGATCAGATTGGGGGGGAGAGGAAGCGGAGTCACCTCCACCTCATGGTTTGAGTGGGAGGGGAGGGGGATTGGGGGGTGGCAGCCAGAGAAGATGCAATCCACTGTATCTGCTGCTGCTGCTTTCCTGCTGACTAAGAAGAGCTGTTCCGCCCTGAAGTGAGGGTGATCAGCTCTTATCCATCAGTGTGAGTGTGGGGAAGGCAGCACCTCACAATCGGCTGCCCAGCTGTCCCACACGCAAGGAGCGATGTATTGCTGCATATTGCCGTGTCAAAACCGTTACCGCATTGTGATTCAAAACCGATTTTGGCCAATATATTGAAAAACTGCACAGCGCTAAAACAGACCATAAAATTGTGATATCACCATGCAAAAATGATAAAAAATTGGGGGGGGGGGGCAGGCAAGGGAACCACTGCCTTAGGTGACTGTCTGGTGCAAAGAGTCAGAACAGTCTCTGAAGTTTTCAAGTCCGTGGCTTCAGTAAATGAGCTGACCCAGAATGTTGGAAGAGAAGCTGCAGAAAGAAATTGAGACATTTTAAAGGGAAAATTGTGGAACAACATTCCCTGCTACCTGGCTAATTTGCTGACTTTTATTGCAGATAATATAATAAATATATGATTAAAAGTACAGTAATAAAGAGAGAAATAGTTATAAATAAGAATATAATAAATAATAATAATACTTTACTTAATCATCATTGAAAGATATGTCCATAAATCGGCATGTTCTCCTATGGACAGAGAGCCACAGAAATAAAGCAGACAGATGACTCAAGAGACCCAGAGGTGTGCTTCACCTCGTATGTTTTCACAGGCAAGGTTTCCGAAACAGAATCTCAATCGCAAATAGCATATTTAAATTATGGATTGCAGTGTGCCTGTCAGAAGACACAAACTGCGCACCTTCTGCCGTGACTCTTGCAGTGTTGGCATGCATGTGACTTGGCCTGGCCTGCCTGTCTTTGCACTGGCATCCGCAAAAGGGTACAGGCAGGGTCAGATGACACAGCCACACATTTAAAGGGAAAGCGGGCGATCCAAGAAGGATTAACAACAGAGCAGAAGCCACCGCAGGGGAAGTGGATGGTGGCTTTGGAAGGGGAAAAGATGCATATTCAGGAAAAAGCAGGAACTGCCATCTTAAACAGTTTGGTTTATATCTGCAAGAATAGAAAGGCAATTGAAATGTGGGCATGCCTCAGGTTTGGTGTGCCGGGAGAAGCGTGAGTATCCCTCTAAACTGATGCCATGCACACCCTCCAACCATCTCAGGATGATGACAGGCACAGGAGGAGCCGTCATCTGCAGCCAAGAGATAGAAAGAAAAAATAGATTCTAGGGCCCGCCCTAGCCAGATTCCCTTCTCACCCAGCAGCATGCAAAATTCCCATGTAACAGAGACAACCCTGCCACCAGCTGCCTCTGCCAGCATATTTAGGGCATCATTAAGGCTGCTAAAGTGTGATCAGACTTCTCCGGGGAAATGTTTATGTGCAAATGTCACCTATTGTGCTCTTCTGCAGTTCCTGTTCCTTTCAAAGAGCCTCATGCAAGGGGACTCCCTAAGGATTGGGCCCCATATAAATTAGTGCATTGGGTGCAGTTTGGATTTCTCACCTCCTATCAGACTCCACAATCTCTTGGAACAACCCTTCCTGATAATGTCAAAATGTTTTGTTCTGATTATATTTTATGTTTGAAGTTTTTTCCTGGCAATTTTGAAAAACTCAGCCTTAATGCCAAACAAGAAGCAGCTGTAGATTCAGACCAGGTACTGTATTATGAGTGCACATACACCAAACGAGCCCTCATGCATGGGACCAGGCACTCCACAGCACAGACTCTTGGTTCAGCTCCAGTGCAGTCACCCACAGTGTAATTTATTGTTCACAAAATCATAACACACTTTCTGAATCAAGAGATGCTTGAAGAAGACCATCTGCAATTCTCAGTCAGGACTGAGCAACTGCTAGCAGAGAATGCAAATTAAAATTGATTTTCAATATGTGGTTATTGTACTAATCAGTTAATGTGCTATTGCTTTCTAATGAGAAATGGTCTGGTATCAGAAGACCACCTTACAGTGAATCAGATCAGGCCAGTAGTCCATTCAGTTGAGGGTCATCATTTTGAGCCAAACCCTGTTCTGACAAGGCTCGTAAGCAGCCTTTACCATGTCACAGATACCCCCTGAGGATGTGCAGAGTGTGCACATGTCCCTTGGAGAGACAACTTTACCAGATGTACACATCCCCAGAGGTTGGCCAAGACTGGTCAGTACAAATGGCAATGCTGTTTGTCTTCATGACAACATTTACAGGTAGCAGAAGTAGTGCAGGAAAGATTTAATAGTGCCCTAAGTGAAAATGGACTTTCCAGGTGTCTGGTTTTGGTTTCACATGGGTAAGAAGCGTGGGAAGGGAGACAAGAAGGAGGCATATATAAGGGATCCTGAGGGTCATCTAGTCCAACCCCCTGCAATGGAGGAATCGCAGCTGAAGCATCCATGACAGTTGGCCACCCAACCTCTGCTTAAAGACCTCCAAGGATGGAGAGCCCACCACCTCACAATGAGTTTGTTCCACTGTTGAACAGCTGTTACCATCAGAAAGTTCTTCCTGATGTTTAGTCGGAATTTCCTTCTTGTAATTTGAAGCCATAGGTTCGGGCCAAACCTTCCAGAGCAGGAGAAAACAAGCTTGCTTCATCTTCCATGTGACAGTCCTTGATATATTTGAAGATGGCTATCATATCTCCTCTCTGTCTCCCCTTCTCCATGCTAAACATACCCAGCTCCCTCAACCGTTCCTCATAAGGCTTCCTTTCCAGACCCTTCGTCACCCTCCTCTGCACACGTTCCAGCGTGTCAAATTCCTTTTTAAATTGTGGTGCCCAGAACATCAAGTGTGGCCTGACCAAGGCAGAATAAAGCAGGACTATACTATTACTCCATATGCTAATTTATTGAGACATGCAAAGTACCAAGCCTTTATAATGCATTTCATTTCAGTTGGCATGGAATATCCTTTGACCTCCATTCATGGAAGCTGCCCATAATAAAAAAAAAGAACTGTACGTATGCAAATTTGTGGACTTGCAAACGAGCCTTCCACCTTTTCCCTCATCCATTCTCAAGATGGCAATTAATGCTGGGACATTTCCTTCAGGGTGACCTAGTTTTAATTCTCTCTGCATTACTTCCGGATTATCTTCCTGGAGCTTTTTTTCTATTGGGAGTAGGTCGAATCAAAACACACCATTTGGGACAGGCAATATCAAATCCTGATGTTTACCAATCTATAGGTTATTTCCCCCCAAATGCCAGCATAGATAAGTGTCATTAACTTTATCCATATCCAATTTCCATCTGTGGCATTTAGAGGGAAAGGAGAAACTACCTCTTTCCCATGACTCTTTGTTGATGTCATCGGTTTAATGGAAATTCCTGCGGGGCCCTCCCTTAATCTCAGCTCCACACCTGTTGCAAACCACACTGAATTTTCCTTCAGGAACAGAAGGTGTCTGTGTTGCTGGGTTTTCGCGGGTGGCCCAAGACTCTTGGACTGGAGTGGCTGTTCTTTTTGGAGGAGGGTGTGGTTGCTATTGGTTTTTTAAAATATTTTAGGTCTTGTTGTGATTTATGTGCAAATTGTTCAGTTTGCTTGTGTGTTAATGTTTGATTTATTGCTTATGACTACTTTTGCTATAACGGATACAGGTGGCGCTGTGGTCTAAACCACTGAGCTTAGGGCTTGCCGATCAGAAGGTCAGCGGTTCGAATCCCCTTGACAGGGTGAGCTCCCGTTGCTTGGTCCCAGCTCCTGCCAACCTAACAGTTTGAAAGGACGTCAAAGTGCAAGTAGATAAATAAGTACCGCTCTGGTGGGAAGGTAAATGGTGTTTCTGTACGCTGCTCTGGTTTCGCCAGAAGCAGCTTTGTCATACTGGCCACATGACCTGGAAAAACTGTCTGTGGACAAACGTCGGCTCCCTCAGCCAGTAAAGCGAGATGAGTACCGTAACCCCAGAGTCGTTCTCGACTGGACTTAACTGTCAGGGGTCCTCCAGCCCATTCTTGTAGGCACCAGGGATGAGCAGCAAACTTCAGGCTCATGGGTCTACTCCTGCTCTTGGTTAATTGGAAGGCCAGTGAATGTCAAAGTCCAGCAATCAGAGTGTGAAACGGTGTCAGGGGAAGGGCAACATGTGCCCAGAATTAAGGAACAAGGTGCTTCTTAGCATTTGCTCAGCACAGGGCTGTGTTTTTATCACCAGATCTAAATTTACAGTCCAGTCCCAGACAAAACTCCACTCCTGGTTTTCCCAATAAACTTTCTTCATCTCAAAACACACACACACACACACACACACACACACACACACACACACACCAAAAAAAACCTGAAGAAGTGTGCATGCACACGAAAGCTCATACCAAGAACTGACTTAGTTGGTCTTTAAGGTGCTACTGGAAGGAATTTGTTTTGTTTTGACTATGGCAGACCAACACGGCTACCTATCTGTAATAAAAAAAAACCTGTCAGCGGTCCTTTACCTTTTTTTTACTTTTGCTATGTTGTAGTTATGGGTTTTCTTCCATGTTTCTCTCTTTCTGGCCAAGTATTGTGAGGTTTGTGCTGTAAATATTAAAATAAAAAGGAGGAGAGATCAGCTGACATGAGAGCCTTTTACTCCATTATTGTGCTTTGAAAATGTATCAACAGACTTGCAAATAACTCTACACAATTAAACAATAAATTTTATGCTTGCCTCTGGAAAGCGCCCAGCTTTGATAGTTTATTTAAACAAAGAAATCTGCTCTCTTTGCCCAACTCTGTGAGAATAAAAAGCCCTCTGGCAAGCACCTTTTCTTTTGGTGTGCAAACAGCCTCCAGCAGAAAGAGGGAAAAGAAGTATTTTCTCAGGAGATAATATGATAGCTGGGCTCAGAAAGGAATGGGGACAGGGATGGAAGGCCAGCAACTGCCCTGAGGTCTGGTCCTGGGGGTTCCCTCTGTGTGAGAATGTCTTTTATATCCTTTAAGTCTATGTACATATGCACTGTCTCCTATACGCAAACATTCTGCACTCTCTCGCTCGGTCATTACTATATCTCGTGTTAGACCTTGTGCACGTGATATGTGCATGTAATGGTTACCTTGCTGAACATTAGCAAGTAGCAGGTTGGAACAGACAGCCAATTTTTGCTATGGAAGGCAGCATCTAATGTAGCACCACTAGGACCTGTTCATAAAGGAAAGCTTTGCTCTTTTGTGTGCATCTTATTGCATGCAGTGGGGCAATTGTGTCTCCCAAACTCATTATTTTCCTGTTTCGGGTAGGTGATTGAGTCAGGAAAATGATACAGTTGGGGAAATGATGTGGAGTGACAAGAAATGTGCTTTTTTGCACCCCAGACCTTTGTGACAATGGAGTCTGGTGCAAGTGAGAGAAATCATACCCCATTTTCCCCCAGTTGTAACGTATTTTAAGGGGAATGCAATCAGGAAAATGTGAGAGGACAAAGTCACCTTGCACCAGAAATCTTGGTATGTCAAGCATCATATTAATGTTGCTAAAATCACCAAAGAGTGTGCTTCATGCTGCTCTCTGGTTGGGCCTGCATAATGCACCACAGCTGGAAAGATCAGGGGTCTCAAATACTTCCCAACAAAAAAACATTGTATTCACTGATTCTACACTATGTCTTCATTTGTGAATAGCTGCAGATGTTAGCGAAAGAAGGAATATTATGTAGAAAGGGGTTGGGGAGGGGATGAAGAACAAATGTTGTATGTTGCCAAGTGAGTCTGAGAGCATGAGAATAGGAAGGAAAGAACCAGTGGGTTATTTTAGAACTATACCCTAGTGGGCCTTGCAGAGACCTCGCTTTTGCACCACGACAACTTTGCTTCCTGTTAACATCTGCCAAATCATTCACTACAGTTTCCTCCTCCGTCAAGCTATATTTTCAGTTCTTGCAGTCATTTAAAAACAGAAAGCAAAATGCCACTGTCCATGGTCTCTTCCCACCGGCAGAAGCTCTTGCACTTTCAGCAGCGTCCTCCTAGGCCCCTCCTGTTCTTCAAAAACGCACACGGGTAATTCCAGTCATTTGTAAACTTTCTGGAATCGCTTCCTTCTCCAGGCTTTCCCTCCCTTTCCAGCTGTGTATGAGCCTCTCCATCTTGTCCTGAAATAACCCTGTCATTCCTGCCCTGGCCTACCCACGTCAATCCCACTACAGCGCAGGCCCTCTTGCTCCAGGCTTCTGCTCCTCCCCCCTTGAGATTTCTGCCAGTGCCTCTCTCAACTGCTTTCTGCAATTTTGGGCCTCCCCTCAGACTTCTCTGCTATTTTTGCCTTTGGAAACTGCAGCTCTGCCGGTCTTCCTCAGCCCTGAACAGGGATGTCCTGCCAGTACTCTCATCTCGACGAGTTTGAGTAAAAGAAATTCAACTATTTTGTCCTTTTTCTCTGTCTGCGGCATTATTAGCACCCTTCCAGCAGCCTCCTTGATTCTGCCCTCTCTCAGCTGGTGTGGCTCTCGGGGTCAAGAGGCCCAGCAAACTTGTGCAGAAATGCCACCCTGAGTTTCCAAGAGTTGTTTGCAATTTTAAATTGTAACTAAACTATACCCAGAATAGTTTGGATTCAAAGGGTTGCCTAGGGAATTCCTGAGAGATTAAAGTCCTGTGGGTGTTTATTTCCCTGAAGCCTGCTGTGTCCTCTTTCCCTGGCCTACCCAACAAGAGCCGCAGCTGAGGAACACCCTGGTTTCTGGCCCCAGCAAATTTCCCAGAAGACTGGTTTCAGTACTACAAGCCCAGCCAGGTTTTGGATTACACGTGGATCTAGTTCACGCAACCAGCAGATGAGGTAGTAAACCACTTTCTGGACTTGCACAGCTTCAGACTGACTACAAGTAAGGGATAAAATGACTAGATACTCCTCTGTAGGTTTGCTGGGAGGAAATATAGTGGTACCTCGGGTTAAGAACTTAATTCGTTCCGGAGGTCCGTTCTTAACCTGAAACTGTTCTTAACCTGAAGCACCACGTTAGCTAATGGGGCCTCCCACTGCTGCTGCGCCGCTGCTGCACAATTTCTGTTCTCATTCTGAAGCAAAGTTCTTAACCTGAAGCACTCTTTCTTCTGGGTTAGTGGAGTCTGTAACCTGAAGCGTCTGTAACCTGAAACATCTGTAACCCAAGGTACCACTGTACCTACATATAGAAAACTAGATGTCAGAGAGAAAGGTGTCTAGCCTTCTTCCTGACATGCTAGTTTTCTGTGTGTGTGGATTTCTGTGTGCAAGTTGAAGCATTCAGTCATGTGATCGCATGCCCCTGCGATCTGAGAAGTAGAAGGGAGAGAATTAGATAACTGCGATCTGTACAATCAAGAAAAGGTCATAGCTTGCCACTAGAGATTTCTTCATCATCTTAGTATGTGTGTGAAATGATGACCAAGTCAGATACACCACAAGAGATAAGCGTATAGCTTATGGCATGACTTAAGGGTATTCCTTTCTGGCTTTGTCCCTAGTTGTCCCTGTTTCCATGACAACATTGATCAGGAAAAACTGAGCTTGTGGCAAAGATGCTGAATTGGAGCAGCTTCTGAGTTGGAGTGAACAAGGAGGCCTGAAGGACTGAGAAAATGAGACAGTAACGTCACGTCTCCCTCGTAAGCACCCCTCTCTGGCCGCATGTAGGAAGTGCTGCAACAACATAATCTCTCTTTTGCTCTGTGGTTTCCTTTCAGCTTCCCGAGAGCTTGAAAGGAAGGAGCACCCTGCCCATAGGTGGAGAAATGTATACAGCCCTAAGTACTCAAAACTATGAAGATAAAATTATGCAATTGTCAACATAACAAGTTCTGCAAAATATGTGAGTGGTTTTTTTTTAAAGGATCTGGAATATTGGTTCCAGTTCTCTCAACATCAATACTGAGGCAGGGAGCTATTGTAAATGTTAAAAAAAAATGCTAAATTGGACAATTGACACTACCTCAGGTTTTGTGGATCTTTGAAGTGGATCACTGTGGCGCAATCCATAACAAAAAAAATTTTTGTCCTCCCACTGCATGCCTTAGAAGCAAAGTCAGAGCTGTTCTCAGGAATGTGATTTGGAAAGCTGTTGAATGGGAGGGGAATCATTTTTTTTTTTACTTTTGAAATTGAGTTTCTGAACGTTGCTGGAGTGTTCAGAAGCAATCAGTCTGCATAGTCTACAATAATTCTATAGTTTATCTAGAACATTATTGAATGCTTTCTCTCAATCAGCTATTAGGGAGATGAAGGAGGCTTCCTCAGGCAGCAGCTTCTGGTCCAGTTAAAGCCCACAAGTTTAGTTATTGAATTTATTATGATACTTTTATAGCTGGGCTGGGGATTCTATTCTGAGCTGCATAGGCCAAAATGCCCTAGCCTGCCTCTGCTAGAGATGAGCTCAAACAAAATATTCCTGCATTGCAGGAGGCTGGACTAGATGATCCTTGGGGTTCCTTCTAACTCTACAATTCTAGGATTCTGTGCCAGAAAGGAGAATATGATATATAAACTGCAGAATCAAAGCAGCTGCAAATTTGCCGGTTTCATCTCCCCTTAGTTTTAACAGTCTTTGATTAATCATCCTTTATCTCTTTTATGGTGGCCCCAATGCCAAAGGAATGACAAAATTAGGCCTACTAAAATTGCACAAAACGGGGAGCAACCTTTTGAGTTTTCCAGGGGCAAAATAAATAAATAAAAAATTAATGAAAATGGATCCAGGCTAAATCTAAGGCTGGGACCATTTTAATAGTATCACTTTCGTAATAGCAATTCCTTAGTGCTCAGGAACTGTGGGAACACTGGCCCGGCATAATTGTGGAACCTTTTAATTTCTTCCCGGGTTTTTCTCTTCTGTCTGTCTCTGATTCTCTCCCTCTCCCGCCTCCCCTATTTCTTGCCGAAGCCCAGAATGAGAACCCCAAACTCCTTCTTGAGGGTTTTCGCATTCCCAGAGAAAGACAAGCGGGCTGAGTGGCAGAAGTCCTGGAGTGCTGCTCCCTCCTGGCCGACATTTCTGGGCTTCGGGGCGTCTCTGAAACAGAGAAAGGAAAGTCCTCCGCCCGGTGCGCGCACACCGAGAAGCCGGGGCTCCCGCGGGACTGGACCAGGGCGGGGGCGGCGCGCCCCGACCCCGCCCCGCCCGCCCGAAGCTTGAAATAGACCCGCGCCCGGCCGGCCCCCAAGCAGAGCCAGCAGCCGGCAGCCAGCAGCGAGGCGGCTTCGCGCAGCAGGAAGCGACGTGGAGCAGAGGCGGCGCCGCCGCAGCAGCATCAGCAGCAGCAGCATCAGCATCAGCAGCGGGCGAGGCGCGTGGCGGCTGCGCATCCCGGGAGCAGCGGCGCGGCGCCGGCCCTTTCTTCTCTGACGGGCGCGGAGCGGAGGCGTGTGGCGGGCATGGAGAGCAAGAAGGTGAGGGCCAGGCCTGGGCGCATCTCTCGGGGGTCGGCCTGGTGGGCTCCGGAGACTGGCCGCGGGAAGGGGGCAGGAGGCGAGCGGCGGGGGGACGGGGGAACGGGCTGCAGGCCGGCCGGCCGGAAAGCCCTCGAGACGGGAAGGGGGAAATGGGAGCGGGGAAGACGCGCCGAAGACCCGCTCCTCCTCCACGCCTCGCCGTGCAAATGAATGACGAAGCCTCGGCCTCTTCGGATTCTCCGTGATCTCCCGGTGCTGAGTGCTCGGCGCAGAATATTTGGGGTGGCCGCTCTTTGCCGCTTCCCGCCCGGCGAGGGCCGGGGGAGGACGGGCAGCACAACTGGCTGCTTCCCTTTCGCGTCCAGGGAAGATACCTGGCGGAGATGTGCTTTCGTCAGAGCATTTGGGATGCCGGTGGTGGCCGCTCGCTGCTGGCCTGATCCAGGAGGGTGCTCTTGCAGAGAGTCTCTGCCAAGGTCGTTTAGAGGATGGCAAAGACATGCCCCACTTGGATGCAACAAGTGGTGCCCCTTGGAATACTGCTCATTGCCCGAGGGGAGCTTGAACGCCTTGAGTAAAATGTGGAGGCGGAAGACCAGAGCATGGGGAAGGGAGAGAGCATGCATGTGCCAGGGAGTGCGCCTGGAGTTGGTGTGGGTTCCGCCGTGAGGCTGCCAGGCCTCCCCACCCCCGCCCTGAAGTGCAGGGCTGCCTTCTGGACAGACATTGCAGAGGGCAAATACTGTTAGATAGTAGCAACACAATTATGCTGGGTGGACAGCAGAGGAGATGTTTTTAGACAAATGTTTCTCATGGAATTGCCAAGGCCTCTGCTGTCCTATGGCTTTGCAGTAAGATAAGGAAGCAGCAGAAACCCCACAGTGAAGTAATCCAGATTGTTGCATTTAAGGGCTGCCACAGGACACTCTTGAGATGTCAGCCAATGCAGAGGAGTCTACAGGAAAGCAGAGCTGTAGAAGGAGAAAAGTGAGGCTGCCTAAGGGAGCCTGGCCTGCAGGGAGGGGTGGGGGTGCACGTGCGCACAATCACGTACATACAGGCATGCTATACATGGTTGAACAGAGGACTGGAAGTAGAAGCCTCAGCCCCTTACAATTACTTTGTCTTGTGGCTAGTCTAGGCTGATGTAGTCCTGTGATTCAGTGTGGGCTGGTAGACAGGAAGTCCTTGATTCAAATCTCACGTCAGCTATGAGACCAGGGAGCTGGCCTTAGGCAAGCTGGGGCTTCCCATCTGCAAGAGAGATGTGGTAATGACACAGCTTACATTTCTAATGGTGATGGTTACAGAGATGGGAAGGGCTTTCAACACTGGAAAAAGTGCCATATCAGTTGCAATAATCATTTGACTGTTTGCTGGGAGATCTTAACCCTTCACAGCCAGCTTTGGGGTACTTAAGTACTGTACATGTTTTTGTGTCTCATGTTTCCCTTTGCATTAAAAGGGCTACTGAGAGGCTACCTAGCCATAAAGGCAGGATATCTGTGTGCCAGGATCCCATCACTACCAAAATTTGTGGAAAACAGGGTGGGGAGATTTAAAGCACAGAAGCTGTAGACAGGTGGGGCCAGGGTGGTTTTTGGGTTGTTGTTTTTTGGTGGAGATGCTGGGGGGGATGAAGTGGGGCAAGGGTGTTGAATCTCTTCGCCACATTCACAGTTTTCTCCAGAGCAATCCTCTCTCCAAAATGGGGATGCCTGACCCATGACAGATTCAGGAAATCTGTCTTGGGAGCACATGAAGTGATGAGGTGCCCTTGAGGTTTGTTACAAGTTGGGATGCAGGTATATTTGGGTGGGATATACAGGTTTCAAGGGCTCCCACACATTCTGCTGTGCTGTGTCTCACCTAGTGGCACAAAAGTGGGGTCATGCAGTACCTGTAAGTAGATGGGCACACTTTAAAGGCCTGTGCCCACATATATATACAGATGTGCAGACATGCATCACGGCTGCCCCTCCACAGCATCCAATCTTTCGCCTCAGATTTCAGCCCCAGAAAGCCTTGGAGAATTCTCCAGTGCTCTCGTCATGTGGTCTGGAACAGAATCCGTGCCTTAATAAAAAACGGTCACAAATATCAAATCACACATCAAATTAAAACAGCCCTCCGAGGGATTGTGCAAGTTGTAGAAGCTTGACAGTAACAGGGAGGGACAGGGAGGTCATCTTTTTATATCTTTTCCAGTAACTACCCCCCCCCAAACTGCCTGGGGCCTTACCTGTGGCAATTCCAGTGCATGTGCTGGAGGAAGGGCTAAATTGTCTGATCTGTGGGAGATTAATGTTTTAATTTTCTTCCAATCCTGGATAAGGTAAGGAAGAAAAGCTAACAAATCCATTAGCCTGCTTTCCTTTGTCCTTCAGCACAAGCATATTCTGGAAATCCTCAAGGAAGAACTTGTGTGTTGTGTGTCTGATTTGATTTTTACCCTTTAAGTGCTTGAATGTTTTCTCCCAGACACAAGCTTCACCAGTTGTTGCCTAGGGAGGGAGTCAGCCATTTTGAGGAGTTAACATTTGCAAACAGCCATCAATTCAACAATTTCCCACAAGTGTCTTTTTATTATTCTTCCTTTAAAAAAACATTTGTGGTGACTTAGCAATGTGTAATGAAGAGCTGAATGAGAAATATAAACGCTCTTGGATTACAATTTTTCTGTTGGGGTAATGGTTCTCTGTATTTCCTGCACTTTTTTGTAGTGTCTACAAGTTGCATTATTTCCCAAGGAGAATGGATAACTTGGAAAGCATTTCTCATTTTTACTCATTGATTTCTAAGAAACCTTGGATTGAGATTGCTGCTTGTTTGCATGGGAAGCCAACTGGGAAAATGTGAATTAACTGTTTTCTCTCCTTCCCTTCTATTGCAGAAGATAACATGCCCGCTTGTCACTGCTGTGTTTGTTGCTGTCATTGGATCTCTCCAGTTTGGGTACAACACGGGAGTCATCAATGCTCCTGCAGCGGTAAGACAATGGCACATGTGCTGTGGGCTTTTAGGGGCTCCATCGCTATCCTTTCCTCGAGTGGTGATCAGGAAGTTGAGGAAGCCATGAAGGGTACAAGAAGCAGAGGGGAAATAAATGAAATCGTGGGGCACAGAAATGTAGTAGTCATAGAGACAGGGGAGATGAAACTCAAGAACAATTGACACCTGATGTATCCTTAACTATTGTGTGTATGAGGAAGAAATAAAAATAGGATACAGTCTCCCCGGGAAGGAAGAGTGGTTTGAATCCTCATGCCTAAATTCCACCAGCCACACAGGGATTCCTGGCTTGATATCTGGTAGTCCAAACAGACAAAGATTGTAAAGCATGGGTGTCACAGTGATGCAACCAAACCCCATATTTTGAGGTATTTCCGGTTCAAATTCCTCTGTAGCTGTTAACACCGTTCCAGAAAATGGAATGAAAGCAGTTCTGTTAGGGGGATATCAATTTTCCTAGCAACCTATTATTGCTGACCATTGCCTGAAACCAGTCATGCCCATGGAATCAGCACGGCTCATCCTGTAAGGAGGGGAAGAACTGTGAAGAAAATCTGGGAAAAACTACAGATTACAACTCATTGCCTGTTTTCTGACCCGGCCTTGAGGAAGGGGGAAATTCACAACTTACAAGGGGCGTCATAATGTAAAAGCTGGGTAAGCTCAGTTGGTAGAGCACGAGACTCTTAATCTCAGGGTTGTGGGTTCGAGGCCCATGTTGGGCAAAAGATTCCTGCATTTCAGGGGGTTGGACTAGATGACCCTCATGGTCCCTCCCAAACCTATATTGCACACATGCGCGCGCGCGCACACACACACACACACACATTAGGTGTTTCTGCCCTGCCCTTCAGATTCCCAGGACAGCTTCCAAGAAAATTGGCAAAACTATCAAAAATACACAGAGACAATATACTAAGCGCAACAAAATCAGCAATATCCCTGCTCTAGGATGGCCAAAACATAAAAATGGCCATACCAGGATTGTTAGTGCTATAAAGAGCGTTTTGTTGCAGTCGGATGACTGAGGTGGGGACAGTGGGAGAAGAGCAGATTTGATGCTTAGAAGTGGGGTAAGATTAAATGATTAACCTCCCAGGGACACACATCTTTGGGGATTTTTATTTACAGTATTCCACTCATATCCCACCTTTCCTTCCAAGGAGCTCAAGGGGCAGAAATGGCCCTCCCTCTCATTTAACCCTCACAACAACTCTGGGAGGTAGGCTAGAGGCAGTGGCTGGCATCCAAGGTCACTCAGTGAGCGTCATGGCCTAGTGGTGATTTGAATCTGGGTCTCCCAGGTCCAAGTCCCGACACCCTCAGCATGACAGTGGTTGGAGGGGGGGAAGGAAGGTAGCTGTAATAAATGGAGGACGGCCAGCTGCTGAGTCACAGTGAGGGCACATCTGCTTGAAGGAAGAAAGGCAGGGAGGGAGGGGGAAGGAGGGAGGGAGGGGGGGCCTGGCGCACAGTGCAGGGCTGAGAGATGCTCTAGTTTCCCTTAAGATTCTCTTCTACTTAAGCCCCCACCTCTGGCTCCAATCCTGTAACTATCACCCCCCTTCCCCTTACAGTTATAATTCTTACCCATCTTTACTCGATCTTCATATTTTCAATTTTCATGCAGTAGTAGAGCAAGTAAGACACCTCAGAATTGCACCATTAGATTAAGAGAGAGAACCGGGGAAGTGTGTGGGTTTGGGTTTTTACAAAATGAATGACTCACTTGTACCATGCGCACCCGAGATCTGAAAATGCAGAAACCACAGGCATCTGTTCTTGCGCTGATGCTTAAGGTCCTGCTGCCATCTGGTGGCAGTGCAGAAGATGGCTGCCTCCTGTCCACTGACCCTGCTGCTCTCTTTCCTCATGTTGACTGGAACCATTTGCACCTGAACACTTTTTCAAATATGTGAAAGGGTGGGTGGGTGGGTTTCTTGTGGCTTTAGTAGTTGTGACTGCAGAAGATGGAATTTAAGCAGCTATTACCTCCTTTCATGTCTGACTGTATCTGCCAAAAGCCTCTTCTCTTTACAGGAGCCGTGCATGTATTAGAATGTAGATTTGTATGACTCTTATTAATTAAACATCTGTTTAATTCAGTGGATTGAAAGATAAGGTCCAATATTATGTGATAAAATATACCTGTTTAAAGCTATAAGCCAATGCACTCTTACCTTTGAGAAGCATTTGAGAACTGCTTGCTTGAGATTTGCCATGCCTCAAAAGGAGGCAGTGTCTCCACTCCCCATTTCTTAACTTTTCTAGAATAGTTTTCACTCTTTCTACCTCCAGGGGACATTTTACACATTGAATTACCTGCAACAGATAAATATTATTATTATTTTAAATTACCTGCAACAGATTTCCTGTACATTGCAGACATTAGAATGCACACTCTGTATTGGCCTGACCTATGGCAAGGAGCACGGGGCTTTCAGGAAAGCTTGTCTGCCATTGTGTATGTTCTCGCGGAGTAATTCCTGATTTAAACTGCCAGTAAAGGCAAGGTTCCTTCCTCACTTACTGTTGGAAAACTACTGCCCTGGAACCGTAAAAGTATTTCTCCTGTCTTGAACCAGATTCACTTAAACATTTTTAGTGAAGTAGGAATGAAATGAAGTGATTTTTAACAATAAGGTTAAAAAGTAATATGCAAAAATGGCTTGATAATTAGATGAGAAATAGAATGATATAATATGTTTAAGATGAAGAACGAAGATAAAACAAGGAGGGAAAAAATTGCTGAATTAACTATTTGTCATGGAAATAAGTAAATGAAATATAAGACAGACAAAGAGGGATTTGTTTTTAACCTGTTCTTATTTTTCCTTTTTCCCCCGTGTATTTTGTACTTTTCTTTTTTTGGACTATGTAATTTCTTTTTTTTTCTTTTTTCTCTTTTTTCTTGGAAATTTCAATAAATATTATTTTTTTAAAAAATCATTTTTAGAAAAGTATTTAACTTTTACACCACTCTATTCTATTTATCAAGAAGCTTTTCTTTTGATTTCTCTTCTCACCTCATTCCTTTAGTACAATTCCAAAGTTTTCTTAACACAATATCCCTGGTATGTGGTTGTAACTCAATACCTATGGAGTGTTTTTTTCTTCTCTCACACACAGGTTATCAAAGAATTTTTTAATGAATCATGGGTAGAGCGGTCAGGCGCCCCGATGTCCGAACCACTGCTAACCTCACTATGGGCACTCTCTGTCTCAATTTTCTCAGTGGGAGGAATGCTTGGCTCTTTCTCTGTTGGACTTTTCGTCAACCGATTTGGCAGGTACGTTGGGGGAACATTCTGGACTACAGAGCAGTTTCCGCCTCCATTTTGAAGAACAAGAAGGGATAAGAGGAAATTAGCTCCATTACAGAATGGACAGAGAATTCAATTCCATAATGATCATTGCGTCACACTTTGGGGGAATGCCTAGTATGGAAGTGCTAAGAAGGCAACTTGCCCTACCAGAAAGCATATTTTGGGTGCCATTAAGGACAACAAATTGCACAGGCAGAGGGGAACAATGGAGCCCAATCCACCAGGAAGAGCTTCTGCACAAGCCTCCTCAAAACGAGTCTGCTTTGTTCTCCAATGTGGTTTCTTTGCACATGAGAATGTCCCAGTGATGGATTATGACCCATATTAATTAGGGGTGCATGGTGCCACTTGGATTTTCTGTTTAAATAAGTAACACCACTTTGGGCATATTTATATGGAAAAGCGGTATATAAATTGAAATAATGAGAAGATTTTTTTCCCTCCTGTGCAGGCGAAACTCTATGTTGCTGGTGAATATTTTGCCCATTTCAGGAGGCATTTTGATGGGCTTCTCCCGAATGGCAAACGCTTTGGAAATGTTTATTGCTGGCCGGCTTGTTGTTGGTATCTACTGTGGCCTCTGCACTGGCTTTGTGCCCATGTATATCAGTGAGGTCTCCCCCACTGCCTTGCGAGGAGCTTTTGGCACACTGAATCAGCTGGGTATTGTCGTGGGTATCCTGGTGGCACAGGTAAGAATGATTACAAAGCCATGCAGCTAAGTGGTTCACTGGTATTGCTGGAAGGGAGTTAATGACCAGGTCCCAACTCTGTGCACCTGGGAGTAATCCCTGTTGAGGACCATGGACTTAATTCTAAATTAAACATGCATAAGATGGGTTCAGTTGGCTACTTGGAAAATAGTTTATGGCTAGTTGATAAGGCTGCTGGCAGGGACTGTCTTGTTTTGTTATTGACCTCATGTAAGTTACTCTGGGGGGACGCGGGTGGTGCTGTGGTCCAAACCACAGAGCCTAGGGCTTGCCGATCGGAAGGTTTGCAGTTTGAACCCCCTTGACGGGGTGAGCTCCCGTTGCTCGGTCCCTGCTGCTGCCCACCTAGTAGTTCGAAAGCACATAAAAGTGCAAGTAGATAAATAGGCGGGAAGGTAAGCAGTGTTTTTGTGCGCTGCTCTGGTTCCGCCATGTGGTCATGCTGGCCATATGATCCAGAAAAACTGTCTGCAGACAAATGTCTGCTCCCTCGGCCAGTAAAGCGAGGTGAGTGTCGCAACCCCAGAGCCGTTCACAACTGGACTTAACTGTCAGGGGTCCTTTACTTTTTAAAAGTTACTCTGGGAGCTTTTTTCAGATTAAAGCTGAATGTGTTTAAAGTAAATGAATGAGGATTCATTCAGGAAAGGGGATGCTACATTACAAAGAATCATTTCTTCCTATCATTGAAACCTGGGTGGAGTTCTGTAGAGGTGGGCTAGGGATCATCAACAAACTACAATTCCTCTTGGGAAAAATCCATGCTTCTTTATGGGAAGCCATAGATTGTTAAAAACGTCTAGTTATGCTGCAAGTAACTTTCAGTTTATGGGAATATAGCTCATAAGCGTTTTGTCTTGTCTTTCTCTCCACCAACTGCCACAATCAGGTCTTTGGCCTAGATGTCATCCTGGGAACTAAAACTCTCTGGCCATTGCTGGTAGGACTCACCGTTGTCCCAGCCGTCTTTCAGTGTGCAGCACTGCCATTCTGTCCTGAGAGCCCACGATTCCTGCTGATCAACAGGATGGAGGAAGAGAAAGCGCATGCAGGTAACCACTGAGTAATGAAGCAGTCCAATCCCTTGGCTTGCAGCAGCGTAGCCGCTTCGTTATCCTTATGGGTAGCTCATAGGACAATCTACTCCCTTCCAGAAGCTATAAGCGGAATTGCAACTTAACAGGCCACACACTCCCATCACCTTTCTTGTGTACGTCTCATAATGTTCTGTACGCACTATGAAGTATAGACGAAGGTACCGCCCACTTGAGCAGCCATTTTTTTTAAAAATGGCATTTTATTGATTAAATGCTAGTTACTGAGGCAGCATGATTTTAAAACTGATTTTCAAAACCAGCACTATGATGCTTTTTCATCTGAGCACTACTGCATAAATAATTGTAATTTTTAAAAGAATTAGCCAAAAAGATTAGTAATACATTAAAATGGGAGCCATTGGAAAGATAATAGGTTCACCTGCCAAACTGTCACTATCCACATCAAAACCACACCTCTAGAAGGTAGCATCGAGAACCACTAACACCTGCCGCGATTGCTGTATTGTTAGATTCTTTTCTCTAATTATCATATTTTCTGAGAAAAATCTGATTGAGAAAACAGCACAACGAAAACATAGAAGCATGGAAATCCTGGCTGGCCCTTTCAATTCCTCTTTGTCTTGTCTTCTCCAAAACTTGAACTGGACTCAATCAAGTTGTTTTGTGGGTTGTGTGAATGGTGTCTGTTTCACAGAGGGACTTAAGAAACCCAGAATATTCCTGGGTCTTGCCATAAGGTTTGCTTCTGTGCCAGTACCTGCCTGCAATGGGAAAATGCAGAAACATGAGTAGAAAAAGGAAAGTCTGAGTGTTACCCATAGGATTTCTTTGGGAATTCCTTCCTGGATCTGTGAGGGTATCAACTTGCCTCATAGATGAATGGAAGCATCTCCAGGTGTGGGAGATCTCCGCCTAATTACAGTCCTTGACATGTTATAGCAGGCATGGCCAAACTTGGCCCTCCAGCTGCTTTGGGACTCCCATCATCCCTAGCTAACATGACCAGTGGTCAGGGATGATGGGAATTGTAGTCCCAAACCAGCTGGAGGGCCAAGTTTGGCCATGCCTGTGTTATATCTCTCTCAATGTACATGAGAGAACAATGCCACAAGCAAGAGAAACTGTCCCCTACTGAGAATTTGAATTTAGCCGATGGAGAAAGCAACAAGGAAAAGTGGAGAGAGAGTCAAGAGGCAGCAAGAGATCTGTATTTGTGAGCAAATAATACAGTTAAAAATACTTTGATTTTGTTAAAGTTGGTGATGAGGATTAATGGGTTAGACCAAAGGCCAGTTTACCTCATGAGTTGAGCAGAAGAATAGACTAGGGAGCTGGCTTCATTGTCACGAAGAAGTGAACTCTCAGGGTAGGATGACATTATCACTGTCAACGTTGTGCATAATTCAGATGTTTGATTCCTCCTGTCAGTTCTCCAGAAGCTCCGTGGAACCCAAGATGTGTCGAGTGATATTCAGGAGATGAAAGAAGAGAGCGCCAAGATGTCTCAAGAGAAGAAAGTGACCATTCCAGAGCTCTTCCGTTCCCCCAGCTACCGCCAGGCCATCGTCATTGCCATTGTGCTTCAGCTCTCCCAGCAGCTGTCCGGCATCAATGCAGTAGGTTACCTTCTTCTTCCATTCCCTGAGTGCTTTTCTCTTGCAGCCAAATACTTTTGCCATGCAGAAGGAGGCGGCCATGTTCTAAATTGCTGGCCTTGTGGATGGGCCAGTTCCTGTTGGAACTCATATTTGAAGCAGAGAATAGTGATTATGGGCTTGTAGGAGAACCTTAGTCACAGCAACTGAGGCCCCAGTCACTGCATATAAAAGTAGGAACAGCTGCAATCTACGTGAAAGGACTGTTATGAGGCTTAAAGGTAGCAGGGAATTTTGTTGCCTGCCCTCAATCTTAGCAACAGTTAAGCAATGCAGTGGTCAATCCTGTGCACACTTACCTGGGCAGAATTCCCATTATACTCAGCGAGATTTGCTTCTGAGTCAATAGGCACCAGGCAAAAACGTTCCTTTATAACCAGGCCTTTGGTTGACATCCTATGCCCTTTTAAAATGTGGCTGTTTCTTTGGGGGGGGGGGTGTTATTGGGTTGTTGATTGGGTTGTTGTTACATTTTGATTACATAGTGCTTTTTATGTTGACCTTTTTTGTGAACCACCCTGAGACCTCTGGGTATAGGGTGGCATATAAAATGAATAAATAATAATGAATAATAATAAGATAGACGTTGAATTTCCCTGCTTAGCATTAAGAACAAGGTGAGCTCCAGACACCAGCAGTGACAAATATTTATCTGCCTGTAGGTCTTTTACTATTCTACTGAGGTTTTTGAAGATGCTGGAGTGAAACAGGCGGTGTACGCTACCATTGGTGCCGGTGTGGTCAACACCATCTTTACAGTAGTATCAGTAAGTAGTCTTTGGCAACATGGCATTCATGTACTTTATAGCTGAGTCAAAGTCTCCCCTCTCCTTCCCTTTATATTTATCTTTATATCTAGAACAATAGGGAGGGAGGTAAATATATGGCTAGAATTCAGGGTGGGTACTCAGTCCTGCAACCCTGTGCTTAATTGTTCTCCCCACTGGGCGACATTTTCTTTTCGAAACAGGGAGCGTTGCTTCCTCCTCCTTCCTTCTTTCCCGATTGTGTTGCCCTGAACCCAGATCTGCCTGTGGGCAGGAGGCAGTTTCCTAGTTTGTCCCTGTCATGAGAGAGGATGGAATGCTGCTGCTGCTGCTACATGGGGAATAACAGGGTCGCCCCTGTTTGCGTTCCTCCCCACCCCCACAAGCACGGAAATGTTTTCCAGCTATAGAACAGCAAACTCTGAGGTGGCGTTTCTTGTCTTAATCAAAGTGACTTCAGATATTATAGCAGTACTACTTGAGCTATGAGTTTTAATTCAGTTCGTCAGTTGGCCTTTGTTCTCATGGGTTATCAAAGTAGAAAATGAAAAGGGTAGTTGTTTTTTTATATATTTGAATGGCCTATCTTTATATATATTAAAAATGGCTGGTAGTCTTTGCTTATTAAAGTGTTAGGGTACTGTTTCAGGGTTGGGGGATGGAGAAGAGATTTCAGTTAAGTTGGGATGCAAATTCACAGGACACTTCGTCAGCCTGATGGTTGTTATGATCATCATTCAATTACGAAAGGTAGTAAAGGTAAAGGTACCCCTGATCATTAGGTCCAGTCGCGGACAACTCTGGGGTTGTGCGCTCATCTTGCTCTATAGGCTGAGGGATCCGGCGTTTGTCCGCAGACAGCTTCCAGGTCATGTGGCCAGCATGACTAAGCCACTTCTGGCGAACCAGAGCAGCACACTGAAATGGTGTTTACCTTCCCGCCAGAGCGGTACCTATTTATCAAAAGCACATGACGTGCTTTTGAACTGCTAGGTGGGCAGGAGCAGGGACCAAGCAATGGGAGCTCCCTCCGTCGCGGGGATTCGAAACGCTGACCTTCTGATTGGCAAGCCCAAGGCTCTGTAGTTTAGACAAACTCTGAAGAGGAGGCGGCGCTTAAGTTTGGGGAGAGTGCTTGCCACCAAAAGCAACATTTTATTTTTCTTTCCATTTCCAGCTCTTCCTTGTAGAGCGTGCAGGCCGCAGAACACTCCATTTGATTGGCTTAGGAGGCATGGCCATCTGTGCTGTCCTCATGACTATTTCCTTGGCATTGAAGGTAAGCCGTCACCATCCCTGCTTCCTGGTGTGTCCGCAGTGTCTTTGGGGTCAAAACGGATCAGGCATACATGCAAGTGTAATGAAAAGAAAGGAAATGGCTTGCAGGTTGGAATCATTATAATAGTATTGCAGCTGATTTCTCACAGGCCAGGATGTACACTAGTCCACTAGCAAGCAAGGCAGCCACAACCAGATCACCCTTATTTTGGAGGTCATGGTCCCCCCCTCCCCTTGTCCTCACAACAACCCAGAGGCTGAGAGGCAGTGACTGGCCCAAGGTCACCCAGTGAGCTTCATGGCTGAGTGGGGGTTCAATCCCTGGTCTCCCAGGTCCTAGTCCAACCCTGTAACCATTGCTGGTTCTCATAGGTGCGCTAGCTGTGTATTTGCTTCAGGCTATTGCTTCTCACAGGGCTGGCTCAAAGGTTTTTTGCAGGGAGAAATTGCAGCTCGCTTGCACCTGGATTCAGATCTAGTCTTGAGTCGGGAAATCTGGTGCTCGCTTCGGCAGCACATCTACTAAAATTGGAACGAGTCGGGAAATCTGGCGGCTGGGTTTTTCTTTCTTAGCTTCAGGCCCCTTTCTGTAAAATATAAATGAAAATGAACCAGATACAGATACAGACTCTAAAATACTTTGCAAGACACAGGCATGTTGCACTCTTCTGTCTCAAATTTGCCTACTTCTGTTAATTCTCTTTCTCTTTGTAACAGGGCATTGTATCCTGGATTGGCTATGTCAGCGTTGTTGCCACGTTAGCCTTTGTGGCTCTCTTCGAAATTGGCCCTGGCCCAATCCCCTGGTTCATTGTCTCTGAACTATTCAGCCAGGGGCCTCGTCCCGCAGCTGTGGCTGTAGCTGGCCTTTCCAACTGGACGTCCAATTTTCTTGTGGGCATGCTGTTTCCGATCCTAAAGGTAAGAGAGTTGCTTTGAGCAACGTATCACGATCTGTGTATTGGGTAGTTAGCAGTATTGCCAAATCACAATGTCAGGCTCCTGTCCCAAGGAGTTATCAGTCTAAAATCGAATAGAATGAGAAAGGTCAGAGGGCAAGCAAGGGCACTGAGAGGTGAAAATGAGCAAACAAGAGTTTGTCACACTTGAGAATAGTAGTTCGGAGGAGCCTTAATGAGTGGTTTGCTGGTGTGATAACATTTGGGAAAGTGTTTTCTTTGCAACTTCCAAGGATTAAAATAAGCTTGCATTGGCATGATACACGTCCGGTTGTGCAGGATCCCCATGCAGAGCCTGGAATTTGGCCTATACATACTGCATGAATGGGAATGAGAAGGAGAGTGGAGAAAGAGGTTTCTAGATGCCCTGACCTGTCATCCCTTCTCCTATTGGTTGCTCAGTTAGCAGCCACACACACAGGTCAACTTGGGCCAAAGCTCTTTGCTTTTCTTGTGAACCCTCAAGTGGCCAAGTCCTCCTGGTCTGAAAAATGCCGCAATGGGAAGGCTTCCTGCCACAGGGCATGTAACAGGGCATGATGTAGGAGAGCTAGTGAGAAGCATGATGGACCCCATAGCTATGTTTTTAATTTCAGGCCTGTGACCTTACTGAGATATAACTCTTTCTCTTTTCTCCCTCACAGAATGTTCTCAAACATTATGTTTTCCTCATCTTTGTTGGTTTCCTCATCTTCTTCTTCATCTTCACCTTCTTTAAAGTCCCTGAGACAAAAGGCCGGACTTTTGAAGAGATCTCCAGTGGCTTTGAAAGGAGAAGAGAGGATGGTATTCTTCCAGCAACCATGGAAAAGGGGCCAATGGTGGAACTGACTAGCATACAGCCCACTAAAGATGTTGCACCAAATATTTAACAATGTTCTGTTCTTGACACTTTCTCGGTTCTGAGGATAATCCTCACAGGGGGGAAGCAGAGATACTTTTTTAATTGCTGCTATTTCTTCATTTCCCCATCAGCCTTTCCTTGTGTGCCAAGACTCTTGCCACATGCTAAAACAAGTTAAATGCAGGGATACTTGCCTTGCTTACAGTGCTGGAAGGCAATACGGCTTTATCATTCTCCCTACATTGCTCCTTTCCCTGTCACTCATTCATAGAGACCTAAGAAATGGCTCCCTCCCCCGCCTCTATTTAATACATTCTCCTTGCATCATTATATGGGGCTAACCCTGTATAAGGGGGTTCTGGTCATTTACAGCTTTGAAGTAAATTATTTTCCTGTAAGTGAACTGATGGCTTCTCCTATGGTCCTTCTCTCGCCAGAGTGTTTTCTACAGTGTGGATGTGGGGAATGGCTGCCCAGAATTATTTAAATCATGGGTGTGCATGGGAAAGAGCTATTTATTTCATCAAATGGGAGTTTGCTTCATCTTCGGGAAATAGGGATAAAGAGAAAAGTCCCACCCCCTTTTGTACTATTCGAGAAAAATTGTTTACTAGAGTTTATTTATTCCTGTGTCATTTTGCTTGTAAATATTTATTTTTATGTAAAATAGAAGGAAGTGTGGACTGGGAATCACTATGACTGTCAAAGCATTTTGGTGGTAGGCAGTGAAATACCAAAGAGGAAAAGGTCACTCTGTAGGTGGTGTACGGTCCTGCGGAGATTGTGCTTATCACTTTTTAAGGGTCTTTGTGCCGTTAGGAAAACTGAGCCTTGGAGAGAACAAGCCTGTAGTTCTATGGACGCTTCTGTGCTTGCCAGACTATTTGGTGAATGTGTTGAATACCTGTCGTTAAGTATTACTTGAACATTGTAATGATAAAGTAAAGAAGGCATTGCAACTTGATGGATTCAGTCATCCCATTTCCAGCTTATAGGCTGGAGGCCATTTCTTGTAGTGATTTTTAAAAAACATGAATGAATGTCCTGTGGCTGCTAATGTGTGAACGTATTATTCAGGAAGGGGGACATAAATGTCTTATTTCGAGACCCATCCAGTCTTTATAGACATCAGTATTTGCAGGGTCTCCTAATTTGCATTTGCAATATGAGAATTGAACTTTTCTGTGAGGGCAACCACCTCACACTCTGCACTAGTGAGAAGTGAAAAACCATCTCCAGCCATCTCTGGAGGCCTCTCTGTAGGTTTCCCTGCATTCCTCTTCTTTTCGAAGTAGACACAATTCTGTATCACATTTTCAAGCATATTAGGGTCCTGGAATTCACAGTGTCTCTTAAAGGTGTTGTGAAATAGTAGGATGACATTGACCTACTGTTTCTTGTGGCAGTCATGATAGTTTAGTGGTTTGTTCTCTCTCTCCGTCTCTTTTTTTAAAAAGAGTAACACAACAGATGGTATTTATGAAATTGAAACGAAACTAGTTTCCCAAAATGTATTTTTGTAATTAATTATTTTATTATTAAATGAAGTATGTGGCAATTTATTGACAAGAAATAGCTTTGGGCTGCAGACGACAGAATGTAGGAATAGAGACTAAAGCTACTAAAACTGGATACTAAAAAGTTGTAACCCCATTTATCTGAAGAGCCTGAGATCTCAAATATTTGTTAGCCAGAACTAGGGCTTATTTTACTTGAGATTTCGCTAACTCTCGTCTTGCGGGGAATGTTCTGTTACAGGTACAGATATATGACGTAGTGCAATATGCTAGCATTGTTTGTTTTAATTCATTCCACTTGAAGAGGAAGCCAGTATGTATTCATGATCTCTTCCCTGTTCATGCTCATTAACCCTGTGGGACAATGTCCATACTCAGTGACTGCATGGGAAGATGTCTACCCCATAATCTTAAACCAGTAGTAAAAATAATACTGTCTCCCTCACCTCTCCAGGGGAACCCTGGGAACTACTGCTTTGTGACATCATCCCTAGTATGATGTGGTCTTCCTTGGGGCATTGAACTTTGGGAGTTTTTGAAGGAAGTGAGTGTCTACTGTCTTGGGAGTACCTGTTACATTCATAGCTTGGAAGAGCCTCACTTCCAGAACAACTGAAAAGAGATTGTCATAAACACTGGAAATTGTTACCATCCGTTTATATTGATTATTGCGAATTATCTTCATGTTGCTTCTTTTTGCTGCTCAGCCTGTTACAAAAAACTCTTGAGGGTAATGAGATGGTGGTTGCAGTAGGATGCCTGCAATCACCCTGAAGCAAGAGAGAGACTGGCAGTCCCCAAACCTTCCCTCATGGCATCCAGTAAAGGCATGAATAGCCTGTTCTGACACAATCTCCTTGGGCTTCCAAGATGGATGGAAGCCTCTTTTTGTGCAGCAGAAGAGGAGAGGCAGCTTCAGGTGTCAAGCATTGTGGTTACACTCTTTTAAAAATCCATAATTTCTTTACCCAAATATCTATCCCCTCACATCCACTCCCCATTTTTGGATCCTGCTTTCTTTCACACTTTTTTATTTTTTGACCTTCAGTCCCCCCCCCTTCCAAATGGGGTGGCAAAAGCATTCCTGACCTTGCATTCCACACTTCGTGCAATGCCTTGGGTTGAAATTGTGTAACTCACTTGTTCCTTTTTGTTTTCTGTACTGTGAATATTTCCAGTGGGTTTTATAATTTTTGTTATTGTGAATGTGTTGGATGTTTTTAAAATAAAAGGTTTCGGTGGAAATACTGCATACCTGTGTGTATAATTTCTAGCTTTGTAATTTCTCCCCATGAGGCAACAAACAGCAACGTAGTTCTACTAACATCTAACCTTTTCATGCAGATTCAAAGCCTGCAGATCATTCCTGGACTTCCCATGCAGCAACCTGCAAAATCACTTAGACCCTGCAGATCTTCCACTCCACATCAAAGCTCTTCCTTTGCACTGATCATTTCTGCAGACCTTCCTTGCCTCCCTACTGCATTTTCCTTCCTGCTGTCCCTGGCAGCTCATACAGACCTCTACATTTCTCTGCATCATCAAGCCTGCTCGTGTGGCCCTCGGCAGAGCAAAGCCAGTGTGGGTGTCCTGGCTAGCATGATAGAAGCATGTTGCTCACTGGAAGGTCTTGGGCCAGTCACCATGACTCCAACCTGCGCAGGGTTCCTGTGAGGATGTAGACTGCCTTGCTGAATTCCTTGGAGGCAAGGCTGAGATAAATGTTACCTATTCAATGTGTGTTTGTAGTGATAGAAAGCAAGAGCTTAGATATGTTTTGGGACGCCACTTGACAAGAGAGAGGATACCACAAATTTCCCCCTTGTGGTGTATAAAATGAATATAAATAAATTAAACTACCAAACTACCGGTAACAATCATCTGCATCCAGGTCAGAAACCATATATGTACAGTACATGTAGGAGACGATCTGGAAAGGGAGTGTATTTCTTACTATGCTGTTTGCCCATCTGACCGCTTGCAGATGCCTAAGCTCCCAACTATTTTAAGTTTAAAAAGCAAAACAGCAGCCATTTCATGTAGAGTTATTTTGCTCTCTGAGATGAGCAAACTTCTATCAAGTTTTTTCAATTAGTGGCTTGAATATTAATAGGTATGGTCCAGAAGTAATCTGTAGCAGAATGAGGGCAATTCGCTGTTGAAACAAAATACAAATGGCATGCTAACAAGGGGCTAAAACTCCCATTGTAAACATAGTAAAAAAACCTGATGACCCACAGGATTACAGTGGCACCTCGGGTTACATACGCTTCAGGTTACATGCACTTCAGGTTACAGACTCCGCTAACCCAGAAATATTACCTCTGGTTAAGAACTTTGCTTCAGGATGAGAACAGAAATTGTGCTCCAGTGGCGCAGTGGTAGCAGGAGGCCCCATTAGCTAAAGTGGTGCTTCAGGTTAAGAACAGACCTCTGGAACGAATTAAGTACTTAACCCGAGGTACCACTGTAGTTCATTTATTAAAAAATCATATTAGACCAAAACCTTTATGAAGCCAACGAAAATGTCACAAAATATTGTGCAAGCTTCCAACATCTCCAAAATGCTTCATCCGGTTAGGCCAGAGGTTTTCAACCTTTTTTGAGTCCATGGCTCCCTTGACCAACTATCATTCTTTCTCAAGGCACCCCAGGGTGCCACGGCACACTGGTTGAAAACCACTGGGTTAGGCAGTAAGCAAAGCTGGAGGTGAGGAATTTGCTGGTAGGTATAACCAGATGTGACTGCATCTGGTGAGAATCTTAAGACAGAGAAGAGGAAGCTGACTAACCCAGGATATCATGGCAGAAGTTTCTTTGCACAGGTGCATGCAAACACAGACAAATGGTTCTATATTATTGATAGATTTTTTTTTTAATGACGCCACATGTGAACTGAATTTTCTATTTACTTCTCTCTATAGCAGCACCTCCTTAAGAGAGGTGAACAGTGGAGTAACAAACCATATAACATGTGAGTTACAAAACAATATTTTTAATATGGACAACCACTGTGTGCATAGAATCAATATTAGTTACACATTCTTTGTATGTGAAATGTAGAAAAAATAGAAATACAGTCAGAATTGCACAGCCTTATGACACACAAGAATTTACGCATTTTTGTGATGTGAAAGTTGAATTACTACATGATCTCCAGCTGGGTAAACCCAAAGTAGTTAGAACTTTGTCCCACTGAAATAAATGGTTCAGGCATTTTAAATCAAGTACTTCATCTAAAATAGGTTGCATGTTGAACTGTGAATGGTACTCTGAACACATGTACATCACAATCTGTCTTTACTAAAATAAAAGATGGATAGCTATTTTTCATTTGCTACTTTACATGTGGAACAGTAGATTGTATTTAAGTGAGAGAATGAGACTTAAAGTGCTTTATTATAGGTTTGCTTTTATTCCTAAAAAGATGTCACACACAAACATTGGCAAGAGTGACTTTCTGACATGCTTTTCTTTGGCCTTTATCACATTTGCTTCAAAGTAGCACATTTTTTACCCTCTTGGGGAAGTTTTTTCATCAGCATATTTTGATTTTGTACAGGTTTTGCTCACTAGTGCAAAATGTAGAAACAAAACAGTAGCCGATTTTTTTGTCAAAACTACACATTTCCTTCTTATTTAAAATTACTTTTTTTTTTGCAACAGGCAACAGCTAAAGCAATCATTAATTTAAAGCAAGGCTTGTTATATACTTTTGAAGACCCAGTAGCTACTGAGATATTCCTCTGGGTCATGCAAATGCCATGTTTTCTCTCTCTCCCATTTTCTGTCCCTACCCCTAACACAATGAAGCTAGACAAAGGGTCAACAGCAGGTGCAGATGATAAGCTGTGGCAAGAGTGCAGTTTGTTTTCATTAAGCACATTTCAGTTTGTCTACGGGAGGCTAGAAAAGCAGAGCTTTTTTCTTTAGCTCATTTCTTTTCCAAAGTGCAAGTCGTTCAAATTGTTCAATGCTCATTTCGAAGACTTCCTGGAACTGTTCAGGGGACAGGTGACGCTTGAAGAAGAAAAGAAAGAAAAAGCAGTAAAAAAAATCCTTACTTTTATGCATGTATTGTGCTAGAAATAAAAATGTGAAGTTTTGAATCAAATTCACAACATATTTCAGAAACCATTAGCCCCAAAATCATACATTAAAATGTCAAAGAAAATACTTCTCTATTAAATTTGTATTGCATCTTTCTGCCCACAGCACTCAAAGTAACCAACAATCAGAATGAAAATACAGTAAGCCATAAAAAGACAAAGCAAGTAAACAGAAGGACAGGTAGATACCAATCAGGATCAGAAAATAAAATAATAAAACACCAAGTGTGGAGGCTCAAAGCCTGTCCATGGCCTCCATTACCCCATGGTATTTGGAACAGGAAAATACTTACCAAGTGTTCCTGTTCCACATGACTTATGGAGGATATTCTAGACCGCTTAGGAGAAGACCCCTTCCCTTAATCCAGAGGCAGGGACAACTTTGGTTGCTCCAGAAGGGGAGGAACCTCTTTCCCTAACCCAACTAGAAGAGTCCTTCAACTCTGGATCTAGCAATCACTAACTTGCTACTTTCTGTGCCACTCACCTTCCAAATGCCACATCTGCTCAGGAAATTCCAACACATACAATTTAAAAATAAATAAATAAGTAAATGCATTCCTTACCTCCAGCCTAGTTCTGTCTACATCCTTTGGTAGCTTCACTCGAACTCTGTTTGTTACAATAAGTGTTTCATATGGATAGACCTAATGCAAAGAGAAAGTGTGACACTAGAAAGATGCATCCCTTGTGGAAATTTTTAAAAATGCAAATGGAACATATTTGTATCTATATTTGATGTATTTGATTTCAAAAGGACTAAAGGAGAAAAAAGGAATATACTGAACCTTGTTAAGAAGGGCTGATTCTCAACATTCTCTAAGTGTTGTCAACAGCAACCCTTACCTTGTATTCTGCAAGAGACAGGGGGGAAAAACGCAGGTTAGAGCAGAACTGGCTGTTGCTTATATACTACATTTTGAGAACTGGTTCAAGTATTATTTCTGTGGGAGATTTTAGCAGTCAAACGTAACAATGCATATATGCTAGTTAGTATATGAAGGGGTTAAGGACCACAGATTTCTAGATCACTAGAGTAGGCTCAGTGATGTCACGCCCCCTCCTTGTCCTGAGAGCGAAGGCTTGTTTCCTGTTCCTATTTCTCTCCCTCCATCCCTCTCACACTGCAAGCAATGGAGGCAGACATGCCTCAAGTTAGCTCTCTGCCTCAGACATGTGTCAGCGGCTGCTTTGCTGCATTTTTCTACCCAAGAACATTTTCCTGTATTTTATTGCTGTTGCATAAAGAAAAAGTGTGTGGCTGTGACCTTGGATTAAGCAAGTAAAGCATTTTTAAACTTACTTCAGAGTGTGGTCTATTTCACGGAGGAGGGTAGAAGAGGTTGAATAGCCTATTCCTATGTTTCATTAATTTGCCTAATGATAAGATTTAAACTCTGCTACCGAGGCTCTTTATGTACTAGTCCCGTTGTTTTTAAAAGTAGGCACTAGCTGTTTTTCGTTTGTTAGCTAACCCACACGTGGGTCCGCAGAGTATTAAATATATCCTCTTCCCTACACCCATCAACTTCTCCCTGTCGACAGTTTACTGTGTAGAGTCAGACCACGTAGAAGCTGCAAGCTCCAAAATACAGTGGCCAAGTTACCAGCTGGGGTTCCCCTCAGATCACACATAACCCCAACCCCTGTTTTGAAACAGTTGTACTGGTCAAGACGCTCATGTTGGTGTTTAAGGCCCTGAATGTCATAGGCCCCAAATACCTGAAATATTGCGTCCTTCCCAAGGACCCCTCAGGTGTTAAGATTGGCAGAGGGGGGCCTTTTGGTGATCTGCCATGCTCAGAAGCTTAGGTGGCAGTGGCAGTCTCTGTGGCAGACCCTAAACTGTGGAACTCCCTCCTCTTCTTTATGCAATACTCATTGAATGCGAAAGACTCGTGAGATGGTTTTGTGATTATGTTTTAAACTTTTTTTAAAAAAAAAAATTGTTTTAGTTGTTGTAACCTACCCTGGGACCTTAGGGTGAAAGGCAAGTAATAAGATGATGATGATGATGATGATGATGATGATATAGCGCTCCTTATCATATGCATCAACAAGTAATATATATTTAGTGCAGGCACTTCATATAACAACACTAACATATCCTTAATGGCTGTTATGTTGGCATGTTTTGTACAAATGGGAAAGGGTGGGCTCAAACACATTCAGTATTACCACCTAGAAGAGGGGGTTTGTGTGATGCTCACATGATGGCCCTAATGCCTGATCCAGTAGTTTTCAACCTTTTAGACCTGGGACTGGGTTTTAGCTGAAGAAGTAATTTGGAGACCCACTTCCTCATTTTTAGCTTTCATCTGTGTGTCCGTTGGGTCAGACTGCAATTCAGTAGCAGGTCCCAACCCACCAGCTGAAAATCAGTGAAATCTCAACCATCCCTGAGGTTGTGAAATCACTATAGCTGCACACTCCACTGACCTCTCTGACCCAAACATTAAGATTATTCGTCGTAAAAGCAATTATGCTGGTAATTTGATGCTAAGTTTGCAACTCCTGCACTGATGCAAATGCATTAAATATGAAATCCATTCTACATTGTGCAAAGCAGCCTGAAGTTTGATTGTTATTAGTGGTATGCAGAGAGAGTTCTGAGGTTGCCAATTGCTCAGTTCTGGTGAGTGCCTGAAGGTTATGCAGTCTTAGCACAACTCATACAGAGAACAGCGGTTTGGGATCCCTCCCTCTTTTGAAAGGCAGAAATGGGAGAGTTTTGGGATATACCTCTCTTTCCCCAAGTAGAATCCTGGTCAGTGTCATAGTGGGCCATATCTGCAGCCTAGGACAGAAAGAAAAACGGTGTTTTGTAAATTAATTCAATAAATAATAAAGTATAATGCAGAAAAATGCCATCTATAGCATGCACTCTTTAATATAACACTTTACCTGTGATGGGAATGTGACAAATCAGCTGCAACATGCAAATGGATATGGATATGGTGAAACTTTTTGAAGTGGTCTATAAATATCTATAACCACCATAAAAACAATAGCGATTTTACTAAAGCCAATTTTTAGTTTGGAATTCTTTAGGCATACGAATTATCGTGTAGCTTTATTACTGAAACTAGGTGTGGTTCAAACCTTGTATTTGAAGGTGCTGTCTTTTCTTGTTTGTTTCTTTTTCTTTTTTTTCTTTTTTTTTTCTTGACAACGGTTGTGTGAAATATCTCTAGCAATTCTGTCCAAAGGGGCCTGTCATTAATTATTTCACTGAAGTAACAAAGCTATCAGGTTGCATCTTATACACACTTAGCTAAGAGTAAGTCCCACTGAGCTTAAAAGGGCTTAATTCTAAGTAGTCATAAATATGATTACACTGTTAATCATCTTACTGAAGTAATGCTCCATTATTTACTTTTATTAATGTCAAGCTCACATTTAAGATAATGCAATTCATTTCACTTTCTCGTTTTATTTTTACATTTAGCTTGAAGGAGAGCCTATTCTAATGTTTTCTCATAAGTACAGGCAACCTCCGATTTGCGAGGGGGTTGCGTTCCAGGTCACTGTGTGTGACGGTGGAGCGCACATAAGCTTGCGCTGCCCCGTTATGCTCCCGCCCCCTTTTCCGGTCACACAGTCAGACGTCAAACGGTTGCTGCCTGTAATTCTGCTTAAGAATTTTAGTGGGGTGATTATTTTCCTTCCTTTAAAGAAACAATGTCAAATTTACATATTATGCATCATGATAAATGCATTCATCAGATTTAAAGTGTCTCTATGTTCTTAAAAAAGAAAATAATCAGCCATGGTGGTACCACGTCAAATGGGGAGGGCTGTTTAACCCTTTCCCCCAAGTTGAGAGAGAAACAGAGAAAGGAGTAGTGGGAGAATACATCTGTTTGGAGATAGCCTTAAAGAGGAACAGAAGTCTATGGAGCTGGTAGCCAAAAATATTTACCCACAGAAAAAAATCAACTGAGTGCCATACAGAAGTAAAAATCACATTTCCCACCTGAGGACAGCTCTGAAAGTTGTGATCAAGCCACCTGACAGCTGGCCCTTTCTGCAAAAGCAGATCCAGGGCCTCTCCAGACACATGTCTTATTGCAGGCATATGCAACAACAAACATTTTTAATGCAGATTTGTACTGATTTCCCCTCCTGATACATAAATGTTCTTCAATACTCTTGCAACTTTGAACTGTGCTGTCCTCCTTTGACTCCTCCCCATAGTTGTCAACTTTTCCCTTTTCTTGCGAGGAATCCTATTCGGAATAAGGGAATTTCCCTTAAAAAAGGGAAACGTTGACAGCTATGCTCCTCCCAGGCCACTGTTTACGTTCCCTCCATGTTCCCACCACTGCCTTTTCCAGCAGTGGACCCTCACCCTGCTCACACAAGCAAAGCCACTGGAACTGGAAAAAAGATCAGGCCTGCAGGAATTTTGTCTCCTTCCCCACACTTTTTATTTAAGCACAGAATGTTTGCGCTGTGCCACCGTGCCAGCACTATACTCTCACTCTTAACAGGCTGTGATTGCTGTGCTCAGTTTCACAAAAATGTCATCACCAGGAAGCGTATGTGTGAGTGGCTTCACTGAAGAACTGACTTCAATTTGGCACATTGCCGTGGTGGCAAAGGGCATCAAAGGTGACAGTAAAAAAACAACAACAGGAATATTTCTAGTGTGGAACTTTTGAGGCATTGCTACTTTTGGCATGTGACCATCCTAAAAGTTTTAGAGTCATAAATGAACTTGAATGCTAGAGCACATTTGAGCACTGCCAGGAACACAAAGAATCCTGAATACACAATTTTAAAAAGAAGTCTAGAGCCCCTGCCCCCCCATCAACTGTCAGTTGGCCCAACCCACGCCTTCAAGGGGCCAGATGAAAATCAGCAAAAGGCTGAATCTGCCCTCATGCCATAGATTACTCACCCCTTATGCCAGATCAGGCTAACCTGATATAGCCTGACCTGGCGCAAGCACAGGGAGCTAGATGGTTCATCAGCCTAATCACATACGACATTGTATTTGCACTTAAGACATTTTTATGTCTACCTACATGGTGTAACCCATTCTTTCCATAGTCAGGAAGAGAAGCAGATTTGGAATATGGAAATCCTACAAAAGAGACAGAAGGTATATTTTTTAAAAATGCATTGTCTGATATATGCATACCTCAATAAGCAAGAGGTTGCCTAATAATTTTAAGTTGTACAGTAGAAAATAGACAGGTCTCGCCAAATGTATCAAAATGGAGGCAGAATCTGCCACATCCACGCTTGAGTTTCTATGAATAAATGCAGCTGCTTTTATGTTATACATTATTTTATAGGACAACAAGCTAACATATTTCATGAAGGATGAGCAGATATAAGAATTATACCCATTAGACTTCTTCTAGTCTGAAATTGAGGGCTGAATTTCCATAAAATGTCTGTATTATACTCAGAAATGAGGGAAGGAGCAGGGATCAAAAAAACCCCGCCAGTCTCTGCAGAGTGCCTCAACTTCTACAGAACATTTTGGAGTCATGTGGCATTTTCCAGATACTCCCTTTGATGTTCTAGGTTAGGCACATTTAGAAGTATAGAAAAACCTTTCCATATGGGTTGGCGATTGATGGCCAGTCAGTTAAACAAAATAAATTTTTGATGCACTTTGAAGCTTTCACATGCATTAATTTAATCTAATTCTTGCTTGGAAATTTTGTGGGTGTGTTTATATTGTAATCTGCTCTGGCCTCTGGCAGTGAGATGAGACAGACCCCCTCCCTCCACAAGAAAATAATGAGGTATGAGTGGCTCAGAGAAGACAAGTGGTACAACTGGTTCAGCTGTGAAGATTTAGAACTGAATGCAATTTCTAAGGCTAAAGGAAACACCGAACAGTATTTCAATACAGAGAAGTGTCCAGAATCAAAAGTAACTCATCGTGCGTGTTAAAGAAAATGTCAGATTTCAGTGGGTATAGATACAATTCCAGATGCAACAGAGAAGAGAAAGCAGCCGTCAGTGAGCATTGAGGCCTCTCATTCCAGAAGCACCTAGAGCTAAGACTTTAAGTGCTGAACAGTGTGATTACAGCTAGGATCCTGTGCACATTAAAAAATAATAATTGAAGATTTTATTGGTTTACCAAAGTACATGGCTTGTATCTTTTTCCAGGTTTAAGTATCTTTTTTGCATTTGAAGTGAAGCATTAGTGTTGTATACAGAATAAAGTTGAGGAAGAAGAAGGGGGGAAGAGGGATAGTAATACTTGGTGTGTATGTGGGGTTTTTATGTCAGCGTCACTTGGGTAGGTTCTTTTTCTATTCCTTTATTATATTTCCTAGGTAGTGAGAGAGGTTGCTGGGGGCAGTGGCGTAGCGTGGGTTGTCAGCACCCAGGGCAAGGCAAGTAATTTGCACCCCCTAACCCATGGATTTGCGCCCCCTAACCCATGGATTTGCGCCCCCTAACCCGTGGATTTGCACCCCTAACCCTAACCCCCAGATGTTGCGCCTGGTGCGGCCGGCCCCCCCTGCACCCCCATGCTACGCCACTGGCTGGGGGCCCAGGGAATGGTTGGTTTGCATGTGGGGAGGGGGGTTGTTGGGTCAAGTTAGCCATATTAATTTGTATGTTGTTGGTGGGTTCTTGCTCTTGTCTTGTTGGGCTGTGATATCCTGTGCACATTTTAATTCTATATGACTCACTTCTGAATAAACAAGGGTAGAATCAGATTGCCAAATTAGTTTCAGCGGGACTTAACTAATTCTCTCTGGGTTGTACCCAGAATGTTTTGATGGCAAGAGCTTCTCTGCAGATCATTTGGGATTTTATGGGAGCTAGATGGCATGCTGCAAAAATATGTAAACACAACATTTATTTTTTATTTTTTAAAAAAACACCCAGAAAAATACTTTCATTGGAACTAGAATTTAGTTGCATTTTAGGTAAACACTTTGAACAACTGGACCAAAGTCCACAAGACTATATTGGCAAAATAATGCTATTATGGGATTCAGAATGGTTCCCGCTATAGCTCTTGTCACAGGGCTGCTGGAATGGTTCTGGCTTGATTTAAGGGCCCAATTCTCCAAATTGTTAAGGTCATATTGAATCCTGATTCTGTTTTCTGCAGCATTGGCTACCCTGCCCAGTTTGGAGCCATCTGCAAATTGGATGACCATCCCCTCAATTCCTTCATCCATGTCACTTATAAAGACAATGAAGAAGAAGAGGCCCAGGACAGACCCTGCAGCACCCTTGGTGTCTTCTGCAAGCTTTACCAATAACTCAGAAGGAGCAGTTCATAGTGTTGGGTGCTTTTGGATCCATCTTTGTCATTAGAGCCCCTGGTGACTTCTGTGTTGAGAAGTGCCTAGTTTAGGCTGGGAAGACACTATGGCCATTTGTGGACCAGGATAGCCTTACTACTGTTGCCACATGTGCTAGTAACCTCCCAGATGGACTACTGTAATATGCTCTATGTGGGGCTGCCCCTGAGGTTGGCCCAGAAGTTGCACCTAGTAGAAAATGCAATGGCTTGAATGATCAGTGGGGCAAACTATAGGAGTTATGCCTGCTTTATATATTGGGGTGGGGGTGCAATATGGATAGCACAGATTTATAAATATGTATAACAGGGACAAGTGTTCATTCTATCTTTACTTTGCAGTAAGACACTTTGCAATGAAATATTTTAGGAAATGTTGGCAAATCTTGAAAATGCTATTAGTTAAGTGGCCGGAAGTTTTTGGACACTTGCTTTCATGGATCACTAGTCATTATTCTTCTATGTTTAAATGGATCCATCTATCGATAAACGGGTGGTTAAGGGTGTGCAAACACTGTGCCTTCTCTGCCAGTATTAATGCAATATATGGTGGCTGTTCCAGTGCCAACGCATTAGTTTGAGCCAATGCCTCAATAAAATATACAGCTTTCAGCTGTCTTTTTACAGACCACCCAGGTGCCTTCTAGATATTTTGGACTCCAATCCCCATCAATCTCAGTGATTACGCGAGTTCTACTCCAACAAAAGCTTGAAGGCACCAGGTTGCAGAGGGCTGCCATACAGACCCTCCTAAGTCTCACGCCCTATGTCTTTGGCTGAATGTTGATGGGCGATCTGAAACCTCCCACGATGTGCTTTCCATTGCACTTTTTGAAGTGACTGTGAATACAGGTGAAACAGCTGAAGTTCAATGCCATCACTTGTAAGTTAAATACAGCTGTTTCTGGTGAAAAACTCCCTGCCCCACTACAGCTGTGTTAATGCAATAATCTCAGTAACTGTCACCAACCTGCTTCAGTAAAAGGTTAAAGATGTGCCCACTGGTCATATATTTTTGTATCTCATTGCTATTCAACTCCCACCTTACAATTTTCTTATGATTTCACTTCATGGAACTGATGAAGTGGGCTTGAGCAACAAGCAATTATAAATGTGCCAGTCGTTAATGTGCCACATGACTCTTTTGATTGTGTTAATCAGGTCTCCGTCAATTTACTTTACCAGATACGAAGGGGGTGGGAACTTCCAGTACTTACGTAAGTAGGTACTGTTTGCGTTACTGTGCAAACGCTGAAGCTCTCTGTCGGTTCCAGGACTTTGTGGGAGTGACTGAGTATCCAGATCTGGAGAGTTAGTTCTGGCATCCACCTCCCCTTTCAAAGTCAGCCAACTTGATTTTAGCTGAGAAGAGCAAATCCCAGCATTAAAATGAAACGCTTTCCCGAAAATGCATATAGGGAGGAATTGACCGTGTGAAAGATGAAAGTAAAATCAAGTTTTATCATTATTTTGAAACCATTTGTATCAGCAACAAAGTATTTCACCACTCAGATGTTAAGAAGGATGGATTTCCTGTTGCTCAGTTACCGCTTTTCAATTTCAGTAAGATTTCAGGCTATATGAATATGAGCAACCTACCAAAAGAGGAAGGAAGGAGTAGCAAATCTAACAAGCTGCCTTCATGTCGGGGGGGGGGGTGTCAGGGTTTAACATGCCTTAAACCAACACCAGCAGCATGCAAGGCCCATTTACACAGCCGACTCTGAATGTTTTTTTGCGAAGATAAAATGCTTCCTCCCTCCCAGTCCAAGTGCTCAAAAAACCTGACCAGTCTTACAAGCAGCACAGTCATTCAGTTTAAAAAAATCATTTATCAGAGGTTTCAGTGATTATTCAATTATTTTGTACATGCATAAAATCAGGTGATGAAAAATGAATTATTCAGAGCAAGCACTCTTAGTATCATGGCACCCTCCGCACTGTGAGGTCAGGCACCTTTAATATTTGCATGAAATAATTTACCCCAGGCAACTACACTGTTATATGAAGGCTAATAAAGTACCTATGTAGCTAGATCAAAGGTCTAGCCACACCAGTGGCCTAAAAAATCAAGTCCTGAAAATGATGAGGGGCAAGATGCCGGAGATTCTCCTTACTGTGGTGTGGAATCATTTAGTGCCAAAGTGCCTATCTGGGTTCTTCTTAAGAATACGGAGCAATAAAACAAACTGAAATCTCACTGCAGTGTTTTGCGTAAACTGAGTGTCAATCTGTGTGAGATAACAAAGCTGTTGTCTTGATTTCAAGTTGATGGATGAGTTTCTCACCTTCTGCTCACCCAGGAAAGAGAAAGAGATCCTGTTCCCTATCCCTGTCTTCTGGCAAGTGCTGGCGACTCTGAAGAGGGGTAAGGAGCCAACCTTTCACCTCATGTCAGGCTGGGACATGCGCAGAAGTGGCAAAAGAAAATCTCAGCACTTCTGGGTGCTGCCCAGCCCAGCGTGAGGCTGACTTTTACCCTCAGAGGAAGCACAGCATAGCTTGCTCATCTTGTGCTGTGCCAGGGAGAACTCAAAAACAGTAAGCATTTGTCTTGAGTCTCCCCCCACCAACATATACCAACTTGATTTGATGACATGAATAAATGTGTCTGGTTTGTGAAGTCTGGTGCAACTGCCTGAAGAGCAGAGCAAGGGAGCTTTCAATACCTCTGAGCTTGACTTGCTGCATCGAAGATAATGCCTGGTTCATTTAGGACATTAATTTTAATTAACTGGTTTGTTTAATGAAGCAGCCCTACTTATAAGGTATCTGGGTGTGGTGACATTACCACCTAATATCACTAATAAATTTCGAAAGTTTTCCTCAAAGTGTCTTACCAGTTTTTCATTTTCTATGCCTGCCTGCCTACCTATATGAATCTACACCCTGACACCTTGGCTGACACAAAATGCAAAAGGAGATACTGGGTCAGCCACATTGTTATACTGACACCAGCCAGGATAAAATGCCACCTTCTGGATCATGCAACATACTCTTGGCTGGGTGATGTGCTGATAGGACAATTGTGTGGATGATCCGCAAGTGGAACAAGTTCCATGTGATCTATACTTCTAGGAATCTGTTTAATTCTTGAACCAGACACTCAAAAATTTATCTGGACTTGAAAAAAGCTATAGTGCAAAAATGTGGAGAGCTTCACCAAGGGCTTCATTATTATAATTTGTATTTCTTTCCATTGCTAATAGTTTTCATAGCCCAGATTCATTAACACTGGGTGTTATTTTGGGCTGTGGTCAGAAATCTTTGGAACCACTACAATGGAGCAGTTCTGCTGATTTCAGTTAGACCATTCTGCTGGAAGCGATTCTATTGATCACAGATATTTAATTAAATTTCTTGCCACTTCAAAACAAACAATAAAACAAAAAGATCAGGAGGGTATATTGCTTTTTAAGCACCATTTCAAAAACTGTCCTCATGCAGTAGGAAACTATCATTCTGATGCCTTCAAAATTTACCTTCCTGCTGTCTTGATCACAACTACTGCTGTCATCATCTGATTTTCTTGACGCTAGACAATAAAAAGAATTTCCAGAGTAAAAATAGCATTTTGGTTTGTTTGTTTTTTAAAGTGTATTCTGCAAACAACAACAGCTTATATAAACAAACCTGCAAAAAGAGGGTTATGAAATGCTACATTTGTCAGTAATTATGAAATTAATATAAGGGCCGGTATACTAGCAAGCATCCAAGCCTTGTGTTATAGAGATGGGGGAGACATCCATGGCTAAATAAACTGAGCTACTTCCCCCCATTGGAAAGAAGCTTGGCTTATTCATGAGTCATAACCAAATTCACCCTTCATAGCACCACATCCCCCAATTCTCTTCCATGTACCCAGTCCCTCCCCAAGCACTTCATCTGTTTCCATTTGCAGCCAAAGCTAGACAGTTGGCTTACACTGGGTAACATCTAGAAATAAATGAAGTATGTGTAGCATAAATTAAACAATTGTTTCACTTTTCCCACTTCACCAAGTGGCAGGAATCTCAAGGTGGCTTCCCTGTTGATTAATGGAGGCTTGTGGTACCTTTTGGAATAAACCACTATTTAGAAATGTACAGTTTGTGCAGGGTGGGGTGGGGAAGAGGAGAGAAAACAGACAAATTCTATCCATTAAAAACAAAGCAGCTGTTTTTCAGGAGCCAGGATGTAGCTGGAGAATGCAAACCTAAGTGTGGTTTCTAATGGCAGTCAAGGCTTAAAATCATGCCTTTCCAGCTCTCGGCTGCATAGTGTAGGTGTAAATTGCATATATGTGGAAGTAGGGAAATCTCCCCGGAGATGTATGCTTATACCTAGCCTAAATGGAGCACATAAGACTTGCTGAACTTAATGGGACTACTTGTGAATAAATATGCACAGTTGCACATCTCTATGCTAAAAGACACATGAGACATGGTATCTTTTTCTATCATATCTTTCTAGTCATTCTATAGGAAATCTATTGCTATGGCCACAAACTCTATTTTTTGTTAGGTGGACCAGTATTCATAATCTCATCAGAGTTAACCTCATAAATAACACTGTGGAGCACACGGTGAGGAAAGTCTTGCAGTGTTTTATCCCCACAAATACTGTCTGTCTATCGATCGATCGATCGCATAAATGTCAGTAAGTTTAAAGTCCTCCCTGAATCAGCGTTAGATCTAATGGAATAATTGTCCAGTCCATGTTGCAGCTTTACTGTGGAAGTAATTCCACATTAAACAACACAGACAAGTCTCTTTGTACAACACAATAGCTGAAATGCTTGGAAAATTCAGCTTAGCAGGAAATAATTCCTGGAAATGCCACATGACTGGAACAAATGGTTATTTTTGTGACACCAGGAGCTGGAACTAACCAAAACAAATTGAGAATCTAGCATATGGCTTATCTTAAGCTTTAAATTCGGCACAAAATAATTAAGCAGAACTCTCATCTCAAGGTGAAATCATTCCTGCCCCCACTCTTAATGCAACAGGAGATTAACTCCTATGGACTCCCAGGGCAGATTTTGTAGTAGAGGAAGAAAACAAAAAGCTTCATAGGTCATTTGAAAAGAGAGGCTGTGCCTCTCAACTCCACAGATAGTAAATGTTTTGAAAGACAAAGTACATTCACATGCTAAATTCTAAACTAATTTTCACAATCCTAAAACTTGCTTGATGTAAAATAAAAGGAGAGTCTTAGCTACATAAAGCAGACCATCAATATCCAGTCTTTCGGAAGTTTCTCATTCTGGTTTTAAAATGTAGCTGCACTGTTAGTGAAAGAATCTTTTTTTGCTGTCCTATTCTCCTGCCCCCAAGTTCTGTTGCAAGGTCTTTAAAGTTGGCACTGCATTTGCTAGCTTTAATTCTTAGAAGATTTGTGCAACTTGTTTTGGGATTTATTCAGAACAAATGACTGTTTCCATGGATCTTTTCAGAAAAATGGACTTTGTTTTCTTCAACAAGACATATTTTAGGTCTAATAGAGCTAGCTTTTCAGTTCTCTGTTTACATACAAATAACTCCATGTACTCAGTGTTCCTTTTGTGCTTTGAGACAGCCATCTGGTCTGCATATCTGGTCCTGTGAATGAATTTTCTCTCTCTAGTAAATATGGTGGTTAACTCATGTATGTAAATATGAAGCATTATTGCTATTATTTATTAAATTTATATATGACCCTTCATCCCTTGTGAGAAAGGCCAGCCGTCAGGGCTGATGAGACTTGTAGCCAAACAACATCTGGGGACCCAAGGTTGAGAAAGACTACTCTAGAGTCAATGGTCAAGGAATAAAACACAATTTTGAGGCAGCTAGAAATTGCTATCAGGTCCATCAGGGCTACAATAAATTATTGGCTTGTGTAGAACTGCTGCACTGTAGTTGAGGTTTCTCTGAAACATGCTGCTAGTTCCATCTCTGACCTCAAGACTTCAGTTCTGGCTGTTACGTGATTCTGTACCTGTTGTGTTCCCCTCTCCCTGAAATGACACTAAATCCTCTATGGCAGTGTTTCCCAACCTTGTGCCTCCAGCTGTTTTTGAACTACAACTCCCATCATCCCTGACTAGCAAGACTAGTGGCAAGGCATGATGGGAATTGTAGTCCAAAAACAGCTGGAGGCACAAGGTTGGGAAACACTGCTCTATGGGAAGGATTTAGACAGGAAAAAGTCAGAAGAGGAAGATTAAATGTTCCTACCCCAATTGTACTTTCCCAAGTAAATTAGCAGGTCCCACCCCCGATTTCCACCATGGCTGCCTTGAAATAACAGCAGGAGATACTGATGTTTACCTGAGCTCTAATTCACCGGCAACATCCTTCTCTGTTGACATGATCTGGGTTGATTCAAAACTGATAGCATGTCATAACCACAACTTTGGAAGCCTATGCTCACAATAACTGGAATACCCAAAAGCAGATGCGATGCAATGCGATGGAAATGTCTCATAACATGTCATCTAACCCAGTTTCATAAACATACTGCAATGGATTCTTATCCTTTTATGACAATGCATGATTTAGCCATCTTGAGTGCATCCAGTTCAAATTCCCACAACTGATAAACTGTTTCTTGTGGTAACTGTCACCATTTGATGCATTGGGGGCTGAACCGCTCTTGTTCTGTGTTACAGAAAGGCAGGGTTGGTTTCAGACTTAATAATGCTTAGAGCAAACCCACTGAAATCAATGGGATCTAAGCTAGTCATTAATTTCAAGGGGTTTACTTGTTGAAGCATGATTAAGCCTGGATCCAAGCCACGAACTCTAACATAAATAATGTGTCTTCACTTCCCTTATTTTTAAAAGCAGTCTTCATTTTCCAGAGGTTTAGCAATTGCTTTGAATCTGCCCTAAATCCTTCCCTATGTCTTTCAGCCATGTGTGTGCCCTACACTTGGGATTAATATTTAGATCACACTAACCTCCTTACAGTAATTTATTGGGTGCTATAGCAAAATATATAAACACTTTTATGTCTCCAACAATAAAGCCTTGTTGGCATTCGTCTGTCTTGAGAGACAATGAAGTGCGTCTCTGGGGGTGAATTCAAAACACTCCATTGATGTGAGCTCCCCAGCATACAAGCCTGAGCAGCGGTATGGAAGTCCTGGCCTGCCCAGATTACAAGACTCCCCTCTTTGCCTCGCAGGGGGGAAAGGAAAGCAATGCCTTTGGAAACAGGTTGGCTGCAGGAGTTGCTGGAAGGAGGCATACAAGGTGTCATCCAACTGTCCCAGGGACTCCACTCAGATTTGTGTAGGGTTTGCTCCTTAGTCTTTTCTCCTCCTGAAGATATCCCACAAAGCAGCAGAGCTTTTGCAGAGTTTTCCTTTTCCTAGATGGGCTACCTTCCTAGGTTGACAAGCCCCATCTGCCCCTCACTTCCTTTTACAGTATGAGCAGAAACCGCCTTCTTGACTGTTGGACCCCCTCTTGGTCTTGTCTGCTCTATCTGCTAGAGCCTGTCTTCACATGCAGGGGAACTCCCTAACTCACCAAGGGTTTGAGACCCATCAGCTTCCCCATCTGGTTTAGCTGACCAGTTGAAGCCGTTTCTCAGGGTGCAGCCGCTGTCACATGCTGACAGCTCCTAGGAGCCTCAGGTGAGAGCTGAGTGCAGGGTGGGGACCAAAGGTGGAGCATGACATGTCCCTACACCAGAGGGACTAACCATCCCCTAATGCTCCATAAATCACAGGGCAAATATCATGTAATTAGCCTTCTCTAGTATTTATTAGTTTTCAGATAACTGAACAGAAGCACAGACTTTTATTCTCTTAGCACAATACACCTGCCTTGTATCTCTACGAATCCTGACAGATGGGTCACCAATGTGAATCTTCAGAATACCACATTATTATGTAAGGACAGGCTAAGAAGAAAATGGGGAGGAAGAAAACAGTGAGTGACCTCACTGGGATGTGTGGCTTATATGCAAGATTTATCTGTGTCACACAAGGCAAAAATCTAGCATGCGGAAAAGGTGGTGAATACTGCAGAATTCAACAACTGATTAATGCATTTTGATGTTTGCCTCATAACTACAATGAACTTGCATTTTGGTAGAGAGTCTAAATATTCACTGGAGCTCCACCAATATTTTTCTACATTAGTTAGAAATGCTGCTGACATCTCTGTTTTTACAAATCTGATGGTTCCAAGCCACTAATCCATTGAACCTGAAAGATAATACATTGTTATCTTTTGCACTATATGTATCTTCATATGTACCTGAGACATGCTCCCCCTTCATGTGCATGATTGATTTTGGAATAATCTGATGTGCATCTTTTCTGATCAAAGTTTCCACAAGATCCGTTACAGCTTCAAGAGATCCACAAAAACAACGGGTTGTCCTGAGGCACAGGAACAACAAAAACATCCTTTCATCGCCTTCCTATTAGGGGCTCCAGGGCTTGAAGAAGGACTTTGTGACCTGACTGAGAGGCCTGCCTGAGGAAGTTATCCAAAACCCTGTGTGACACCATCTCTTTCTACACATCACTGGGACTAGTGGTGTGGCATTTGTCTCTGAATTGGCCATATAATGAACCCAGCTTCCAGCAGTGATCAGGATACTTAAGTTGGAGGCTATGGTCTCACTGGCTATGCTAGGTTCCTGACTGGTGATCACAGGGAGCCTCAGGTTCCCTCATGGTGCTTTCATGGGCCAGAGGATCCGAGTGCCTCCCACGCTACCGAACCAACCCCAAGAGCACAGGAAATGCCCCAGGAAGAAAACACATGGAACACAGGGGAAGTGCCCATCTTTAGACCAGAGGCCTGGCCTAGTTCTCCACAAGGCAGCAAAGCCTAGAAGAGGCAGACTGGAGGAGAGATGCTTAAGAGGCCTCCATTCAGTTTCAACCCCGGCCAGAGCATGTTGCTTGCTAGCACCTCTCCATAATGCTGCCCTATCACGATTTCAGCTCACAGCCTTACCTCTAACAACTGACTTCCAGCACCCAGAGCTGGAGAACAACATCACCCTGTTTCAGATGCAAAGGCAGGGGGAGTGGTGAGCACCATGGCATCCAGCTCTGCCTTTGGCCTAGGCTCATTTGTCCCAGTATCTGAAATAAACCTATATATGTACCTTCCCTGCCAGCACACATTCATTTCTTTGAGCATTAGCATCTGCAAAAGAGCTACTGACCCTAACACTTTCCTTGTCACCTTTTTTCTCGAGGGTTTTGTCAACAGCAGCATTTGTTGACAGTCATTTCCCCAATTCTTTTCACTTCCTCATGCGTGCCACATGATTTATTTATTTTTTTACACTTTAATCCCCATTAAGATGTTTGAAGATGTTTCCAGGCAAACCCTAAACTGCATTCTGTAGCAGAGAATTGCTAAGAATTGGCAGCAGAAACAGGATACCTCATACAGGAATTAAAAGGCAATTTACGGTGCCATGACTGTAAAATATTTTACAGCAAGCACTGTTAAGAGAAAAGAGGGAAATATAAGCCAACAATCCAGGTGAATCCCGCTAACAATGTACTGTACTGTTTTGCAAAAAGCACAAACAAACAAACAAACAAAACCACCCTTGGAGGTGTAGGACACAATAGTGATGGATCTTTGGGAGACCAGCACCAGTGTCCAAGATTGCCCAGTAGCAAAGAAGTAAGATCCCGTCTGCCTGGACATATACATTCATGCAACCGGAATAGCGATAGGAACAAATGAGCAGAGAGTGGTGGCACACACTCAGAGGTAAACATGCATAAGGAGGGAAAAGGACCTGGCTAGACCACACGGCAGCAGAGAAAAGCAGACTGTACCATGCTGTCTGTAGATAGGGGGTTTCCTATAGATGTTATCTTTTATTCCAGTGTCTGAGAAGAAGGAAAGAAAAAGAAGAAGACCCAAACAGTAAGCAAGCGGTTGAAATATGCTTCCTCTTTATCAAATACCTCCACCACCACCCCAGATATTGAGTAATGTATTGCTTAATTTTGAGCATATAAATAAATGAGACATTAGCATTGGCTTGGTTCCTAACTTGTTGCTGTGTTCATGGAAGGAGATTTGCACTCCTCGAAGGACTCCCTGTGTATACAGATTTCCTGACCATGGAGCAAAAAGTTAGGAATCAACTCAGGAACAGATTTATTTATACGTGCAACCTTTCTGCAGTGTACTTAAGATGGCTGAGCAATGAATGCTCAGTTCTTTCATATTTCTTTTTATGATAAAATGCATTTTTAAAAAATGGGCCATGTGGCTGAAATGTTCCCATATTCCTAATGTGGCTAAAGCCTTGTTCAGCTGTTAAAACTCACATGTAAAACCAAGATGTGAACAGACTCACCCCCAACGTCATACAGACCGTGCATACAACATGAATATCTGCAGGGAGTATCATGCGAAAGCTTCTATCTGGATTGTTCAGACTTCCAGATTGTATGGAAAGTATACACAATACAATGTAAATATCTGGGAGACATGTCATTTGATATACTTTTGTAAGAGTTACTCATTCCTTTAAGACAATTTAAAAGATTTAGCTATCTTTATGGTATCCAGTTCAGCCAGCCAGCATTAACATATAAATTACCAGCTCTGATCAATTTTTTCCAAACTTTTTTTTGCAGTAGCTTTAAGTCCTTAAAAAAAAGTTTGTCAGAGTCCTAAGTGACTCAGGGTTCCAGATGCCTCCCAGCTGATGTCCATGCTATATGTGAGGATGTGAGAGGGAGAAGCTACTCTGGTGCATATAGCATGAGACGGATTAGTCAACACAGCTCCCTCTCTGCTCATGCGATGATTTTACACACAAGTATAAGGCCTGAACAGGGCTTGGGGCTAAACTAGATGTGATGCATGAGATCTGATTGTTTTCTGTGTTTAAAGGTTGCCATGTCAGGCCCAGTTTGAAGTATTAAAGGCCAAACTAGAGATTATTTGAGCTCTCCCAACCAGAGATCTCCCAAAATTCTTTTCACTTTGTTCTTTGTAGGAAGCAAAGCGAGTGTGACTTAAATCAGGGAAGCTACGTGGTAAGAAAAGGTATCCCAGTGCTGCTGTACCAATAAAAATTGGATTCCAGATGCTTGCAAGCAAAGGAAAAGATGGCTTGGATAGCAAAGGAAAATATTTCAGTTTGGCTCTTAATTTGATGGCCTAAAAAATTGTTGTTAATATATGGAAATTAAGATTTGTATATTAGGCATAAAATGCAATTAAGTGTAGCATTAAATATTTTTGGTTTATATAAAAATAAAATTTGTTTGTCTATTGTTTATACACGCAAGCATTACAGATGATGGTAATTAAAGATTAGGACAAAGCAATGAATGCCTACCTGGGACATGGAAATGTCTAGGTGCTTGCTGATATAGCGATGATGAAGATTTGCTGTCTGAGCACATGGATAAGCTTGGAGTGCTTCGACCACTTTCGCTGCCTCCAAGAGGAAGAGCAAAACAAAAACAAAAAGCATATAAAACAAAAAAAATGGCAAGCAAAATAGAGATAAATTCAAGCATAAAAGAAAAGCTTTTTCAAATGACTTCTTAATCCAACGTTTTCTTTAAAAACAACAACAACAACCAACAATGGCTTAGGAAGCCCCAAATTATTTCAAACATCCCAGCAGCTTCTGATTCTGTAAGTATCTGCAATACTGCACTATGGCTCAAATCTTAAAACCTATATAGGAAAGTATTTAAGATTTTGTACTTGTTAACAACTATGCTATGCAGAAGGGTAGGAAATGGCTTCACTAAAAGTTTAGCCCAATATCATTTGCACCACATACAGATCTTATCATCAGAGTTGCATCCTCTCCCAAAACATACTGGGGTGGACCGTATCAGCCCCCATGAATGTATGAAGCTAGCTGAGTGACAACTATTCAAACTAGTGGTAGCTCCCTAAACTCTCAAAGAAGGAGCTAGTCTGGGTCAAACATCTTGGAAGTAAGGGCTTGTCCACACTTTCATCTGACCTGAGTTTTCACTGGATTCTAGATCAGTTTCTTATCCCTGCTCTGAACCCACCGCCCACTTGATCCAGTTAAAGCTGCAGCATAATTGCTGAGGTGAAGAAATTCCTTACTGAGCTGCAGAGCAAATTCACAAAAGAATCAGTGAAGCATTTACTGAAGCTGGTAGGCAATGCATGCATGAGGCAAAGCTATCAGTGCTTATTAGAATAAGAAGGAAGATAAATTAAGAAATAACTGGACAAGGTTAAACCTTCGTGTAAAACCCTGAGAGTACTATAGACTGAATGATTAGCTCCCATTATATTAAGCCTTCACCTTTTTCGATGAGCTCCCAGCTTTTCCCTCTTACCTCTCTTTTTTCTAGCCCCCACCCCTAAATCCTGGCCCCACCCACCTTTATGTAGGACAGGTAGTTTTATAGGGGCTTCCTACTTGCCTTCTCGCCTAGGATTATTTTATATGGATTTCGCTTTCCCTCCTATGTTTTCGCTTTACTTTTTATTTTCAGTTTTAGCCATAGTCACCTTAGATTTGTGACATGTACGCTTCTTAGGTTTGTTACAAATTCCTTCCTGTTTATTATGTAAAAAAGGAATGCATTTTTAAAGTAAATTTTATTAACACTGTCTTAACTGAAACAGTGGGTTTATTCTCTGCAAAATATTTTGTCTGCATTTTGATATTGCTTTTTGCCTGGCACCGGACATGATATTTTTCTCTTTTTAACGGTTCAGACTGAAAGGCCTCTCTTGTGACATTTGTTTTGAATTCTTTGAACCTGAAGTAAACAGACACGTGTAAATATATCAAAAATTGTCTCATTTCCACATATTGTCCCTCCATCTCCTTGCAGTTAATTAACTACTTTTTCATAGAATAGTACAATATTACAGTTTTGGAAACAATGTAATGAACAGCTACACCCCAACAACTTTATTTACAAAACTGGAATTTTCTTATGTCACAGCTTTTGGGTGAACTGCTTTCAGTATGGGAAATCCAGTTCACAGAAAGTCTCATGACACACAGAGCTACAGGCTAGATTTGCTAAAGCAAATCTTCAGAATGTGGGGACACAGCTTTGCTGATGTAACTGGTCATAAATTCTACTTTGTCTCCCCTATAATCCCCTCTCGATCCTCTGATCTCCATACTATTTTATGTGTGTGTTGTATTATCAAGTCACGGATATACAATGCCATATTCCAGGTATTATGATGTAAAATGTATTATTTATTATGTATACATTCATTTCCTCTTTTCTTTCAAATCATCTTGTAACATGAACCAATTATCAGTGGCATTTTTTATGGCATTATAAAATAGCTGAGGAAACAAAAAAGTTCAAAAAAAGGGGGCAAGAAACCTAAGCTATTATTAAACAACCGAAAGCTGAATGGACATTCTAAATCCTACGCAACTGATGCTAATTTGGAGAAACCACTTTAACATGGAAATAATGGGAGAACCATTATGGAAATTTATTGTCCCTAATTAATAATGAAATTTATTTGGGAGAGGACGTAGCACCTCGGGACTGGCCAAAGTTTTGTGGGCAGTCTGGAAGGACATAACCCTAGCTGTTGCTGAATCATTTATAGCTCCCCCTCTCAACCTGTAATCCCCCCCATCAGCTCTTTGAGGGGTTGGATTTGGTTCCCATTTCAATCCATTCTCCATCAAGGAGCTGCTTTCAGGTTCCTTATTGAGGGCATTCACAGAGCACTGGCCTCTGTGCGTACTCTCTGTTGGCTCAGAGCCACTGTGACAGTCTTCCACAACCCGGTGCCCTCCAGATGTTTCAGAGTGCAATTCCCATCAGCCCCAAGCAGCATGTCCATGTGGGAGGAGGGTAATGGGAGCTGTGGTCCAAAACATCTGGGCACCAAGTTGGCAAAGGCTGCAGTGTAGGTCAGTGAGTTTATAAAGAGATGCGCCTCTTTCTAGATATACAGCCTATCAAATTTATCCAATTTCTGCTTTGGCCAGGGGACCTGCCACTTTTCCAATGAACATGAATTATATCTGTAAGATAGGAAAATCAGCCTTGGGTCAATTTTATTTCTATGGCTGAAGGGCAGAGTAGGGAGAAAGCTTGTAAAATTTGCTTCTGCTTTTTCCATCCTTTGCATAGGGACAAGATTTCATTTCATTTATTTTGGAGTTTTTCCTTTTGCCAATTTGATGCCACTTAAAACACAAGGGAACATACGGTAATACGCTAATACCTCACTTTTATAAATAAATGGATGCTTTACTAGGAAAAGCGAGAGACAGAGAACCTGCCACCAGTACTGTGCAATGTGCAGCTGCAGCAGAGTGTTGAGCATGCATTAGGAAACTTTCTAAGTTCACACAAACTCCTGAAGCCCTTCTGCATCTACCCATAGGGAATTCATTGTGTGTCAAGAGTTAGGTATTTCAAGGCAGATGCAGGTGATATACAAAGGGTTTCTTAAAGGGTTCTGCATACTAGTTCACAAGTAAATATATAAATTTAGGTACCTACTGTGTTCCTTTAATTTTGGAGCAACTGAATAACTAACTAACTCTCCTTAAAATGTAGAGAGTTAAAAGTTCTACATCTACCTCTAAGCAATGTAGGAAGATCCGGCCCCACCTCGGATCAGTATAAAAAGCCCAGGAGAAAGTAGAGATAAAGTCTTCTATATTAGCTTTCATTCTGTTTCTTTATGTCTCTCCTTGCCCTCCCTCCCTAACTCTCTTTTCTGGTTGCTATGGACACTGGTAGCTATAAACATCTTAGGATGCTTGAATATGGTGTAACTCAGAATGGTTTGGGATGATTCACAGTTTACTCCCTCATTTACTCACATTTGCCTTTCCTCCACTCTTTCTAGGCATGGCCTGTGATTTAAAGCTCCATGTCCGAGGGTCCCTTTTTTGATCCAGAGTTCTCCCTGGAGAAAAACGCTCTTTAAAGTTCTGTCTGCAGCAAACTCAAATTGGTGTTTGCTCCGATTCAACTTTACAGAGCAGATTTTTGTGGGGAAAGCTCAGGCCAAAAACAAAAAAGAAAACCACTTTGGCATGGAATATTAAAAGGGTAGACCTCTGCCTGGCAAGAGCAGAGCAAAAGGTAAGAGGGAATAGGCCTGTAGTTAAGTAGGAGTGCTGAGGGACGTTTAGGATGATAGATGCAAAAGGGCTAGGCTTTATTAGTGTTTATTTCTTTGTGGGGCATATTTTCTGTAATATTTCCATCCAATTCTTTATTTCCTTCATTTGTTTTTATTATTTCTTTACCCACAGTCCTAGCACTGGACATCTGCGTTGACCTTCTGGGGATCTATTTGCTTTGTTTTCTATTTCTCTGCTGTTGCTGTGTGGATTGTGTTTCAATAAACTGTTTCAGTTGCAATTTTGTGTGTGTTATCTTTTCTACTGATTTAGCTTTACCCACCAGGATGCAATTTCAAAGGCAGGAATTTTACAGCCAGTAGGGGGTGGTAGCCACTGTCTTACGTGAGAGTGCAGTTCAGGGGCACCTGTGAGGTGGGTACTAAATGTGCCCTTGGGCGGGATGGTCCTGTTCATTCACTCTCACATGAATGTCTCAATCTGGTCACTTTGTTCCCTATGTGCATGGCCTCACTTTCAAAGACCTACCATGGTGATGAATGGGAAGGATGTGGCTCTGGGTAGGAGAATATTGCACCTTCATCCTCTGGTGACTTGTGTCATTTGAAAGTCAGATATTGCCCCACTTTTCCTGTGGCATGTAATGGCATCCACAGATCTCTAAGTTGGGCCAGGCCTTAGCTGCACAGCTTCACCTTTGCATCCTGTCTGCATTGTTTCCCCTGATTCGGTTTCTTGGTGTGATGCTACAATGAGATACTGAAGCATGACCACATGTGTGTGCATGAACACAAACTTCTTCTCAAATCCCTGGCATGCATAAACCGCAGCATTGACTCCCCCTTGTTTCCTATTTGTCTATATGAGATGAAGTATGAATATTCATCACATCAATTATACTACATTCAGATTAGATTCCCACCCCCTCTTCAGCTTAATGTAATGAGCAAAAAGGAAAAGGCCAGACTTTCCACAAGAGTACCCCCACAGACAAATGGGAGGGAAGGGTGACCCTATTTTTGCATTCCTGGTCCTCACTCAAGCTCACAAGAGGGATTTGCTAAAAACTAAAGGGGGGGGAAGCTTTCCTTTGGGTGCTGGAGTGTCAGAAATGCACCACATTTAAACCTACAACTGTTTTCAGAAACTGCCCTGGGGAATTATACTGATGGGCAGTCCAGAAATACTTTCAACAGCACAAAACCAGGTGTCTTTATTCCTTTTGCTATCTGGGTGTAATGGTGGTGCTGATTCTGTGCCCATGAACAAGAAACTTCTGTATTTCTCTTTGCCACCATATCTCGGTCAGTAATTAGTTGCAAACTAGAGGAAAGCAGCACTATTTGACCAGGTCTTTGTGAAGCCGTCTTGGATCATTTCGAGGGAAGATTTTAGGATCTCTGATCTGCAGCATCTCAGAGATGGATCTGATCTTGTACTTGTCGGTCACCTACAACTTAGGGCTTCTAGAGTGCTAGCAGGTAATTGTGACTGATGGTATTTGATGGTTTTAATTTGCTTAATTAAAAATTAGAGTAGGACGTGCCTGCCTGAAATCTTCCTGCATCTGCTTTAGTCCATTCCTATACAGCAGGGGTCAGCAAGGTTTATCTTGCCTGGGCCAGATTGGTCTCACAGAGATCCCTCCATGGGCTGGATTGCACGCTTGCCTGCAATTTTTGGCATCTGCGTAGACGCGATTTTCAGCACTGCAGAAGCGAGTCTCTGCCACACTGTGCCGGTTTAGCAAACAACCTCCGCAGGCTGCTTCCGGCCCATGGGCCTTAGGTTGCTGACCCCTGCTATACAGCAACTTTTGAGTGCTGGAGGGTATTGTGATTTTGTTCCCAGGAAAATTGCCCTCTCCCCTCCCCGTTACTTAACAGTTGAACTGGGAACCCTCCTGGGCCTAAGAACTGTACCCCTTTGCGGGCAGTGCTGCAAGGCCTTCAAACCAGTGTGAGGGCCGGAGGCAAAGGGAGAAGGGTAGTGTATGTTACTCTTACCTTTGTACAGTAGGCTACATTCCAGCCATGCAAAGTCAGAGGTTTCCACATCTCTCCACAACACACACATCTCTCCATCCAGGCAAGCAAGAGGCATCATCATCACAGTTCAAGGACACATTCCAGTCAGGCAACAGCAGACGAGGGCATTGGGCATGTGGGGTGTTGCCACCACCCTGACCCACATGCTCCGGAAAGCAGCAGCTGGGAAGCCAGCTTTGGGGCATCACTCAAGCCACTCCAGATGAGGCCTGGAGACCACATCCAGCCCTGCATGAGGCTCCTCATCCTTGAGTGGAACAAACCTATTCGTTTTACTTGGATTACTACTTTGAAATTAGAGTCTGCCACTTGGACTGCTACTTCCTGAAGACGGTAAGAGGTTAACGTCCACAAATTCATTGTGTGCAGACGTGCAGAACAGCACAAAGCCTCGAGTCTCATGAAGTCGTCTACGCTGAAAAATGTGCCAAACTGACAAGAGTGTGCTTCTAGAAGAAAGAGGCTCAAATATTTGTGGTAGGTTGCCAAGAAGGCCACGGAATACATTCCTTAAAATGAAACTTCACCAACTTTTAGCTGAAGAGTTAGGTTCATCTCACAAGATAATAGTACTGCTCTAATGCACAACAAAGAAACTCGTCTTCACTCAAGATTTAAAAATTCAGCGTATCAGAATAGCAGCATGTTAGGCTGCTTTTATCTACCAATTAGTGGAATACGGTACAAATTTCATACATTGATAAGAGTTAAGCTTTTCCCTCTAAAAACAGCTATTTTCTTTCCTGTTTCTTATGCCATTTCACTTATTGTTGCCTTTTTAAGCCTTCCATTGTATTTTATATTATCAATAAAGTTAGCAATTTTGTGGAAGAAATAATGTTTTATTAAACACCTCCAATGTTTTAACTATTTAGGTAATACACAGGAGAAAAGGATTCTAAAGATTTCCTCAGCACATATTTCCTGCTTGCCCTCTCTCTACACAAACACACACAAACACACTCACATACACACAGAATCAATCAAAGCTTTTGTGAAATATTGCAAGATGTTCCCAATTTTATACACAGTACACATCTCGGGAGATCAAACCCAACTGATACAAGGCCTAAGGTTATAAACTATTGAACTGGAAATTAGAAAGAAGGGCAGCAATGTTGGAGACTGGATACCTGTCCAAAAGGAAGGTAGGGAAAAATAATTTTGGGTAGATATTTGATTTAGCCATTCATATTTCCATGGGCTTTGTACATTTGATCTGACAAAAAAATAAAAATAAACAAGTTTGTAAATGTCTGTAATATTGTGAAGTTAAATAATTTTGCCCTCACTAATCATTCAGTACCCACAGAAGAAAAGATTTATAGCAAGAAATAGCAACAAAAGTTAGAGAGAGAAAATTATCTATTAGAGAGACATGCAAACACAACAGCAAAACACACTTGGAGATGTCTACAGTAACCACATCACAAATGGCATTCCTGGGCCTTACCTTTGAAGAAAGGGATGTAATGATGTCTGAATGTAGATGTAAGGCTTGTGTGTTGGGGCAGGGAGATGCAGCTACTGGTACCAAGAGTCTGAGTACCAGCTAGGGGGCAACAGAAAGTTAAATGAAAATAAACTCCTTCATTTGCTTACTGAAAGCTACAAAACACTCACAGCAATGACACCTTTTCAATTTAGGAAAACTGTCATACTAATAATGCAAAAGTTTGTTTGCACTAGGATGGATTGGGATGAGTTGAGGAGGAATAGCAGTGAAGCCAGAAGCGCAACATCTCCTGAGAAGCAGGAAACTCTATTCTAAGACTTGGAAGTAGTGAACTCATTTCAATGAACCGAGAGCGTACCACAGTTCAGACTGTGTTACAGCAGGAGCTGTGTGAGGAAAATCACCCCTACCCTGCTAAGCTGTTGTTCTGCCTACGTTTGAGAGTGGGTCTGGACAGACTTGAACTTTGACTCCTCTGCCAAGGCATCACCCATTTCCCAGATGGGCAACTTAGCATCCACACCCAGGTATGTAACTTTGAAAGCTATCTATACAGGACACAATTTGTGTTGCTTGTAACACATAGTTTTTTATTTAGGGCTGGGGAAACGGGGACTGCCCACCTGCCTACAGTCTGGAACCACAGTTGTTATTTCACTTCCAGATAAAAGCAGAACAGCGACTACTGGGGGGGCTGCTCAATCATCCATGTGTGGAAGCACCTTTAGTTTGTCTCAACAGGAGTTTGCTTCCAAGCCTCAGAAGGGAAAATACCATTCTCTTTCCTATAGCAATGGCACAACTGTATTTGGAGTACAGTGGTACCTCAGGTTAAGTACTTAATTCCTTCCGGAGGTGCATACTTAACCTGAAACTGTTCTTAACCTGAAGCACCACTTTAGCTAATGGGGCCTTCCACTGCTGCTGCACCGCCGGAGCACAATTTCTGTTCTCATCCTGAAGCAAAGTTCTTAACCTGAAGCACTATTTGTGGGTTAGCGGAGTCTGTAACCTGAAGCGTATGTAACCCGAGGTACCACTGTATTAGGTTCATTTCTGGAGATCAGAGTTCAAAAATTATCTTTTCCGGACTGGGTATATTGTAGGAGGGTCTTGGTGGTGCTTACCCAACATATTTTACCTGGTCCTTTCAAGTGACATTATTATTATTGCTAGAGGTGGATTTTTCTTGTCTTCTGGATGACAAATAAATGCTACTGAAAACATTAAGCTTCTCCCACTTCCCTGAAAGGATAATAGTGCACCTGGAGGTTCTCGTAGTGGAACCCTGAATCAGAGTGTTTAATCCACTGAGGACTGACTTTGTGTAGGAGGAGGATGCGGAGTGAACATGTTCTTTGGGGAGAGCCGCTACCAAAGGAGGGGGGCTGCTTAATATTCTAGAAGTCTTCTAGAAGACTTCCATAAATCCCTCATTGCTCACGTGAGTGTGCAGGCCCAATGATGCCATTCTTCAACGGCTGCATGAAGGTTACATCCCATGGATTTTGAAGTGTGTGAGCTTAATGCTCTCAGGATGGCAGTATTTGACAAAATATAAACACCTTGTAATAAATTTTATAGTGATCCTGAAATTGCAGTTATTTCTGTGCAAGGTACATCTAAAAAGGAAGACTGTCTCCTCTTCCACAGGTCAAAGGTGAGCAGGAAAGCCATGGGAGTCTGTAAAGGAAAGCTGCTCGTCAGTTACCTGGTCGGCTGTAATTCTGAGGAGAGTGAGAGGTTGGGGTGTTGCGGCCGTAGCCAAGTGAGCCAGTAGAACTAGGGCTGGATATCCTGTACTGCTTGAAAGAACGGTCATCTTGGTCACCCTAAGGATGAGAGAGGGAACTCATCAGGGCAGAAAAAACATGAACATTCAAGAAGCTTACAATCAACCACATTTTGCACTCATGCGGTCCAAACTTCAGGTTTCCCAATTATGTTTCTTATTCAGTTCCAAAGACACAAAAGCAACGCTAAAAAAACAACAAACCACCTAGACTTTATTGTCACACAATCTCTACTACCCTGGTACCTAGATGAAAAAAATGCAGTAGATTAAATAAATTCACAAAGCATTGTAACTGCACTGATATAAACAGGGATGGCTACACACGGCCTGTGGGATGCATCCAAGAGGTTTTCTATTGCTTTCTCATGATCCCCTTATTTTGTGTGTGTTTTTCTTACTTAACAGCTGACTTTGTGAAGCCCTTTCTATGTCCCTCTTCCCATATTTTATTGTTCTCCCTTATTTATACAAGAAGCAATGTTCAGCAATCTCACCCATCTCCCACAGAAGCACCAAACATTAATTACGCTGCATTGCATTGATCTTTTAAGTCCTTTCAGTTTTAAACAAAGGCACCACCCCACAAATCAATGTTGCTTATGTAATAAAACTAGCCTAGAGCTGGTGAAATTCCTAGATGGGAGATGCAGGTGTGCAACCTCACATGTCACCATAAGCTCCTTAGAGGAAATGTGGGATGTGTGTATCTCAGAATAAACATACATCCTAGGTCTGCTGCGGCTTTGTGTTGGGAATTTGTGACGATTATAAAACAACCCACTCTGTTTTCCTAATGAATGAGGCATGATGGAAACAAATGAAGAGTGTTTTAAGACAAACTTTGTATTTTATAAAAGTGTTATTTCACATACTGACAACTGTTTGAGGTTATTATATGTGGGGGGACAAATATACTGTCAGGGTATGAATACAACGCAGCTGCAAACTGGCAGCTCGGTGTTGACATCACATGATGGGTCTAACTGTGGGAAAGAATGTTCCCGGAAGTTCACAGAATTTACAAGGCTTTGTTTTGTGTGTAATATGAGACCTTCCTGTTGCGTATGTAAAGGAAGTCTGTGTCACTTGCTCGGAGAAGTCTGAACTGATCGGACATGTTTTCTGTACAGCTGAACAGTCAGAAATAAACGAGATGTAAATAGACTTTCTGACTATCTCATTTCTCTTGCTGGTATGCAAGGAGGGAGGGGGTGTGCATCTTCCTCGCTGGGAGATGTCGCCTATCAAGATCTACCCTGGACTTGTGGGGATGCCAGCCAAGGAGATCACCGGTAAACAAGCCCCGGGAGCCTGGGAGAGTTGCCAGCCTCTCCCGAGGGGGCTAGTTTTCCAACATATACATGGATGACATGAAGATGAAAGATGCTGAAAGACAGAAGAGAATCTACAAAGCAAAAAGAGCTGCCTATATACAGCCACCAATATCATATCACGTGTGTAACAAAAACATGAATTTATTTTGGCTTGGTAACAGATTTTGAAATGGAATTTAGCAAGGGATACTTCTTAACTATGACATGCATGTATACAATCTTTCACACAAAAATGGCTCAATATTTGCTTAAATATAGCAACACACGCATTACCTCCCCGTAACTATGTCTGTCATCTGTCAAATAGCTGATATATGGAGAATAGGAGATCATATCTGGACGGTCTATGTTATAGATAGCTTTATCCTTAGGAAGAGCAGCCAAATCTCTGTAATCAAGGATTTCAACTCCAAGTTTTGCCTAAGAAATAGAGGGAAAAACAGCTGTGAAGAGGCAGCTTAGAAAACAAGTATCACAACACATTTGATACTGAGAACGTAAGGAAACTTATGAGATACTCCAAAGGGGACAATTTCATCTATTTTCTCTTCAGTTGCTATGGTATAACTAAAGAGTTACGCTTGAATTGTTGGTCTCTGTCTTTGAAATGTTTCTATAAAGCTACTGAGGAACAGCATAGAGAGGCAAAGTGTGGTGTCACCAGTATACCGATAGCACCCACTTTGTGTTTTTCCTTTTCTACTGATCCGGGATAACTATTGAGAGACTGAGTCATTGCCTAGAAACTGATGTTGTCTAGATGGGAATAACAAGCAATTATGAAAGTCAAAAACAGAAACTATGATGGTCAGAGACCTGCTTGATTGTATTTCTGTAGACAGACACAGTAATAATATCTGCATATTATTGTTTCTTAATATTTGCTTTCAAAACTAATTCCCTCCTGTCTGCTCTTCATTGCTATCAGTGATTTTCTTAGTAATTTCCCCCTGTAATGAATGTACTTACATAAATCACTCGACTTGGGGAACCTGAAGTATTTGAAGCAGGTACTGAAATTATACTCTCAGATGATGTTCTAGTTTCCTGGAACTGAAAACATGTAAGATGAGTATTGTTGAGTAATTATTAAAGGAAAACATAAAATAAAATGTTTTGTACCTCAATTCAAAAAGTAACAGTTTGAAAACCCCTGCCCTGTTGAAAATTATTTATCTGCACAAGCCTAGAATTTGAGTTTAGCATTTCATCCCAGTTCTGAGTTTCAATAAAACTGCAATGTAATGCTAAACTGAAATTTTGTTGTGGGAAATATATGGTCCCCCAATTGTTGTGGGCCCAAACCCCCATTATCCCCAGTCAGCACTGGCCGTGCCAAGGAATGGGGGCAGTTGAGTCCAGCAACATCTAGAGGGCCACAGCTTTCCCACCCCTGGTTTAAAGCAATTGTGTATATACATATAGGTAAGGGTGTAAATGACCCCTGGACAGTTAAGTCCAGTCAAAGGCAACTATGGGGTGCGGCGCTCATCTCGCTTTCAGGCTGAGGGAGTCGGCGTTGGTCCACAGACAGCTTTCCGGGTCATGTGGCCAGCATGACTAAACCACTTCTGGTGCAACGGAACACCATGATGGAAGCCAGAGTACATGGAAACACCATTTACCTTCCCGCTGCAACAGTACCTATTTATCTACTTGCACTCTGACGTGCTTTCAAACTGCTAGGTTGGCAGGAGCTGGGACAGAGCAACCCCATCGCAGGGATTTGAACCGCTGAACTTCCAATTGGCAACCCCAAGGGGCTCAGTGGTTTAGACCACAGCACCACATGCTCCCACTACACACCCACCCTTCCATTTAGATGGAGAACCCTTTTACTGGTTTGTTATTCATGTGCTATTGCTTATCATAATTCCTTAGTTCAGCACTGCTGTAATACATGTTACTGGGCCATTTTGCAAACTCCTCCTTTCCATGCTAGCAGCTTAATTGTGCAGATGTTTTCTCCTCCTCCTTTTCTTCATGTGGGTGTGTGATAATTTGGGAAATCATTTGCTGATTTAGGATATTTATCCATTACTGAAAAGATGTGATCTTAGCTTTGGAAAATGAAAACTACCGATTTTTTCCAATATTGTGTTCAGTTCTGTCTGCCTGGAAGTGAGGTAACCTACTGTCCATGCAGGACTGCTTTCACTCTTACTTGTTAAGGGAACTCTTAACAGAACCATTTAATACTGGCAGCCTGACAGGAGTTAGACCTGGCCTCTTGCTTTATCCTGAACATATTAGGTAAATACTCAATTGCTTCAGAATTGTAAGGTTTTTTTGATAGTGTAAGTGGTTATCACAATAATAACAATAGTATCCCACCCATCTAACTGGGTTGCCCTAGTCACTCTCAGCGGCTTTCAACAAATACAGTGGTACCTCTGGATGCAAACGGGATCCGTTCTGGAGCCCTGTTCACATCCTGAAGCGAACGCAACCTGCGTCTGCGCGTGTTGCGATTCGCGGCTTCCGTGCATGCTCATGACTTCATTTTAAGTGTCTGCGCATGCGCGAGCGACGAAACCCGGAAGTAATGCATTACTTGCAGAGCGCAACCTGAAAATGCTCAACCCGAAGCTACTTCAACCCGAGGTATGACTGTATAGAAGCATAATAAAACATTCAACATTGAAAACTTCATGATACAGGGCTGCCTTCAGATGTCTTCTAAATGATGTCTATTTACTCATTTCCTTGACATCTAATGGGAGGGCATTCCACAGTGTGGGTGCCACCACCGGGAAGGCCCTCAGAGCTAGACCTCAGTGTCCAGGCGACGGAGGTGGAGACGCTGCTCCAGATATACAAGTATTTTATTTCTAAAACATTTCAAAAATTATTTCCCTCATCATTCTGAAATATTTAATAAGTGATCTCTTTCTAATGGAAAACTTAACAGAAAAAACCCCTCAACTGCACCCCCCTGCATTTCCCCCTAAAATTCACAGGTTGATTTCTGACATACAGAATTGCAGAGGCTAAAGAATTGTAATAGCCTGGTTCTTTATGACAATCAATGGAGCACATTTGAACTGGGAAGGGTTTTACCTTGGCTTTTTCTTCAGCTTTGGCTGCCTGTCTGCAGGCGGGATGCCAGATGGAAGCCCCTGAAAATAAAGAGTCAGCACTCTAGTTAATTCTTGATATTTCTAACAGTTTTCCCCGAAATGCTCTATTTACTGGTGAGAGAGAGAGAGAAAGGGCTCATTCACATTTCTGTTTGTTCCATGGTTTTTTTCCATTTGTCCCATGGTTTAAAGTCACAAGTCCAGGAGCTTTTGTTCCCTTGCTTTCCCAATGAAAACCCGCTGAATTACAACAAATGTCAACCCACAGAAAACCTGATTGATGTTTGTTCAGCAGTAAACAAGGTTTTTTTTTCCAGGGAAAGCAGTGGGTCAAAAGAAAATCCTCTTGGACTGTGTCTAGACACCACGGGGTAAATGCATGTCTAGATGAGTCCAGATTGAGAGAAAAAGATTGTGCAAAGCCATGCTTTATATGTGAAGTGCTTTAGTTTAGAGGAGGTATGGTAAAAAACATATGTGGTATGTTCAAGACACAATGCTTTAAAAATGGCTAGAATCAAGATCAGATTAACCAGCATACTAAATTAGATGCAGAATTAGTGGTGACTCCTCCTACTCTAGTTGAATTCTTTAAGCAATTCCAAGTGTAGACAACGTAGCTATCATTTTACACTACCCATAGCTCAATACATAAACGGGTGTACAGACATCACAAAGCTACAGATAAGCAACCATATTTTCAACTGCAAACATTTCTTTAAAAATGCTGCATCTTGGAAATTTACATCTCCTCTAAACTAAGAGCACAGTGCTCTGCCTATCATAGCAAATCCACAATAAAAACAAAACCAGTTACAACAATGCTAGCTGTTTCTCTATGAATAGAGCTCAGCAGTGCCAATAATTCCAATCTGCTTTTCCTTTACCTTGAAGATACATCTCTTCTCCTTCTGCAAACATCTGGTTGCACTTGATACACAGTGCACAAGTTGGGTGATAGTGTTTTTCTCCAGCCTGTTGGGAGACAAAAGAGAATAAAGATGAAGGTGTTTGCAATTACGACATCCAGATCACTCTGTAGTTGAGACGAGGATAAAGGAGGGGGTGCTAGTTAAAGTAGTCACCTCCACTTCAACCTATGAAACTGAAAGAGTATGTCATGTGTAATCCCCAGTGAAGCATGCAGGTCATTTATTTTAATTTTATTCTAATTTTATCTTTTTAGAAGAAGAGTTTGGATTTGATATCCCGCTTTATCACTACCCTAAGGAGTCTCAAAGCGGCTAACATTCTCCTTTCCCTTCCTCCCCCCACAACAAACACTCTGTGAGGTGAGTGGGGCTGAGAGACTTCAAAGAAGTGTGACTGGCCCAAGGTCACCCAGCAGCCGCATGTGGAGAAGCGGAGACTTGAACCCGGTTCCCCAGATTACGAGTCTACCGCTCTTAACCACTACACCACACTGGCTCTCTCAGGCAAGTCATTTTAAAGTAGAGCAAGTTGATGCTTGAGGGGTAAGGAAATACCACTTTCTGGAAAGCGAGTGTCAAAGACTGACAAAATATCAGTGTTTCAGTTCTTGTAACTCAAGCTTCCTCAACCTCAGCCCTCCAGATGTTTTGAGACTACAATTCCCATCATCCCTGACCACTGGTCCTGCTAGCTAGGGATCATGGGAGTTGTAGGCCAAAAACATCTGGAGGGCCGAGGTTGAGGAAGCCTGTTGTAACTCATGAATCAAAGGTTAGTTCTCAGGGAGTTTCTTCTTAGGACACAGACATTAAGGGCAGAGAGTTGCCTTACCTCCAGAACTCTTCCTGTGATGTACTTTTCACAATTGTCACATCTTATTCCAAATTTAGCATGATAGTCCATTTCACAATATGGAACACCATCTCTAGAAGAAAGACGATATTCATGGATCATTTCAACTACAAATGTCAAAACTGATGATTTAGTTGGAACATTTTATAATTGTATATATAGGGAGTCCTAGCAGTTCCCTAGGTGTGGCTCAGTTGATAAGAAGCAAAGTTATGTGTCCCAGGTTGATTTAATAACACCATGCCATGAAATAAACTGCCCAACTTTTCTGCAGCACATTATTATGCATAATGAATCAATTAATCTACTGGTGATTAACTGTTCAGCTGTGAGGGTTGTAAAGTAACCTTTTACCGTATACTTCAAATGCATTAATGCACTGCACTGGCTCAATACTTTGGGTGGTATCCAATGCTAATTACTCACAGATTAGACCCATTCAAGTTAATGGACAGGAGTATAAGATATCACCCACATTTCCTTTGCCCCATGATTTATTTATTTCTTCTTCTTCTTCTTCTTCTTCTTCTTCTTCTTCTTCTTCTTCTTCTTCTTTTGTCCTGTTGCTTCCCCTGGGAAAACCTGCTGTTTACAACTGAATCATGACAAAGCTCCAGACTTTTTTGCAGATTATTGTTAGCTGTGATTTAGCAGTAAACAGCAGGTTTCCTGGGGGAAGCAATGGGACAAAACCAAAATCTTTCAGACCCATTGCTAGATTTCTAGAAGTGTAGATGAGCCCTAACTTAGGTTCCTTAAGTTCAATGGGTGAGTAAGACTTAGTTGAATACAACTGTAAGCAATGCAACCACTAGTTTGTGACACTGCTGCTTATAGCATCCTAGTCTTTTTCAAGAAAGCTGTAGTCATTTTATCTCCTGCCTCCTGGGCCAGACCATCTTAATGTGTTTCTCACGCAGTTACAAAGACCAATGATCGCAACTTCACCAGGTAATGAAAGTGACAAATAAGGAAAAAGCTGCTGTGTCAGCAACAGGGCTAAAAGCTGAGCCCTACTCAAGTCAATACATAAATGCCCTACATGCAAGTAATACATGATCTAGGGCAGGTATAGGCAAACTTGGTCCTCCAGATGTTTTGGGACTACAACTCCCATCACCCCTAGCTAACAGGACCAGTGGTCAGGGATGATGGGAGTTGTAGTCCCCAAACATCTAGAGGGCCGAGTTTGCCTATGCCTGATCTAGGGCAAGTGAGACTCCACCGGAATCCCGAGTCTGAATTCATTTTCCAGCTGCTGGATGGAATACATGGCAAAGGTGGTAGCAATTCTATGTATTGCTGCCATTTTACCCTCCCATTCTAAATGCCACATTTGTAAAAGGGCACTGATCAACTGGAAGATGTCTAGGGGAGAGTAACCAAGAAGATGAGGGGTCTATGATGAATGATTAGAGTTGGATGTGTTTAGCCTGGAGAAGGAAATATTAAGGAGAAAGATGAGAGCTGTCTTCAGATAGCTGAAGGGCTGTCATTCAGAAAATAGGGTAGGTCTGTTCTGTTGTTCCTGATGGCAGGACTAGACCTAATGAGTGGAAATAGTGGGGAAGAAACTGCTTGGGAGATGGTGGGCTCTCCTCTGTTGGAGGTGCTTAAGCAGAGGCTGGTCAGCCACTGGTCAGGTAACCTGTAGTTGCGTCCTGCATTGTACGTCCTGCATTGACTAAGGGGTTGGTACATGCCTGACAAGGTCCCTTCCAATTCTGCAATTGTCAGGTTGGTGCTGATCACTTAGCTAGAGAAAGGTGTACTAAGACAGGATTGGATGCCTCGTTCTGTCAGGTCTTGATGATACAAACTAGGTCAACCTCTTCATCCAGGACCATGTCCTGGATTAAAGCTGTTTTATTAATAACTGACCTGGCATTTAGCAGCAGCAGCTGTAGGTAGGGTGGGTGGGGAGTTAACATGGCATTGAGAGATTCTGGAGCTAGCTTCCCCATTCAGTTGTGAGTAGGCAAGCCAGCAGGAAGGATGTGTACACTGTGAAAGCCACGTAAGTCTCTGGAATAGGGTAAAAACATTCAAATAGTCACAAAATTATGGGAAGTCCAAGGCATGTTAAGAAATGACAGAGGAAATCAGGCAAGCGTTCCATGAAACTTAGTGTGTCCTTTGTTCACTAGGCCTGCCTAGTGAAAAGCGTTTGACATTCCACAGAGTCACACATCACAACATGCCAACAAAACACATTTTGACAATATAGCACTGAAAAGTGTCTTAAGAGAAGATGGATCCACTCTATCCAACATACTTGCTGATATATTCAGCATTCAGAAGTTTGCCACATATCTTGCACTTAAAACAGGACAAGTGCCAGTGTTTGTCCAAAGCAACCAAAGACTGTCCATTTTTTATTTCAGAGCCACAATTCCCACAATCTGTAAAAAAAGAAGAAGGCACAAATGACTTTGAAATGTAAGCAATATATTTTATGAGTCATTTAAGAGGCTGTAGAAAAACAAATGCATCCCCTGGGTTTTGGGCATGTACACATACACAGCCATGGGCATACACAGCCATGGCCAGGTTTCAGAATAATGATAAATACTAGGGTATTTGGGAAATTTAAGGAAAAATATACAAACACGTTATATCTCTAAATTCTGCCCCCATTCAAATTGATAGTTGTATTTTGCTCATAGGATGCAAGCATTTTGTCTAGTTTTACTATTTGGGCATTTCTTTGCCAGAGAGAAATGAAGACGTGACTTCACTGATTCTTTCCATCTTTCTAATGCTTCTATTTAACAGCCTGGATTTGGGAGACAGGGATTTGTGCTGTGTCTTTTGCAGATTTATTTCTAACACATTCACTCACGTGCTCAGCCCAGCTAAAACCAAGAGAGGCTGCATTTGCTTTGCCGCCCCCTTCTTACTTGCGTCAGCAGCTTGCCTGCCTTGAGCAAATATGGTTTGCATTATCTAATTTATGTTTGGCATTTTAAAATTAATTTTCGAATCCAAATAATAAAACACCGGATTAAATAAAAGCTATGCAAAGAACTGCAACATCCTGAAATTTCCAAAACACATTAAAACAAGTTAATTTTTCAACAAATTTATCCATATGTATCCATAAAGAGATTTTTTAAAGAAAAAAGCCTATTTTGCCTACCTTCTACATTTATTCCAAACTAATCAGAAAATAGTGATGCTGCAGCTGGGGCTTAGGGGCCACAATGAAAAGTTTTTGCAGCTGTCAAAAAACAGCTGCTATTTCAACATCATATTTAAAGTAATGTTACCTTTGTAGGTTCAAAAGGTATAAAATGCCCATCATTCATGAATTAAACTAAAGTGCTCTCTTCAAAATCCTGCATGACAGGGCAGAACCAAATATGCGCTAACATCTCCAGCATATATCCCAGAAAGACAGATAAATACAATAAAATCTATGATGAAGCCAGGTACCCCTATATTTCAAAAACTTATACTATAATGCTGATGCAGCCAGTCTTGTTAATGTGTTAATACAGATCCAAGGCCATTCTTGATACGATGTGTTGTGCCTTTTTTGAAATATAAAACACACACAACTGAGGGTGTTTGTGTAGCAGATTGTTGGGCTTAAGACTCAAATCACTCCTTAGTGGCAGAACTTGACATGGGCCCTGCCATTATCTCTCAGCTAAAGGTTGCTGTGTTGAGGGAGAAAGAGAGGGGGGGCGAGGGGAGAACCACATTTGCCCCCCTAAGCTATTTGGAGGAAAAGTAAGGGAAGAAAAGTAATAAATAAATGAATAGTTTAGATAAAAGATGAAAGTTCTAAGACTCCCAGTTTCATTTTACCATTGATTTTTTTTTGTTTATACAAATAATGCTGACATCAATATTCACAAATATTCAAACTTTAACAGAAATTCATATTTTGCCACAGAAGATTTATTAACTTTATCTGTTAAGATTTGAGACATCTCTTGATTGCTTTGATCTTGGCATCTCATGCATGAAACCATATAGATTGTAAAACAGTGTTGCATGGCATCAAAAGCTATCAGATATCATTGCATGTCAATGGTTAAATCCTGTCAAAAGCTAAATATTCCAGCTGCAACATATTATCAAATACTAGGTACCAAATATTAACTACTGAAATCAAAGCACTGGATATGAAATAGAGAAATCAAATATTTGATGAATAGTCAGTTAATATTAAAATATTCAGAGCACATTCATGGAACTATTTAACATGAAACTGGAGACTGAAGAAATGAATATTAGCGAAATTTGGGTGAAAACCATTTTTCAAAAGCTCATTCATTTAATTTTTTTAAACTGCTCTTACTTCGGAGGACTGGAAAATTGCTGTTGCTTCCAGCAGGTGGCAGAGAGCATTTCTGACAGATACAGTCTTTGCCATTGAAAGTTACGCGGTCCCCAGGAGGAAAAGGTTGCCTGCAGAAAAAGAAATCAAATGCATTAGAAAATGAAGAACCTTGCAATGTTTCAACTGCATTTCTATTTTTATAAAAGGGACTCCTTTACTTAGTTTCAGCTCTTTTATCATTCATTTCCAGCTGGCAAATCTGACCAGTGACTTGAAAGCTCAGCATTTAAGAGGCGTCATTGAAGAAGAATGCTTACTTCCCTCTGGGAAAGAACTGAGGTACCATAGCAGCTTAAAAAATATTCTTCTCAAAATACACATCATCCTTTCGCAGAGCTTTTTTCTGAAACAAGAAATGGACTGATAACAGAACATACAAACCAAGGCATACTGGGTTGAACTGGCTGCATGAGCCACATAATAATAATAATAATAATAATAATAATAATAATAATAATAATAATATCTTTATTGTCATTGCCCCCTCTCGGGGACAACAAAATTACTTGGCTGCTCCATCCACCCAGGTAGGGCACTCCACTCAAAATCAGAACAACTATAAAAACACTAATTAAAACAATACAATATAATACAGCAAGGAAGATTAGATGACTTTCAAAGTCCAGGTTTCCCATTCAGGGCCGAGATCGCTCTGGAGAAGAAGCTGTTCTTGAGACGGCTCGTTCTTGGCTTCATCGTCCTGTATCTCCGTCCCGACGGCAGGAGCTCGAAGAGACAGTGACCAGGATGCGATGGATCTTTTACTAGGTCCAGTGCCTTCCTATGGCACCTTGTGGCATAAATCTGCTCTAAGGTGGAGAGTGGGCAGCCAACAATGCTCTCTGCTGCCTTAACAACTCTGCACAACCCCATCCTGTCCTGGGTAGTACAGCTTCCGTACCACACACATAAGCCATAAGTGAGCACGCTCTCAATGGCACAGTGATAGAAGGCAAGCAGCAGTTTCTGCGGAAGATGGTTTTTCCTTAGGATTCTCAAAAAGTACAGTCTCTGCTGCGCCTTCTTCACAAGCCCCCTTGTGTTGACACTCCAGGACAGATCCTCTTGTAATTCAATACCCAAAAATCTGAACGTTGTTACCCTCTCCACACAGACCCCATCAATCAAAAGTGGCTGGACATTGCTCTTCTGTCTCCTGAAGTCCACCACAAGCTCCTTTGTCTTCCTTGTATTTATCAGCAAGTTGTTAGCTCTGCACCACTCTGTCAGCTGCTCCACCTCATCTCTATAGTCCGTTTCACCCTCCCTTTCAGAGATGAGCCCAATCACGGTTGTGTCATCTGCAAATTTGACAACCCTATTACTAGGGTGAGCAGCGACACAATCGTACGTGTAGAGAATATAAAGGAGCGGACTGAGTACGCATCCCTGTGGTGTTCCTGTGTTAGTCTTAAGCGTATTAGAGGTATAAGGGCCCAGCCGAACCCTCTGGGGGCGGTCTGACAGAAAGTCCAATATCCACCCACACAGTGATAACAGGAGCCCCAGATCTTCCAGTTTAGACATCAGACGTTGTGGTAGAATGGTATTAAATGCCGAGCTGAAATCTAAAAAAAGCAGTCTGGCATAACCCCCCCCCCCCCCGCTGCTCCAAATGTGCAAGAACGGCATGGAGGGCAATCGCCATAGCGTCCTCTGTCGATCTTTTCGTTTTATAAGCAAATTGGAATGTGTCCAGTCCCTCTGGTAGGCAAGCAATGACATAATTTCGTACCAGCTTTTCAAAGCACTTCATGATTATAGGTGTGAGTGCTACTGGACGAAAGTCATTCAGATCTTCCGGGTTAGATTTTTTTGCTATTGGAACGATAGTAGAGGACTTTAGGCAGGATGGAACAATAGCCTGGGCTAGGGATCGATTTAAAATCCCAGTGAAAACTCCTGCTAGTTGATCTGCACAGTCTCTCAGTACCCTTCCAGCTACCCAGCAAAATATACAAGAGCCACATTGCAGTTCAGCCTCTGTTGCCAATGCATCTCCACCCTCGCAAACACTCGCTCCACAGATGCTCCTACTTCACTCTCCATCCTGCAATGGAAGGATTCTGTTTGTTCCTTCTCCCTCATCTAAGGGCCCATCCACACCTGCATTTGTCACATGATTTCTAGTATTATGCATCAGGGGTCTGAGAGGGTTCCCTTCCCCCGCCCTTGGGGTCCCACCACTTTCCCCAGGAAAAGTGCTGCTTATTGCTGAACTGGAACAGACACCTAACTGTGGAAAACCAAAATGAAAATTTGTTCCTCATCTGAACTGGTCCTAAAATAGCTCCTGGTGTGTTTTCCTGGGAACTGTGTTGGGGGAAGTACTGACTCATTTTCTATATGTCAAAATGATTGTTTTCGGGTTCTCTGGTTTTTTCCGATCATGTGGTTTTCTGATTATCTGGTCTTCCAATTCTCTGACTCTTTTCCACAGGTGGGTGGAGCTGGAGACAATACGAAAAGTTGACTGCTGGTTATAGGAAGAATGAATGGGAAAACACAGGGTTTAAGGGGTCTTTCACCAAGTAAAATATGAGGCAAAGATCACAAGTGGGAACACCCAGCTCCAAACCAAACTAACAATGTGGCAAAGAGGTACAGACTTAAGGGGAAGTGTGGCCCTCTCTGCTCTTTTCATGGCTCAGTCCATCATCTAATTGTTCTTCCGCAGACATACTTAAGTATCCATTGTGTTTTCTACAATATTCACTTTCTAGAAGTGACCAGCAGCTTCATAGAACTCAAAAACCAAGTTTTATCCCTCTCAGTATAACAGCAGGGTGATCAAGAATGGTGAAAGGATCCTATAGAAATCTCATTGCCACAGGCAGAAAAAATGTGGTTTTTAGTTAGAGGGAGCCTAACCAAGTCAGAAAAGTAATGCAGGCAATCAAATAATGCACACAGAAACTCTGATTCCAATATCTGACTAAAACCAGTGGGGATGCAGTATTAACCAAAACATTAATTCATGGCAGCCATCTTGGATTCCAATGACAAAGCCAACTTTGAATGAACGAAGCAGACAAATCATGTTTCCAACATCATAGTCCCATTTGATACAAACTGATGGTTTTGCTCATTACTGTATAACCAACAGGTTTACAAATTTGCTAGATAGTCTCTTGTGTCTCAGATTATCTCAATGTGAAAACTTTGAATAGATTGCTCATACAAGATTTCCCCTCAAGAAAGCATTGTATTGTGAGCGTTGAGAGCAATGAAGCACAGAAAGATAAATTATGTTTCTTTAAGGAGGCTCATGGCCAACAGACAAAGTATCTTTGGTACCCCAATAAAGCCATTTAAAATAGTGTGGTGTTGTGGTTAGTGTCAAGACTAAACCTGGATTTAAATCTGGGAGAGGAGGCTTTAAATCCCCACCTGGCTATGAAGCTCACTGAGAGACCTTGGGCTGCTCACTGCCTCTCAGCTTAATTTACCTCACAGGGCTGTTGTGGGGATTAAAGGAGGTGAGACCTATTTATTCCACCTTATGCTACTTGAAGAAAAGATTGGCTATAAATACAGCAAATACATAAAAACTGGTGAAAACCTATGCACATTTCACAAGTGCAGGAGTGAGTGTCATGATCCCTGAAGATACAGTATGGAGGCAGGCATGAGCAGAAACTTCCTGTGTCGTCTGAGGCTGTCACTCGACGTACAGTGGTACCTTGGTTTACAACAATAATCTGTTCCAGAGGCCCGGTTGTAAACCAAAACAGGTTGTAACCCAAGGCGCACTTTCGCCAATGGGGCCTCCCCCCCCAATGGGTTGTAATCCAAGAAAATGGGTTGTAATCCAAAAAAATGGGTTGTAATCCAAAAAAAGGGACATGCACTTCCAGGTTTGACATGGTTGTAATCCAAAGCAGTTGCAAACCAAAGTACCACTGTATCTCCATCACTGCCCATGACACCTGCAATATCTCCAGAGACCTTAATGGACATATGGAGATGCCTCCTGGGCAGGGAAGCCACACTAGCTGCTGCTGCTGCTGCTGCTTCTTCTTCTTCTTTTTCTTCTTCTTCTTCTTCTTCTTCTTCTTCTTCCCAACAGAATATTAAAAACATAATAAAACATCTAACATTAAAAACCTCCCTAAACAGGGCTGCTGTCAGATGTCTCTTAAAAGTCAGATAATTGCTTATTTCCTTGACATCTGATAGGAGGGCGTTCCACAGGGCGGGTGCCACTACCAAGAAGGCCCTCTGCCTGGTTCCCTGTAACTTGGCTTCTCGCAGGGAGGGAACCGCCAGAAGGCCCTCGGAACTGGACCTCAGTGTCCAGGCAGAACGATGGGGGTGGAGACGCTCCTTCAGGTATACTGGACCGAGGCCGTTTAGGGCTTTAAAGGTCAGCACCAACACTTTGAATTGTGCTCAGAAATGTACTGGGAGCCAATGTAGGACTTTCAGGACCGGTGTTATATGGTCTTGGTGAATAATAATAATAATAATAATAATAATAATAATAAAGGCCCCTAAGCACACACCACAAGGCCTGCAGTGTCAAGGAAGCCTCCAGAGATCCTAGGACCCACTGGAGAACGGCAGATTCTTAGTGGGGCCAAGGGCACCTGGAACAGTTCCTGGAGCAAAAAGTCCAATAGCTGTCAGAAGAGGAAATCTGGTGAACAGAAGCATTCCTGGAATTGAACTAGGTCAATTCTCACCATCTCATTTTTTAAAAATAAAGGTAGATGTTAAAGCTTCAGAGAAATAAACTCACCTGCAAGCTACACACACAAAACAATTTGGATGATAGGTTTTCCCCAGTGCTGAAACCACTTCTCCCTCAATAAACTGATCACAGCTGAAGCACCGTGTCCCATAGAGGCGCTGATAGTCCAAAGTACAGATATAGTCTCCTTGTCTTACAAAAAATCCTCCTTGAGCCAAGTCACATCCGCATGCTGTGGGCAAAACAGGACACAATATATGACAAAAGAAACTCCATCCCTAAGAAGGCAGAGCATCACTTATTGAGTTATTTTAAGCTGTACATGGCTTTTTTTTCCTCACGAGATGCCTAAAGGTCTTTATACCTTTTACAGATACAGCGTAACTCATTGTAGAATGAATAATGCTGATATAAAACGTATTTTCTGGACTTGTCCCAAAACAAAGAAACTCTGGCACATAGTGATAAATGAAATATAAACTATGACAGGGCATATACTGGTTATCCGTTTTGGATATACAAGACTCAATATACTCAAACAGATGATAAAGAACTGAATCCCTGCTATGGATTTTAGCACATGGCATGTTGCTGAAATTTTTTTAAAGGACTTTTCCTTCTATGCCTTTTCAGGCAGGTAAACTGCCAGGAAAATGTTCCATCTTTGCTTCATCTCATGAGGGGGTTTTGCTGTGGTGGCACTCCAATTGTGGAATGCCCTCCCATCACAGATTCGGCTGGCGCCAACCCTGATGGGTGTAAATGCCTATTTATTTACTGAGCCATTTGATAAGTTGAGTGGAGGAGTTGTTTTATTGCTCCCACAGCACTGTGATATAATCCGTTTTACTGCTGCTGTGGTTTGGGTTTTTTAAAGATTTTTTTGAATGCATTATATACTTTTATACAGTAGCTCACTCTGAGACTGGTTTTAAACAAAGAGCATAGTATAGATCACTGAATAACTCATCCTCTGACTGGTGTCCTGCAAATGGACCTCCTCCTTGTGTAATCTGAAACACCCTTACTTTACGCTATGTTCTTATGCAGGCTCTCTCAGATTACACACAGTAGCTTTTAGCAAATTTATTTATAGACTAGCAAGCGGAGTTGATCTGGTATAGACCAACTCCTGTTATTAACTCACACATGGCTTAGCATATTCCTTCTTCTTCCTTTCCGTTAACTATGGAATAGTTTGTTTCCAGTCTTAGAATTTTCTCAGTTGATTCTGATAATAACGCTGTCAGCCAACTTGTCTGCACATGCATGTGGTCTACTCATGTGAGCAGTATAGCCTGAGAGCTGTGAGCTCACACAAGATCACAGCTCCTTTCCCTGCAAGAGGGGGATCCTGCTTGCATTTTTGAGAGCTCCATTACAGCGTTCACACAAGTAGTATGTGTGCTTTTTACATATAAGCATTCTCATTGTGGGGGAATACTGTACCCAACATTTCCCCAAACTAGGCAAGACTAATGGGACCTTCAGCAGGGGACGCAGCAATTTAGACTGGGGAAACAGCACAAGAGAAAAGGGCTAAACGTCTCTATTATCAGATTAGCAGGCAAACACTGCTGCATTGAAGAAGAAAACTGCATTGAAGAAGATCACAGGTCTCCTTTGCCATGTGTACACTGAGGCCCAAGGCTGACATTTGGGGTCGCCCAGTGTGAGATACTGCTTCCATTCTCCCAGAAGCAATGAGCTAGCAGCCACAGTGGCTCTAACTATCCAGTTACAGAGGCCTTCGAGATTGCTTTCTTTTTTCATTCTTTCCATAGCTACCCAGTGACTGTTTTAGGGGGTTGGAGGTGTCCTTAAAAAAAAAAAACACACCCTGGCATATACCAGCAATAAAGAATATCAAAACTAGTGGGAAAATATTCATTTGGGGGATTCAGGCAAGGCAAATTCATTCAGGCACATGAAGAGATGAGTAAAATCTAGGAAATTCACTCTATCATATCCCTGTCATTGAAGAGATGACAGAGTATCTATTTTGCTCTAAGAGAAAGCCTGGTCAGCCTGGATTCAGTGTGTACAACAGTAAGGATGATGTACCATTCAAAGCTATGATTGTTGTGAGCGAAATGCCAAACCGAATCCCTGAGACACCAAAGTGCCTGCCCTGCAATCTCTGTTAATCACCATTTACTTCTTCCTCTCAATTACTATTTATTATAATAACCTACTATAAAAAGTCAATAATAAGAATTGATTGCAGATTGCCATCAGGCTGCACATCAACATTCTCCTGTTTGCCATTAGTTGACTAATAGTTGTCTAGAAGCATAAGGAATATGAAAACTTTAGTGCCCTGCTAGCTCCTGAAATAATCAATGTGTATTGTATGAGAAGGAACACATCAACTAATTTGAAGCTGAGAAAAACAAAGCAAAAAAGTCTGCAAAATTTTGAAGTCACCCTGCTGATGCACAAACTGCACCTGGTTTTGGTAGCTAACCATATTAGCATAGCAGCAGTGAAGTCCAATACTACCACAAAATACTCAAGAACAGCTGCTGACCTATGGAAAATGTGAGTCTGATTGCACACAATAGGATGTTCTTCTGATTGCAGTGTTAGAGAAGAAGGGGGGGAATGCAGAGCTACCATCTCTTGCAATTACTTGGCAGTGATGAAAGCACTCTGTATGTGCTCTGTAGAAAGGAATGATTTCAAAATCATGATCTGCCCAAATAATTGTTTACATTAGTGTTTCCCCCCATTTAGTACTTCTCATGAGTATGATCATCTAAACAACTCATATAAAATGTTATAAAATGTTGCTTGCTGCAAATGTGGGGAGATCTGTGATAGGTTCACCTGCCCATTATCAAAACAAAAGGTGGAAGGGTAGACCTAATGGTCTACTCCTAACTCCTAACCTGTGGAGTGACTCTATTCTTCAGTCCTTCGAAAAGAAAAGAAAAAACCCCAAATGTTGGGCTTTCTGTGGGAAGAAAGAAGCAGCACTGGGAAAATGCAGAAGGATTACAATGTCTGTCTCCATGAAACATGAGGGAATGGTGTATGGTGATTCCATGCTAAATATCTTGAATGAAATAAAATGAAATATGGCTTAATGCTCAAAGCCTGATTTCTCATACAGCATACTGCAGAAAGTTCACACCATCATAGAATCATAGAATCATAGAGTTGGAAGAGACCACAAGGGCCATCAAGTCCAACCACCTGCCAAGCAGGAAACACCATCAGAGCATTCCTGACATATGGTTGTCAAGCCTCTGCTTAAAGACCTCCAAAGAAGGAGACTCCACCACACTACTTGGCAGCAAATTCCACTGTCGAACAGCTCTTACTGTCAGGAAGTTCTTCCTAATGTTTAGGTGGAATCTTTTTTCTTGTAGTTTGGAACCATTGCTCTGTGTCCGCTTCTCTGGAGCAGCAGAAAACAACCTTTCTCCCTCCTCTATGTGACATCCTTTTATATATTTGAACATGGCTATCATATCACCCCTTAACCTCCTCTTCTCCAGGCTAAACATGTCCAGCTCCCTTAGGCGTTCCTCATAAGGCATCGTTTCCAGGCCTTTGACCATTTTGGTTGCCCTCCTCTGGACACGTTCCAGTTTGTCAGTGTCCTTCTTGAACTGTGGTGCCCAGAACCATCCCTCTTTCCTAATTCATGAACAGGTGGGAGAGAGAAAATAATGTCCACCTTCACTCAGCAGATCACCAGCAGCTCTGAACTGCTCGAGTTTTGCAGCTATCTGAACTAGACAAGCAAACCCCAAACAAACCAACCAACAAGGAAAATACTGCTGCTTGCAAAGCTTGTTACTGCACTCCAACTTTGGTTGGGGGGGGGGGTTTCTACCCTCAATTGGGCCGTGTGGAGCTTAGGAATGCCAGGGTGGGGAGAGAGAATAACAACAAGCACTGAGTGGATAAATTCCTGCCAGCCCTCATTCACCTTCATCTTCCATTTACGTGAAGATGCCCATTTCCTGGAAATGAAGAGAGTATTCACTAGTGGTCTCTCCAATGGTGCCTTTGTTTTGCAGGCAGCAGGAGTGAGAGAATGGTGCAAATCCATGTGACTTGGCACCCACGTCACATGGAGGAGGATGAAAGACAAGAGCATGCAAGTGCATGACAGTGTCTGGCCATCCTTGCCCCATCTTACAGGAGAGAAGCTGCCCCCCCCCTCGTTTCAGTGGAGGAGAGGAGAATGGCCTCTTCCCCCCCACTTGGAGTTTTGGTACGGCAGCACCAATAAGGGAGATGTTTGTGCTGGTTGTGGGCAACAGAAGCAGGGGTGTTCACCACTGGCAAGAAATATGGGCACCACTCTTAAATGGGGGCGTATCTTTATGGCAACTGTTGGCATGAATTAAATTCTTCCCCTCTCCTCAGCTGCCACAGTCTCAACAGAACATTACACCTAACAGACCAACAATATGGATTTTAAAACATTACTACGTACCATAGACATTTTTAAAAACAAACTACTTAAAATTAGCATCTTTCCCATTCCACACCAAAATACAAATTGAGCCAGCATACAAATTCCATGGAGACTAACTTATTAGAAGTTAAGACAGAAGCCTGTGACCCTCCACATACTGTTGGACTACAACTCCCATCAATCCTGACCATTGGCCAAGCTGGCCGGAGCAGACAGGAGTTGAAACTCCAGCAATATCTGGAGTGTTCTAAGTTGCCCAACCCTGCTGTTATTACCATGTGCCAACTGTGATTTGTCCTTCTGTATATGGAAGGCCAACTCCCACTCTTACCAAGTTGAGCGCAGGGGCCAGTAGTAATATCATTCCAACCTGGAAGATGTGGTGCTATGACCAGTGCCTACTGCTGCTGGCTACTGGATCAAAGGGTTGTGAGGGAATGGTGCCAATGATGAGAGGAGGCCCTACGTGGCGATATTCAGGAGCTGAAAACCTCCGTCTGGGAGAGACACCAGCCGTGGAACCGCACAGGAAAACGGCTGTTTGCTACAACAAATAAGCTGGACCATGTATCAAGGCCAAGCTGGGGCTGTGCGTGAATCCAGGCCTTGACTGAAAAGATTCCATAGCTGGAACCATTAAGTTGTGACCCAGCAGTCAATCAGGCAGAAGTACCACTCTGCAGGGGCAGGGAGTTTAGACAGGGGGAAGCACAAGTAAGGAAAAGATTAAACATTTATCTTAGAGGACCACACTCCTACTCTTCAAAGCTTGAGATGTTAATTAGATTTTTTTACAAAAGTGGTAGACCTTCATCACAGATCTTCTCAATCTGCTCCACTTCTTTTTATCTTCTGTTTAGTTTGCTCTGGTGTATGCATTTGTCCAGTGTGCAGTTTGTTGCCATCGTTGTAAATAAAACAAAATGAAGTGCCAGTTCTCTAATCTTGATAAAAGTGCCATGGGTGTCAGCACAAAATGGCTGCCATGGACAACAACAAAAAGAGGTGCTGGTATTGCATACTGATGTCTCCCATCACAGAAAAAGCACTGCATTTTGCTTAATATCTGAAAGTGCCTTTTTAGACAAGCAAAGTTATTCTAGGATTACAGCATACCAGAAGAGAGCTGGATGTGCATTTCTCTGCCTATCTCAATGATTTTTACACCTCTTTAAGTTTCCATGCCCATACATAGCAGACAATATGAAAAGTAAATTCCTACCTTTGCAAACAAAACATTTAATATGGAAATACTTCTTTTGTACTCTTAGCACCTCTCCTTTGCATGGATTTCCACAATTATTGCAGAGGATTGCAGCACCAGAAGGCTTTTCCAAGTGGCTGTGCACAGCCTGTGGCTGAGAAGCTGCAAGAAAGAAAGAAAGGGTATGCCCGTTAGGACAATGCAAACTTTAACGAGCACGCCCCAATGTGAAAGTGGTGTGACGTCACTGCGGCATGCAAACATGATCCTAGATTAAATATCAGCACATACGATCAAGTACAATACCAGAGAAATTAATGACTTCAAGTGTGAGTATTTAGGAAGCAAATAAAAAAAGATCAATTTTACATGATTTGGTGCGACTTCAGTGCTTATATAGCAAAATCAGATCCCAACAACATACCAGTATTGTCTGCATTTATATGGGATCAACACTCTTCAGAGTACAGATCCATTTGATGAGTACAATGAATTAGACATTTGTGTGCAGCAACAGATCAAATCTCACGTTTATTCTATTTTTAAATTTTGTTTTAATTAATTTATTCATCTGTGTAGTTATGATCAATGGAAGTATTATGGAAAGTGGTTCTGGAATTTTTTCTAGCTGTTTGTAATGATAGATATCTTGTTTTATTTAAGGAAGTTTATTTTGAAAGTAAGAAGGAAAGACTTTACCCTGACCTTTATTCTTTTCTAAAATAGGATTATCAGAACTGCAGGCCACATTCAGACAATTTCCTAAACTATTTTTCATTATTAAATGATATTAAGGGAATACTTCTGACCTTAATTTAAGTCTGTCCCATATTATTCATTTAGAAGTGATTATGTACTTGGTTGATTTCACCACCTTTATGAACACAAACTGAGCATGGATGGTGCCAGGGGAGGCAAGTGCTCCCCCCCCCAAAAAAGGAGCTTGCTCCCCACTTACCCCCTCATTTGCTGGACTCCTGTCATTAACACATAGTGTTATTTTCCTTTCAGGGATCTTAATATGTGGCACACAACACCCCCACCTAGAAATATGCTTTGGCACTTCTGCGCCCCACCCAAAAAAAATTTTTGATGCCGCCACTGAAACAGAGCTGTGTTGTGTCGCTTACCATGCCTTCCTATTGTGTTGCACAGCGAAAAGGATGCTTATGGTGTTGATCATGGGTAGGCAAACTAAGGCCCACAGGCCGGATCAGGTCCAATTGCCTTCTGGAACTGGCCCACGGACGGTCCAGGAATCGCTGTGTGGATCACCAGCGTGCGGGTTCTTTCCCTCTCCCTCACATGGCGGTGGCAGCACCTCCTCCCTCCCTCCCTCCTCCTGGCTTCTCCCCGCCTTGCCTAGAGGAGGAAGGGGGCTGGGCTTTGTTGGTGCCAGCAGCAGCGCTCGAGCAGCCGCCATTTTAAGCAGCCCCTCTCCGGAGCCCTTTCGCACGCCACTCATCATCTCACTGCCACCGCCGCCAGCCCCTGCTGCTCGCAAGACACAGGTAAGCAGCCACCGGGACTCGTGGTGCACTTGCATCATTTTCTTTTTTCAAAATATGATCCGGCCCCCACAAGTGGACCGCTGAAAAAGTTTGCTGAGCTGACCCCTGGTGTTGACGGACAGTACTTTGTTTGCAAGTATTCCTATCTCTTTCCACCAATGACAGCATGTGCAGTGTGTCAAGGGGAAAGATGTCATGAGTGGGTCTCCCCATCTGCCTAAGGAGATTGGCTCCTTTTGTGTCTGGTTGGCTGACCAGGGCTGACCAGTGTGGCTGAACTCTGGGGATATGCTGGAGGGTGATCACACACCCCTAGGTGAAACTTCCCTTCTGGTTTATGCTTGAAGGAGAGCAAATCTAAATGTGGTTGCGCAGTAAATCAATCATTTGATATAACCATGGGATAAAAATTTTGGATCAACCCACGCTAGCTACAAGGGCCAAGAATATCACCCAGAGTGTTCTTCACACGTGGGTTGTGTCCTGCATCTTGGTGCCCTGGAAGACTCCTGGAATCACTGCAGTTTTGTCCAGTGAACAATTTGCAGTGTCTTAACTCTGTGGACAATGATTGCATGCTTTTTGAAAACTTTGTTCACATCAAAACTCAAGGTAACAAAACGCTCCTGAACATTCCAAGCAGTGAGAAAATGAAACAGGCAGAATGAAAAATAAATGGAGTGGCATCACCCCTGTCTCCAAGAAAAGTGAACACTTTGGCTGAACTAAGCAAGCCTTCTTGCGAAGGGAATTCCACAAAGTGCTGCAATGTAGAGGATCCTCACTCTCATTGCAACAAATCACATCTCAGATGCTATAGGGGGCATTTTTCTGCCTGCTGTAACAATTGTAATGCTCTGCTAGATGCTGTATGGTTTTTAACTGTATTTTTCACCTGAATGAAGCTTGCAAGCCACTGTACCACGGACCACAGCAATAAATCACTGAAGTAGAGGATCAACACTTAGACATCAAGCTCTCTTTGAGCAACCAATCACTTTAGATCTGAACTCTTACACTCTATCCATTTTTTCCAGAAATATCTATTAGGTGGTTGAGAAAAATATGTTTTCCCCTTGAAGTGCAAATTACTCCCTTTGACCTTCTGGTTCTCTTTTTGTTGGTTTAGATTAGGCCTGGGCGATGTATTGATACACCACCCAGGACTGCTATGAGGGGCAGACCAAGATGGCGGCTTCACCCGGCGGCTTCCCTCTGCTACCCGCTCCACTTTCAATATTGGGCTGCTGGAAGCAGAGGGACAGCAGCAGCAGCAGTTCCACCTCCGATATACTGCTGTGTGAAGCCAGCATCGTGCTCTGCCCCTCATATCACAGAGGGAGCAGCAAGCTGCATCACCAGGCCGATACAGCTTGTGGCACCTTTGGCTTCTTTAAAGAGCTCCCACCCTCCAGCTGAGCAAGGCCCAATGCCTCGCGCGGCAGGAAAGCTATGCAGGATTACATCTAACGCCCAAATTTTGGCTCGATCATTTCCAGTATTTACTATTTATAAATGGATTTCAAATCCAAGTATTGTATAACACAAATAGCAAACTCTTGAGAGCCAAACGGTAAAAGATAGGAGACGAGCATATAAATGACCTAGAAAATAGTTCCACATTTTATTCAAGGTTTCCAATTTCAAAAATACAGGCTGTTCTCTATTTGAGGGAATTCATTCATCCACAAACACTTGGTCGGTGATGCAAAGTTATGCTCTTGGCCAATAGGAAACTCCTAGATAAACATAACTTCTGTTCCTGCTAATGCAGATGTCAAATGTGACTGCTTGCATTGGGAGACGCAAATACACCCCTTGATGTGTAAATTTCTACTTTCTCTTATTTTACCGCCCTTATTTTAGTGCTATATTATAAACCAGATACAGATAATTGTGGCATTCCAGTTCAAAGTCTGCCAGCTGGATCTTAAGTGTGTTTCCTTAGAAGTGAACAAGCAGTGAAATGTGGCATTTGTTAAATAAACCATGAAGGTACTGAACTGTGTTGGTGCTATCACTGCTATCAGCACCTAATTTTAAGTAGTCAGCACTGCTCTTGGCACATGAGGGTCTTTTAGTGATGCTGAATCTTCTGCAATCAGCAAGAAAGAAGTGAATGTTCCACACATGGCATGCAGCATAAACACTACTTTCCCCACTATACTCCTCCATGCCCATTCCCACTGCAAATGAAGAGTGAAAGGCACACTAGTAGGCCAACACATGTGAATACTCACTTATTATTTTGTTTTTATTTGTTTTTTATTAGCAGACATGCACATTAACATAAAAACAAAGCAGAAAATTAAATAAACTTAAGAAACAACAAGAAGGAACGATGCCATGGGAGCAAGATACAAGCGGATAAGTAATGGAAGCTAGGAGGAAGCTAAGAGTTGAATTTAGCCCTCTATCAGATTGTTGTCCCACCTTTCCTCTAAGGATCTCGGAGCAGCCCTCTCACAAGTTGTTTAGACTGAGAACCAGAAACTGGCCAGAAGTTATCCAGTAAACTTGGTGACAAGGATCTGGGCCTACGTCTCCCTGGTCCAAGTCCAACACCCTACCTGCTTCCAGCGGTTCTCAACCTGTGGGTCAACCTGATGTTGTTGGACTACAACTTCCATCATCCCTGAGCTCTGGCCTTGCTAGCTAAGGGTGATGGGAGTTGTAATTCAACAACATCTGGGGACCCACAGGTGGAGGAAGGCTGCAGACTATACTGCTTCTTCTCCCAAATATCTGATCTGCATAATTTAAAGCTTTTTGAAATGGCGCCACGGGTGCAGATCAGGGAATCGCAACAATACAACCAGGAAAGACAGGCAAAACCATTCAGAAAGGTGGGATTCACTTCTCTGCCAGGTAAAGCAATGGCAAGTTCACACAAGCAGAGGTGTAGCGAGGGGAGGCAAGGGGGACCCACGGCCCTAAGCGCACATTTTTGAGGGGGCGCAATCAGGCACCCCCATGACAACCATGCAGCCCTGGCAGCTGAGATGTGGTGGCAGGTGGGTTGGAGGTGGGAGGAGGCAGCGGGCAAGGAGCCGGTTGGGAGAGGGCTCTGCTCACCATTTGTGCACCCCACCAGCATGTGCCCTCGCCCTGGCCATGCACAAAACTTGCCCCGGCCCAGGTGCTGTCAACCCACACTATGCCATTGTACACAAGGCTGACCTTTAAAGCCCTAAATGGCCTTGGCCCAGTATACCTGAAGGAGCATGTCCACCCCTGTTGTTCAGCCCTGATACTGAGCTCCATCTCTAAGGGCCTTCTGGCAGTTCCCTCACTGCAAGAAATGAGGTCAAAAGGAACCAGGCAGAGGGCCTTCTCGGTGGTGGCACCTGCCCTGTGGAACACCCTCCCATCAAGGAGATCAACAATTACTGTACTGCAAATGACTTTCCATAGACATCTGAAGGCAGCCCTGTATAGTTTTTAATGTGTGATGTTTTACTGTGGTCTTATAATTTGTTGGAAGTCTGTCTGGGGCAACCCAGTCAGATGTGTGAGATGGAAATAATTTATTATTTTTTAAAAAAATTGGACTCAAAAGTCAGGGGCGGGGGAATCCCCCAAAATGGGAGGACACAAAATGCCATGTTTTATCAGCCATGTCATTTGTAAGAAATGGACGTCAATTCCAGAGAAATGGACCAGGGTGGAAGCAGTTAAGAGTGCACGACTCGAGCATCTTCGCCAGCGCTGCCTTCCGCCGCTCACGCGAGCGAGCAGATACCCTCATTTCCATGAAAGTCGACCACCCGCTTTTCCTCCCAGAGGCACCAAGAAGCAGCAATCCAAATGCAGCAAAAATGCTGAAAGCGACACGGCCGCCTGAGCGAGAGCCGAGCGGCAGGGCAGACCAGGCGCTGCATCCTCCGCCTTCCCCGCGCCCCCCAGCCAGCGGCTCGCTCTGCAGCAAAGGCGCCGCGGCGGCCCCGCCCTGAAGCCCAGGAGCCTGGCCGGGGCTGGTCGGGAGGGCCAGGCGGAGAGCGGAGGCGCCCAGCGGGCGCGCCGAGCCGGCAGCCCCCGAGCGACCCTGCCCGCCTCGCCCGGGCGCCCGCCCGCCCGCCCGCCCGCGGAGGATGCTCCGCCGCCTCGCTCCCCGCCCGCCCGCCCGCCCGCCGCATTCTGACGTGACCGGGGCGCCGCCGCCGCGGCGATGGCGCTTTCCTCCGGCGGCCAAGGCAAGCCGCCCTCCGCCTACCTGGGCCGGTGCTCATGGCGCGCCTCTTCCCCGCTGGGTTGCTGCCGTGGCCGCCGGGCTGGCGACGCGGGCATCCCCCGGCAGGCAGGCAGGCAGGCAGGCAGGCAGGCACCTGTGGCGGCGCGGCTGGCCAGGCTCCGGCGGCCGGGGCTCTCCTGCGGCGGGACGAGGCGCCGGCCTCCTGCCTCCTGCCTCCTCCCCGCGGCTGGGCAGGCGCCGAAGGCGGGGCGTGCGGCGGGGCGGAGGCTCCGGGACCGGCGCGCCGCTCTCGCCCGCCGCCGCCGCCGCCGCCGCCCTCCGCAGCGCCTACAGCCCGGCGGGGCCCGAGGAGCCAAGCGCCCGCGGCTGCGGCGGAGACATGTCGCCGGGGAAAGCGGCAGCCGTCGTCGATCCGGCGCCCACTTCTGGCCGCGCGGAGAAGACCTCGCCCCGCCGCGAAACGTGACGGCCAAAGAATTCCTGCAGGCGCTGCGTTTGGGGCGCCCCCCCCCCGCCGCCCGGGACAGCTTCCTTGGGCCGGGCGCTCAAGCCCAGCTCCTTCTTCACTCCTAGATTGTAGAGTTGAAAGGGACCCCCAGGATCATCTAGCCAAACCCCCTCCAAGGCAGGAATCTCAACTACAGTGGTACCTCGGGTTAAGAACTTAATTCGTTCCAGAGGTCCGTTCTTATCCTGAAACTGTTCTTAACCTGAAGCACTATTTGTGGGTTAGCGCAGTCTGTAACCTGAAGCGTATGTAACCTGAGGTACCACTGTAAAGCATCCATGATAGATGGCCAGCCAACCTCAGCTTCAAAAACGCACAGGAAGAAGAGCCTGCCATTTATATGGACAGTTACTGAAATGGGGAATATCTTTGCCAAAAAGGAAGCACGAGGCCAGATATAATGCCATGGTGGGGGGAAGTCTGTCCACTGGCTTTATCTGGGATGGCACAAAGCTTAGTTGACCTGGGGTAACTGATAAACACCTTTGCTTTCCAAACTTTTCATGCTGGCAACACACTTTTTAGACACGCATCATTTTGTGACACATTAATTCGGTTTTACTGGCAAAGCACTTTCCAGAGCCCAGAGAACCCAGAGAAGAGCAGGGAACGTTCGCACAACACACCTACACACTGCAGCCAACACACGTACGTGTTGTGACACACAGTTTGGGAAGCTCTGATGTTGAGAATGCTTGTGCGTCTCAAAGGGAAGAGTCTCCAGGTCATGGAAACGTATGATCTGGGTAAATCAAGTGTCGTTTTGGACATGCACCAAGCCTTCTCCAATACGTTCAGTCCAATATGCTGTGCTGCCTGAGCTGGAACAGCGGATATTCCATCCCTTTGTCGAAGTACACATTACTCACTCAGGGCTGGTTAATTCATTTTGGTACCCGAGGCAGAAAATCCCTCTTGCTCTCTGGCAGAAGAAATATAGCAGTGATGCATTAAATAACTAACAATTTGCTGCTCTTTCGTGGCAACCAAAATCTGCAGAATGAGGCAGACTGCAATCAAAAAAGTTGACAAAAGCAAGTCTCTGGCTGGATTAAAGAAGCGTTTTGGTTAAACGCATTGCAAACTTTGTATGAGAAATCGGGTTAGCAAAAATGGAACTCCACAGCGCCATCTGGTGTCACAGTGTTAGAATGCATAAAGAACGCATAAAGCGCCTTCTCTTTGCCAATGTAGCTGAGTCCTCTGTCCCCTCACATCCTGGCTTCTTTTGGTTACACTTAAGTGTGACAGTAGGGACAGAGTGGAGCAGAACACTGGGAATATTATCTATTTAACATGTTGATGACTTGATACCTGTTGTGGTGGACAATGGCTTGTCGACAGTTGAGCACTGTTTAGCTGTTATTCCACCTTTCCCTCAAATATGATCAGCATTCTCCACTACCTCACATATTTGAATATTTGAACCTTTATAGGCCCATGACCACAAGTAGAAGGGGGAGGCCCTGCATATTACCCTCTAACACCTCCAGAGTCTAAAATTATCAAACTTTGCTTCTGCACATTCTGTGCATATGGAACAGGATCCATGTTATATATGCTGTTATATTCCAGGGCCAGATAAGAGACTAGCAGGCCCATTTTGCACATGTTGAAGTTTCCAGACTGTTTCAAAAAGTGTTCCCATGTAGAGAGCGTTGTGGGAATCTAGTCCAGAGGAGGGTGGAGGCCCAACTTCTATAGGAAAAGCTGCATAAGAACATAAGGAGAGCCTGCTGGATCAGGCCCATGGCCCAAGCACCCTGTTCTCACAGTGACTGAACAGTTGTCTGTGGCAAACCAAGCAGGATTCGACCATGAGGACACTCGCCCCCCTCCTGTGGTTTCCACCTGCAACCGGCCACAGCCTCCAAAAGGCACTCTGTGTTTCTGCCAATTCCACCAGCACATCCAGGGAAGACCCTTCGGTGCCATACCTGTAGATGCACACCTGGCACTTCATCAGAAGTGTAACCATTCGCAGAGCACAGCGATATCCTCCCCCAGATTGTCAGAACCGCTAATAGATAGCATCTCTGCCTTATCAAAAGTAAGTTTCAGTATGTTCACCCACCCAATCCATTTCTAAATAGATTTTGAGTTCTTAGACGTAATATATATTCCTAAATTTGTACAATGACTATGCTGAAAGGCTATTTTAAGCAAGATTCTGGGTGCTTTATTAAGAACTTGGTGTCTGAATCATCTCACTCAGGAGGAACAAAACCTTTTCTGTTGTTCCCTACGCTAAGTCGCTGGGGTGGGGAGATAATAGTGGCCTTTTGTGTGAAAGGACCTGTGAACTTGGTTCTGGGCTGATCGCTAATTCCTGGGCTCAGCGGCACCCTGTCCCTTGCATCCGTCTACCTGTTCCGACGACTATTTTGCACCTGGTTCTAGCTGATGGACATGAAAGCCAAATCAGATTCCTCTAGCCTGAAGTTTTCTCCCCCTGCTCTGCACATTGTAGTAGTGTGGTGCAGTTGTCAGAGTGTTGGACTAGGGCTTGGGAGACCAGAGTTCTAGTCCCCATACTCTGCCATGAAGCTCACTGGGTGACCATGGGCCAGACATCGCCTCTAAACCTAGCCTACCTCACAGGGCTGTTGTGGGGATGAAATGGGGAGGGGCAGAACCGTCTCCACTACCTGGAGCTCCCTGAGGGGAAAAAGTGGGATTTTAATCAATTAATTAAATGCACAGGAAATGACCATGTGGATTATCCTATAGAGTTCTCTTGGATAGACATACCTATATCTAGTCTGAATGCTTGTTGCTTTGCGTTGGGATCGGAAACTAAAACGTGACTTTCTGTCAAGCTGGTGATAGAGTAAACGAGGGAATGTGTAGGTTTGACATGTAAATCTGCATCACAAGCTGCATTATTTAGATTCTATTTTCTTGCTGGAATTGTGAATACGGACCAAATATTGGGCTGGCAATGAGCAGTCTTGAGATATTCCTTTGACCTTTGTAGACATTGCTTTATTATGGCCATGTTTGTCAACCAGTTTATAATAATCCCATTACTTTAAAATCCTTAGTGATCAGAAATTTGTTCCGAACCGTGTACAGGAGTGGCTATACTTTGATTTATGGTCCTGAAGAATGCCATGTGGCAGAAATAGCCAGCTGTCTTTGAAGACAATGAAAAAACATTCCTCCTCCCAGATCTGGAAAATAACTGTCATGAGCTATTCATAATGATCCTCTGAGGGACTATTAACACCATAACATTTATTTGTTCTGGAAAACACCAAGAGACATCCAGTGACAGCTTTAAGGCATTCAGTGATAACAACTCAGAGAGGTATGAGGTCATCCTTTTTTAAGTTTCATTCTCGCAAGTTCTGGATTATTAGTAGCTGTCTTACTGCTGGGTTTAAATAGTGTTTAAAATGGTTGCTATTCTATTCTAAAATTATAGTATTCTATTGAAGTTTTGCATTGCAAGTCTATATTTTTATGTGAGCTGCCTTAGGAGAGCTTTTTGCCTTGAAAGATGGCTTAGAAATATTTAAAATAACAGGAACAAAATATTTCTGGAGCTTCCAAACAGCCCACAGCAGCTGCTTAAAGGGAAAGTGTATCCAGTGGACATGCTATTACCTCCCTCAAATTCTCCGACCAAGTTCTCACCACGACGTCTTAATTTTTATGACTGTAAAATACAGTTTGGACTACAGCTTTGTGGAGACACTTGACTTCTGCAGATGGGTGTCTTTCTCTCCCCATCTTGGATTATGGTCATAAGCAGTGAGTGAACCTAAGGCTGCCACATTTTCACCAGCTCAGTTACTGTTCAGATTGTGATTAAACACATAGGGTTCAGGCCAGTAAAAGAAAAAGCTGGTAGCCGTATTCCAGCCCCCCCCCACACTGCAGGTTTTTGGTTTGCTTTCTTTTAAGGACATTTACTTTGACTGCCTTCGTACCCTCCAAAGCTACAATGCACGTGGGACACCAACAATGGCAGGTGTATCTTCCATCTAATAACATTTTGCCAGACACCTGCAGTTAACATTTAGCTCATTAGTTCAGGCCAATAACTGGAATTCAGTCCGCTTCTGGCTCTTGGTCCTCTGCCTTCTGCCCCCCCCCCACTCCCAGATGCCCGGCTCCTGCAACCATCCACTGACATGCTTAGAGGCCTTCTCCAGCTGCTTAGCCTGTTTTTGCCTTGATCCTCGCACATATCTGCTTTCAAACCCACTGCTTACTCCGTTTCCCACTTCCTTCTGCAACTCCACTCCATTTGGGGCCCCTATGTTGATTTAGTTATCTGGAATTTCCCAAGTGTAACAGGGTCTGTGTCTTGCTTCCCTTCCTGGGCTTCTTTAACACTCCAGCCACAGTGGCCACAAAGCATCCTCATGTTCCCACATGAAGATTTGTACCTCAGAGAGCTTTGCTTGAAATCAGTAGATTCCCTTTCAACATAGCAATGGTTAGCAGAGATGAATACTGTACAATCTTTCCTGCATAGAAAGAACATGAGTGATGGGCCAAGGGAAAGACTGAAGGTGCCAGAACAGGGAATACTGTCGTATGGAGTCTGCATTACCCTTTAAATTCACCCACCTGCCCAATTTACTGGCTGAAGCCTCCCATTATTGGCCTTCTCACAGCTGGATTGCTTTGCTTTGCCTCCCCTGTCAGGTGAGTGTCTCCATCTCTCTCTGTGACTCAAGCTTTCAGGATTCTGTTCTCTGCATTAGGTGCCAGATATACAAGGACAAAGCATTTAGTTAATATTTTACTTTGGAACTAAGGCTTTAATCCTAACCCCATTTACCTGGCAAGAAACCCCACCAAATTCACTAGGGTTTACTTATGAGCAAGGATTGTCCTGTAAGGCCCTAAAAATGAAGAAATAAAATAGGGTATCATTGGGGTGGGAGTTAAACTAATATTTCTGTGACTATGAATTAGCTATTTTTAATTATCCCTACATTTATGAAGTCAAGAGGCAATGTTTTCTTATTATGTGTGTGTATGTATGTATGTTTGGTAATTGTTTGATAATTTAACTTCATGCTGTTACTCTTGTAGTTTGGTTTTAAACTGAGGTGCATGTTATTTACTCTTTCTCTGCTAGGGAATTCATGTTTTTGTTTTTAAATAATTTTATTTTGTACTTTTAGATTTTTTTGGAGGAGTAAGTTCAGTCTGTGTCAGGGTCATTGGGTCCTCTTCTGAGATAATTAACTGTCTTTCAGAGTTGATAATTAATGTTTGATTTCATATTCTTTATAAGATGTTATAATTGCTCTAAGGCTTCAGCCGCAGGGAAAAGCCAAGTGAGTAAAATATGGTAATTGCACATCAACTGCTTTTTAGCCTTTAAAGTGTTCCTCCTTTCACAATTAAACAAACAAACAAACAAACAAACAAACAAACAAACACCGTTAACACAAGATGTGAAGATAGAAAGCTGGCAAGGAAACAAGTTGGGGGCATATATGATGTGTTTGGTCTTCTTCCTGTTGGGCTGCTCCAGTGTTAGCTGGCTTTTTCTGGATTTGAACACCATTTATTCTCTTGCAAATAATCAGCTGGTTGTTGTTGTTTAGTCGTTTAGTCGTGTCCGACTCTTTGTGACCCCCTGGACCAGAGCACGCCAGGAGGAGGCGAGTAGTTTTGAAACGATGAGGGGAACTGCCTCAAGACATCTTGCTGGCTGAGACAACAGGCAAGATGGCAGCCAGTTTGTTAAGGGTTGCTTAGAGCAGGGGTCAGCAAACTTACCACACCTCGGGCCAGTGTCTCCAGCGCCAATTGCATGGCGGGCCGGAGGGTGGGGGAGCGTGTGCCCACATGCATGCACACACCCTATTTCTGGCACACTTCCGGGTTGGAGGAGCACCAGAAAAAGCTTGTGCACATGTGCACGGGCCTCCTCCGACTCGGATGTGCACCGGAAATAACACGCGTGTGCAAATAACACTTGCGCATAAGCTATTTCTGGTGCTCCTCCAACCCCGAAGTGGGAAGCCGCACAGTGCAGCACTGGTAAAACCGAGCAAGCAGCAGGGGTCACTGCAGGCCGGATAAACGAATCCCTCGGGCCTTATCTGGCCCGCGGGCCTTAGTTTGGGGACCCCTGGCTTAGAGTTTACCTCACAGTGCCCAGGATGTGGGGTTTTTTTGGGGGGGGCTATTGTGCTTTAAAAGTATAGTGTGTACACAGCCTTTCTTTGACAGTGGGAATAGGACAGCATCTTTCACTGCGCTTGAGGGCAGCAAACTAGCATAGCAGGGAGGGCCCATGGCATATAGCACTCCCTCCTCCAATACTCTTTAGCTGCCGCTCTTTAGTACCTCTCACCTGAGATGGCTGCCTCTCTCTGACTAGCACCTGGGAACAAGAAGCAGGAGAGCTATTGTTTACATGTCCTACTTGTGAGTTTCGTCAAAACATATGGCTTAAATGGGTCCAATTTTTTAATCTTATTTTGGATGTGAATTATGAAAGTGCATCTGAATTTAAGATTGGAATGGGACTTATTTCCAGATATATGCTTGAACCAGCATGACTGGATTAATATAATACGGATTAATATAGTATGGATCAATATAAGGGCTGATGTCATTCACTGCTTTTAGGGTTTGTGGTAGGGAGCATTGCAGATGGAGTCAGATTATTTTGCTTCCAGTGTGCTGCTTGGTTTGTAACTGCTACATGGGGAAGTCTTTAAGAATCTATGGTGCAATGGTAGCCACTTGGAGCAGTTCCTTAAAACTACCATAAAGAAGTGAGTTGCTAGATGACGCCAGAGTTATTGCCTGCAAGATTTCTGTGGTGAGAGAGCCGTAGCAGATATTTAAAATCACAAAACATGCAGTAAAGTAAAATACTGGAAATATATGCTGCTAGACCTTTAAAATATCCTCTTCTAAGTTTCTTTCCTAAGTTTCTCACTTCCCTTAATATAGAAAGAGACCACGGGTTCGGTAAGTTAAAAATGGTTTACTGACAATTTTTTCAGAGGTCAGATTGATGTGCTTTTCCATGCAGCAGCAAGAAAAAAGCAGGCAGAACAACATCGTTTTAAAAAGTTGTAAGGGTTTCTAAAATTTTTGTATAGAAACACTAAGATGACTTGCTAAAGCCATGTGGTCTGATCTTAGAGCAGGGTAGGGTGACATGGCTGAAGAGAGAAAATGGAAGAGAACAAAGAGTTAAGTAACCTGTCTTCCCGTGGTGAGGGGGTGTGACCTAGCTAAGCCTGACAGGACAGCTTACTCTATGGTCTTAACCCCTACATGCATTAATTAAAGTTAAGCATGTTGGTTATATGAGGCTGGATGAATCCCACAGTTTTAAGGGACAACTAGACAAGATGTTGGTGTGTCTATGATCTCTATTTTTCATACAGATACTTGCATGGCCTTCCAGATGGAGCAAATCTTCCTTCACGGCCTAGGACCCGCGTACCTACCGGACTGCCTCTCCTGGTATGCCCCACGGAGGACCTTAAGGTCCATAAATAGCAACGCCCTAGAGGTCCCAGGCCCTAAGGAAGTCAGATTAGCCTCAACCAGAGCCAGGGCCTTTTCAGTGATGGCTCCGGCCTGGTGGAACGCTCTGCCTCATGAGACCAGGGCCCTGTGGGATCTGATTTCTTTCCACAGGGCCCGTAAGACAGAGTTGTTCCACCTGGCCTTTGGCTTCGAATCAGTTTGATTCCCTCCCCCTCTTTCTTTTTCCTTTCTCCTCCTGTGAAGAGGCTGCACCCTAATGTTTTAATGTTGTATCTTAATCTTTTAAATTGTATTTTAATCAACTTGTTTTTATTATCAGTTGTTAGCCGCCCTGAGCCCGGTCTTGGCTGGGGAGGGTGGGGTATAAATAAATTATTATTATTATTATTAATGCAGCTTGTATGAAGGGAGATCTAGATTGGGGAGAAATAGTTTAATATGCATTCTATTAACATGCTTTGAATGCACATTGTTGTGGAACATCACAATAAACATTATTGTATCTGACTGCACATCCTTCAGCTTCAGTACTGAAAGGTGTACATCTTCCCCTTTTCATTTAAAAAAATGGATTCAGACAGAGGGAAATAAATGTTTTATGCCCTACCCACCAGTAATTACACTATATTGAGTGAGAGTTTTTTCTTGTAACATGTAGATGTGTCATCTTATGTCAGACCTATTTTTCTTTTTTCAGAACACAGTAAGGCAGAGGTGGGCAAACATTTTTAAGGTGCATTTTCCTTGGGGGAAAATCTTTTGGGTTGCATGCTAGCAGTTGGCAGAGTCAGAAACAAAAGTGTTCCTCATTTACTAACCCAGAAGGAAGACTGCCCTACTTCAGTTTTCACAGTGGCTTCCTCAGATGTTTATGGAGCAGCCATGTCCAAAGTCAGTTTAGGGGGCCTAATCCGGCCTGCCGTTCTATTAAATCCACTGGTTCTAGGCACACTTAATTCTCCCCCAGTCCCCACCTTTCAGATTCAAAATCTCAAACCTTTGCAGATTTTTTAAAAAAGAAATGTTTATTACCTGTTCTTCACTCAAAGTCCCAGGATGGGTTATATCATAATAAAACAATTAAATTAAATACATAAATAATGACTCTCACTAAAAGGACAACCAGTAAATAGATGAACAGAGGATTATTATTATTATTATTATTATTATTATTATTATTATTTGTTTATATCCTGCCCTCCCCAGCCGAAGCCGGGCTCAGAGCGGCTAACAACAATCAAAGTAACACAGCATTCTAAAATCATTCTAAAATAATTTCAAAATCAAATTAATGGCACCCATTGGGCTAGAGTTCTGTGAGGATATTTTGAAGGAAAAAAAATGAACGAATTCCTATGCCCCACAAATAACCCAGAGATGCATTTTAAATAAAAGGACACATTCTACTCATGTAAAAGCACACTGATTCCCGGACCGTCCGCGGGCTGGATTGAGAAGGCGATTGGGCCACATCCAGCCCCCGGGCCCTAGGTTGCCTACCCCTGCTCTAACCACTGCACTCCACGAGGGTGTTTCAGATGGCTGCATCTGAAAATCTGCTGCATATTCAGCTGACCGTGCAGACACAGTGAAGCAGGAAGCTGTGCTGGCCCTGAAGAAAACAATAAAAGGAAATGTTCTCTTTCCCCCACTCATATGTCATGCATATCTCAGCTTCCTTTCAAAAGAAACCTAAATGCATCAAACTATCCAAAAGGGATTGTAGGTGGACATGTTTTGAGTATTTGTTTTTATGTAGAAAGAGCCAAGTGATAGCTGGACCTGGATCCTGAGTAGAATGAGAACGGAATATCACATACAGCTTGTGATCTTAAACATAAAGGGGATATACATCTTCCTAATATGGGTTTAGAGTATGGGTAGGCAAACTAAGGCCCAGGGGCCGAATCCGGCTCAATTGCCTTCTAAATCTGGCCTGCGGACGGTCCAGGAATCTGTGTCTTTACATGAGTAGAATGTGTCCTTTTATTTAAAATGCATCTCGGGGTTATTTGTGGGGCATAGGAATTCATTATTTCCCCCCCAAAAAATATCGTCCGGCCCACCACATGGTCTGAGGGACGGTGGACCAGCCCATGGCTGAAAAAGCTTGCTGACCCCTGGTTTGTAATGGTAATGGGACCCCTGACCATTAAGTCCAGTTGCGGACGACTTTGGGGTTGCGGTGCTCATCTCGCTTTACTGGCCGAGGTAGCCGGCGTTTGTCCGCAGACAGCTTCCAGGTCATCAAAAACTATGCACACACTATGCTTTCTGTTGAGGTCTTTTGTGTGTGTTTTAATATTTTGTTGGGAGATGCCCAGAGTAGCTGGGGCAATCCAATCAGATGGGTGGCATATTATTATTATTATTATTATTATTATTATTATTATACATTTGAAGCATATTTTCCTCAAAGAATTCTGGGTACTTTAGTTTGTAAAGGATTTATGGAAATTATATCTCTGTGAGGGGTCAATGATAGTGCCCAGAATTCTTTGAGGAGGAAAAGGGTAACACAAATGTGATTTCAAGGTATAGTGTGTGTATGCTTTTTTGCACACAATGCCCACTGAAATCAACGAAAAAGGATAGACCTGACATTCTTTTAACATTGATTTCATTGGGCCTAAGGGCAACAAACAGACTGCAATCCTGTAAATAAATGCTTGTAATTGAATTCAGTTTAACTCAATGGGGCTAACTTGGACTGTTAGGGTTTGGCTGCACTGGAGTTTACGGTTTGTATTCACATTTAATTTGCATAGTCCATCTTATGTTACCCTCAAATGCAAATCTTTATGCTTTCCCCCTGAAAATTTAGGTTTACCTAATGCAGGGTTAATCCAATAAGTTGGGGGAAATGGGGCTTCATACTATTTGTTTTGGTGAGGGTTTTTTTGGTGGCGGGGGGTGGGGATCAATCGTCACTTTCTGCTACTCTTTCCATGCCCACTACTTGCTCAATTACCGGTATTTCTTTTCTGGGGGTGATTGTAACTCGTCCTAGTTCACTCCCCCTTTCATTTTATCTCTCAGAAAACCACACAAGAAAATTTACAATTGCCTATGTGCTTCTGCACACTTTTGAGTGGGTTTAACACACACACAAAAAAGCCCTCTTTGCATGCCCTCTTGATATTTTTGTAGGCATAATAGAACCAGCACATTAGAAGGGGAAGCCTACTGTTATGAACGGAAATATATGTGAGTGTAGATCACTCTTGTCTAACTCAGATAAGGGGAAAGTCAATCAACAGCTAAATAATGCTTGAATGTAGACAAGCCCTAAGTCTGAAGTCAAATTCTGATTTTTAAAATTGTATTCCTTCTAGTAGTATTTATGAAAGCAGAAGATGTGATAGTTGGTAGAAAAGGCCAAAATCAATCATACATGTGTCTAATTTAAATTTTCTTGACCTCTGCCCCCTTCTCAGTAACAGCATAACTTGACCGGATGACCACCTGACCAAAATTTGGATGAGATGGCAATTCACTTAAAATCAAATAGTTTTTGGAAAATGGCCTTGTGGGTGAAATTGGGACCGCTGCTGGGCCAAATATGACCTATGAGTCAGAAAGTTATAGAGTAACATAAATTAGGGCTGCAATTAACTATTATACATTCTATTGTAGGTCAGGTCACCATATCTATATAGATCAGTCAAATTAATTACTTCCAGTGACAACATTATGACTTGTATATTCATTGACCGCTAAAGAAGACCCCTTGTGAGGGCTCATCCACATTTCTGCTTGTTCCATGTCTAGAAAGCACAACTCTGAGCGGTTTCCCCCTTGCCCCACTCCTTTCCCAGGGAAAACTTGCTCTTTTGTGCTCAGCCGGAGCAAACATCAACCTGGAGAAAACCCGAATTGCTGTTTGCTCCGATTGAGCACTAAAGAGCAGTTTTCCCCAGAAGAAAGCAGCAGAAAAAGATTACGGGTAGATAAGCCCTGAGTTGAATTGAATCTGGTCTTCAGCATTAATTTTATTGTGGTCATCAAGGAGTTGGTCACATGAGCCTGATGTTTAGGCATCACCTTACATTGTTGTGTTAGTAATGATTTAACCTTATCAAGGGGAGGGTTTTCAAATGCGTAGTAAGTAACCACACTCACCCGTGTGGACTCAATCTAGGTGAGCATGAATGGTTCCAGACTGAGAAAAACTACATTGGTCAGGAAGACTGATTGTAAGAGCCCTGGGTCACAAGTTTGTGTGCTCCTGACTGGGGAAGCCCAGGTAATGTTGGTTGTTGTTGTTGTTGTTGTTATTGTTGTTATTATTATTTATTTATTTATTATTATTATCATCATCATCATCATCATCATCATCATTATTTGCACTCCACCCATCTGACTGGGTTTCCCCAGCCCCTCTGGGTGCCTTCTAACATACATAAAAGCATAATTAAACATTAAACATAAAAACATTTAAATCTGGTAGCCAGGATTGTTTTATTAGCTTCACCCAACTGCAGACGTTTCTAGAGAAGGTAGACCTAGCCACAGAGATCCATGCTCTGGTCATGTTCATACTGTACTCCTGTAATGCATTTTATGTGCGGCTGCTTTTAGAAGCAGTCTGGAAACTTCAGCTGGTTCAGATTGTGGCTGCCACAGTCCTAATGGGTGCACAACAGTCAGCTTCACCAGTTCCTGTATTATACCAGCTACACACTGACTTCTGCTATGTTTCTTGGCCCATTTTAAAGTGCTTAAGCTATAAAATCCTAAACGGGCCTGAGCTATGTGATGGACCATGTGCACCCATACCATCCAGACTGCACACTGAGGTCTCAGTTAGAGGCCATCTTGGTGTGTCCGCTGCCTAGGTCTATGAAGTTGGTGACCATGTGTCAGAGAGGACCTTTTATGCAGTGATTGTTCCTTTGGCACACCCAGTGGAACTGTGCTAACATTGCTGAGCTGCTTGTGTGTCACTCTGACTTGCACCTTTACTTTACTATGTTGTGATTTGGCTGGATTATAGCCAATATGTTAAATGTTTTTAACCATTGTGGTTCCATCATTGATCCTATTAGGGCTTAATTTGATCCAGGGCTCAGCACAGTGCCTGTTTTCTGTGCAAAGGCTTCCACCCTAGGATATATGAAGTGAGAAGACAGGTCCCTGAACACTGGCATTTTTCTCACCAATGAGTAAACATGGGAGTCCCCCCTTGGCAGGGCCTGGGAAAGGGCTTCCAGCCTGAGCAGTTGGTCAAGAAGACTTGAGCCCCACCATTTATTCTGCTGTTGATTGCAGGAGGCAATCCCCTTGAGTGATGCGCTGGTTCTAAAAGCTGAAAGCAATAAAAAGGATATAATCTGCTAACTTGGAGTTCAGGATTTCAACAGGCAAAGAGCAACAAGTCAGTTTTAAAGAAGAGACTCTAAGATTAACAGTGTCTGTTAATGGTCAACTAACTTGCAGAGTTAGCTAAACTGTCCAGATCAGATGTGAGCCAACAGGAAAAGAGAAGTGGGGGGAGGTTCAAACAGGAAAGGATGTATCGGGAATTGGTTGGAACAAAACTGGTAAAATGTGCCTTATGTTGCTGAAGTGAAAATTAGGAACCAGCAAGGCTGGGAGGTAGGTGTACTCTCTCTCAGACTTTTTGCTTGTGTGTTTTGATTCAGTTCTGTGGCGCTCATGGGGCCGACCCTATCATTAGGCAGAGTGAGGTGTTTACTTCAGAACAAGGGCAACAAATTGTTAGCTATTCTAATTTTGTTGTTGTTGTATTTTGACTGTCGGGAAGAGGCACTTGTGAGATTTTTCTGCCTCAAGTGCCAACATAACTTTCCCTACTATGGTCCTTTGACCTTAACGTGGGGTTGGGGTGAGGCACCATTTGGCGTTCTGCTTCAGCTAGCAAAATGTCTTGGGCTGGCCCTCTCTGCGGCTATTTCAGATACTGGGCAACTAACGCAGCTTTTTGCAGGAAGACTGAATGCATGAGAAGAGAAGAGAAGGGGATTAGTCTGTAAAATAAAATAGTTGCGGTGCCTGGGGGGGGGCGGGAATGGCAAACTGATGTAAAACTCAGCTTTTCAGGAATTTGCACAGGATAGATTATTTTCTCTTCCTAGAATATGAAATCCAATGAACCCTTAAGTCCTAAGTCATTCCCCCACACTTCCATATGCACACTTTACACTGTCTTTCCCCCTATCCATGTAGGTCAAAATGACAGCTGGTGTAGTTTGGGGGTTAACAGAATGAAAGCTGAATGACAACTGTAAACAAGAGCTTCCCAACTGGTGTCTACCATGGATGTGCAAAGTGGGGGCCATTTAATTAAGGAGAAGCAGCAGGAGGGGGCAATTTACTATTGAAAGTTTATTTCCCTGACCACTTTCTCCCAGTTGTAGGTTAATAAGGGGGAAAAGGGAATACGGCAGCCGGGAAAGGATGAAACAGCTCCTCCCCCCCCCCATCTCCTGCTTCTTCCCTCCAAATGCACCCCAGCAAATCCTTGGCAATTGATGGCATACATTTAGTTGGGTTTCTGGTGTTTGCTGCTGAAAAGCAGCTCTCTTCTGGGAGCAGAATGGGGTGCCATAAATAGGAATATGGTTATAAGCCTTGGCTGTATCTCTCCTTTTCTTTTGATTCCAGAGAGACAGCAGAAGTCTAATTTTTTTTATCTGGGAGCAATGATTAATTGGATGTGGATTAACAAGCTGAGGTTTAATCGTGTAAAGACAGAGAGGTGCAATAGGAGAACTAATCCAGGATTAGCTGCACAGCCTGTTCTGGATGGGGGTTGCTTACTTTAAAATATACGGGGCTTCTTGAAAGATCAGCGGCTTAAGGGTGCTCCTGGATCCTGCCTTGGTCCTGGGGGTCAGGTGGCAACTATAACTAGGACTGTGTCCATACGCCCATCCGGTCCAGTGTGATCCCAGCACTACTTTGGGAAGATGTGTACACACAGTGTTAGCAGCAACCCATATCCTGTATCATATGAAATACTGCATTTTGATGTGTTTTCCTCCAAACCAGCTTTGATCCAAAGAAGAACCACCACCCATTATTATTATTAATGAATTTTAACCATTTTAATTTTACCTTTATTAATTCCCCACATCATTACTCCATACTGAATAATACTAAATTATTCTATCCATGTCCATTGTCCCTCCGCTAAGATCACACATTGGACCAGTATTCTATTTTTCTCATTATATATCTGCTTGTTCATATCCAGATCCATATGTTCAGCTCCGTGTCCTGTTGTGTTTACAATGGTATCCCAATCTCCACCTCTTAGACCTTCCATTTTTATTTTCCCCAGTCTTTTTAATAGCAACATTCTCTTAATTCACTCTAGATTGTATGCAAAGTACTTTCTCTCTGCTAAAACTAAAAAAAGGCCAGGAATGAAGACTGAAAGCTTTTTTTCTGCTCTTCACTTCATCAACACTATATCCAGACAGTTATCCAAATCATTTGTGACTTTATCTTCTACTTCTCCTCTAAATCCTTGTATGGAGGTCATCTCCATTTCCCTTTCGCTTTCCACATGACCACCAGGTTCCTTCCATTTGATCATTTCTTGATCTAGTCCTGCCAACTTTTCATCAGTTTGGTCTGGGGCCTCTGTGTATTCCCCATTTCCATTTTCTGCCTCATATTCCTCTGACTCCTTTTTTCCATTATCATCTGGTTCATTTTCTTCATTTTCATCAAACATTGATCAGATCATTTTTAATTGTTCAGCCATCAATTGCTGAACAATACCAACAGTCACTGATTGATCCAAAGGTACCTTCACCATATTAGATGCTTTTAATGTTCTTGTTATTATTAGCCACTCAATCCACCTTAATATAGCCTGCTTAAAAACTATAGTCTTGGACTTCTGCAGCTGTGACTGTTATCTAGAAACAAATTCTTTTTCTCATGAGAGACATTTTCTTAAGTTCTTTAGTGGAAGTGGTAGCTCAGTCTCATAGCCACAATACTATATCACTTCAGCGACACCAACAGAGTTTGTGTGGTAATTTGCTTTTTATAGAGCTGGTAGTACCTGAAAAAGATGGAGTCCTCAGCAGCAACAGGAGAAGAACAATTTGGCACATCTGTTTCTGAGTATGATGCTGTCACAGAGGGAAAGAATCCTTGCATCTCTCCCTCACACCTGCAACCCAAGCAGAAAACCAGCTGGGAAGAGAATGCTGAGCCACTGGGAGAGAGCACCTCTCCTTGCAAGCTTGTGCCTTTGTCCAATGTGAATGAGAAAATGGCATTGCAGCAGCAGCAGCAGCAAAAAGGTAAGGCCTGTTAACGTCCTCCAGTTGTTTCGCCTCTTGTCAACCCTCAAACATATAATAATAATAACAATAATAATAATAAAATTTAAAAAAAAAAATCCAGTAGCACCTTAGAGACCAACTAAGTTTGTTACTGGTATGAGCTTTTGTGTGCAATCACACTTCTTCAGATACCTGAAGAAGAAGAAGAATAGTTCAATCTGCTTCAATACTCATATGTTGCCTTTGAAACTATGTCAATTATGGTAGCATTGCAGTCTAAAAGGGAAAATCACAGGGGTAACGTATTATTTATTTGGTTTTGTTCTTAGAAAAAGGAGTGTCTCAATTGAAGTTCTGTTAAGTAAGGGGATAATTTGCATTCATGAATGCATTCAGCTTGCATTCAACTGGCTGTGGTTCAGGAGATTACTCTGCATGCTTAAATTCCCTGTTTTTCTGTTCATAATATTATTCAACACATTTTTAACAATGGAATATTTCTGCTATACATGATGAAAATATCTTTTTGACATTTCTGATGTTTTAGATAGGTACAATTACTTGGAAGTAAGTTCCATAGTAAGGGACGCGGGTGGCGCTGTGGGTAAAACCTCAGTGCCTAGGACTTGCCGATCGTATGGTCGGCGATTTGAATCCCTGCGGCGGGGTGAGCTCCCGTCTTTCGGTCCCACCGCCTGCCAACCTAGCAGTTCGAAAGCACCCTTAAGTGCAAGTAGATAAATAGGTACCACTTTATAGTGGGAAGGTAAACGGCGTTTCCGTGTGCTGCGCTGGTGCTAGCTCGCCAGAGCAGCTTCGTCACGCTGGCCACGTGACCCGGAAGTGTCTCCAGACAGCGCTGGCCCCCGGCCTCTTAAGTGAGATGGGCGCACAACCCTAGAATTGGACACGACTGGCCCGTACGGGCAGGGGTACCTTTACCTTTTTAAGTTCCATAGCGGTACTTACTTCTGAGTTAATATGCATAGAACTGTACGTACTACTGTTGGTATTCTAATTTTTACCACATTAATTTATTTATATTTAGTATATATAGTATAGTCTTTATTCCTTGTCTTTCATAATAAAAAAGTGAAATACTGCAAATATTCACATATCCTTTTGCAAAAGGAAGAGGCATCTGCAAGCCACTGCCAATCAAAGTAGACAGTTCTAAGCTAGATGAAGTAATCTGACTTCAGTATAAGGTAGGTTAATCATATGTTCATATTCACAGTCTACCAAACACATCTTTTCAGATTTACCCCTGAAGATAACCATGGTAAGATGTAAGACTGGGCTTCCTGACTCTCAGCTGCAGGGTTATCTGGGAGGACGACTTCGTCTTCTGGAAAACGATGACAAAAAAGCCAGGGCAGTTTTCTGTGTAAGTCATTTACAACCAGTTATTATCCACAATTGCCTTCAGTGCCACAAAATTAAGCTTCCAGGATCTATAATAAGCCATGGGAATTGTTTTTGCACAGCCTGCTATCCTTCGTGTAGAAAATATGGCTGGGCATCCCTGTCTCTGTTACCTGCAAAGCACAAAATGGTCACAACTTAAGGGGGAAATAATTTTAGCTCTGTAGCTGAAGTCAACCTTATTTCTTGATGCTTTATGATAAAGCAAAGCTGTCAACTTGGCTGCCAATGCTTAGAATGCTATAAAGCTGAAATAACAGCACCTGCTGTATTCTCAGGCCAGTTACAGTATTCATCTTTGAAAGCCCTAAATGGCCTGAGAGGAGGGTTATTCACAGGCTCACTTGCTGCTTTCAGGCGCCTGGCACAGATGTGAATCTCTTTCCGCCCACTTTGCTTCCCAGGAGGCGTTTCCACACCCTCCCCACTTTCCTCACAATTCAACCCAAGAAGGATTATTGCGTCTGATCAGACGAGCAGCAGGAAGGTCGTCTCTGGATGAAGATTAGCTCCTCCCCACCCCACCCCACCCCCGCAGTCCTGCTCTCTCTCTCTCCCCCCCCCCCCCACTCTCAGCTGCTCCCCAGTCAGCTGAGCCACACAAGGGGAAGTGCAGGGAAAGGAAAGTTTAAACCTTCCCTCCCCCTGCCATCATTCTGATGCATCCCCACCACCGCTGCTATTAAGTTTAGGAAAAAGTTTAATAGTAGCAAGGGGCCCAGTTATCATGGGGAAATGCAGGGGAAGGGATATTTAACCAGGCAAGAGAAAGGGTGTAAAGAGAAAGGGTGTAAAGTACCGCTAATCCTTCCCACTGCCATTTCTGGCTCAGTCCACTGCTGAAAGATTAGTCCAAGTCCAAGTCCAGCCTTTTTTTTCCTCTGCTGGTTAAAACTTTCCTTCCTCTTCACTGCCCCCTTGTGCTGCTCAGCTGAGTGGAGCATCCAGGTCAGGTTGGTGAGAAGGGACCTGGACTGCAGACAAAATTTAGGATTTATCTAGAGGGCCCCCACTTCTTTTTCCTGCAGCTTGGCTGGGTATGTTGTGGCCCATGTAAGATTATAGATTGGCACTGAAGCAGCCCAGGGAGTGCAGATTGCACACTTCTGAACAAGAAATAGAAAATGGCATGTTTCTTGGAGACTCTGCATACTAACCAGACAATGTGCATATTACCCAGCAAATGTACCAAATGCAATTGACACATGCCCAAACCTCTTTGGAGATTCTAGATTCAGGTAGATAGCCGTGTTGGTCTGACGCAGTTGAAATAAAAATAAAAATAATAAAAAATGGTCCAGTTGCACCTTAGTTTATAAGGGGCTACCGGACAATATTTTATTTATTTTTATTTTAATTCCCTTTGGAGATTATGCATCATATCTGGAGAATGTATAAAACAGTAAATATATGCTCATTTCGCAAGACTGTTGGAAATTATGTATATTGACTGGGAATATGCAATTCTCTCTTCACGAAAAGTTTGTTTGTTTCATACAATTTATATACCACTTGATTATAAAATAAAAAAATAAAAAAATCTCAAAGCAATTTACAAAACAATACAATGATCAGTAAAAAAACAGTTAAAAATTATTTAAAATGTTCAGATTAAATTAATTAAAACAGCAATAAGCTAAAAATGGATTGAAACATATGTGAACATTCTGCATATCTGGTTAGGCTTTGTCTAAACAAAAATGTTTTTAGTAGGCACTGAGAAAAGTCCAATGAAGGTGCTCGCCTGATGTCAGTAGGCAGGGCGTCTCAAATTGTGAGTGCTGGCACGCTAAAAGATTGATTTCTTTCGAACACTGAACAATTATTATGTGGCACCTGTAGCAGTGCCAGTTCCGCAAATCGAAATGGTCTGGTGGCAGATATGGCATAAGGTGATCTCAAAGATAAACTCGCAGGATTATGTGCACCTTCTCTGAAACCTGGTGACTCTGCACAATGGCCAGTTGTGCACATTGACCACTCAATTTACATTCCTATTAACACATGCAGGGCTTTTTTTTCCAGCTGGAACTCACCAGAACCGAGTTCTGGCACCTCTTTTTCTAGGAAAAAAGCCCTAGTTGCAAAATACATGTATGCTTTTTTGCTTTACTCGGTGCAGCTGGGTTGCTCTTTCTCACTCCAATCACTAATGTAGCTTCCGTAGGTCTGTTTCTCTTGGGGCAAACTTGTGGTTTAATTATTTCCACCATGGTTTTTTCTCTTTTAGCTCAAATATGATTTAACTGGTTCCTTCCATAGGACTCGCATATATGTATTGTCTTCATCTGTATTGGAACTGTTTTTAAATATATATCTATATTTTAAAGATGTTTCACAGAATTTGTATTGTTTCATCACTTATTCGCTGCCCTAGGCTCCCTTGGGAGGAAGGACAGGATATAAATTTAGTCAAAAGCAACAATCAGCAACACATGGGTGTTTTTGCCTTTCTTAGGAGTTGTCTGCCAGGCTGCTGTCCATTCACAGTGAAGACCAACTAATAGTGGTGACATTTTGGACCTTTGAAGAAATCTGGAAGTTTGTAACTTATTATTCCCTTGGTAAAGCACTTCTGCCTATAGGAAAGTTAAGATTTTTTTGTGATTGTTGCTATTGTAAATATAAGTCCTCACAGTACATTTCTTCATAGTAAGAAATATAAACCAGCTTTTTTCAATGCTTGCTATTTTTTCTGCTTTCTTTTTTGGAAACATGCTGTTGGATTTTTACAGGTACCAAAGGGCTTGAAAATGGAAGGGTTTTCAACATCTTTACTCATTACTCAAAGTGAAAACACTTGTAAGGATGAAATATTTATCAGCATAGCTTCCACTAGATAAAACTGAGGACTGTAAACTCTCCATTTCTGTTTGGCTGAAGATGGGTGTCATAAACTAAAAGTACATAATTGAGCACTATGATGACGATGACAATGATATTTTATTTATTTTATTTTATTTTATTATACCCTGCCCTTCATCTGTAGATCTCAGGGTGGTTCACAACATAAAATTACAAAATAAAAAGCACAAAGTACATAATAAAAGTAAGAACAAAAAACAAACTAACAGTCCCCCACCCAACAACACATTTAATAGGGCACCGGGTGTTAATAAGCCAAAGGCCTGATTGAAGAGGAACATTATTGCCTGGTGCCTAAAGGTGTAAAATGAAGGCGCCAGGTGAACATCACTCGGGAGAGCATTCCACAGACAGGGAGCCACTGCAGAGAAGGCCCTGTTCTCACGTTGCCACCCTCCGGACCTCTCGTGGAGGAAGCACATGAAGGAGGGTCTCAGATGATGATCTCAGGGTCTGGGTAGATTCATATGGAAAGAGGCAGTCCTTGAGGTATTGTGGTCCTGAGCCATTTTAAGCCTTTATAGGTCAGAACCAGCACTTTGAATTGGGCCCAAAAACTAATTGTCAGCTACTGTAGTCCAGCCAGGATCGGTGTAATGTGCCTGAATCATTTTGCCCCAGTAATCAATCTGGCTGCCAAATTCTGCACCAGCTGAAGTTTCTGAACCATCTTCAGAGGCAGCCCTACGTATAACATGCTGCAGTAATCTAACTTTGAGGTTATGAGAGCATAGAGCATAGAGTTTTTATTCTTCACGCTTGCTTTCAAGTCCTTTTTCTTTAGTTGCAAAAAGTTTGTTTCATCTCTGTTACGACAAATGAACTGAATTCAGAAATGCATAAAAAGTAGGTTACATGCACAGCCTTCTTGCCCTAGTTTTCAAAATCAGCCCCCTTAAAGGGTTCATATCATTGAGGGTGGGCAGAATTAGTAGTTTATGGATGAAATAGGTTCAAATAACCTTTGCTGTCTTTGCTTCCAAAAGGTTATAGCAGACACAAACACTATGCAGATTAGAAAAAAACATTATCAATCTTATTCCCAGCGAAAACATGCCCTGGCCAGGATATTTTATTTCTAGGCCACCTTTTAAGGCAAAGATCTCGCAAGACAGTTCACATAAAACTGTTACAAAATGATAAGATGCATTTCAATAAAAAAAACAGCAATCTAAAACAGTGATCTTGGAACTACTCACAGGTCAGCTACACCTTGTTACCTGCCCTTGTTTCTGCTATTACCGGCTTTATGAAAAAAACCCCACTTACACTGAAAAATTTCTTCGGCAGGTTTTTTAAATCATTGTATGGAGAATCTGTTGCTAGATGATTATTTCTGGCTCTCTTCATCAGAGGAATCAATTGGAATTGATGTTAGTCTTGATGAGGAATGTCTTGGTATGATATACAGAGGCCTATTAATTCAAGAAGGTACTGAGTTTGTATTAGTAATTGTCCGGAAATACTAAATATTCATGGAGTTAAATTACATGATGATCTTTGGGAACAAATGGTGACTATTCCATATTACAAAATGTCCCGGTGTGGGGGCCCCTCTCAGCAGAAGGAGGAGCTTCCAGCCAGGGGTCCAACTCTTTGGGGCAAGGGAGTTAGTGGAAAAAGGGGGGAAACCTTTTTCTGCCTGGTTTTCCTGAAACCCCTGTTTGCCCAGGACTTGATAGTTGGGTGGGAGAGCTAAAAATAATGCTAATATATTTCACATCCGGCAACCAGTGCACCCCATTGGTTTCAGATAGTACATGAGTAGTGGAAGACAGGAGTGCCTGGCGTGCCCTGGTCCATGGGGTCACGAAGAGTCGGACACGACTAAACAACAACAGATGAGTCTAAAGAGCCTGGGATACAAATTTTCACGGCCCTCTAGTGGCTATGGTGGCTCATTTACCCAGAAGTAATGTATTTACGCACATGGCGCTGTGGGTTAAACCACAGAGCCTAGGACTTGCCGATCAGAAGGTCGGTGGTTCGACCCGCAATGGGGTGAGTTCCCGTTGCTCGGTCCCTGCTCCTGCCCACCTAGCAGTTCGAAAGCACGTCAAAGTGCAAGTAGATAAATAGGTACCAATCCGGTGGGAAGGTAAACGGCGTTTCCGTGCACTGCTCTGGTTTGCCAGAAGCAGCTTAGTCATGCTGGCCACATGACCCGGAAGCTGTACGCCGGCTCCCTTGGCCAGTAGAGTGAGATGAGCACCGCAACCCCAGAGTCGGCCACGACTGGACCTAACGGTCAGGGGTCCCTTTACCTTTAATGTATTTAGCATTAACTCTGGAAGCATATACTTGATTCTGACCAAACTAAGCCTTCTAGAGCACAATATACATCAGGATCACCCCCCCCCACACACACACACCAAAAACCCAACAACCCATAGAACCACAGAATCATAGAATTGTAGAGTTGGAAGGGGTCCACCAAAGGTCATCTAGTCCAACCCCCTGCAAATATGACCATAAAACCTTCACCACAACCCCTTATTTGATTTAACAGCATCAAACATAAAAGAAAAGACAATGGTCAAGAGTGTACTTCATGTTTCAGAGAGAGAAACGCCCCTCCCACAGGGTCTGGGTTGGCTCATTTGGGGTTCATTTTATGTGGCTCGTGTTAAAATGACTGCAAAAATACTTGATATGTTTTCAAATACAGCTTTTTTCTCAAGGTACCTTCTTTGTATATCATAATGAAAACGTAAGTGAGAGAAGAGCTGCAGACGCTGGAGTCGGAATTCACCAGCTGAATTGGTCCGCTACTGAGAAAGCTCCTGAAGAAACGGAGGGAAGCCTGGCTAAGGGCTTGCCAGAGCCCCTGATCCCGTTCCATCAGTAGGTCGCTGAACTTAACTTTCGGTTCCACCTGTGTGTGCACGTGTACTTGCAAATATACACCAAATGACTGTTCTGTAATAAAAGTACATGCTCATTTCTTCATAATTTCCCCCAGTTTTACAGCAGATGGAGAAGGATTAATATTTAAATGTTTTGATGTCTAGTGAAAGTGACAGCATTTTCTATGCATGGCAAGAATTGTTATCTCCTTGAACGTATGCCATATCCAACCTGCACACAAAATATAGCCATTTGTCTAGAAAAAGAAAAAGAAAAAGAAAAAGAAAAAGAAAAAGATTGGCCAGCTTACCACACACAACAAACATATGAAAAGAGTGTGCAACAGCAGAGGTGTTCAGAAGACACAGACGCCCCTCAATGAATGTTTGAGGGCAGCAGTAGGATCACGTGGGCTCTTCCACATTGACCCATGACTGTTGTCCATGCATGCAGCACCAGCATGAAGAGGGCAGAACTGCACAGCCTTCCATGTGTGGTCACTCACTGCAGACAAGCATGGCTCGCAGGCATGTTCCAAATGCCATCTCAAGAATTCACTGAATGCAACAGGGAATTGTTTCGCATAGCCCTGATGTTGCTCTGCTTTTTTAATTGATGGCTTCCGATGATGAAATGAGCGGTCTTGAAAGCTCTGCCATTTTCCATTTGGAATAAACATTGCTATATAGAATAGTGCGTAGGGCTTTAGGTGATCAGCTTTATATGCTAAAAACTAAGTGTAACATTTCACAGTGAATATTTTAACATAGCTCTATTGCAAATCTAAATTTAGCAACAACAGTTAGATAATATATATAAGCAGCCACAATCCAGCGGAGTTAAATGTGCCTTGAACAGTGGTGTTTTGCATCACCAGTATTAACTGTATTAATATGCTCCATACTTTCTCTACATTTCTGCCTTTGGTGCAGTTTCCCTTTCTTATAACCAAATGAGCGTTGAAATTGACCTGATGTTAAAATTGCCATTACTGTTATGGCAGGCCAAACTAATTTCCTTGAACCTTTCCCATGCTAGATGGTTTCTGAAAGAAAACACAGACTCTGCTGATTTTGCTGTAAGAAATGAATCTGCAGCCGCAGATCAAATAGGTAAGTAACTGCTATTAAGACAGAAGTTGTAATAGTTCTGATGAGTTGTGACAAGAACGAAAATGAGAAAACTCCATTTTGTGCCTTGCAGTTCGAAAGCACATCAAAGTGCAAGTAGATAAATTGGTCCCGCTCCAGCGGGAAGGTAAATGGCGTTTCCGTGCGCTGCTCTGGTTTGCCAGAAGCGGCTTAGTCCTGCTGGCCACATGACCCAGAAGCTGTACACCAGCTCTCTCGGCCAATAAAGCGAGATGAGCACCGCAACCCCAGAGTCGGCCACAACTGGACCTAATGGTCAGGGGTCCCTTTACCTTTATGAGGTAGGCAAAAACCCCACAGAACCCTAGCCAATCCGTCTGCTGGTAAAAAAATTTCTCTCAGGCCTTGGGAATCAGCAACCAACTGTGTCCATAGCAATGCTGGAGGGTGGGATTCCCCTGTAAAAGGAGACTATACTACAGAAGGAAGCGGAGAGCAGGCGTGGGCCTCCTTTTCCGCCCTGGGAGCAGACTGACCAAGGAAGTCTCAATTAGCTCCACTCCCAGGCGCTGCCCAGGGAAGCCAGAGCCCGGTCTCTGATTGGTTCCCTGGTTTGGGAAGCCCCTTCCCCACAGCCAGGCAAACCATATGGGGAAAGACTGTGGTCCCTCCTGGCACTGTGTGCTGCTGCAAACTGGGCTTGCTGGTAAGCTGGGAATTTATACTGACAAAAATGGAACGGCAGACAAAATTATCTGAGTATGCTGAGATGGCAAGATTGACAGGGAAAGTTAGGAATCAAGAAGATCAACAATTTAACAGAGAATGGGATAAATACAGACGATATTTAAAAGATCAATGTAAACATGTAAAATCTTTGGCAGGCTTTGAATGACTCCTGCAATGTGATACAATTCTTGGACGTATTGGATAACTGCAAAATAGATGCTGTTTAACATGCAGTTGATATAGAAATGTAGAGAAGGAGGGAAGTCTCAATACAGGAATAACTTTACCTTATTCCCAACGTTTTTTTACTTCTTTTATTTACACTACTGATGGAGAGTTACAACTGTGATTCATTGCATAAAATCAATAAAGATTAAATAAAAAATATAAAGTTGGGAATTTGACCTTGTGGCAATGCCTATGCTTTGAGACCACCTTGCCCAGGACAACCAGCCATGTTGCATCATTGTTTATCATAGGAGGCCCCCTTTACATGGAGGACTTGTCCACTTGTCCCATGCTTCCCAGGCACAGGTCCAGGCGGTTTTGCCTTTGCCCCACTGCTTTCCCCCAGGAAATCCACTCTTTAGCAATAAACCAGAACAAACGGCAATCACAGAAAACCCAGTTGTGTTTGTTCCGATTCAGCACTAAACTGCAGGTTTTCCCAGGGAAAGTAGCATGGCAAGTGGAAGTGTGAAGAAGCCCTATGTCAATGCTGCAAAGCTGACTTCGGTGTTTTATACTTTGTGTTGGTGTGTTGCATATTTATATAGTTTTGTTGTCCGTCTGTCATCTATCATTGCTTGGTTCTCCCCTTTCCACTTCTTCTCATAGCAAGCCTCAGGTTTTGAGGTACTATTGTCCAAGTCACACAGTGAGCTTCAAGGCTGAACTGGCCCTAACCAGTCCTAGGCTGCGTCCTGATTCAGATGGGGACATAATCTCACAAATGGGTCATTCAGATCCAATATTATTGGTGCCTGATTACATGAGGGTCCACACGCTCCCATTTTTCACTCTCCATATTAATTGTTATTCCCCTGCTTGCTATCCACATCACTGGAGAAAATATCCTCTGTCTTTTGTTTTATTTATGTTTTGTCCCTCCCCGTAATCACCCATCCCTCACTCTCCTCAGAAAAACCTGCTCTTTAATGCTGAATCAGAATAAATGGCAATTTGGGTTTTCTGCAGTTTGCCATTTGACATTTTCTGGAGGTTGCCATTTGGGTTTTCGCGGGGAAAGTACCGGGGGGAGGGGGGGAGCCACAAGTGCTCAGACAAGGAGCTTTAAAGCGAGAAACATGGCATGAAAGGAAGTCTGGACAAGCTCTAAGTTTCTAGCATTAAACCGCAGCTTGCTTGGCTTTTAAAAAATATATTTGCACAATTCTGATTTAAGAGAATTCTGCAGGATTTGTAAGAATTAAAACAATTTGAGGCTTCTTAGTTCTCTGAATAGGGTGCGTGCATGTGCCAAATGTCCTGTAAAACCAGACAGTTCTTCTCTCCCAGCCATCTCCAAACAACACCTAACTTAGAACAGCTCAGGAACATTGTGCTGCTGAGAATGGGGAGGGGAATCAAATCACTTAGATCATATAGGAAGATAAGCAGGTGAATGAATCCTGGGTGTGTTAGCCGACATTTTGGGGTCTTTTAATAGTGTTGCCTAAGTAGATACGGGAACAAAGTTGACTTCTGGGTTTGTTGGAGGGTCTGGTCTCTGTGTTTTTATCTCTGATATATGGCCTGTGGTTGCTGGTGTGAGTAACTACTTTAGTCCACATTGGGGCAGGGGGATCCCTACTTATCATTACTGTGAGTCCCTTCTCACCACCTGCAAATGCTAATGTTTGCTGTAACTGAGAATGGCTGTGCTGATACTAGACTGGCTGGGGAAACCCAGCCAGGTGGGCAGGGTGTAAATAAATAATAATAATAATAATAATAATAATAATAATAATAATAATAATTAGTCACCTGCAGCATCAAATTATGGCATGCAGCAAGTCCCACTCAACCCAACCAAATCACCTCTTGCCTCTTTGTTACATCAAAATCTATTTACTCTTATTTCTCATGTGACTTGTAATACTAAAAGTAATGATGTTGACAACATATTGCCTTGATACCTTATTTTAAATAAGTTACTGTATTTCCCAATTCTTTGTTATTCAGCCACAGGATTTTCTGTAGCAATTGTTAGCCACGAAAGTGCTGTGCCTGAGGAAATTGGCTTCCAGAAAGGAGACAGAATTGAAATTATTGGCTACTTTATGAAATGCATGAAGTGGTTTGTGGGAAAACATGCCCCTACTGGCCAGGTTGGTTTTGTGCAGAGTAGCCATGTCAAACCTGATGACTTCGAGACGACTGCAGCAGAGTAAGTACTATGGATGACCATAAAGCCAGGCTCTATCCACCAACAAATTCCACTTTTAGGAATGTTTCTACTGCTGTGCATCGGAGGTCATGAACGCACATCTTTTACTCCAAGTTTGGGCATTAGAACATAGAACTCAAAAGCTTTATAGCTAACTATATTGTAATAGACACAGGAATATTCTGTTCTCCAGTTATACTTACTGCTCTCAAAGGCTAGAAGTGACTTCCATTCATGGGCGTAGCCAGGATTTATGTTAGTGGGGAGCAGGCTTCATGTTGGGGGGGGGCAGAACCTCAGTTAGTTAAGTGTTTTTATTGATTTACTTGATTTGGGGGGAGCAGCTGCCCCTCTGCCCCCCCCCCGGCTATGCCCACTAGGTATGTTTATTTGAGGAAAGCTATTTCCAAGTGGCAGTTGAGACTGGAAGCCTTCAAGCAAAGAACTGACAGGTTAGCTGAAAGCAGTGCAGTATGCGAGACGCAGGATCATTATCCCTGGGTTTGGTTTTGGTTTTGGTGCTCTTGTTGCATGCTTAGGGCTTCCACAGCCGAAACAGCATCTTCAAGACCCAGCACAACTCTCTGCCCCATTCACTTTCTTCCTTTCTGACAGCCTCTACTTTCTGAAGGCCAAATGTATAAGTTTGTTCCCCTTGTTTGACTCCTCCTCTTGTTCATAGCCAAGGACAGAGGGCTCAGGCACCCTTCCCAAAATAGCCTCCACCAGGAACACATGAAACAAGCAACCACAAAATAAGTATTGTAGTATCTTTCACAGTTTCACAAGTCCCAGCAAACCCTCCCCCATTTATTTTTATTTTTTGCCAACCTTAACATGCAAAAATAAGACACTCTGAGCATGTGCAATTTCACATTTTAAACACCCTAAATTCATCGTTGTGTTTGCTCACTTCCTGCCTTTTTGTTCGGGGCGGCTCAGGGGCTGCTTAAATGACCCCCTTGGGCTGCTTGTGGCCCCTGGGCCTTAGGTTGCCTACCTGTGTCCTAACTCCTCTGTATCGTGTGCTTCCTTCAGACCACCATGCCTGGCTTTCTTTGAAGAGGAGCATTCTATTTCTGCAGAAGAAAATGCCCTTTTGGAAGAAAATGTGGTGAATCTCTTGGCACAAACATCACATTATAACATTTGTAATTTATATCAATTAGGTAAGCAACTCCAGTGTTGTGTTCTTATCTGCATGTCCACACCTTTCATTTTGTGCTGTGGAATATCCAATAAAATGCCAATGTGGAATATCCAGTAATATTGTTTAAGTCTCATTGAGCTCAGAACAACTTAACTGTATCAACTTTCAGATTCAATAACTTGAGTTATTCTGGAGAAAGCTAAAGTCTATAACAGTTAACTCCAAAAAATTATTTTTCGCAAAACATCCAAGTATAAAGACAAAAACTATCCATATGCCAGTTAATATACAATAAGGATAAAATCCTCATTAAATATAAAAACTGCTGTCTCCTGGCTTTGACCTTTCAGCCTTCCTAGTGGCTTCTTTTTGCAAAAATATCACATCAAACAACATGCAGAATCCAATGTTTTCATTTTCATTAGAGCAGCTGTTAAGACTTGAAATCATGAGCAAGTGTTCAGAATTCATATTCTGCCTTGCTCCTGTTCCGTCACCACAAATGAATTACAATTTCTACTGGCTTCATTCTGTGAAATTTCAGATTCTTATTTACAAAATATATGCAATAGGGCTATTGTGATCCAGGGTTGTGCTTAATACACCGGAAAATGACCAGGTGGAATTAATGAAAAGAATTGTGTTCACACTGCATATTTTGTGTAGTTCCATTCTCTGCAATAACTACAGCGATGGAGTGGCTTAAATGTTTTTCCTTCTATTATCAGATGGCCAGGAAGATTTTGAATTGGAGAAATCTACCGAGCGAGGTAAAAGGGCAAAGCAGAGGGATTATCAATATGTGCATCTCCCCACACCCCGACCTTTTCAAAGTGCAAACAGCTGCATTGGATTGTGGAAAAGGCTCTGCAGGAAGCAGTTCAATCCTTTCCTGATGCCTTTTCCCTGACTGAAATCCTGTCCCGCTCTTTCCTCTGTCTTCCCTAGTTGGTCCAATGTTTTTCTTGTAGTTCTTGATATTTCTTCTTCTGCAATGAGATAAATGTATATCAGCAATGTAATGCAGTTTACTTTTTCCTCTGAAAAGCAGATTTTGCCGTTCGTTGAGCAGGTGCTGGCTGCTTTGGACCAGACCTGATCTTATTATTTCTGTTGCTATTTTCAGGTGGGATTCAGTTCCATACTGGCAAATTCCAGGTTGTGCCATTGCAGTTGATTGCAGTGTCTTACACAACAAGCCACTTTCCCAAAATATCAGACTTCTTGCAAAAAAGAAAGCGACAGAGAAATGCAATGTGACGTTTGAGACAGCACTTGCTTGTATGCAACACCCTCTAGTCTCCCCACAAACAAATCAGAATGAATGCTCATTAAAGAGCAAACATTGTCTAATCTCTCTGCAGACAAATCAGGATAAATGTCCCATAAGCAGGTCTTCTGCTCTGAGAATGTTATCAGATGTTGCTTGTGAAATATATGAAGTACCTCAGGCCCACATGTACCCTTGCTCTGCTTTGCCTATGGAAGCCCCCCTCTCTCATACATGGTTCATAAACTGACTTCTGACCTGGTAATTAGACCTGGGCATTTATCACAATGAATTATTATGACTTATGTTTCCCTTACTTCCTGCGATTCTCTGTCTTTTGTATTTCAGAGATGTCACATTCCTTCCTTAACAAGCATTCTGGCACAATGAAAGACAATATGGTGCATTCCCTGATGAAAGCGAGAAGCTTACAGTTGCACAGGGAAGAGGTCAAGGATCAGAAAAGGCCACTCTCTGCTTCAGATGAGGAGATGCCTTCTAAATCCCAGGATCCACACTTCTGCATATGCCCAGATGATGGAGTTTGTGGGCCAGAAATCTTTGATTCCTTACTGTTGTTTCTGAACTGCAAAGGATATGAGAGCAATTTCAAAAGCATATATGACCTCTCATTTTCCTTTCTTAGCACCCTATTCCATGGCTATGCCAGCGAGGAAGATCTGGTTGATTATTTTGTACTGGCAAGGGAAGCAGCCAAACGAGCAAGTCTGCCAAGGGCTTTGGCGCGACTCTGCTATCTCCTGGGGAGAATGAGTGTCCGGAAGTTCAAGCTTTCTCAAGCTCGGGTTTATTTTGAAGAAGCTTTGGCAACAGCACAGGGAGATTTTAGTGACCTCTTCCTTATAGCTTCTCTTTATACAAATCTAACTGGTATCTACCTGAAACAAAAGAACAAGGAAAAGTGTGCTTGCTTTTTTGAAAAGGTTGCTTCTTTGCTTATGGGAATTCCCAGCTATATCAGCAGCACCAGAATGGAATCAGATATTCTGAAGTATGCTTTAAAAAGGGCAGTGCTGAGTCAAAGCAAGTATGCAGAAGCTAGAGCATGCTTCCTGCTAGCAAAGCACTATCTGAACTTCCGCCAGGGCGAGGAAGCCCTGCCATTCCTAGAAAGGCTGCAGCTTCTGAGTAATGCCTTGGGTTTACAAAATGGCTCATTGTCAGTTGATTGCTATTTTAAGCTAGGTCCACTCTACAGTGAGAAGTGTTTGCCCCACCTTGTGCTAAGCTGTGTTAAGGTCGCCTCTTCTTGCAGCTCATGTACTTTGTTGGAGTTATTCAGAAGCATTGACTTAGTATTTAAAAATGCTCCCAAAGTCCATTGTTTGAAAACTGTGGGACAAAGACATCCCTCCCAGACTGCATATTATCTCAGGCAAGTACTCCACTTGCTAGAGACCAGCAAAGAACACCCAAGGTTGTGCAGCATGGTTTGTTGCTATCTAGCTCTACTGTATAGCCACCACAAACAGTACGGAAAAGCAATCGACTACATGGAGAAGGCACTAGATACAAATGCACATTCAAGCAGTGAAGAACTTATTGGTCATTTAGTCTTCCTCAGTTGGCTGTATATTCTCCACCAACAAAACACGGTGGCTCTGGACATTTTAAATGCTGTAGTAGAGTCTACACAAAGCAGTCATCAGCAGTTAGGTATTGTTTATAACATGATTGCCATTGTTTTAAAGAGAATGAATGATACAAAGCAGGCAGCTGAAAGCTACTATAAAGCCCTGAGCATTTCAAGAGAGATGGGAATAGTACATAATCAGGCTGTGGCTTTGGCCAACCTTGGAATTCTTTGTCTGCATTCAGCTGCCAGAAGTCTTGGAGAGCGTTTCTTAATTAAAGCAGTAACACTGTTTTCTGAACTGCCAAGTGTTGAGTGTGGCAGAGATTTTATATACATCCTTCTCAGGCTGGGATGCTACTATGCCAGTGGAATTTATAAAGATAAAGGGAGATGTTGTTTTGAATGGGCATTTTTGGTAGCAATGGAAGCAAACCATTTGGAAGGTACGTATATTATCTTGCTTTCAAAACTGGGGTAACTTGTATTTCAGGGCCACCGTTGCAGATGCTAAGATGAGAAGTTATCTCTGCACAGGGAAACATGAGAAAAGTTGGTTCCCTTATTTCCTTTGTAAACTCATTTGCTACTTTTGAATTAGCTTGTTCATTCTTTGTCATAATTATCAATGGACTTCCCTGTGTCCCTTCCCTCATCCTACTAGAAAAAGCTTCTCAGGACAGAGATTGCTACCTCCAAATTCTTCATTTGTTATAATGAGCTGGAACCAGCAATGGATGTAAATACCAGGGTGAGGTGATAAAAACCGCCACTTTCTATCAAACCCCTAATTAGGGATGGGGGAAGAACCTTCAGAAGTTGGGATTCCTAAGCCAACACCTGGTCCCATCAAGGTGCATTGTGACCTGGATCAGATCATGAGTCCTTTTCAGAATCTGCAGTCCTGTTGATCTCTTTACGACAGTGACGGCCAAACTTGGCCCTCCAGCTGTTTTGGGACTACAATTCCCATCATCCCTGACCACTGGTCCTGTTAGCTAGGGATGATGGGAGTTGTAGTCCCAAAACAGCTGGAGGGCCTAGTTTGGCCATCACTGCTTTACAAGGTATGTGAGGGCTGCAGCACTGCCTCCATCTGGTAAAAAAAATGTATTTCCTTTTTGACAATTTGGTTATCTAGCCACCCACAGCCTTGAGTGGGGCAGGTGTGTGTGTTTGTGTGTTTTGTTTGTTTGTTTGTTGCCATAAACACTGGAAGCGGCCATTTTGTTCTGTACAATTCCCTTTGGGAGTGACAGAATGACAGCTTGCCCATGTATGTGTTGGCCACTTCAGCTGGATGATCAAGATTGTTAGAATGAAAGTAATTATAGATCAGTGGATAAAAAATGCAGCATTTTTTAATTTGTCTAATTCATCAGTCTCAATAAGCCAGGGAGTTCTTTTGTATGAAGCATGAGTTCAGCCTATTAGAAATTACTCTGAGCCTTCAGGAAGTCATGGGCAATCCGAGCCATATCTCTGTGCAGTGGCCTTACAAAAGCAGCATGGTCCCTTGGAACCAGCATTTCCCATTAAATCATTTGTTCCCTTTTCTTTATAGGGCAGCTCCAGGCCGTTCAGCATCTGTGTCAGTTCTACAGTACAGTTCTTCCAGATGAAGCTCTGTGTGTCGTCTACAATGAGTATCAACTCTCCTTAGTTAGGAAAATATCTGACAAAGTCATGGAGGGACAGATATTGGAAACAATCAGTCAGCTGTATCTATCTTTAGGCACAGAAAGGTAAGAAGAGGCAGTTGGGGAAGCTGATTTGTCTCAAACTGAAAGCTTTTTAGTTACATTGCTAGTTTCATGTCAGTGAGCCAGACCCAAAGAAGAAGAAGAAGAAGAGTTTGGATTTGATATCCCGCCTTTCACTCCCCTTCAGGAGTCTCAAAGCGGCTAACATTCTCCTTTCCCTTCCTCCCCCACAACAAACACTCTGTGAGGTGAGTGGGGCTGAGAGACTTCAGAGAAGTGTGACTGGCCCAAGGTCACCCAGCAGCTGCAGGTGGAGGAGCGGAGACGCAAACCCGGTTCCCCAGATTAGGAGACTACCGCTCTTAACCACTACACCACACTGGCTCCTGCAAAAAGCCACCTTCCATACACGTCGTGCTAGAGCTTTATGCAAGAAAACTGAAACTAATGCAAAGAGCTTCTGTTTGGCCTAGAACAGCCTTTGCCAGCCTGGTACTGTCCAGAGCTTTTGGACTACAACAGTTTTTGTTTTTGTTTTTTAAATAATATTTATTACTTTTAAAGCTTACAAAAAAGAAAAGAAAGAAAGAAGACAAAAGAAAAAAAAAGAACAAAAAAGAGAAAAAACAATACAATACATAAACAATACAAAACACAACCTTAACACATTAAACTAACACAATAAACTATACCAAATAAAACAAAAACAATTTAAAAACATACATCATACCTTTTCCATATTCTATCTTTCATTCCCTTGTATCATTGACCTCCTCTCACCTCCCTCTTTGTATTCCACTTCCATTAATTGTTTCAACAATTCCTTTCCATCTTTCTCTATTTTCTATCATATAAATGTCTTAACATATTTTTAATCTTATTTCCATTAAAATTAGTATACTTATTTAAACTTAACTCCTTATAGCATTTCAGCTAAAGCCATAAAATTTCCTTCCAACATTTTTCTATCACTCATTAATTTTACAATATTTCTATATATAGACTTTAAATTTCCAATCTTCTTCCACCATCTCCTCTCCCCAGTCTCGGACTCTACCAGCCACTTCCGTCAACTCCATACGGTCCATCAACCTGGAGATCTTATGTCCGAGGCTCTTAACTCTTTTCCACGTCCCTTCTGCCAGTCTTCTTCATATTCTTTGATGCTGAAGAGCAGATCTCGGGGAAACTCCAATCCAACGATACTTTTATTCCTTCTCGACAGGTCAGCCAGATTTCCATAATTAAAACTAGGATCCATCAAGTATTTCTGGGCATGTTTCAAAATTCCTCCAAATCCAAAGGCCCCCAGAACTCCAATCTCCTCCTGACCCAAGTCCATATTCCAAAAGTCAGTTAATCCCTGCATAGAGGGATCTTTCCAGCATTCCTTTTCTAGTCCAGGCCAGGCTCCGATCTTCAAAATCTGACTTTTTCTAGTCTCAATCATAAAGGGCCTCAACTTGTAGTCCTCAATTTGCCTCTGTAAGGCTAAGGCTCCCCCTTGTATTACTTTAGGTTCGACAACAGCAACTTTCTCCTTCTCCTTTTCAGCAATTTGTCCTGTTGAAACAGATTCCTGTGCCAAAACCTGAATAATTTCTGTATTGGTGCTCACTTTTGGTTCCAAAATGTCAATTTTAGTAGTCATAGCATCCATCTTTTTATGAAGCTGTTCCAACAAGTGGTTTATCTTAGAAAATGCAGTCCATAAGGCTTCTCCTGTCGACATTCTTGAATATCCAAGGTCAATCTCTAGTTCTCACAGTTCTTATCAAGCAGCTGGAGATTTCTCAGCTCCACTCTTGTAACAGTTTCAAAAGCTCCCTCTAGAGGGGAACAGTCTCCACTTGTATCAATCTTTTCCAACACAGATAAAAAAGTAAAGATAGTTTCAATTTTCAGATACTTTTCCTCCCTTTTAAACGCAGAAGCGGACAATGGAAACAATATATTTCTCTTATTTAACTGACTGTCAACATCCGTTCTCTTCGCTGTCAATGAACTCTCCCGAAACGTCAATCACTGGGAGCCCGTTCCCAGGTTCAGAGCAGTGGTAATTTAATTTTAATCACTCTCTCCTGCAGGATACACAGTCCAAAATTTCCCCCCTCTTCTCCTGCTTCCAAGGGGGGTCTAATAATTTCGATCGATGGAAGTTTAATCCTTTACAATAAGGCTTTCCGAGACCTTAACTTGTAAGCTCTTTGCTTCAGTCTATTTACAAAAGGGGAAGGTGGACTTCCTGTTTTGAACCTTCCCCGTTCAATGCCAAATTAAGATATTTAAAGATATACAATTTTCCGTTTTACTCACGGGTTGTTTAAAATCCAATTGTCCACAAGAAAAAGTCAGCGCTCTCCGGCAACAGCAATGCGGCTTCACTCCGTGAAAGAAGCGGTCGATTCAAAGCACCGCGCCGCTCACCCCACGTTGCTCCAGATCCCCAAAACAGGGTTTCCCCGTGAGTAGGGGAGGCGCAAAAGGTGCCAACCGAATCCCAGGTTCACAAGCTTCTTCCGCCTGTGATTTCAATGGGTCTCCGCCTTCGTCGTGGTGGTTCAGACCCAACTTTCCACGGAGCAAGTTCCTCCCGATCGGAGGAGCTCTGCCATTGCCGGGGGCGCCAACCCGGAATGGACTACAACAGTTTTTGGACTACAATTAGCAGGGGCTAAAAGGAGTTGCAATTCCAAACCTCTGGATCTGCCCTAGAGCTTGTGCAGCCTCTTTCTCAAGTGGATATGTAACACTGCAACAGACTATCTGTTAGCCCTGTAAAGCTGTTGCACAGAGTGCTTGGATGTTTTATTTTTTGTCTCTTAGTTTTTTGTATCTTACGCATTTTATTTCATATTATTTTGATGCTCTTAGCTGCAGCAGCACTGAGGCGCAGAGAGGCAGCACCTAAAGATGGCGGTGCAGCCCTGCCGCTGGGCCACAATTGGAAAAGAACTTCAGTGCCCTGTTAAGTCAGACTCAAAGGAGAGGCAAGCGCTCCAGGTGCCTGAATCTCGCTTGGGTAGAAACTGGAGTCAGAAAACAATTGCTGACCACCAGTATGCCAGGCATTGCTGAACTACAACTTCCATGACTTGTGTAGCAAGCGCCATTTCTTTCTGTTATTCTGTTTTGGGAAATGGTATGCCATTGATAAGAAGCAAATCCCGTTTCTCATGCCAGAAAATGGAATAATCAGGGTAGGGAGCATGTTTAGGTCTGCAGTCTGTCTCTTAAATAAGTGAATGGCTGCCAGGTGAGGGACCACATGCACTCAGACACAACATTGCCACAAGGACAAGTCCCATTCATCACTGCTCCTGGTGGATGGCTTGACCACTATGGACAGGAAGTCATAAGGGAAACTTGTGCAGTTGGTTAGCCTTCCCTCCATGCACACAGCCATCCTCAGGGCTGGTCCAGGATGTTTTGGAAGAGAAAATGGCACACACACACACACACACACAGCCGCCACTGTCCTAGTCTAATGATTGAAAAATAGCCACCTGATATTTCATCTTAAGCTTCAAGTAAATTATTAGTTGAAAGGTGTTTTTGTTTTATTTGCACCATGAACCGACAGTATTAAAGCAACCAATGGATATATTATGATGGTCTGCGTTGACTTTGACAATAATAGTATGTGGTAGCTGGAAGAAGCTTCCTTGAAAACAAAGTGGCAAACTGTGTTAGTGGGGACAGGTGTTTCCTTTCCTTACTCTGAGTGATTTCTTTTAGGGCATACAGATCTGCCCTGGAGTACACTAAAAGAAGCCTTGGGATATTCATTGATCTTCAAGCAAAAGAGAGAGAGGCACAGGCTTGGCTTCAGGCAGGAAAGATATATTACAAATTGAGGCAGAACGAGCTTGTAGATCTTTATATCCAGGTAAGATGAATGATGCCTTGGGAATTGAAGCTGTGATGGGATGCAAGGAGGATGCAAGGATAGCTGGGTTAAGAAGAGATTGCATAGGTTAAAAATACACTTTAATGTCATCTTTGTCTTCTGTTATTTTACCTTAGTGATAGAATAACTGTCTAACTCAGTCTGGAGCATATAAATTAGGAACATGTTAATCTGATTAGAAAGCAAAGGGAGAGAACAAGTGATGCCACATACACGGGGCATGAGTGATCTGCAAAGAGACGTCGTCATGCTGAGATATTTGCAAGTTTTTGAAATGCTATGTATGTTTGAGCCTTAGTCCAAGTGGGTGGATGTGCAGCTGTTTTAAAAGGTATCTTCGCATCCTCCCATAAACAAGAGGCAAGTTCTGTGAGGTCACCTGTAAAAGTATTGGATAACAGAATAGAGGAAACTGAAATTTTGGAAGGGGACTCTGGTGTTCAGGTGAGTCTCAGGGACAAGGGGCTCATCCACACGTTCTCTTGCCCTGCCACTTTCCCTCGGGGAAACCTGATGTTTGCCACTGAACTGGAGCAAACGTCACTTGGGTTTTATCCAGATTGATGCTTGTTCCAATTGAGTGCCAAAGAGTGTGTTTCCTGGAGTAAAAAGGCAGGACAAAGGCAGAACTGCTTGAACCCATGTTTCCTAGGCATGCGATGAGCAGAACTGTGGACAAGACAAGAGTTACTGGCATCCCCTCCGATTTGTTAGAGCAGGAGCAGCTGGTGTGGCCGGGTGGTGCCTTGGATACTGGCATTGCTGCCACTTACTTGGGCAGGCCAGGGCAGGATGGCAGCAAGGTTAGGCCTGCATGGGCGCACCAGACCCAATCCGGTGCTCATACTGCTCTGCCCTGACCCCATCCAGGCAAACTGCAGTGATGCCGCTGTCGGGCACTGTCCCACCACAGCGACTGCTCCTGCTTTATAGCCTGTTCATGATACATCACAAAAGAAAGGCTGTATTGAAATACTTGTGGAATTATGTACTACAGGAGTAGCCAGTGCGACACCTGCCTGATGCAGCTGCCATCGGTCCTGGCTACAGACCATTCTGGCTGGGCTGATGCTCTCTACCCAATGTAGTGCTTCTGTTTGAAACAGTCACTATGGTTGCTTTAGAGGTCCAAAATTATGAAATCTCTCTCTCCTCCCTCCTCTCTCTAGGTTGCCCAAAATGCTGCTCTGTGTACTCATGATCCTAATTTGCAAATGGAATTGTTTGAAGCTTCAGGAGACATATTTTTTAATGGAGAATGGGAAAAGGAAAAAGCAGTGCCTTTCTACAGGGTTGGTTTTCTGTTCTCAATCTTTCTAACTCCGCGCTGTCCGCTCCTGGTCAGAGGGATGAGGCTGCAGTTGTGGCCCATATGCGATAATGCCGTGTGGTGATCTTTGCGAAAACACATTTTCCAGTAACTCTTAAAACAGTTTTTGGTGTGTTTTTGTACTCCTTTTAGGACAAGGCTCTACCACTTGCTATTAAGATGAAGAACAGCAACGCTGAGCTCCGACTCTTCAACAAACTGGTGGGATTGCTGTTAACTCTAAAGGTGTATGATGAATGTCTGGGGTATGCACAAACAGCGTTAATGCTCAGTGTCAATTTAGGTAAGGAGAATATATGGAAAACTGTATAGAAGTCTTTTAAAAGTCACTTGGGGCCTATTCAGACATACATATACACCGCTGCATTCCGCGTTGCTTAAAAATTGACAACTCAACAATGTATGAACTAGCTGTTGAAAAGCATGTTGAAGGGGTACTAATCTTCTATTTGTGGATGATGACCCATTTAGAGACTGTCTTTCCCCCCTATGAGTCCACCCATCAGCTGAGGTCATCTTTGAGGACTGTAATTCATGTTCTGTAAGCTCATGACATTGGAGCATTTGCAGCAAGCAGTAAGGCCTTCTCTGCAGCTGCCATGATGTCATGGAAGGATTTCCAGAAGGAAAGTGTGCACTTCTTCCTCCTGAACTCTAGGAATCAGACATTTTTGTGGTGGTCCAGCTGTTATACCACTGCTGGTTGTTGTTTCTGCGATAGGCTTTCAACTAATTGTGCTTCTAAATTTGTTGTATGCTACCTTGAAGTTAATGGGCATTATCCAGCAAAGTAGTTTCATGCAAGGATTTCTGTGCATGCAACAAAACTTCATCTCCCCAGATCCACTCTAGAGGGTTGAGGGAAAATCCAGAAAAGATTTGGAGGCATGTGAGAGACAGGGAGGGGAAGCTGTGTTGTGCCACCAGAGGTCATTGCACTAATGGATCTACTTGGTTGGTTTACCACCCAATTACAATAGGTCGCTTGGAATATTTGTTGACGTTTAGTCGTTTAGTCGTGTCCCCATGGACCAGAGCACACCAGGAACTCCTGTCTTGGACTGCCTCCTGCAGTTTGGTCAAACTCATGTTTGTAGCTTCGAGAACACTGTCCAACCATTTCGTCCTCTGTCGCCCCCTTCTTCTTGTGCCCTCCATCTTTCCCAGCATCAGGGTCTTTTCCAGGGAGTCTTCTCTTCTCATGAGGTGGCCAAAGTCTTGGAGCCTCAGCTTCAGGATCTGTCCTTCCAGTGGGCACTCAGGGCTGATTTCCTTCCGAATGGAGAGGTTTGATCTTCTTGCAGTCCATGGGACTCAGCATATGAAAGTTGGAATATATTAAATTCAAAACATGCAAATCAATAAACGAGGTTGCATATACATCACTTTGTGACTGCATGTGTAAACCAGCCCTTATATTTCTCTGAAAGGTTTCTATGTCCCATGATGTGAACACAATCTGTGTGCTATCTTTATTCCTTTACACTAGAACAGATGTTCCTTCTCTTGCTACAACAGGGTTAAAGAACTTGAGGTCTACAAGGAAAACTGAGCAATCCTCAAGTGACCTTCTGCTTTTAATTTAGTGTTTACCCAGTTTTGCATAGTTGGATATTAATCTTTAGCTACAATGTTTGTGGACTACCCTATAACAGAATATGCACTTCAGCAGGGCTGCTCCGTGCAAGGAGCAAGGGAGCAGGAAAGTGGGTGGGGGAGAGAATATTGAGTGGCCTGTTCCCCCAGAATAAAATTATTGGAGGGGCCCAAGGGACCCTGGCCCCATTGGTTCCTATGGATATGACTCTTGCCCTTTTAATGGCTGGAATGGAGCTGGCTGCACATTCAGAGCTGTCTATACACACATGCATGTCTCCATCTAGCCAAGCAAGACACATTAACAGAATCGGCAGTGTCGCTGCAGACAGGAATGGGAACGCCCATAGGCAGGGCCAGTGAGGGGTCTGGCCTGGGGAGAGTTGGGAGGCATCATTTGGTCCCAAACTTCAGGTTCCCAAGCCTTGTTTTGGGGCCGTCTCAGGCTGTTATTGTATTTATAAAGGAGAAAGATATTGCTTGCCTCATTTCAAAGGGGCTTCATGTAGCAAGTGGAATTAGCCCAAGGAGCGAGAATGACCTTCTCTTTTGATTCCCAGTAGCAGTTTCCATCTTGGGATTACGTGTGTCTTTTAATCAAACTAGTAGTGAAAGGGGAACTTATAGGTGTACGAGGAACACATGCCTATATGCGATATTGATGCATCTCTCTCTTAGTGTGCACAGCTGGACAGATTAAAAAGACTCCCTTCTTCTGTCCTAAATGCACCCAAAAGGGGGCAAACAGATGGTGCAGCTTTACTTCACAAATGCAGACTTTGAACCCTGCAAGGGGAAACAGATGTATGTATTGGTGGCTGGGGAGAGCTGAAAATGGTTAGCAGGAAAATAGTTAACCAGCCTCTTCTCATCTAAGACTCAAAACACTCTTTTATGAAGATGACAGTGAAGGGATCAACAGGCCACAGTTTGACCCTGGATGTTTGAATGCCAGTCCACTGAAAAACTTGTGTGTTAATACGATATTTAAGTTCTACCTGTAATGGCCCCTTCACACATGCACATGTGGAGCATGTATGTGTGAATCTGACCCAGGTCATTCACAGATGCATACAGTGCTGTGCTTGTTTGTTTTAACTCATCTTTCGATTTCCACACTGTACTGATTCTTTTGCTTACCTCATTAGGGAATCTGTTAAATGAAAGGATAGCCTATCACCGGCTGGCTGTTATCTACCATCATCTAGGGCAATGTGAACTCACTGAGCACTTCTTCTTAAAAGCCTTGTCTCTCTGCCCCTCACCTCTTGAGTTTGATGAGGAAGCCCTATACTATGTAAAAGTGTACCTTGCTCTTGGAGACATTACATTCTATGACTTAAAGGTGAGACACTTGGATGGAATTGATATATGAATATGGAAAACATTTTTGCATGCTCTGGATTAAGTAACGGGACCGAGATTATACAGCCTTGCCTTGACTAGGTGGGTTGGATTCCAGTATTCCAAGTCAAAAATGTCCTACGAGGTGCTGCCTTAGGAATGGTTTGTCAGTTTGCTTGCTGGTGTGAAATGAATTGGACTCTTTAATTCCCTGTTCAGATGATTGGTGGGTGAAAGGTTAGTGTATGCTCCTCACCACTGGCCTCTGTTTCTGTCTTCCAAACATTTGTCACTTTTTTTCAAGAACTTGGGCATATTGATTGAGTCCCACGAGGAAGTTTCTGGAACAAAGTGGGCAAGTTGTACCTTTCAGTCCAATGATGTTCTGCCCCAAGTTCAAATTTGCAGAAACACATTTTAAAAAGGGAAACAAGCAGTTTGGGGATTTTGCTTGTAGCCACTTTTTGGGGGGGTTGTTGAGGATTGGGGTGCTGTCTTGCTCTCAAAGATGATGAATAAGGGGATGAGAGAGGAGAGTGGGGTGGCCTTGGTTTTAGTCATATTGCTGGGTTTTGCTTAAGATAAAAGACAATGCTTTCATAATGTTGAGTTTCTGAGCTGTTCCATAATTTTATGGAGCAGATCAGATTCAACACCAAGTATGACTTAGTCAGATACCGCCCTGTCACTAAATACAGCAGGAAATATAAGAGGGAGAGGCATGAAGTTTAAAGTGTCTGAAAGTCTTTGTGTCATCAGTGTGTGCATGGGTTGCAGTTTCTGTGTGCACGTTCATGTGCCTTTGTGACCACATGAATGTAGTCATTTTTGTGGCTCCAAAATCTATTTTGATTCTGAGGTCCATTGTGGGCATGAACCTGGGCATTTGTTTACCTGTTCTGGAGAAACTTTAGAAAAATACTATATTGCTTCCTTTATTGGAGAAAATCCAAATTTAGTGAGATAAAGTACAGGCTGCTACTTGGATGATGAGGCCATAAAGCAAAACAAAAATAGGCACAACAACTCACCCTCTATGAATTGGAGTGACTAGAGTTATAAATGGCAAAAATAATTATCACACTTCACAACAAGTAGCAATTTCGCTGCCTGCAAGGTGTGATGGTTATTCTTAGGTATTACTTAGAATATTTGTAAATTGTTGTCCGTATGAAATTCCACCGTGGCTCATATCTTGCTGCACTGTTTCAGGACGCTTTTGATGCTGCTGGATACTATAACTTGGCCCTTGCAGCTGCCATGGACTTGGGCAACAAAAAGGCTCAACTGAAGATTTACACAAGACTTGCGATAATTTACCACAACTTCCTGGTGGACCGAGAGAAGTCTCTCTACTTCTACCAAAAGGCAAGAGCCTTTGCCACAGAGCTTAATATTCGCAGAATAAATCTAGCCCCCGATCAACGTCTGAGGGCATCAAGGGAACCGTTGAAAAATGCCAAGTGAGGACGTGGCATGAGGGGACTTTGTGCTGAGGAGATTTTGATTCTATCTTAGCAAATTGTAGCATTGCTTGTGAAATGGTACACAGTGCATAGGGCTCCTGACCTGAATGCTGGTACTTTAGCTCCTGCTCTTATATACAGAAATGTGTTTGCAAATGTGTCTTCTGCCCCCAAATGAGCAGCTGTATGGGCTCCAGTGAAACGAGAGCAAAAGGTTACTGGAGAGCTTTGGCAACAATCCAGCTTACAAGCAGATTTTGGACCGAATTGTTCACATACTCACTGTTGGAAACACAGGAATCTTAAAATACGATTAACTGAAATAATAAATATACTGGCTGACTAATCCTTAAACTCCATCTGTAATTAATTACTAGGAATGTTCTGGGATGTGATTGTGAAATATTTGTTTCCAAATGGGGCTCAGGAATAAAAAGTTGTAATATATCCCATTCCCACCTATACCTGAGCCAGTGTCTGAGTGAGCGGAAGACAAGTCAACATGAGACAAATGTAAAATGACAGAATAATGAAGGAGTAAGCGAAGGAGCAAGGCAAATTTTGAGCTGGTGCAGTGGCTCCACTGCCCAGAGAGGAAGTGCCACCACCGTTTGTTTGTTTGTTTGTTTGTTTCTTTGTTTACTGGAAGTGGGTTTGCTGCACAGCAGCACCAAATCTACTTTAATTGCACAACCTACATTTTCCAGCCTGCGGCAAAACTTCACTTACCAAAGAATACCAGTTGGGAGGCAGCTGCAGTGTGCAATGCAGAGCCCCGCTCTCCCCAAGCCAGCCTAAGTACGTACACAGAGTTGTACACATTTATCTAAAAAGGTTTATAATTTCTCTGCCCGCGAGAGGGCGCTCTGTGTCTTTAAAACAGGCTGCTGAATGCAAGAGCAAAAAGAAAGTTTGCGCATAACATTAAATGTGATAAATATGCTTGATAAAACTGGGCTTAGGAAGAGCCGCTTCAAATAACCAGTCCATCTTCACGAAATGCAGCTGTGTGTCATAAAGAAGAAAGAAAATCAGGGCAATAGGGTGTGGGTGTGGGTGTGTTTGTAGGAGTAGGAACACAAAATAACCTATCGTAGGTGCCTGTGCAAGAACAAGGTTCCATGTGGCCAGGAAGCCTGAGTACACAGAACAAGATTCTGTTGGCAGTACCGTAGTAGAGGAGAGCTGTGGCACAAAGATTTGGGCAGATTAAATTGCACAAGGAAGACACAATCAAGCTGCACACTCTACATGATAGATGACAAAGAAGCACTCACAAGAGTGGGAAAAATTATAGAGTAACTTAAAGACCACTGTAGATATCTAAAAATGCTACCGGGATTATAACACTTATAATGTAATATGATTTAAGTTTAAAGGTAAAGGGGCCCCTGACCATTAGGTCCACTCGTGGCCGACTATGGGCTTGCGGCGCTCATCTTGCTTTACCGGCTGAGGGAGCCGGCGTACAGCATGTGCGGAGTGCCAGGCAAGGCGCTTGCCCAGCTCCCTTCTCCCATCCTTGAGGCGGGGACGAAGCAGCAAGGCCCGCCACACCAAGGGGAATGCTGCCGTCCTACGGGCCTCGCTCCCGCACTCGCCCACCACTCCCAACCACGGCTGCCGGCCAGAGCAGCATCAAAGGGGGATTGGCCAGCCATGAGTTGGGTTTACCTCACAGCCGTTCCTCGGTCAGAGAGGCGCTTGCTTTACTTACCTTGCAATCTGAATACAGTCGCCCCTTTAATAAATATTTAGCAGGTCTACTCCGAAGCCCCACTGGGTCAAGACAGTAGCAACTTCAGCTGCTACACACCCTACATCTGATTCCTCAAGGAAAATCTGCAGCATTTGGGGGTGAGCTGGCAGGGTGGATTTGATTTAAATCAAATCGATTTAAATCACAGTTTAAATCACTAGTCGGTAAGACTTTTTTTTTTTTTTTTACAGAAAGACTCATTCTTGCTGGTATCATCTTAATATTGACAACCAGATAGGGTTTCATTTTTAGAATAATAAATTTTCACAATAGTTTTTACCGTTATATCAAAAATTACTGATTTGGTTATACTATTAGAAATACATAGACAGATAATTATGAAATTATTGTGAGGTTTAACTGTTTATATTTGGACAACTTTTCTGCTGTACTTTATTGGAAGGAGAAAAATAATAATTGCCTTAATTTAAACAATTTAAACAATTTATTTAACTAAAACAATGACATTATAGCATATGTATCCATGTTTGTTAACTGATGTGGTTAATTAAAAAAAAAATATCCAAAATCTTAGACTGAGTTTTAGCACACATGAAAAACTTTAAACAAATCCTTATTTCCTGATGAATAGCCTTTGGACTTTAATGTAACTTCAATAGAAAACTAGCTGTAGAAAGATTTTTTTTCCTCCAAATGCATTTCATTTTAAAAATCCAATTAAGATTTTAAAAAACTGATTTAAATATAAAAATCTGATTTAAATTTAAAAAATCTGGTTTTGGTTTTTTGCTTTTTTAAAAAAACACCATTGATTTTTATCCACCCTGCATACGCCTATCTACTTAAAACTGTGAAATCTGATGAGATCCACAAAAGCATATACCATAATAAACAAAATGAGGCAACATAGTGGTTAATTGACTACTAGCAGTTTGAATACCACCTGTGCTGAGAACTCACAAGCTTGATCATCATCATCATCACCATCATCATCATCATAATAGTGACTAGCTCTCCAGGTCCATGTAAAGATAATGTGTAACATTTATATAGTGCTTGGAAGTTATAAGTATCATTAATTAGTGATCCTCATGGTACTGAGGATGCCACGAGGTTCTCGGTTACTTTTGCTGCCAGCTGTTCCATCTGCAAGTTTTAATGCGTCTTGTAGCTGTGGCACAAACTGGAGCCCTTGCAGGCCCAGAAGGAACAACTGAAATCCAAAAATACTAAAAGGTTGATGGCATTTTGCCAGCTAATTAGCTTGCAAATCTTTCCTGTTCAACTGCTGGTGCCTCCTCACGCCGGTTGCTAAGCAATAATCCCCACCCCCCGCAAAAAAGGGAGTAAAATACTGAATTGGGCAAGTTGAAATCTTCGTCTCTTTGTGGGTTGGCCTCGCTGAAACCAGGGTCCTCCTTTCCTTTTCGGAGGGGGCGGACACAGAAATGAATGGGGAGGGAGGGGGAGGCTGCTTGTTTGCAGCCAATCAGAAGCTTCCTTCTAAGCTTTCCCAGGCAGCTAAAAAAAGAGCTTTGCATTTCGCGCTCCGAGAGGCGCAGGAAGGAGCCCCGGGCAGAGCTCTTCCGCAGGAGCGAAAGCTCAGCCCCGTTCGCAGCAGATCTTCTCCTTTCAAGGCGCAGCTTCAAGCCGGCAGAGCCTTTCCCGGGAGGAGCTCCAGCGCCTCCTGCTGGGCTTGGCCTGCCGGTGCGCCACGCTCAAAAACTTAAGTGAGAGACCTCTTTTCTCAGCTGGCAGTTCAGCGGGCAGCCCACTTACTAAAAGAGAAGCAGGAAAGAAGGAAAGCATTCCTGGTTGTCCTGGTAAGAGAACTTTCACTGGGAAAATACTTGTGAATTGAAATAGCACAGTGAATTTGATCATGCTCCGTGTGTGAATTGGGTTACCCAGGCCAGATTGTTTGTGCTAGCAAGTACAGTGGTACCTCGGGTTACATACGCTTCAGGTTACAGACTCCACTAACCCAGAAATATTACATCAGGTTAAGAACTTTGCTTCAGGATGAGAACAGAAATCGTGCTCCAGCAGCAGCAGGAGGCCCCATTAAGCTAAAGTGGTGCTTCAAGTTAAGAACAGACCTCTGGAACGAATTAAGTACTTAACCCGAGGTACCACTGTACTCATTTGTGCATGTGAATGATCTCTGTGGTGTATGGGGTAGTACCTCTGGTGGGGGACACGTTGTGCTCCTTCTGGGGTAGTTTGTCCACCTTTTGTACCCCACCCTGCACTCAGCTCTCCCCTGTGGTTCCTAGATGCTATTGGCAGGTAACCACGGCCACATTCCCAGGAAAGACTTTGACTGGCCATCTGATCAAGGCCTCCACCTGGTCTCAAATCCTCAGTGAGTCAGGGACTTCCTGCATGCAAAGACAGAGTCTGGCAGATTGAGCAGACGAGACCCAGAGTGGGTCCAACAATCAAGAAGGCAATTTCTGTAGAGGAAAGCGAGGGGCAGATGGGGCTCAAGGGAGTCCACCTAGGAGAAGGCAAACTCTGGTGCCTTGTGGGACATCTTCAGGAGAAGATAAGGCCAAGGAGTAAAGCCTACACAAATCTGGAGTCGAGTCCCTAAGACGGTTGGATGTCTCCTGTATGCCTCCTTCCAGCAACACCTGCAGCCAAGCTGGTGCTCTGCTTTCCTTTGGACCCCATCCGTGAGGCCAAGAGGGGGGGTCTTCTCATCTGGACAGCCCAGGACCTCCATGCACACGGCCCAGGCTTTTTTAAAAAAAATAATAATAATATTTATTCAAGTTTTAAAGGTTACAAAAGGGAAAAAAAACCAAATTAAGCAAAAAAACACAAGACAATGCATCACAATAAGTAAAAACAAAAAAAAAACAGAAAAATACAAACAATTAAAAAAACAAATCAAACCTTCCCATAACTTATCTTTCATTTGCTTGTTTCCTTGACCACCTCACACCTCCCTTTTTTGTATTCTAGTTCAGTTGGATATTTCAGCAAATCCTTTCCATCTTTGTTTTTATCCTAATAATTTATCTTAATATACTGTAATTTTACATTCTCTTCTTTCACCAATTAACAATCCATTTTTACTTAATCCTTTATAACATTTCTGCTAAAACCACATAACTTCATTCCAACATCCTTCTAACATTCCTTAATTTTACAATGTTTCTGTAAATAAACTTTAAATTTCTTCCAATCTTCTTCCACCAACTCTTCTCCTTGGTCTCGGATTCTGCCAGTCATTTCCACCAGTTCCATATAGTCCATCACCTTCATCTGCCATTCTTCCCGGGTGGGTAAATCTTGTGTCTTCCAGTACTTTGCAATAAGTATTCTTGCTGCTGTTGTGGGCACACGGCCCAGGCTTGTGCCCCGGGGGAGAGGTCATTTTGGCACCGCTCACACAGCGCTATGACTTCACACCCCGAGGAGAGAATCCCTGATCTGGTGGTGGGACTTTAAAGGTAAAGGGACCCCTGACCGTTAGGTCCAGTTGTGGCCGACTCCGGGGTTCTGGCGCTCATCTCGCTTTATTGGCCAAGGGAGCCAGTGTACAGCTTCCAGGTCATGTGGCCAGCATGACTAAACCGCTTCTGGCGAACCAGAGCAGCACATGGAAACGCCGTTTACCTTCCTGCCAGAGCAGTACCTACACCAGTATTTACAGTGGTGCCTCGCAAGACGAAATTAATCCGTTCCGTGAGGCTCTTCGTATAGCGGTTTTTTCGTCTTGCGAAGCAAGCCCATTGACAGCTTAGCGGATTAGTGCTATTAGCGGTTTAGCGGCTTTTAGCAATCAGCTGTTAAGCGGCTTATCAGCGGATCAGCTGATAAGCGACTTAGCGGCTTAGGAAAAGGGGGGGAAAGGGGAAAAACCCTGCAGGAACTCGCAAGACATTTTTGTCTTGCGAAGCAAGCCCATAGGGAAATTCGTTTTGCGAAGCGCCTCCAAAACGGAAAACCCTTTCGTCTAGCGGGTTTTCCGTCTTGCGAGGCGTTCGTCTTGCGGGGCACCACTGTATCTACTTGCACTTTGATGTGCTTTTGAACTGCTAGGTTGGCAGGAGCAGGGACCCAGCAACGGGAGCTCACCCCGTCACGGGGATTCGAACCACTGACCTTCTGATCAGCAAGTCCTAGGCTCTGTGGTTTAAGCCACAGCGCCAGCCACCTTTTAAAGCCCTGAAATAAATTTGTCTGTTCCACCACCCCCTGTCACCATTGCTGCAAATTCCATAAGTTATGTGCAATGTGAAGAAGGATTGTTGTACCTCGTTGTTGCTACATGTAAGTTTTTTTTTATGTACAAAGGTTAGGAAGCTTCTCACTTTGTTTAACAGAGTCCAAGGGTCTCTGTTGGAGAGTTTTGCAGTCGAATTTTCAAGTGGGACCTGTTATCAAAATAGGATCTCCCTGAGAACAAAATCATAAAACTCTTGTTTGCTGCCAACTTTTGTCGTTCAGCTGACAAACTCCTAGAGTACTACACCCAGAATTCTGATTTAAGGTGTTGCATGCACAGTAGCTTACCTGCAAAACTCAATCTAAATGTTCTGTTCTTTGTCATTGTTGATTGTTATTACTATCCTCTTACAGATGCACAATGTCGGCTGAAAATAAGCAACAGCCTCTTAAGAAGCCAGCATTCAGCAAAAAGCAAGCCACTGAATTGGTCCAAAAGATATTCGGATTAACAGTGTTGGCGCTCAAACCGTTGCCGAGCTATGATGATCAGAATTTCTATGTGTGTGCTTCGGCTGCACTCGAAGGGAAAGCAGAGAGCGCCCAGACTTTTGTCCTCAAAATAATCAATTGTGAAGACAGCCAGAACACTGAACTCATCGAGGTGCAGACCCAGGTCATGATATTCCTGAATGGCGAGGGCTTTCCCGTGCAAACTCCTCATTCCACAAAAGAGGGTGGAATAATGTTTCTGGAATCCGTAGGTGAGGGGGTTGAAGATGCATCCAACATTGCTATTCTGCTGGTGCCAGATCCCATCTAGTCCAGCAGGAGACCAGCTGCCTTTGAGCAGCTCACAAGCAGAACAGGAGGGCAGCTGCAGTCTCCCTGCTTGTGATCCCATACCCTCCAACATTTCCCTGATGAAAATAGGGGTGTCCTATACAACAACAATTTTATTATTTATACTTTGCCCATCTGGCTGTGTTGCTCCAGCCGCTCTGAGAAGCTTCCAACATGTATGAAAACATTATAAAACATTAAACGTTATAAAATCTCCCTATAGAGGGCTGCCTTCAGATGTCTTCTAAAGGTTGTACAGTTACTTATTTTCTTGGTGCCAACATTTCTCCGATGAAAATAGGGACGTCCTAACAAAAAGCAGGCCATTCCAGGATCAAATCAGAAACTGGGTGGCTTCTGTAAACCCAGGACTGTCCCTGGAAAATAGGAATGTGATTGTATTGCATTTGTTTTTTGAAACTCTTATTTATATTTTGATAATTTTATTATTACTGTTTTTAAAGTCAGTTTTTTTATTGCTGTGATATCCTTTTGTGTAACAACTTAGAGCTCTTCTGTATGTGAATGTTACTGAATAATATTAAATCTCTTTGCTTCTTAGACACTGGCTCTGCCAAAAGAGCATATATAGTGCGGCTGTTGAGCTACCTCCCAGGCAAAACGGTGGCCACAATCCACACGAGTCCTCCTCTTCTGTATGAACTTGGGCGGATGGCAGCCAGGATGGACAAAACGCTCACAGAGGTGAGATTTTGGAATATGCCTTAGTTTTAGGTGAGCCCCATAACTAAGACTAGCTGCTATTTTAATTTCCAGCAACGCCATGGAGTAAGCCAGCAGTTTGGGTGCTGGGGGGGTCAACCTGGGATTTGGGTGGGCTAAACATTTTTTGTTGACTTTATATCGCTTTTATGTGCATCTGCTGGTGCCAGTCTGTAACCATTAGGCAATGTGAGATATTTGGCTCCAATGTTTGGGTAATGGAGAAAGCTGAAAATGCTCACATGGGGGTGGGGGGAGGGGAAAATGCAGAAGGTCTGGGGTTCAGTGCCCCCCAGTATTTCCAGGTTGGAGGGGGTAAGGCCTCTGCCTGAAACTCTGGACAGCCACTGAAGGCATCACAGCAACACTGCCCATATGCACTCAGCGATTTTGTTTTGTTTTTAATTGAAACAATGTATTCCTGCCCCACCCCCGTCCTCCGCCACCCAAAAGAAATTCCAGCATCCATTGGCGAGAAGTCTCCACCGAGGCGGCTTCATCTGGAATCTGGCTAATGTCCCTCTCCTGGAGCAATACATTCATGAGCTGGGCCGGAGCGAATATCTGGACGCAGTGAAATGGGCCATTGATCAGTTCAGGCGTAAAATAGTGCCAAACCTACACTCCTTCCGGCCCTGTGAGTATCTTTTTAAAGAAATGCACAGTAATATACAGTCATACTTCAGGTTGCAATCGCTGCAAGTTGCGCATTTTCGGGTTATGGAAACACCGAACCCAGAAGTCCTGGAACACAGCGCAGAAGCGCTGAATTGCGTCATGCACAGTCGCAGTGCTGCGGGTTGTGAACGTACCTCCCACACAGATCACATTTGCAACCCGAGGTTCCACTGTAGTTGTTGGTGTTTGCAGAGGCATACCTTGGCCAGGAGCTGTACCAGCACCGCCCCCCCCCCCCAGAAAAAGCCCACTTTACGAGAAGGTGCAAGAAGGATGGGAAGCTCCTCTTGCAGTTGATCTCGCTGCGACACCGGCACTGTCTGCACACACATATCGGTCATGCATGCCATAGTCTGATAGGTAATTTATGCGGGGGGGGCATGGCTTGTGCCCCTGGTGGGGGCTGGTTTCACAGTCCCTAGGTGTGCCTCTGACTATTTTATTTTAATTTTCCTAAGTGTTTTTTATGTGCCTGAGGGAGGTGGGTGGGGAGAGAGATGCTTCATGCATGTGGTATCTCTAACTTCCCTGTGACGCGGTAGTGCTCAGTTGTATATTAGGCCCCAAATTAGATTAAAATAGTGAGCCTTAAAGTACCACTGAACTCTGGATAACTGATTTCTGCAGAGCCATGCATCAAATTGCATTGTAAGGCAGGGCCTACTGTATATTATTCTAAACAGATTGTTGCCTCCCTTTCCAATGTTCAGGCCAATACTTTTCCAGTCAAAACAACATCACAATAAGAAGACCCTGCTGGATCAGGCCAGTGGCCATCTAGGCCAGCATCCTTTTCTCACAGTGGCCAACCAGATGCCCATTGTGGGAAGTCTGCAAGCAGAATTTGAACACAACAGCAGTCACCTCCCCTCCTGCACTTGCAGGTAGCTGTGGAGGCAGAGCACAGGGCATCCTGGCTGGCAGCTGCCCACAGCCCTCTTGTCCATGAATGTGTGTAATCCTCTTTTGAAGCCATCCAGATTGGTGGTCGCCCCTGCCTCCTGTGGGAGGGGGTTCCATAGTTCCATGCCCAAGTGGGAGGCATTGGCAGGCTTGGGGGAAACTCCAAGGGTTACAGAAGTGCAAAAAGTAATCTAGAGGGGAAGTTCTAAGGGGAAGGGGAGCTCAGCCCCAAAAGACACCCCAGTGAGGACTGAGCATCCTCATTGGCCTGACAGTTGGGGAGGGGAAACAGGATAAAATGACATGGAGTGGCTGGAATCCTGAACAGAAGCATTCAGCACTGCAACATTCTGTTACACTTGAATTATATCAGTTTTTCTTCGTTCTCCACTTTCAGGTATCATTCATGGAGATCTCAATGACCACAATATTCTAGTAGATACCGATTTTACTTCCCCTAAATGCTCACAGTACAGGGTGTCTGGTATTTTGGACTTTAGCGACATGAGCTATGGCTACTACGTGTTTGAAGTAGCGATACTCATCATGTACATGATGATTGAAAGCAAGGAACCCCTCAGCGTGGGGGGCCACGTTCTCGCGGGATATGAAAGCATCGTCCCGCTGACAGAGGAGGAGCGAGATGCCCTGTTTCTCCTAGTGAGTGGGAGGTTTGCTCAGTCTCTCGTGATGGCTGCCCACACCACCCTCCTGCAGCCCCAGAACGAAGAGTACTTGATGACCACGTCCAAGACAGGATGGAAGCGCTTGCTGCTGCTCTTTGAGATGGGCCAAAAGGCGGTGGAGATGATCTGGTTTAACACAGCTGAAGCATATGCCAAAAAGGGGCCCTCCTAAATGTTGGGTTACATGGTTATGGGCTGCTCAGATTTACAGTTTTAAAATGGGGCTCTGCCCAGATTAAAGTTCCAGATGTTATGATCAGGGAATCTAGAATACTGCTACCTGAATGAATTATGCCAATACTTACCGGTATTTATCCTTTGTATAATTTCATCCTGCTTCCAAAATCTAGTTTTTCAAAGAATTTCAGATTTATTCCATTGGGCAGAGCCCACACACACAGGCCTCTGGAACGTCTGACAAAAACTAATGCCTGTGTTTGCTTTTTTCCTCCTCCCCCCACAACCCCCTTGCCTTTTGTGCCCTTGATTGTAAGCCTGTAGGCAGGGACCAGATTTTTACTGATTGCTGTAAGCTGCTTTGGAAGCCTATTTTCATCTGAAGAGTGGGGTGAAAATCACTTTAAATAAATATTTTTGGGAAAGCTTATTATTCTATTGCTGGACCTTTCCTTCAAATATCTGAAGGTACTTTGTAGGCCCCCCCCCCGAGAGCTCCTGACTGACCCAAGGTCTTTGCTTCTGTTTGCTGGGCAGAGCAGCTGGGGAAACACAACCAGATCGGTGGGGTAGAAATAATAAATTATTATTATTATTAATATTGAAGCTGAGTAGTGATCCCCACCCGAATTCACTTCCCTGTATAGGGAAGTTTCTTATGTCTTCCTGTGTTTTAATTTGTTGCAAGCTGCCCAGAGTAGCTGGGGCAACCCTGTCAGATAGGTGGCATACAATGAATATATTATTATTTATTATATCTATCCTGTGTGTCAATAATAATAAGAAAAATAAGTTATAACAATATTTATACCAGCCTTTCCATTAAAAAACTCAAATACAACAATTTAAAACAAGATAAAACAATTTATTAATATGATTAGAGTACAGTGAAGGGTTGTTTGAAACATGGTGGCATCATTATTATTACAGTGTTTACATTCATTTCCCATTTTTTCGCCAAATAGCTTCAAGTGGTGCACATACCTCTCTGCTGCTGTTTTATTCTCACAATGACCCTGTGAGGGGGGTTAGGCTGCGAGGCAGTGACTGGCCCAAGGCTGCCCGGTAGGTGCAGGTCCTTGCCTGGCACTCTGCCCCAAGGGCTGGGCAGCCCCCCCGCCCCCCCCCGGCTGCTTCCAGGAAGGGGGCCCAGGAGTTCTGGCGCTGCAGACCGACGGAGGGCAGAGCGCTGTCTGCTCTCAGGCTTCCCCGCATCTCGGCCTTCAAGGAGAGGGATTTTCTCCAAAGGTTGCATCTATATGCAGAAATTAACATAGGCACATTTTGTGCACATTTGAGTTTTTTTGTTTTCCAAGATACCTTTCCTTTGGGTGCTGGGACAAGGAAGCAGCCCAACTCTTACCCCAGACTCTGCTGCTTCCCCCCAAAATGTCCAAATATGAACCACACTGCAGATGGGACACACTGGGACAACCAAGGAAAGGGAATTTGTATTTTCAAAGACATCAGAAGGGAAGTTTTTAATGTTTGGTGTTTTATTATGCTTTTATATGTGCTGGAAGCCATTCAGAGTGGCCGGGGAAACACAGTCAGGTGGGTGGGGTATAAATAATAATATCATCATCATCATGTTGGTCAATGTTACGGCAAAAATCTGGGTGCGAGGCTGCTCTGCCACCCAGCTCATCGGACTAAGTCCGTGGGTCCCTGCGGAGGAAAATGAGCTCAGCCGGAGACAGGAGCAAACTGCAGAAGATCCAAGTTTATTGCGCAACAGGTTCAAGGCGAGATTGAACAGTGAGAAAGGGGTGACATGAGTTTTTGAAACTCCCTCCATGTCCCAGAATACAGTGCAAAACACGTCATGAATACATCACAGAAAGGTGGGGTTACACAGATCAGCACTTCAGGAAGGTGGGGGGTTACACAGATCAGCACTTCAGGAAGGTGGAGGGGTTACACAGATTAACATATGGAGGAGGGAGGGGGGAATATGCAGAGCTGGAGATATGCACAGATAAACACTTCCTGGGGATGAGAAAACAATGGTCCCAAATATGCATAGTCTGCCACCTGACATTGCCTGGAGGAAAGGCTGATCACCTTGACACCTTGCTTGAGGGATTATGCTGGACAGGGGAGGTGTGATGGAGTCCTAGAGTAATTGAGCAAACTGGCACGCTGATTTTCTATGAATTTTATAGATTTTAGTCCCTTTTGACAATTGGAAATAAATTGATATATTGTAGCGAAGAAGAAGGTGAAGAAGACATGCCCCCCCCCTTCCGTAACAGTCCCCCATTCGGAGATAGATTTGCATTAAAGTTCTGTAAGAACTTGCAAATCTTTTCTCCGCACCCTAAATCTCGGTGAAGGTAGGGGTGCCATGTGAGTGGGAATAGGCCCTAATGGAAAAGGAGGTTGGTTGAGCAGGGCAACAAAGGAGGGAGCAACACGGACCAATACAATGTATGTTTATGTTATATAGATATGCACTAAATAATAACTTTGTATCTATCGTACTAGATGTGTGGGTTTGTGCAAACCTGAAGGGGACTTGCAAATCATGCCTCTTAAGGCCACTTGCAAGTATAGTAGTGCAGATAGCTGGATATAGGATATCGCATAAAAGGACACCTGTTGTATTTTGTTCAATAGTGGTCTATGCTTTACATTTAGCAGGAAGGTCCACTACTGACTGGAAAAAAATGCAGTTTGCTTTGTCCCCCGCCATTTTTGTGTTCTCAGGTGTCACGGTAGCTTTTCTGTGGTCTCACAGTAGTGGCAATCCCTGGTGAATCCACTTAGGGCTTTCATATTAACCATGTTGCCTGGCACTCACCACAGCTGCCATAGGTTCGGGCACGTCCTGAGGGAAATGTCCTTGCCTTGGCTTCCTATGGGGGTTTTATTATTGGTCTTGCAGTCATGGGAAGTTGCGCACTTGCACTTTAAGGACCAAAAGCTAATTGCAGCCTGGATACACTTGCCCAATTCAAACTGAGTCCAATTTGAATTTATCTTTCCCCATGGTTCTCAACTCTTCAAACCAATCTGTTAAAAGAAAACCATTCTTAAAAGGGCACTTGTCCAAATAAGTCAATTTAACTCTATAAGGGATCATTCCTGCTAAATCAAGGCATATACACCTTCCTGAAGCTTCTCCTTGGTAAAGCGAGTTTTAACACATTTTAAAATGGGTAGGGAAGGTTGGCAGTGTGCCAGGTGGGACAGCGAAATGTGGTTATCTAAACATTGAACTACACAATAGCTTGATCCATTAGAAAGCATAAAGTGTATGAAAATCCTCCATTGGGGTATAAGGAATAAGGCAGTATACATTAAACATAAGACAATTACACACACACACACACAAATTCCTCCCTTTGTGGAAATAACACTGTCAAACACATTTCAACATTCCTACATAATAACACATAATACACAACAAACTAATTAAATATCAGTTGAATATAAAAGTCAAAAAATCTCCTTGCAATTCAACTCCTCCCCTTTGAAAGAAATTGCTGTGGCCACTTTGAAAACTGTGTCTGTTGTTGTTGCAGGTAATAAGTCTCGTGGTAGCGAAGCTTTTCATTGGATCTGTAATAACACACTTGTAGAAATGATATCCTGTAAGGGCAGGGTGGACTTAAAAGACACAGTTAAAATAATAATAAAACACACACACAAACACACACACACAATGACCTATGAGGAACCAAAATAAATAAATGCTAAGACACAGAATTTTAAGAAATCTGAAGTAACAATGAAAATAAAAGAGTGTTTCTTGATGTGACAACATCGGCTAGAATGTTAATAGCAAAATACTGGAAAATGACTTAATGGCAATTTAAAGTTGTGCAAGTACCTTGAACTAGCCAAAATGACAGAATTAATAAGAAATGCTCAGGCAAAAGGTAAACAAATACCATTCCACAAACAATGTTTGGTTATGCTTCGATTAGCTTCATAGATATCATGGAAAAACGGATTAAATAAATGAAAACAGATTATTTGTAACTTAAAAAGTGTCAAAGCCACGAAGAGATGGAAGTCACTAATACAGCAGGGATTTCACAGAACAGAAAGAAAGTTAATACAGCAGGGATTTCACAGAACAGAAAGAAAGTTGTTGTGGGAGAAAAAGGGACAAACACTTTGTTATCGGGGTTCACATATCCTGTTAAAAGGGAAAATTATTTCATGTGAGAAGCCTATCAGGAAATGCTGTTCCTAAAATGCACACAAACAAAGTCTGTGATTTAAATCCCATTGAGAGGTGGAATTCTTTGATATTTACCTGTGAAAAGAATTTGGCATGTTAAGATTTCAAACTTGGGACACATTAAGGGTGATTTCTCTCAATGGTTCCAAGTTTTACATAAACCTCCTCTCCCCCCCTCTACAGTTCCCCCTCCTTCCTCTCTCTCTCTCTCATTTCTTTTCCTATCCTCTTTTTTTTTTTTTTTTCTTGCTGATCTAGTCTCTGTGCATGTGTGGAGTTCATGTCTCAGCAAACCTTTTATACTATTGAAATGTTGCATCTTTTGGCAAAATTAGAATTTGAATAAGGGAAGGGTAAGTAGATTTTAAAAGAGGGTTAGATTTAAAACAAAAGAGAGAAACTCAGCAATTGAAGTATTCACCAACAAAAGCTAGCAATTTCAGCCCAAGCAAAGCGACTGCTTCCTTTATGTACAGGAAAGGGCTAATATCCCTCTGGCCATTCGTGGAACAATGCCGCGCCCTTATATATGGGAAAAAATGGCCAGAACATCACAGCTTCACCTCTCACCTTTTTAAAACTAAAGAGCAAAGCTAGGCTGAATTTCAACTCCATCACCACACCAGAATTTAAGAATTACCCTGCAATGCTTGCGGACACATGTCCTTCCACACAGCCACAAATTGGGAGAGTTGAAAGGGACCCTGGGGTCATCTAGTCCAACCCTCCAAAATAAAGGGTTCACAGCAAGATTTCACAGCAAGATTTGTACTACACACACATACTTATGTACACAGGCACTACTGGGGAAGAGAGCACAATCAGTGCTCCTATCATGTACTAAGGAAGAAGAAAATAAAAATTCCCAACTTTATACAGAACCCTTTAGCAGATCTTGAGATTAGTTTGAGTTTACTTCCTTAGACGTGCAAGTTCCTTAGAGTGCAAGTTCCTAGACAAATGATCTTTAAAGAAAGATTAAAGTGAACATTTTCTTAAGATAGGGAGAGGATCTCTTATAAAGCATAGTTAAAACAGCCATAGATTTGATTTAAAGGGAATACAAAAGTGACAATTTTTCCTGAATTTGGAGAGGAATAGTAAACCTAATCTATGCCCCCCCCCCTTTGCAGTTTCCTTTAAAGGAAGCTTACTCAGAAGTAAATTTACCTGGCACAGAAGAAGAGAAAGGAAAAAAAAACCCTGAAAGAGACAGAATGAAACGGGGGGGGGGGCATTTTCTAAGAAAAGAGGCCTGATATCAGGAGCCTTACAATAACTCTTCTGTCCAACCAAATCAAAGTTAAAACTGGACTCAGATATTTTCTTAGAAGGAAGACCATACTTTCATAGGCATGTGCTTCATGAAATAAATACACTGCATTTTAGCTTGAGAGAGCAGTTGTGCTCGACTACGCTTTTGCAGCAGAAACATCTAATTCACATTAGAAACATTCACATTCCAGAAACATTAGAAACATTCACATTCCAAAATAGACTGTAGACTCACAATCTGAAAAGTTGCGGCAGAGCACGAGGTGGGGTAAACATTTGCACCTTTCATTCTCATTTTGTCTTATTTAGGACTGATAAGGTCCAGCATGGCTTCCTTAAAAATTAAATTTTGAAGCAAGCTTGCAGTTTAAACTATGCGCGCTTAAGAAAGGCAGTCTGTCAGAGACAGAAGGAACAGACAACACACATAACAGACAACATGTAAACACACATATTCTCATATATGTATTAACACACAACACACATAACAGACAACATGTAAACATATATACTCTCATCCTTTAGTTGGTTATTGCAAGGAGTTGGGCTGCTTCCTTTAGCTTCATTAAGTGAAATTAGTAGGAAGGTCCCACATGGTTTTAAGAGCCTCCTTGCCTCTTCAAACACCACCAGTTAACCAGCCGGCCAACGCAATTCGGGCTTGGCGGAGGCGGTGCTGGCAGGCCAGATTTCAGAACAGAGGTTCTCTAATTTTGCTTCGATAATAATTTGTGGCCAGGAATCGTCTTCCAATACGTGATGACAAATTGGAGAGGAGAGTCAGGGTCCTTCTGAGACTGAGATGGCTTTCTAGAAGCCTTCTTCCCAGAGTGAGCCCGCTCGCGTTTGGAAGCCTGGGTACCCATTTTATGTTTTACGCGTGTCTAGACAGAAAGAGGGAAGAGAAAGGGTGGTAAGGATTGGTATATCTAGGAGATTGATATACTTAATACGGGATTTATAGTAAAGAGGGGTCTTTAGTCGCTTGGCAACTTCCTTAGAGGGTTTTTAAAGAGCTCTAGCTATCCGGTATTCCTTCCTATTTCCTTAGTCAATAACCTGGGGTCCTTTTCCACTCTGCCGATCCCGCCCAATTCCTCATGGGCTATCCCTCCTGGCAACCTCCTACCTATCGTCAATCTCAGGAAAAGGGGCCCTACTGAACGCCCGCGCCGTGCGGTGCCAGATCGGGTGATCCCTGGATAGAGTTTTGAACCGAAAATCCCCCTTGCTTTTGGAAGCGGGCTCACGCACGATACACGTGTTACGTGGCACCGACCAGTGCGGCTGGGATTGATACAGAAAGCAAGACCCCTTCCTGCCCCCTCCGTAAGGGCGCTCGGGAAGTTCGGAAGAAGAACTCCAGCCCCTTGCTTTCAACTGGGATACCCATTGCGGAGAGTCGGCTATCTTTCAAGTCGGGTCTCTCCGTCTTACTTTCGGACTCCCAATTGGTGCGGCTGGCTGGAGGGTTTTTAGAGAAAGAGATAGAGCTCAGAACCCCCCTTTCGGGTCGAGCAGCAGTCCACGGTCTCTCTCACCAATTGGACCAAGAGACAGGCGAGAAGGAGCGATAGAGAGGAGGGCAGAGAATTCAGTTGCCAGGAGATTTCCACCCCTTTCCCACCAGTGCACTGGATTTTCCTTTTCCTTATACTCACATGTCTTCTATGATGATCCCCGGATTGATGAATAAGCCGGCTGGATCCCTCTTTGCTCCCCGGCTGAACTCCTGGGGCTTTCGATTACCGCCCGGAGGATGGCCAGGGGTCCAAAGGATCTTCCCAGGCAAAATGGCCTGGTGCCGGCTGAAGATTTCAGGGCCCCCGGTCAGCAACGCGGGAGAACCGCATGCCCCACGTGGGGCGCCAACTGTTACGGCAAAAATCTGGGTGCGAGGCTGCTCTGCCACCCAGCTCATCGGACTAAGTCCGTGGGTCCCTGCGGAGGAAAATGAGCTCAGCCGGAGACAGGAGCAAACTGCAGAAGATCCAAGTTTATTGCGCAACAGGTTCAAGGCGAGATTGAACAGTGAGAAAGGGGTGACATGAGTTTTTGAAACTCCCTCCATGTCCCAGAATACAGTGCAAAACACGTCATGAATACATCACAGAAAGGTGGGGTTACACAGATCAGCACTTCAGGAAGGTGGGGGGTTACACAGATCAGCACTTCAGGAAGGTGGAGGGGTTACACAGATTAACATATGGAGGAGGGAGGGGGGAATATGCAGAGCTGGAGATATGCACAGATAAACACTTCCTGGGGATGAGAAAACAATGGTCCCAAATATGCATAGTCTGCCACCTGACATTGCCTGGAGGAAAGGCTGATCACCTTGACACCTTGCTTGAGGGATTATGCTGGACAGGGGAGGTGTGATGGAGTCCTAGAGTAATTGAGCAAACTGGCACGCTGATTTTCTATGAATTTTATAGATTTTAGTCCCTTTTGACAATTGGAAATAAATTGATATATTGTAGCGAAGAAGAAGGTGAAGAAGACATGCCCCCCCCCTTCCGTAACAGTCAATAACAGGGCATATAAGATACAATATAGTACATTAAAAACACTCTTAAATACACCCTTAAATGTAGAATTAAAAGCAATATAAAATGTTGTTTCGCATTTCGTATTAATTTACAAAATCCAAACGGGGGGGGGGGCAGCAGCCCCTCCCTTCCTAGGAATAATCTGGCCCTTCGCTCCCCTCCGACCCGCCTCCTGGCCCCCGAGCGTCCCCTGACGCTTCCGTCTCTCTCTGGCGCAGCTCACGCAGGCGGCGCTTCGGGCATGATGGGAGTTGTAGTCCACCCACGGGGACCATGGCCTCTGAGTCGCGGAGCGGGGAGAAGTCCCAGGTGGGCGCTCTGGCCCTTCGTCTCTATGCCCGCCCTTCTTGCTCAGCAGTGCGCAGGCGCGCGGCGCCCGCCATCTTTCTCGCTTTCGGAGAGCGGCGTTGGCGGCGGTGAGTGAGGCTGGCGGGGGCCGAGGGGCCTCGGGCGGGTCCGGGGGGCGGCGGGTCCTCGCGGCCCCTGGCGGCGGGTCGGGGGTCCGGGGGGGGCGAGGGGCCTTGGCCTGCAGGCTCCTCCGAGAGAGGCCGCCGCCCCTTCCCGGGATGACTCGGCAGGTTCCTCTGCCTGGGCCGCAGTCCGACCGGGGCAGCTCGGGGGGGGGGGGGCGGGCGGGCAGGGACGGGTCGGGCTAGATGACCCTCCGGGGTCCCTTCCCGCTCGCCTCTGGCTCCAGGAGTAGCTTTCTGGCAGGCTGGAGCTCAACAGAGAGCGACCCAGCCATTCCTCCTCACCTTTGGGCGGCCTGCCCCGCGAGGGAGCCAGGGGGAGAGGCAGTGGCTCTGCTGCTTCTTAGTCCGTGCTCTAGATCCATTTGCTGTTATTTGAAACAGTGCAGTTTGGTGGCGGTCGGGGAATAACACCCGCTCCCCCCCCAAAAAAAAGAAAATTAGTGGGGGCATTTTGCCAGTTTCCCTTAATGTTTGTCTTTGAAGGGGAGAAGGATCTCTATCCTGTTTCTCTTCTAGGGGTGTTTCAGTTTAGAACACCATCCTTTTCCTTTGTAACCACCTGTGTTTCTCTGTGAGATCGTTTATGATTATGTACACACATTTGGACGTTAACTTTGCCGAGAATAACATTTCATACACCTAAAGCTTGAAGTGGTCTTGTGCCAATGTTAAGAAAATGTTTTAAAAGTGTGGGAAGAGAGGGATGTTGCTTAGGAAAATGCTTAGGGTTGTTTTTTTAATTGACATATTAACGCTTGAATTGAACTTATACAACAACTTCACAAGCTCATTGAAGAAATCTGGGAGAGAAGATCCCAGCAGACGACAGGAATGCCAAAATTATCAATCTCTTTAAAAAAAGGTGATAGAATGGATCGTGGAAACTATCGAGGCATCTCTTTATTAACTGTGGCCAGCAATTTTTTTTGCAAGGATATTAGCAAACCATCTGTTAACAATATCTGAGGCTACCCTTCCTGAATCCCAAAATGGTTTTAGGCATTCTAGGGCAGGCACCCCCAACCTCAGCCCTCCAGATGTTTTTGGGACTACAACTGCCATCATCCCTAGCTAACAGGAGGGATGATGGGAATTGTAGTCCTAAAACATCTGGAGGGCCGAGTTTGGGGGTGCCTGTTCTAGGGGACAGTGGACATGATTTTCACCACTTGACAGCTTCAAGAAAAATGCGGAGAGGAAACCAACTCCTGTATATAGCGTTTATTGACCTGACTAAGGCCTTCAACACTGTAAATCATAATGCTTGTTTACGAAGCGATTGTACTACCAGCCTTACTGTATGCTTGTGAAACATGGGCCACTTATAAACACCATCTCCAACTCCTCAAAAGATTCCATCAGCAGTGTCTCCAAACATTTTTACACACTTGGGAAGACAGGCAAACTAATGCCAGTGTACTGGAAGAAGCAAATATCACCAGTGTCAAAGCAATGATTCTTCAACAGCAACTTTGTTCAACTGGTCATGTTGTGCGGATGCCTGATTATCGTCTTCCAAAGCAACTACTCTATTCCAAGCTTAAAAATGGAAAGCGTAATGCTGGTGGTCAACAAAAGAGGTTTAAAGACTCTCTCAAGGCAAATCTAAAACAATGTAGTATTAAACTGACATCTGGGAAACATTGACCTGCGAGTGCTGCAAAGCCTTTACTAAAGGTGTGGACTTTGAAGATGCTCGAACTCGGGACGAAAGGGAAAAGGCACGCTTGGCAAACCCTCACCGTGATCAGCTCCTGCCCAGAAACCTATGTCCCCACTGTGGATCCAGAATTGGCCTTCACAGTCACAGACTCAATGTTAAAACAGTGTTCATGAAAAACAATCTTACTCGGCTACGAGTGATCACCAGAGAAGAAAGAAGAAGATACTCTCTAATTCTGTAGCTGCTTGGGGGCGGGGGTGGGTAATTCATAGTACAGTGGTAGCTTGGTTCTTGAACTTAGTCCATTCCAGGAGTCCATTCGACTCCCAAAACCATTCGAAAACCAAGGTGCAGTTTCCGATTGGCTGCAGGAGCTTCCTGCACTCAAGCGGAAGCCGATGTTGGGCTTCTGAAAAATGTTCGCAAACTGGAACACTTACTTTTGGGTTTGCAGCATTCGGGAGCCAAGCCTTTTGAGTACCAAGGTACCACTGTAAAAGCAGAACTTCCATATACCAGGGATTAAGGGAAGAGTTTCCAGGTCATGGTAGCTGAGCATTTCTTCCCCTAGAAAATAATTACTGAATGTAGTTGGACAATATTCCCTTCTCTACTCATATATAAAAGCTTGTGCCATTATAAATCTGTTAATATTTAAGATGTCACAAATACCTTTGATGCTACAAAATCTAAATACCAGGTTGTGCAAGGACTTTTAACTTGGTTTACTGTAGTCAGGATAGCTCAGTTGGTAGAGAATGAGACTCTTAATCTCAGGATTGTGGGTTCAAGCCCCACGTTAGGTAAAATTTTATATATGGAAATTTTATGATGGCCTATACTTGTAATAAGGGACGCGGGTGGTGCTGTGGGTTAAACCACAGAGCCTAGGACTTGCTGATCAGCAGGTCGACAGTTTGAATCCCCACAACAGGGTGAGATCCCGTTGCTCAGTCCCAGCTCCTGCCCACCTGCAGTCCCAGCTCCTGCAGTTCGAAAGCATGTCAAGTGCAAGTAGATAAATAGGTACCGCTCCGGCGGAAAAGTAAACAGCATTTCCGTGCGTTGCTCTGGTTCGCCAGAAGTGGCCTAGTCATGCTGGCCACATGACCTGGAAGCTGTCCGTGGACAAACGCCGGCTCTATCTACCAGTAAAGCGAGATGAGCGCCGCAATCCCAAAGTCGTCCGCGACTGGACTTAACGGTCAGGGGTCCCTTATACCGGTATTTGTAATGTCTATTAAAGGTTTGGCGAAGTAAGTAGATTCCTGCATTGCAAGGGGTTGGACTAGATGATCCTTGTGGTCCCTTCCAACTCTACAATTCTTTGATTCTGTGATTCATCTGTTTCTAAAGCAGTGTTTGGTAAGTGTGGGATGTCACTGGTATATGCAATTAAAGCTGCCAGTTTTCTTATTGGTCCTGGCAGTCTTTCTCTCAGAAAAGTAGCAGATGAAGCTTTTCTTGGCATGGATGAATGGTAGGAATTTCCATGAGACAGGCTTGCTGTTAAGGGCTTTGCAGAACATTCAGGAAAACGTTGGCAATCCTGTGTGTGATCCATCTAACACCCATTTGTTTTCTTTTGCAGCATACTACAGTCTACAAGCACCATGGTGAGTTTCTGTCCTGTTTCTGTGGAAGATGGGTATATTTTAGCAGTGAGGGTGGAAGCAGTTTTCAGATTGCATAATGTAAGAACAGGCTGCAGAATCACACCCGTGGCCTACCTAGTCCAGTATCCTGTTTTGACAGTAGCCAACCAGATGACTATGCCAAACCTGCCAGTAGAGTGTGAGTGCAGCAGCACTTTCCACCCCTGCAGTTTTCAGCAACTCGTGTTTAGAAGCACTCTGGCCGTAGAAGAGAGTAGCCAGTAGTAGATTGAGGCTCAAGCTGTATGAAAACAAGGTTAATGAAATGGGGGGAGGGGCTATGTTGACAGGTCCACAGATAGATGCAGAATAAAAAAAAATTCACTGTTCAGAATATAAAAAATGAGGTTTTTATGAAAATCAGAAGTGTGGGCTCATTTATGGGATTTCCATGCACTTAGAACATGAAAAACAATAGACCTATGTGCCAAGAGTGACTGCCCCTTCCTTTTTGACAACTGCTTATCTCCCAGCACCTGATGGATGGGTGGTTGCCTGCTCTTGATGAGGTTGCATTTCCTCCGAAGGAGCAGGTACACAGCTTGTGGGCACTTCTGTCGCTTGAGGCTTAAGTGGCCTTGGAGGCGCAGTGTGTCTTCCATCAGTCTTGGTTGGTGGCCTGACTACACCCCTATCTAGGCAGGGACAGTCTTAACTACTGCTCTCTAGGCTAGATTACTGCAATACATAGGGCTGCCTCTGAAGACTGTTCAGAAACTTCAGCTGGTGTAGAATTTGGCAGTCAGGTTGATCACTGGGACAAGACGGTTTGAGCCTATTGCACCGATCCTGGCCTGACTGCACTGGCTGCCAGTTAGTTTCAGGGCCCAATTCAAAGTGCTGGTTTTGACCTATACAACCTCAAACAGCTCTGGACTCCCATACCTCAAGGAGTACCTGGGCCCTGCCATCATCCTCCTCCTCTAAGGCCATTCTTCATGAGAGGTCTGGGGGGTAGCAACACAAAAATGGGCCTTCTCTGCAGTGGCTCCCCACTTTTGGAATGCTCTCCCCAGGAAGGCTTGCCTGGCTCCTTTGCTACTTATCTTTGGTATCAGGCAAAAACATCCCTCTTCTCCCAGGCCTTTGGCTTATTAAACAATCTATGGTCCTTAAAACTTGGGGGTGTTGTTGTTGTTGTTGTTGTTGTTATGCTATATATTTTTGTGTTTTTTATTGTAAGCCATCCTGTGATCTTGGGGTATAGGACAGTATATAGATCAGACACAGAAATTTGTGCCTCTGACATGCATTGACATGGGACCCAAAGTAGAGTTAAGGACCCCCGTTGGGTTTCAAATAGACTGTCTTTTGTGACACAGTTCAGAAGGATAAAACTAGCAGTGGATAAGTTTAGCAGCTACCTACCCAGATGTTTTTTTTCCAAGTTCTTATTTTTCCAAGTACTATGGATGTTGCAGTTTATCATTTGAATGGTTTGTAAATTAAATAATCATCTTTGCAGTCTCGAAGATATGATTCGCGAACAACAATATTTTCCCCAGAAGGTAATTGCATTGCAACATTTCAATTTTTGTCTTCATCAGCTGCTCTGATAAAAATGAAATGATGCTGTTTCCAAGGTGGCAGTTATGGAGCTTTGTGAATGGTTCATTGGTTGTAATATTTCATTTTTACATTGCTGTAATCTGCCTTGAGAGGTTGGCTGTGTACTGAAGCATAAGGATTTGATCTCCTGGGTTGCCATAAGCAGCAACTGAAGTTCACATGAGGATAAACTCCTGTGCACACTTACCTTGAAGTACATCTCATTGAAAACAGTGGAACTTGTTTCCCCATAAACATGCGTAGGGTAGCACTGTGAGCATAATGCATTTGAATATTAATTATCTTAACTATCAGTTTTATGGGTTGTAACCAGATGTGTCCCCCGTACTGACAGAAAGCTCTTTCATCCAGTGGACCCTTCCATCAGTGGAATGAAGCTATATTTACCCATTCTTCCAGGCCACCTCCCAGTTCTCTGGAGCAGGTTTTGAATGTTATAGTTGCAGAGGGGATAGGAAATTGGTAAAAGAACTACAACAAAAACGCCCTCATTCCACTGGCAAAATTCTGCACGGAATTAAAGAGTCTTCCATCAGAATGAAGGGCACCCTTAGTTACAACCATATGCTGTTATTTTACACTAACATTATTTCTAAAAGTGGCAGTCTTTATTTATTATTCTATGTGGACTTGGTCAAAGTGGATTGGAACCAGAAATAGCTTTCTGCAAATGGAAGGATTCCTTCTGTTTTCAGAGGAGACCCCAATCCAGCCCAGGCTCCCACAGGAGAAAGGGTGAGTCAGTGATTTCTGCCCATTCCCCTGCGTCTCCCACATTTTCCAGAAAGCTGCTCTGCAGGGTCCGGGTATCCTCGTGAGAGGTGGTACTGGGGTCTGCAGAGTGGAGGAGGAAGTGGCAGAAATTGCTGAATCACTCTTTTGCCCAGCAGAGCATCAGAGTAGAACTCTCCTTGTGGGAAGTCTGGGTTGCATGCTATATATTTTGTTCTGGACCAAAAGAATCCCTGGCTAGGACACAAATGAAAGAAATTTGATGCTTGTGTGACTCTGGCCTAGAGTTTAAATCAGTGACTCAGCTGCCACTATTACCCCCTCAGGTCGCCTGTATCAGGTTGAATATGCCATGGAGGCCATTGGACACGCAGGCACCTGCCTGGGGATTTTGGCAAATGATGGAGTCTTGCTGGCAGCAGAAAGGCGCAACATCCACAAACTTCTGGATGAAGTATTTTTTTCAGAGAAAATATACAAACTCAATGAGTAAGTTGTATGCCCCTATGTTTTATATATTTTTTTGTTTAAAGGTGGTACGATTATAAATGTTTGAGGAAAAGTCTCAGCTCAGTGCCCCAAATTCAATCTCTCACATCTTCAAGTAGGGCTAGGAAGAGACCCGTCTGAAATTTGGAGGCTACTGTCAGTTAATGTAGAAAATACTGAGCTAGATGGACCAGTGATGTGACTCCATATAAGGCAGCTCCCTATTTTTCTGCAAGTTCAGGTTATGAGGTATTGACGTCTTTGATTCCCTGCCTTTTTCAACTTCCATTTACAGGTGTCTCTTTCAGGGCTGCTGCCATAGCAACATTTTTCTCCTAGCAGAAATAATACTGTGCTAACATTCCTTTTCTGTAGTGAGTTGATGTATAACTTTGCCATCAATTTCTATGCATTCATAAACATTCAATAGCATTCCTATATTTCAGGAACAAAATATTCTGTATTTGATTTCTCTATGGTTCTTGCCATTCCTCTTCTAGGCATCAGTAGTAGGAGCCATAACTCTCCGCTGGACTGTTAAGGAATATTTTACCATATCAACAAATTAACTTAATGTTTATTTGGTTTAGACTCCATACCAATTTAGGCTACCCTTTCTTTTCCTAAATCCAATCCTTAAATTACTTACTTTGTTTTCCTTCTGCTGAAACAATAGCTATCATGTAACCCTCTTAAATTCAGCAAGAAAAGCATTTAGTAAAAACAGGTTAGAACTATTGAGACACAAAGTACTTTTTGTCAAGAAAGCAGATACGGCAAAACTTTTTTTAATACCTCTAGCAGCTGTTTCCAGTTAATTTTCTAGGACAGTGCTCTCCTTTCCTACCTTCCAGTTTACCCTTTCTGCCTTTGTTTCTGTGTTGAAATTTTGGCAGGTGAAGCGTTTCTGTCTGGTACTTCTGGCTTGTTTGCAGTGCATCTTCTCAAGTGTACCCTTCTGTGCACCCTATCGGATGCTGAATCTCTCTCTATACATCCACCTATTTTTGTTGTTATCCAGTAAGAGCACCCACCCAATTCCTATGCCTATCCATTGTTTCATGCATCTTTGGGTGGGCAGCTGCCCTTACTTTGGGATGATCCATATCTGGACTTCCGAAGTGTACGATTTTTTGTTATCTTCTTACAAATGTTTGTGAGCGGTGTTAGTATTGTTGAAAAATATTTGATGTGACCAGAGGAGAGAAAATTGTTTATCTACTTGTTTTCAAAAGTCCAGCTGTGTGTTTCATTATGATAATTTGTGGGTTCGTTTTGATGACATAGAAGCACACGCACTGTGTTAATACAAGTCATTTGATAAACCCATATAACCAGCAAACTGTTTCAAGTAATGACTATGTGCATTGAAGATATAGGCTTGGAGCTAAGTGTGCTATGGTGTTATGAAATAGTGCCTCTGCTTTATAAAATGGTACGTGAAGCTCACAGTCAAACACAGTGATCTTCTATATTCCAGGGATATGGCTTGCAGTGTGGCTGGCATAACTTCAGATGCCAATGTGCTAACGAATGAACTGAGGCTGATTGCACAAAGGTACGTTTGTTTGTTTGTTTGTTTGTTTGTTTGTTTGTTTGTGTGTTTGCATTCTTCTGCTCTGCCCTTCCACCTGTCCAGGGCTGCCAGCAACAACCTTCAAGCATAATACAGGCATACAAGTTATCACTAAATCGATAGTAACCTTTAAAGCACAGTGCAGTGACAATGAACCCTGTCTGTTAAAATGTACAGCTAACTATCAAAAACCTGACAAAATAAATACTTTTAAGTTGATACCTAAATGACAATGCAGGCAGGAAAGAGTAGTAAAATCACAAGAATGGTTGGAATCTTTAAAAGACAAATTCATGACAACTGATGTTAGGCTTGGAACCTAAAGTCCAGCAGTATTACAAAATCACCAGACATACTTGTTTTCTTCTTGTATCAAAATATGTTATTAATATGTAAATTCTGAAATAAAGACTGTATTTATAAGGATGTGTGACTTTAGATTTCAGACTTGCTGTCTAAAATTAAATGGAAGTATTTCCATGTTTAAAGGAGCTGATTGTTTAGACCAGCCTTTTTCGATCTTGGGTTCCTAGATGTCGTTGGACTACAACTCCCTTCATCCCTGATCACTGGCTATGCTGGATGGGATGGATGGGAGTTGTAGTCCAACAGCCTCTAGGAACCCAAGATTGAGAAAGGCTAGTTTAGAATGTACAAACCCCCCCCCCCAATGTTCTGTAGTTAGATCCTAATCAAACCTATCATAAGTAAATCTTACTGTATTTAGTGAGATTTCCTTCCTGTTAGTCTTTCATCTTTAGCCGTAGTCTGCAGAGATTAAGCAATCTGTTGATGGTGCCTTACTTTAAAGTTTAAAGCATATGAGGTGATACCCCGTGTTGTGCACAGGGACTTCCCCCTTCCTCTCCTTTAGCCTGCTCTAGGGTGTAATAATGTAAAGGTAAAGGACCCCTGACAACTGTCCAGTCCAGTCGCGAGCGATTCTGGGGTGGCGGCGCTCATCTCACTTTACTGGCCAAGGGAGCTGATGTTTGTCCGCAGACCACAGTGCCACCCGCGTCCCACTCTAGGAGGTACCACCTTGCAGATCTGCTCTCGGGTGTACCACTGCACTCTAGAGCAGATTTGGGAGACATGCAGGAGGGAGGAGAGGAAGGGGAAAGTCCCCTTGTGCCATCAGAAGTCTGTTCTGCTTGCAGATGGGTCTTGCAGGTGTGATTCAATTGTATTCCAGACACTTAAACATGTTTAAATTGCTTCGTAAAACCAGTGGGATGAGTTTTTTGCTTTGACTTGATCATGACCATTGACCAAAATCCCAGGAAAAGCTGCTTGATTTTGGGAGGGACTGAGCTGCCCTTAAAGCAAGGGTCAATTGCATGCCTTGTTAGAAATCTTTAAAAATAGAATAGTCAAAGAGTATCTAATCACACCTCAGACAGAGCAGAACAATCTGTCCTCTCAGTGACTTCTTTTTTTGCTAAGACAGCAAGATATGTATCCACTTTGAAATTGGACAGTGAAAGTGGTTTGATTACCTTTTTTCCCTTCTTTCTGTGCTCCCCAATTTTTCTTTGTTTCAGCTTCCATTAAATAAAAAAGACAAAAGATAAGAGTGGCTGTACTCTAATTTGCAATCCTACTTCAACTCCTCTGTGACCCAGTTTAGGGTCCCAACGGATCAGCTACAGAATGCTGACTTGGCTTTTGAATTGAGTTATTTTAAGTAGCTTAACAATCCTGCCTGCCTACAAATATTTGGATTTTCTTCAATCCTTTTAATTTATATCATTAAAAGTAATGATATAAAGGCATTGATATGGATTTAGAGCAGGAATGGGGACTTTTTTCATTTTCTGGGCAACCTTTTGAGGGCCACGGGCCAGTGGTGGGCAGGGAAATGAATGTACAACATATTGAGGATGCAAAGCCATTCATAGTACAAAACCAAGAAGAGTTCTGGGGGCCAGATAGAGAGCCCCAGAGGACTGCTTTTGGCCCCTGAGCCTGAGGCTTCTCACCCCTATTAGCACTGTGTCTTTCCTAAGCTGGGTTTTTGTGTGCAGCAGTCCCCATCTGTACTGTTTAACAATCCCAGTGCAGCTTGATGTAGGTCCTCCAGGCTGTAGTGACGCAGTCCCTGTGGCAGATGCTTGAAGGAAAGATGAAGGGGCTCAAAACAAGACGGAGAAGACCAGTCTCTCCAGTCATTGGGGGGGGGGCGTTGTTGGAATTTTTGTTTTCAGCCATGTCAATCTGTTGGGGTCTGAAAGTAAAACGTAAACATGGTGCTTATTTGTAGCTGATTTGTGCAATTTCTATAGTGATTTTTTTAAAAAAAATATTTATTTGATAATATTTTACCCTGATGCTGTAAGAGTTGTTCCATGTAGCTTCAGAAGTAGCTGGGAAACCATTAATCATTGCACCTGGTGCATTAGCACATTCAAGAGGTCCATATCATGGTGACTCCCTGTTTGTGGAATGCTCTCCCAAGGGAGACTTGCTAGTGCCTTTGTTACATATCTTTAGACACCAGGTAAAAACATTCCTCTTCTCCCTGGCCTTTGGCTAATTAAATAATATGTGGCCTTTTAAGGTGGTGTGTGGGATTGTTTTGGTTTGTTACTATGTTATGTATTTTTGTGTTTTTCTATTGTAAACTGCTCTATGATCCTTGGATGAAGTGTGGTTTAGGAATTTAATAACATGTTTGTAAATATTGTGCCAATTGTTCTAGGTATCTGTTGCAGTATCAAGAACCAATTCCTTGTGAGCAGTTGGTAACAGCCCTGTGTGATATCAAGCAAGCTTATACACAATTTGGAGGTAACATATTTACCTTTAAAGTGGCAAATAAAAGTAACTTGGAATACAGAGATCTGTCCTAAAAGTTAGATTCCTAGTCAAGTACAGAAAATCACCACTTCCAACACCAATAATCTAATTCATGGGTAGGCAAACTAAGGCCCAGGGGCCGGTTCCAGCCCAATCACCTTCTAAATCCGACCCACAGATGGTCCGGGAATCAGTGTGTTTTTACATGAGTAGAATGTGTCCTTTTATTTAAAATGCATCTCTGGGTTATTTGTGGGGCATAGGAATTTGTTCTTTTTTCTTCTTCAAAATATAGTCCGGGCCCCCCACAAGGTCTGAGGGACAGTGGACTGGCCCCCTGCTGAAAAAGTTTGCTGATTTAATTATTGCTGCTGGGCTGTAAGCATCTGGCTCTAATTCTGCTGGCATAGATTGAGCCCAGAGCCCAGACTGAAAAACTGACTTTGAGGCAGAGCTCCTTGGAAAGGTTCATTCACCATCCCTGTGTTTGGTGGGAGGCTTCTTCAAGTGGTGAATCGCTCCAGTGGGCTCACTTGAGATGGCAGGTCAGTCTGGTGTAGTTAATTAACCAGCAGAACAAATTGTAGTTTGGTCCTCTGAATTCTCTCTTTGGGGTATAGGTGACATGGATCTTTTATTATTAATTTGCCTCTGCTTTTTAATTAAGAAATCTGCCTATTGACCTTGTTGCAAGGCTTGAACGGAGTTGTTCGTTGTGTCTGATTTTCCAAAATGCATTTCAGGTTTTTGTCTTAAATAAATATTTACTTCAAAATAAAACAAGTTTTTTTGGGGAGTGGGGGAATCAGTCCTTAATCACTCTGTATGTGTTTTGCAGTTACTTCTGCTTGTGTGTTGACTCTTTCAAAGAAACATAAGGGGGAAGCTGCATGAGGGCAGGCTGACAAAAATCGGTCTCTGGGGGGTGAGGCAGTATTGGAGCTTATCTTAAGCAGCAGAAGTTCTGAACGAGCTACTAAATCCTAGTTCATAGAAAAAGGATTTTGCATTCGTCTTGGCTTAAGTGGGACTCTTGGCAAATTGTGCTTCTTAATTTAAATCACTCATGACCTTGTGTTTTAACAGGAAAGCGTCCTTTTGGAGTTTCACTGCTGTACATTGGCTGGGATAAGCATTATGGATTCCAGCTCTATCAGAGTGATCCTAGTGGGAACTACGGGGGATGGAAAGCCACCTGCATTGGAAACAACAGTGCTGTAAGTTTGTCACCTTTCATGCTAATTTCCTTCTTTCGTAATCTTGAACATAACTTTTTTGCAAATAGAGCATCCAGCAGTAAGGTCTATGCTGAGTATCCGCTAGCAGACTTTGACACTTCCCCTGTCTTACATAAAGGTGCAGCAGAACTGCAGTGTCATCTTTTATGTTCCTTAACAGGCAGCTGTGTCAATGTTAAAGCAAGACTACAAAGAGGGAGAAATGACCTTGAAATCCGCCCTTGCCTTGGCTGTCAAAGTCCTGAACAAAACCATGGATGTCAGTAAACTCTCTGCAGAGAAAGGTGAGCAGTAATGCGTCTTTTCTTGTGAGGCATTAAGATGCCATCATAAGAGATTTTGGCCTTCCCTCTGGGAAGTGTGTATCTGTTTAATAAATGCTACAGTTGGCAGTGTTTTGCTAATGCTCTGTATGTTTGACATATTAAATAATTTAATCTGTCAGCATCATCCATAATGATTTTCCCCTGTCTTAATATGAGTAGCATGACAGTGCCTAATAGCTGCTGGTGGCGGTGGTTGTATTTCCTTCCACATATGTCCCAAGATGATGTACAAAATATAATAAAGCCTGCTTAAATAGTTACATAGGAGACGTAGAAAGCTTCCTTATACAGAGTTGAGCTGCTGGTTCATCTAACTCAGCCCGGTCTGCATTGACTGGGTTGCAGGCAGGAGTCTCTCCCAGCCCAACCTGGAGATGCTGGGGGTGGAGTCTGCGACCTTCTGCATGCCAAACAGATGCTCTGCCCCGGAGCCATGAGCCTGAGCCTTCCCCCAAACATCCGCAGTTTTCCTATGGCAAAAACAGATCTTTAAAGAAAATTCAGGATTGCAAGGATTCCGACATGCTCAGTATTTTGTTAGCGGAAATTTTATGTTGTGAACAGCACTGTGATGTTTGGATGAATGACGGTATACAAATTTCATAAAAATAAAAACGAGGAACTTCCATTATGTGCTGAAGTGTCATAAAACCTTCTATCTTTATCTTGTACTTCAGTGTTTTCTGTTGGCACTGGAGAGAAGCCACAGTTAAGACATTTGCTCTAGTTTGGTGAAAGCAGTTAAGACATTTGCTCTAGTTTGGTGAAAGCAGAGAACGGATATTGACTAATTGCCAGTTTAATAATTTAAGGCAGTCCGTTTCATATGTCAGTCATACAAATTGACAATATTTTTTGTAGGGGCGACTTGTACCTTCTTCCTTAGCTGACTCAATTCAAAAGAAGCCTTGGATATTCAAATGTATCATTTATATTTTTCATGTTTCAGTTGAGATTGCAACCCTGACAAGAGAGAATGGAAAGACAGTAATAAGAGTTTTAAAGCAAAAAGAAGTGGAAGTGTTGATAAAGAAGCATGAAGAGGAAGAAGCCAAAGCAGAGCGTGAAAAGAAAGACAAAGAGCAGAAAGAAAAAGATAAATAACTTAAGCACTTTGAAGTGGGGGAAATGGGCGTTTTTCGATAAACAAATACAGATCTTACTGGTGGAGTGAAGAAGCTAGTAATGCTGTTTATTGAATCGGGTCCTTTTGTACCAGTAAAACGTGTTGCCCATTTCTTCAGAGAATTATAATTTCTTGGTTCTACTCATCTTTGTTTTTTATTACTTAATAAAACAATACTGTTAAAGTTTGATTGCATCTCTGTTACATCTAACTCATTGAATCAAACATCTTGGTTTGAAAAATATGGCAGCTTGGAATTGAAGTCAATAGGAACCATAAGATATTTTGCCTCTTATTTGTAGTCGTGATGGGAAGGAAGAAAAATGAGGTCTCTGAAATACATTTGTTAGATCTCTTATCCTTCACAGATGGCTAAAGCACAGAAGAAAAATAAGCTCCTTACTACCCAAAATCACATTTAATACACGTCTTGCCCAAGGCAATAATCTTTTGTATTCTCTTAAATTACTCTATGAGGTGATTTAGAAATCCCAGAATGCAATAAATGAGCAATGAATGATGTTTTGTATAATGCATAGCTCCAGGTTATTTTTAGGATGAGTCTGCTAACTAGGAAAAACAAAACAATAAATAATGGATGTTTAAATATTTTAGAAATGTGTCTCCTGGATGCATGGTTTGGTTCTGAGTTTGTCAGCAGGTAAAATGACATTTGGTCAAAAATGGCTAAAAGTGCAATCCTTTTACATATTTACTCAGAATTAAGTCCCATTGAGTTGAATGGAGTTACTCCCAGGTAAGTGTATATAGGGTTGCTACCTCAACCTCTTTAGCACTTAACTAGAAGCAAAATGCATTTGAAATGGTAATTGCTTACTACTGCAGATGTTGGCTCATGTTGTCCACAGTACAGTGGCGCCTCGCAAGACGAAAAGAATCCGTTCCGCGATTCTCTTCGTCTAGCGGTTTTTTCGTCTTGCGAAGCAAGCCCATTGACAGCTTAGCGGATTAGCGCTATTAGCGCTCTAGCGGCTTTTAGCGATCAGCTGAGAGGCAGCTTATCAGCGGAACAGCTGATAAGCGGCTTAGCGGCTTAGGAAAGGGGGGGAGCGGAAAAAACCTGTGGGAACTCGCAAGATTTTTTCGTCTTACGAAGCAACCCCATAGGGAAATTCGTTTAGCGAAGCGCCTCCAAAACGGAAAACCCTTTCGTCTAGCGGGTTTTCCGTCTTGCGAGGCGTTCGTCTTGCGGGGCACCACTGTACTCTGTGTCCAACAAACTGGTGATTTGTCCAAGATTCTTGCAAATAACATATTTTTGCCTCCCCTTATGAGGAATTGTGGTGTAAGCTTTCCCTGGATCGCTTTTAGACATGAACAATAGTTTGTAAAGGCAAACAATCAAATCAGTTGAGGCCAGTGAAGTTAACTCCTCATTCAAGGAAACAAACCACAGCTTCGGCCTGGTAGTCTCAGCAACAATTTCCAGGAGGTCTTGCTCGGATGAAGCAGTTGCGAGGCCTGAAGGTCCCTGCTTTCCCAGTGCCCACTAGGACTCCTCTCCAGGGTCTTTCTCATGCAGTCTGCACACAACCTCCCTCTGCTCTGCCTGTTTCATTTCTCTTGGAGGGAGAGGAGCTGGTTGCAGCAGGAGGGAGAGACTCCCTGGCCTCTTGCTGCTCACTAAACCCTCCCACCTCTTCTGCTTCTGGCACTCCCTCCCAGTCTGCTGCTCCCTCCGACCACTCTCGTCTTCCCACCACCAGTCCCTGGCTCTGAGTCGCCTTCCCCAGGGCGCCTCCCTAGCTGGTTCCCCAACTGGTGCTTCCCATCACTCCTCTGCATCCAGCCAGTCCATGAGATCCTGTGATTAAGATTCAGATCAAATATCTTTATTGCGGTCCATAGACCCACAAAACAGTTTCAAAATAAGATACAGTTAAAACAGCCAAACAACAGGTGAAAGAGACCGAGGTAGTCATTTTGTTATGTCTGGAGCATGATGGTCTTTGTTTCTTGCGACCTCCGAAAGAAACTTTGCCATGGCCAGTGTAATGTCATTTGACCTATCCTCCAGAAGGTATTTAATATGGGAGGCTTCAGATTTTCCCGGCAAAGTTGCTAGTAAGGGTTTGATCAGTTGATCCCTTGCTCGTACTGCCCACAATGCAGTAGGATATGCTTCATGCAATCAGTGTCCTGAGAACATAAACAAAGCCTATTCTGGTGATTAAGATTAGCTATACTTCTAAATGAGTGGTCCAAGTTCCTGAAAGTACATGCAGCATATTTGAATACTGCTACAAAACGTAATGATACAATTTCACTTCTGCCATTCCTATAAGGGTTGTGTGAATAGTGGCTGCAAGTACAGAACTGTCTATAGAATTTTTCATTCGGCTAAGAATCTCCATGTATATATAGAAAAAGTTAGTTTGAAGAACCTTAACTTTCTTTGCACCTCCATGTTAATAGATCTCACTAGCTTAGCATGTGGACAGATGGGTCAGGAGGCGACCTTGTGCATCCATTGTGGATGCATGCCATAGTTCCACCCGCTACCAGTGTGGGAAGCATCTGCACATGGAGGCACTAATGCACACAAAATGCACTTCCGCCTGAACCAGTTGCATCTCCGTTGCAGCTCTGCTCCCCAGGCTACATTGCCGATTACATCAGGTGAACCATCCTGAAGAGTTATTAACTTGGGAAGGGGAAAGGGGGAAGGGGAAGGGGAAGGGGACAATCGCGGAGTGAATGTGCCCTTCCTCTGACCAAGTTAATAACACTTCAGGATGGTTGATCGCAAACATGCCAGGGGGAGGCAGGGCCAAGGGCAAAAGTTAACTTCTGGTAAATTCCCCTTCCCTAATGTAGAGTGGAAGTGAGAGCTGGACCACAAAGAAGGCTGATTGCCAAAGAATTGATGCTTTTGAATTCTGGTGCTGGAGGAGACTCTTGAGAGTCCCATGGATTGCAAGAAGACCAAACCTCTCCATTCTGAAGGAAATCAGCCCTGAGTGCTCACTGGAAGGACAGATCCTGAAGCTGATGCTCCAATACTGTGGCCACCTCAAGAGAAGAGAAGACTCCCTGGAAAATACCCTGATGTTGGGAAAGATGGAGGGCACAAAGATGGAGAAGGGGACGACAGAAGATGAGATGGTTGGATAGTGTCTTCGAAGCTACAAACATGAGTCTGACCAAACTGCGGGAGACAGTGGAAGTCAGGAGGGCCTGGCGTGCTCTGGTCCAGGGGGTCACAAAGAGTCAGACACGACTAAATGACTAAACAACAACAACAACAACAACAATGTAGAGTCTACTTTCCAGTTCAATATTTTAAATATTTTATTTTTCTATTTGCAAAAGTTTAAAGAAAGATTGGCATTGAAAGCCTTTCCGGGTTATTGACAAGTATCTCGCCATGTTCCTATTTTTAGTCGTGGGGTGACATCTGGAGCACTCCTGGAAATGTACCCTTGTAACCTGAATCTAAATAGCATAAATTCTTTTTTGTCCATTCAGGCCAATTCCCTAATTAACTGAGCTGAATCAATTTTTTTGATCAGGCACAAAACCGTCCTATGCATGACCCCTCAGAAGTAAGTTCTATGAGACTCCCAGATAACTGTACAGGATTTCAGCCATAAATATCCATTAAAACTTTTCAGTGGTTATTCTTTCAAGTTTTAATTGCTTTAGTGCCCTTAAATAGTTTGTCCTTCCTGGAGAAGAATTAACTGGAGTCTTACAACTAATTGGTAATTTCAAGTTCCTTGCATTTACGGTAATCTGTTAAAAAGGTTAAACCAACTTCACAAGAGTTTGGGGGGGGGAAAGATTTTTGCTAGATCAAAAGAACCACCATCCTGGGGGTTTTTAATCAGTAAAACATAACTTTGTTTATTATTATTATTATTATTATTATTATTATTATTATTATTATTTTCTTGTTTTACAGAAGTATGTGTAATGTCTCTCGTATTTTTTCCATGTAACATTTTTACAAATCAGTTTCATTTGTTGAGACAATAGGAAGAAAAGGGGGAAAGAGGTGGGGGGGGAGATTGGGGGTGGGGGTGGGGGGGTGGCGATGTTTCTATTTTGCTGAATGTATGTAGGGTTTGGTGTCAGCGGTGCAAAACATAACTTTGTTTAAAAAGTAAAGACAACAGCCTGAGCTGCTACCTTCACACCCCGCGGGCTTCTGCACTTCCCAGAACAGTTTGGCTATCTACAGTGGGACATTGGAGACTGCAATGCAAGGATAGGGGGAAAGTGGCCCTCCCTCTCTTGTTAGACTACAATTTCCATCACCCTTACTGATCATGCTGGCTGGAGCTGTGGGAGCCCAACATCGAGATAGCTGTGCATACTTTTGTGTTCTAGATGGACCCTGGCTTCATTGATCAGGGATATTTTTATATTTTGTTTTTTAGTTATATTGAACGTTGCAAGAAGGCCGTATGAGGAACGGTTGAGGGTGTTGGATATGCTTTGCTTGGAGAAGAGAAGGATGGTCATCTTCAAATACTTGAAGGGCTGTCACCTCGAAGATGGCCAAGCTTGCTTTCTGTTGCTCAGAGGGTGGGATTCAATGGACAAGAAAGGAGATTCTGACTAAACATGGTAAGAGTAGTTCAACAGTGGAATGGACTCCCATGGAAGGTGGTGGACTCTCCTTCCTTGGAGGCTTCTAAGTAGAGGTTGCATGGCCACCTCTCAGGGATTCTTCTTCAGCTGGGATTCCTGCATTGCAGGGGGTCGGACTATATGGCCCTGGTGGCCTCTTCCAACTCTATAATAATTCTATCCTCAGTTCCCTGGGAATGAGCACCACTGAACTTGGTGGGATTTATTTTTTAGTAGACATGAATACGATTTCACTGGATCACATTTTTTGACTTGAGTATTTATAAACTGAGAATCATAGATTTGGGAGGGAGGGACCTCAAGTGTGCAGCCCCTGTCGGTGCAGGGAATCCACACTACAATATCCCTCACGGGTGGCCCCCCAGCCTCTGCTTAAAACCTATAATGAAGGAAAGCCCCCACCTTCCAGGGGGTCTGTTCTACTGTCAACCAAGTGGACCATCTGGAAATTCTTCCTAATGTTCAGTTTAAATCCTTTTTATTGTAATTTGAGCCTACTGATTTGGGTCCTACCCTTTGGAGTGACAGAAAATAAATTCTTCACAGTGTGAAGTAGTTTAAATGTTTTGCACCATCTTTACTGTAATTAAAATTCATTTATATGTAGAAAAGACAGACCAAAAAAACAAAACAAACCTCACAAATTAAGTCGATTTCACTGTCCAGTATGTACCAAAGGAAACTGCTGCAGCAAAATGGAGGCAGTGTTTGAGGTTCTTGGGTACAAAAGGTGACCTGACAAAAAGATGTTTAGCTATGATCAGTGCTTTTTTTCTTAAAAAATGTTGAGGGGTACTCTCAAGAAAATCACCATTTTGTAGTTCAAAACAGGGGGAAATAAATATAGTAAATGAACAAAAGTACAAAGAGTCACAAAGTGTTTAGGGGTATGCATCCCCCCAGAAAAAAACATTGGCTGTGATTATTGATTTTCAGAAGAATCCAGCTACGTGTTGCTGTGATGTATTTAGGGAAGCTGCATCTTTGTGGAATTAGAAGGACATGGAAGGCAGGACAAAATGCTTCCAACTAAAGGCATAAAGCTGTTAATAATTCACTAAGGGAGTAAGGCAAGGTGTGTTTCCCTAGGCGTGAAAGCCACAGCCGTGAAGAGTGGGTAAGGACACTTGTTTCAGAGCAACCCACGTAAGCACAATTCCACTGAAGGCAGATGGCAGGGCAGGGCCAGATTTAAGGTGGTGCAGGGCTTCCGAGCCAAGGGGACTCACAACAACAACAACAACAACAACAACAACAACAACATACTACCTAAAGGGTATATTTATGGAGGTGTCTACTCAAAGCTTGGGGGTTCCAGATTTTGTCCTCATTCAGGACACCATATTACCAAAGTCCGCCACTGGGCAGGAGATTAATACTTTATTCAGAATAATGGGCTAAATAGTGCCCCCAAGCCCCACCCCAATGTTATATGATTGGCAGGTGGGTGGCTTCACCCACTGGTGGAGGAAGAGGAGTGGGGGGGGAGCGCACCGCCCCCGGCAGCGCGATCCCAGTAGGGTGCCATCGCAGCTGCCTCCCCGCCCCCAAGACACACGCCAGCCCCTCTTGGCCTGCAAGAGATGGGGGTGCTAATCGTGTGATCCTCTAGGCAGACCAGTAGTGTGGCCTAGCGTAACGCAGCTGGTTTCATGAAAACATATAATCATTTGTCATAACACCTAGTCCTAGAAAAAGGAAACCAAGGGTCAAGAATCTCCAAGTTGTGCACACAGGGAAAGTTCGAGACATTTGACCTAATAAATTACAGTAATGGTAAAGAATAGAACTGAAAAAGCTTTCAATGGATATGCTAATTTATGCCAATCAAGATTGCAGCAGGCCATTAGATCCACTTGGTGATAAAAATAGTGCCATAAATCTGGAACAACAGAGCCGATTCAGGAAATGGTTGGCTCCACAAATAAAGCTTGATTGCTGAATGCAATTTGATGGGCAGCACTATAAGACATTTTTTTGCTGTCGGAAGAAAATACATTGCTTCTTCTAATTCTTTGTGTTGAGCACACATTGTAAAACGAAAGACAAAGGCATGTAATATTCTTTGCAAATTGCCTGTGTGCAATATAGGATTTTGGTGTATATGAAGCAGGGACCCTGCAATGAAGAAAACCGTTAAATAAATTTATTGCAGAGCTTTCTAATCAATATCTCAAGCCAGTGCATGATAGATGGAGAGGAAAGTACTATATACGGTAAGCAGATTCCTCTAAATGGCTATCTGCTTGCATTATATCCACTCATACAACCTGAATGCCATTTTTTTTTAAAGAGAAGATCAAAGGTTATTAATTTTATGGAATGATGTGTTTGAAAACTGTTGGTCTAATTATGAATAACACTAATTACATATAAAAGCCATATTTATGTATATGAAACCATTATATTGCTAAATACTTCTATAAGGCAGAAGATTTCACTACAGTCCTATTGCAGTTACCTGAGAAGAAACAAATAGGCCTTGTGCTGTTGATTCTTCTTTTACTATTCAAATCTACTGAAGTCCTGCCCATATTCTGGTGACTTGACTCTCAACAGGATTCATGATTCGCGTCGCATACAAGCCAGATATTTGTATCCTGTTCTGGTAGTCAGAGGCTCTGGGCTTTATGGGATTTTATGGGATGCAGAGTTTACATCCAAGGGAAAAAGGAGGCTGTGAGGCTGAACTACTCTGGAACAGCCTGGCACAGTGGTCCTTGGTCCATAATATCTATCTGTATTTACATACTATTATTAATACACTTATTGGTCAACATGCTGTGCGGAATTGCTGTTGCGTCATGGCTTCTTTCTCTCCTTCCCACAAGAGGATCTGGAGAAGTTACACCCCAATCATTTGCAGTGAGCTCAGCGCTTTGACCACCTAGAAATGCACGTTTTCACACAACCCAAATAATGCATTTGAATCTCTCCCACCCTATTTATCTTTGCGCTGTATGCAGGGGATCTTTATGTGCTTCTTCCTGTCTCGGAAGGGGCAGAATGGTGTCCAGGCATCTGCCACCTGCCACGGATTCTGTAGCTGCCATCCCTCCATTACCGAGGCAACTGTCTATAAACAATAAACTTCCATAAAAAATGGCAAAAGTAGTTTCTTTCCCAAATCAGTTTTATCTTAAACCATAGCATACCCTCAAAGTAATTACTTATGCGTTTGTTTGTGTTATGTACTGAAGTTCTCACCCTGGGCCAGCAGGGGGATACTGTAGGTAGTTATGCAAATGAAGGATCGAAAGTGACATTCAGTGATTGGCTAGTTACAGAAAATGGTTACTGTTGCATTCTAGTGGAGCTCTATATAAGCAGGCTGACTGAGCTCCTCAGTTCAGTTCAGTTCCAGCTTACAAATAAAGAGCTGCTTTGGAATAATTGCTGTGTTGTCTGATATGTTCACCCACAACTTAACACTGGCGACGAGGGTGGGATCGATGGACATCAGAGCACAGCCAGATGCAGCTATCCTCTGAACTGAGCTGAATCACTGAGCTGAATCACTGAGCGAAATCACTGAGTGAAATCACTGAACAGAACCAATTCAGAGCTGACTGTTCTGGCTAGAGCACTGTGTTCCATCCATCGCCTTTCACGCCGGCATTGGAATCATGGCTTCACTTGTGCCTCTACCGCCATTTGCGCCAGCCACTGAATCATGGGACTCCTACCTCACTCGGTTCGACTGCTACCTCCAAGCCAATGAGCTGACAGGGCCGCTGCCTCAGGTCCCCGCTCGACCGGCTGCACCCGGACTTTGCTGTGGCCGAACCCCCAGGCTGTGCCAACGCGCCACGGTCATTTGTTCCCAGAAACCAGGTCTTTGCCCGGAACTTTGTGGGGGACATTCCTTGGGTGCTAGCCACAGTAGTGGGAGTCACTGGACCTTGCTCATACCAGGACCTTGCTCGTACCACTCTTCATCCTGGAGAAGAGTGACTAGTGGGGTGCCACAGGGTTCTGTCTTGGGCCCGGTCTTATTCAACATCTTTATCAACGACTTGGATGATGGACTCAAGGGCATCCTGATAAATTTGCAGATGACACCAAACTGGGAGGGGTGGCTAACACCCCAGAGGACAGGATCACACTTCAAAATGACCTTGACAGATTAGAGAACTGGGCCAAAACAAACAAGATGAATTTTAATAGGGAGAAATGTAAAGTATTGCACTTGGGCAAAAAAAATGAGAGGCACAAATACAAGATGGGTGACACCTGGCTTGAGAGCAGTACATGTGGAAAGGATCTAGGAGTCTTGGTTGACCACAAACTTGACATGAGCCAACAGTGTGACGCGGCAGCTAAAAAAGCCAATGCAATTCTGGGCTGCATCAATAGGAGTATAGCATCTAGATCAAGGGAAGTAATAGTGCCACTGTATTCTGCTCTGGTCAGACCTCACCTGGAGTACTGTGGCCAGTTCTAGGCACCACAGTTCAAGAAGGACACTGACAAACTGGAATGTGTCCAGAGGAGGGCAACCAAAATGGTCAAAGGCCTGGAAACTATGCCTTATGAAGAACGGCTAAGGGAGCTGGGCATGTTTAGCCTGGAGAAGAGGAGGTTAAGGGGTGATATGATAGCCATGTTCAAATATATAAAAGGATGTCACAGGGAGGAGGGAGAAAGGTTGTTTTCTGCTGCTCCAGAGAAGCGGACATGGAGCAATGGTTCCAAACTACAAGAAAAAATATTCCACCTAAACATTAGGAAGAACTTCCTGACAGTAAGAGCTGTTCGACAGTGGAATTTGCTGCCAAGGAGTGTGGTGGAGTCTCCTTCTTTGGAGGTCTTTAAGCAGAGGCTTGACAACCATATGTCAGGAGTGCTCTGATGGTGTTTCCTGCTTGGCAGGGGGTTGGACTCGATGGCCCTTGTGGTCTCTTCCAACTCTATGATTCTATGATTCTATGATTCTAGGTGGCACTCGAAGACGGACGCTTGTGGCGCCAGCACATAGACTAGCTTAGGCGCAGGGTTGGGGACTTGGACACTACCGTGGTGCCCCCAACTGCGCTCGTGGCTCCGGAACAGACACTTACAGATGGTGAGGCTCCACCTACACCTCTCTCACAAACTGCCGGCGTGGAGCCGAACCAAGCCATTTCAGAGGGTCTGCCAGACTTACCACAGGCTCAGACCACTGCCGTGCCTGACATTCTGCCAACTCCACTTGCGGAGATTCCACCCACAGCAGCGGATCCAGGGGACTTGGTTTCAACGCCACCTAGGGTTGTACCACAGGCTCAGCAAGAATTGTGTGGCCCCCCAGACTTGGCTACCAGTCCCCGGCGGTCTGGCAGAGTTTCCAAGCGCCCAACTTATTTAAAGGACTATGTTGTTGGACATGTATCACTGTTGGTCTAAGTATGGGAAATGTAACCGATATGCTTTTGTGCCTAATTGAACCATTACGCCTAGTGCTGTATATAAGGAAACCATTACGATTGTAACTAACGCCTTATCTCGGTGGGGAGGGGTGTTATGTACTGAAGTTCTCACCCTGGGCCAGCAGGGGGATACTGTAGGTAGTTATGCAAATGAAGGATCGAAAGTGACGTTCAGTGATTGGATAGTTTGTATGCAAATGAAGGATCGAAAGTGGAGTTCAGTGATTGGCTAGTTACAGAAAATGGTTACTGTTGCATTCTAGTGGAGCTCTATATAAGCAGGCTGACTGAGCTCCTCAGTTCAGTTCTGTCCCAGCTTACAAATAAAGAGCTGCTTTGGAAGAATCGCTGTGTTGTCTGATATGTTCGCCCACAACTTAACAGTTTGTTTGTTTGTTTGTTTCCTTCTTAGGTATTTTTATTGGGTTTATAAATATATTAGGACTCCATCTGGGAATGTAATCTGGACACATTAAAACCAGTGGAGAGAGTTGAAGATTTACAACAAATAAGCGATAGTCATCACAAGTGTGGTTTTGTTCAATGAAGTCTTCAACCAGCGGAGCCTCTCTGATGTTGCCTTTAATGTGGGATCGGTGTTCTAAAATATGAGTCTTAACAGGGCAGGTGGTCTTTTAAAAGACCACAGAAAACTTATTGTCTACCACTGGAACACTTTAAGTGTGGAGGCTGTTTAGCCTGCAACCAGGCTATTGAAAGTGCCTCTTACCATGTCCGTAACAGCTCCATGATTCTGAAATCGAATGGATTCACTAACTCTGGCACCAGAAACGTGATTTAATTAATTGATTGCCCTTGTCAGTTGATATACATTGGTGCCACCACCCGCCCTGTTAAGACTGCTATAAACTCAACACACTAGTTCCATGTGGACTAAATTCAACATTAGTTCACAGGATTCAAGTAATTACATGCAGCTGTTTGTGGACTTTCTGCTGTTATGTCTTTAAATTTGTGAGCTCTGCCCATGTTTCCTAAGGAGGTTTGACAAACGGAAGGACATTGTCCTCTTTAGTGACGGGGGGGGGTATTTCTGGGTTAGCGGAGTCTGTAACCTGAAGTGTATGTAACCTGAGGTACCACTGTATGTGCAAATAGACGAGTTGTTGTCTCACTTTTTTCTTGTAGATATACCCCTGCTTTAAGCTGTTTACACACTGTCTTCTCTTGTGTATCATTTACTACAAAGGTATACCTTAATTACATATTCTCAACATATTTTTAATTTTAATTCTCCTTATTCTACTTGTTAATTAATTGCAATTCTGTTACAATAGATTTTGGCAGCTTGATGACTCAGCTGTTTAGCACTGAAACGTTGGATTACCGGAACAACGTCTGAGCACCGAACCACTGCTATATCAAAAGTGGACTATTTATTACTGCACTTGCAATTGTTTAAGATAAAATCTAATTTGGGAAAGAGAAGAAAAGAGCACTGAACCACCAACATATTGCAAGTGAACTCTTTATTTACTGTGTTTGCTGTTAAGATAAAACTGATTTGGGAAAGAAACTTTTGCCATTTTTATGGATGTTTATTTTGTTTACAGACAGTTGCCTTGGTGATATATTATCTTGTGTAGATTGCAGTAGTCATTGTATCACCACCCCTCTGTTCACGTTTTATTGGTATTCCCTCCATTATAGCGGGTGGGACTAGATGACCCTTGGGGCTCCCTTACCTTCTCTTCCTTCATGCATATTCAGGGCTGCCATATGCCCGGATTTTCCAGGTCATTACCGGGATTTCTGGGGGGCGCTTTGGAGAAGTCAATGTAAGAATCGGGTTTTTTGGGGGGCGGGGTGTTCCTTAAAAAGCTCAACAACTTTCGGGGTGTCAAACCCAATAAAAATACCTAAGAAGGAGAGAAAGAAACGCGCAAGTAATTATTTAGGGGGGGGGTGTGCGCGTGCAAACTGTGCTTCTTTGGGGGGGGGATGCTGGGGATTCTCGCCGGAGGTCTTTCCGCCCGCAGATCTTTGCGCAGCGCGCCGCGGCCACTCGGGGCGGCGCCTCCTCCTCCTCCTCCTCCTCCTCTTTCTCCTCCTCTTTCTCCTCGGCCGCCGCCGCTCCGTCCTGGCCGAGGCATGGCGGGCTCCGGGCGCCGAAGCCTCCTCCTCCTGCTGCTGCTGCTGCTGCTCCTGCAGCTGCTGGCGGGGCCGGGCGGCGCGGGCGGAGCGCCTTCCCCGGGTAAGCGGGGCCCCGGCGGCGGGGCTGGCGGGCAGGCGGGAGGACTGGGGCCGGCGCGGGCGCTGCTCGGTCCGCACGACCTCGCCTTGGCCGTATTCCATCGGACGGGCGGGCGGGACCGGGGAATCCCTTCCGTCTCCCAGCTGCCGCCGCCGCACACGGGGCTCTTTTGGGCGCAGACCGCTCTCCCCCCCCCCCCCGGGGAAATAGTGGTGCCCAGTCGTGCCCTCGCGGGGGGGGGGTGATTTCAGAGCCCGCGGTAATACTGAAAACGGATAAAGTAACTTTTGTGTAAATGCGTGTTTCTGTTTTGTGGGATGGTGCTGGAACAAGTGCGCACCGTAATCGGGGCTGAATAGCCTCATCCTATATTTGTCCACTGGGAATGAAGCCATCCTGGCTTTCCAAAGGATTGAATCCCAGGTAAGGGCATTTCTCTATATGTCTGCTCAGAAGAAAACCGCGTTGAGTTCAAATGCTCCTTGCTCCCAAGTAAGTGGCTAGAGTATGCAGTGGGTTGGCAGCATTCATATCCCTTGGAATTATGACAAAAATGCAGAGATCTTTGTTGGTCCAATTATATTTTTAAAAGACTTCTGGGTCAATATGCACATAACTGCCGTAAATTGGTTGCTAACTTGTGAGAGGGAAGGAAGAGCATTTTGTACAGTTTCATATAATTCAAGCAATCCTCATGGGTCATTTTGCTCAGAATTATAATAAAGTAGGATTTTAGCAGGGGAGTATTTAACAAAGGTCCGTATAGTTAAAGCCATGGTTTTCCCAGTAGTGATGTATGGAAGTGAGAGCTGGACCATAAAGAAGGCTGATCGCTGAAGAATGGATGCTTTTGAATTCTGGTGCTGGAGGAGACTCTGGAGAGTCCCATGGACTGCAAGAAGATCCAACCTCTCCATTCTGAAGGAAATCAGCCCTGAGTGCTCACTGGAAGGACAGATCCTGAAGCTGAGGCTCCAATACTTTGGCCACCTCACGAGAAGAGAAGACTCCCTGGAAAAGACCCTGATGTTGGGGAAGATGGAGGGCACAAGGAGAAGGGGACGACAGAGGATGCTATGGTTGGACAGTGTTCTCGAAGCCACAAACATGAGTTTGACCAAACTGTGGGAGGCAATGGAAGACAGGAGTGCCTGGCGTGCTCTGGTCCAGGGGTCACAAAGAGTCGGACACGACTAAACGACTAAACAACAACAACATTTGACTTTTCCCTATCCATAACTGCCCCCACCCCCATTTTGGGCAGGGCAATTGCCTTGCACAGACTGGTCAATCTGACTTTTCTAGGCTAACTTTTACAGTGGGCTGTCCAGAAAAGATGCAGAAGTCTGTTTTTTGTCTTTACAAAAATGATGTTGGATGATGTTGGATACTGGAATTTAAAACTAATAGTTGAAGGTGGTTGTTTTGGTTGGGGATGAGAATCCTGCAGGCATTTAAGTGGATACAGGCTTGTGACATGTTATATGCTGAATGTTTCCTTGCTTTGGAGAGATTTCTGATGATTTAAGGCTTATTTGAAGGACAATTGAGGGCTTTGAACATTGGCATTGTAATCGTAGGGAGACAATGTGGAAGCATATTTGCAATTCTGTTCTGCAGAAAAAACTGATGATGCTGTGACTACACTTCATTCTGGTTTTTAGAATAGAATCATAGAATCATAGAGTTGGAAGAGACCACAAGGGCCATCGAGTCCAACCCCCTGCCAAGCAGGAAACACCTTCAGAGCACTCCTGACATATGGTTGTCAAGCCTCTGCTTAAAGACCTCCAAAGAAGGAGACTCCACCACACTCCTTGGCAGCAAATTTCACTGTCGAACAGCTCTCACTGTCAGGAAGTTCTTCCTAATTTTATTCATACATAATCCCTCTTACCTATTTTATTAATGTATGTTTATATATTGAACATTCTCTGCTCTCGTACATATTTATGTCCCTTCCTTTACCTTGTTAAACACAATCAAGCAAATTTGTTCTTATAAGCATATTGCTTTTTGCCCATCTTACACAATCATAATGGTACATTTGACTTATTTTCTTGCTTCCCTATACACATTTTGCTGCTACTGTTCTGATGCTGTTTCCTATACATTTATATGGGGCATGGGAATCTTCTTCAGGAGGTACACAGAATGGATCTCTAAATAACTAACCTTCCAGAAATAAGTAGAGCAGAAGTTAGTTTAGAAATGCACAATAAAGCAAAACAAAAATGTATGCAAAAACTGAAAGCATTAGGATTACAGTGGAAAGACTGGCTATAGAATCCTGTAGACTCCAGCTTGGTAAAAATTTTGTTTTATTGAATGTATTTGAACTGGCAGGTGTTCTTGCCAAGTAGATGGGAAAGGCATTTAATAAATAAAAAGAAAAATGAAGTATGCATTTTGAGTCATAATAGCTAAATTGCGGAAATGCAGTATTTAAGCTTCCTTTCTGTGTGAGGTGGTACGAAAATACTGTCTCAAAACTTTTGTTCAGTTTTAATGCTTGGTGTGATGTGAAGAAGAAAAATATTGAGAACATCAAGTTGAGCATTTTAACATTTTAATTTAAAAAATGCAAAGATAGGAGACTGAATATTGCAATGGAAGAAATGCAGTGATGCTTCTAGTCAAACTTCTGTTTCATGACATCAGTTACAACAATAGTATAAATCTGGTTGTTTGCCTTTGTCTTTCTGTTCCACATGAAGAGACAGTTGATCTAGACTGGTGCTTGGAGATGGAGACAGGCTGGATGTGCACCAGTAACGGAAGCTGAATCCTGAAAAGACGGGGTGCTCTGCCTTCCAGGTTCTTGAGTCTAGGAAGTGGGCAGACTGCCTGTTCTGGGTGGTTTTACTCCCCCGGAAGGAGTAGGTCCGTAGATTGGGGTTGCTTCTGGATTCATCATTGTCAGAGGCTGGGCGGGCCTATTTCAAGCTTTGTCTGGTTTGCCAGTAATGCCCCCCCCCTTTTGATAGAGATGACCTGGCCACTATATTTCATACTCTGCAGTAATCCAATCTGAAATTTTCTAGTGTGCTGTAAATGGGCTGCTCTTGAAGAGAACCTAGAAACTTCCATGGGTCCAAAATGAAGCCGCCCTAAATGACTTAATATTTGAAAAAACACACCTTTCCATACAGACTTGACCCTCTTGGGTGTTAAGACCAGCAGATGGGACTTTCTCATGAATACCTGTGTATAGGATTTCAACCTAATTCTGTAGCTATGAGGCAACAGGTGGGAGTTTTCTGCTTCTTGCTGAGCTGAATGGTGCTGAGGTCCTATGGCCTGATTACTGGATTTAGGCCCCAATCCCTGTTAACCATGAGTACAACCTCAGCCATAGGTATTGTCAAACTCGGTCCCACAGTGCATTGGATAATGAACTAGTTTGCATGGTGTTTTCCACTCGATAACAGTGATTTATCACATTTGGGGACAGGAAGGCTGTTAAAATGAGGTTGCAATCTCAGCATAAGCCCAGATGAACTCCGTAGAACATACAGTTGTACGTTGATTCTCAAACTTAATCCATTCCGGAAGTCTGTTCCAAAACCAAGGCGTGCTTTCCCATAGAAAGTAATGCAAAATGGATTAATCTGTTCCAGACTTTTAAAAACAACCCCTAAAACAGCAATTTAGCATGAATTTAACATGGTCTTTTACGAGACCATTGATCCATAAAATGAAAGCAATAAACAATGTACTGTAGTCACACAATCAATCAGTAGCTGAACTGGGTTCTACACAGTCACAAAAACAAAACAAAAAAGCCGCAAAAACACAAAATAGCAAAAACAGACCTCAGTGTGACACTCAAATCGGAAGCATAACATTCAAAACGGAGCACATTTGGCTTCCAAAAAAAGTCTGCAAAACACTAACTTCTGGGTTTGCGGTGTTTGGGTTCCAAGTTGTTTGAGTACCAAGGCATTTGAAACCAAGGTACCACTGTACTAGAACATCACAGAGAACTCTTCTGGAAATTCCATTTGTAAGGAATTGCTTTAAACTGGCATCGGATTGGTGTGTGTGCCAGTTAAGATTAAAAAGTAATGTGCACATAATCCTTGTTGCAGTACTGCAGAACTGCTTCATATATAACTGGCTCTGAAATGCGGTTTACAAACTGTTTGATTAAACCATAAGTGATTATGGTTCTCTACAGATGTTTATCCTCAAGCAAGAGTATTAAATGTTTTTGAGAAAGGAGATGCAGCTGCTAGTTTCAAATATGAATGCTTTTCTCCTGTGGTTTTCCTTGGATTGTCTTACGCTCTACTTCTAATAATGCAAATTTTTCAGTAGGCTGCAGAGAAATTAGAGCAAGAGGAGTGCTTATGTAACTCCCCAAATGAGAATGCTAATATGGATATGTTGGCAATGATCACTGTGAAAGCCAGTGGAGCTGGCAATACAATTCTGTCTAGCTGGCACTGGAAAATAGTTGTTTACAGTACAGTGCAGCTATAACGGATTACCGTATGTACCTGCACACAGGCCTTGCTGCGTTGGAGACTTGATTTTGCAACTCGCTAGGAGCCTGAAGGCTGTCCCTAATTTGCATATATATTTACATAAAATGACAATTTGCATTTATAAACTTCACAAAATAGACAAACTACAGTATGTGTGGCTATAATAGGAATACCTTACAGCCATCTTACTTTGCATCCTTCTTTCTTTTTTCATATAGTCTCCTTTGACCTCTTTGCCCCCATAACAATTGCCTTCTGGGCGCACTGATTAAAACTCAACAGCTTGGTATAGAAATGTTCATATGTATGTATGTATGTATGTATGTATGTATGTATGTCAGTCAGTCATTTTGGGGTTTAATCCCATGCACTGAATTCCCTATGAATTCCCTATGAATACATCTGAGTCAGCATGCACTGGATCAGTGTGTTTACTAAAATTTAGGCATGATTTCAGCACCTCTTAACAGATGGCTGGTGAAATTCACAAGGAGACCTTTCTAAAGCTTGCCTGTATGACAGCCGACCACAGCATTATTGCTATTGCCAGACAGCTTGCAAGGCCACAACTTGAATAATTGTCCTTACATTAATGTCTACAAAATGCCAACTGCTTTCCAAATAATTCAGAAGGGAACATTTCTCTGCTCTGTTAAGCTCTTAATCTGAGATTGCCACTGCGCAGAGGGGAAGGAAAGCTATAACAGCCACCAGCGTATTGAATAATACAGGAGGACTATGGATGGAAGATGCAGCGTGTCAGGGTAAATATGGAAACCATGGAAAGGGAGGAGGGGAAGTCACCAGAGAAACAATTTACATTTTATGTTAAAACATGTTAAGATTGTGTGTGTGTGTGTGTGAGAGAGAGAGAGAGAGAGAGAGAGAAATTAATAATATTTTTTATTTTTTAAAAAAGGCATAAATATACAACCCAATTGCATTCCTTGTAACAACCAGGTACAATTTATATTTCCCACTGGTTCATTGCTAAGCTTGCAAGATGTTGTTGTTTTATCATTTATACCCTGCCCATCTGGTTGGGCCACCCCAGCTACTCTGGAAGGCCTCTAATGCATGTAGAAACAAAATAAAACATCAGCATTAAAAAATTCCCAATCTAGGGCTGCATTCATACGTCTTCTAAAAGTTGTGCAATTCTTTATCTCCTTGGCATCTGAGGTAGCATCTGCTGATGTTTACCTATAATTTCTGTTTTCAGCATCAAAGTTTTATAGCTTTTTGAACACTGCCATTGTGGTAAATTTAGTATATGAGCCAAATTTAGCAGAATATTGTGGTGTCAGCACCCACATTTTCTGCATCTACTACTGCTGTTGGCTTTCTCAAATTGCTTCAGGTTGCATAACGTGATTTTTCAGCCAGGGTGGTGGCAGTGGTGAGGAAGCTAATATTTCATGGAAACTATCAGATTTATATACAGTGTTACCTTGAAAGTTGAACGGAATCCGTTCCGGAAGTCCATTCAACTTCGAAAACGTTCAGAAACCAAAGTTCCTGCAGCCAGTCGGAAGCCACGTCAGATGTTCAGGTTCCAAAGAACGTTCGCAAACCAGAACACTCACTTCTGGGTTTGCAGCTTTCAGGAGATAATACGTCCGAGTACCAAGGCGTTTGGGATCCAAGGTACGACTATACAAACAATAGCGTGGATTTCTCTGTTTTCTCTCAGTTTTTCCAGGTATATTTCAATAAATGGTGTGTAGTACAGACTATGGAGCATTGTTGTAAATAAAAATATGCCCTTTCCCCTTATGGGGTATCCAAGAGCCCATTGAGAGTCCTTACATAGGTTCCCTATTGGTAGGAGAAAATAACAGAGGCCAACCAGAGAATATTGAGAAGCAAAGCAGCTAGTAAGCTTGATCTTTATTGATCTGTTGCAACAGGGTGCTCCCCTCACATGCAGGAAAAGAGGAGGACCCAGAAAAATGCTGTGCAAGGGCTTATAAAGACTTTTGAAATTCCCATTCTCTAGATGAAGACCACGCCCAGAAACATTATGCATACATCACAGAAGTGGTGTAACCTAAGACCACCCCTCAGATACATCCCAGAAAAGGCGGTCTAAAGCAGAACATTTGCATGTTGTTTTTCTCCTGTCGCAGTTTATTTCCTGCCTGGCAAGTTACTTGATTGGATTGCCTGGGGAGCCTGGCCAGTCTTTTGTAATGATAAATACTTATTTCCTGGGCCAGGTCACAGGCTCGCACCCTATTCATATCTTAAATGTGTCCTTAAGACAGGATTTGTGAGGAAAGAGACAATGGGGAGACTTTTCCAGTTTGACCTTGCAGAGAAAACATTTGGTCAGTTTAGGAATCAAAATGGTTCCAGGTTGGCCTTCCTGTGCTGATCCATGTATGTGCGGTTATGAACATTACCATATATCTAAGACCATAAAATTCCTATCACATTATCATAGACAAAAATTGATAATGTGTGAAATTCAAATGGTTGAAGTGAGAGTAAAATATTTTCATGACAGAACAGCTGTTAGTTACAGGGGTAACTGGTCAGCATTACACTTGAACCAATGTTATCATTAATCAAAGTCAGCTGTATCAAGTCCACTTCTAACTATGGTTGCCAATTTTTCTTTGGTGCTAACTGTGGTTAGCAAAAACGCTACTGCCTCCATAAGGCTGACCATAGCTACATCCAAAACCGAAAGAGAGAGCGAATGTCCATGCAAACCGGGAGGTGTCAACCCACACCTCCAAACTATAGTTAGCGAAGTGTTACTTTTCCTTGCAGTGTGGTTTACATGGAGGAGAATGAAACAGCCCACAGGATGGTTAACAGGGTATGTGGGGTCATAATCTATGGCCACAAATGCAATGCACTTCCCAATCTGTAAATACCCTTCTTACGGAACTCCCACGTAAATGGGAGATTGCCTGTACTTGCCCTTCTCATCCACTGAATTGTTGTGCCTTCTCTGGAGAAGGAAAAACTTAAACACGATGCAGAGTTCCCCAAAAATAGACCAGTGGCAATTGTATTTCACCCAGCAGAGCTTTACTGCTACTGAAGGCAGATGAGCATAATGGTCACAAATCCAGTACATTCAGGATTGGCACATTCCATAAACAATCCAGTTGCAGCACTTACAAAAACTTAAAACAAGACTAAACCATAACACTAAGCATGCTATGTACAGAGCACCACACCAGAAGGAAGAGAGATAGAAAGTAAGAAAGACCCATGCTCCTTCTGGCCTATATCAGCATGACCTTAACAGAAAGAGATAAGAGAACCAGTTTACATCAGCTGTACTTAGCTTCTCTGAAGGTATAACCCAAACATCATGAAGCTACTTTCACACAGAGAAGCTTCCAGAAACCTATTGAATGAATTTGAATAGGAAAGATCTCTACACATTAGATCAATACTTTCTGCACCAAGAAATGTAAACCGACATGACTATCATGCCCATTTTTACCTTATTTGTATTAAGTCATAAGTCAAATTTGAAAAAGCATAAATTGTTGCTTCTTCTTTCCTCCTATACAGGCAATTCCCTGTTTACACGGGTTGTGTTCCATGTCATCGTGCGTGTCAGTGGAGCGGGTGTAAGCCTACCCCGTTCCAGCCCTTTCCAGGGCCAAAAACGGCGCGCACGTCCGTGGTCACGTGCCAATCGAGCACGTGCAAAATGGTTGCCATCTGTATACAAAGTAGGAGAATTGTAATGTTTGTGTGACCTCTTTTCCATCTGTACAGGTATGTCTGAGCCTTCCTTTATTGCTAAAAGTGAAGACCGTCTGTTTAAATACTTATTTGAAGATTATGAAAGATGGGTTCGCCCAGTAGAGCGTCTGAACGACACAATCAAAGTGAAGTTTGGCCTTGCAATTTCCCAGTTAGTCGATGTGGTACGTTGGAAACTTCTGCCGTTTGCTCTTTAAATAGGCATGGTAGCGTAAAGGAGTTGCTTGTCAGAAGCACATAGTCTGAACAGCACCCCTGGCTTTTTAACAGAGCCTCTTCTCCTCATAAAGAGGATGTCATAACTCCACACAGGGTGTTGGGGTTGCAAAAGTTGTACGTGTATTATTGGTCACTTGCTGTTGAGAGGATAGGAGGAAGGAACCATGCATTCATGTGCTATCTGTTCACACAGGCCTGGTTTGCATGTTATAAAAAGCCAGAGTTTGCTTTAAAACATAGTTTAATCATGAATATGCCTTTTGCTTATCTTGTAGCTCTTGTAGCTCATACAAGCCATACTATGCCTTGTTGTGTTGTCTAAATCCAGTCAATGGTTTATTTGTTTCAAATAAACAATGAACTGTAAGCTATAAATAAACCAGCATTATTATCTCAGGTTATTTCTGACTTACCGCTTGGTAAGCCTGGGTTTGGATGGCATGTCAAGCAATAGTATGGCTTCTTTGAGCTGCGCAGGAGAGGAGACGCTGTGCAGGAGCCTGTGCACGAAGGGAGAGGGATGGTCACCATCCAGCCCTGGTTGAAGAGGAGCTTGCTTATTCTGCCATGTATCTGAGGCCTCTGTGTGTAGACATAAGTGGGAGAGTTCCGGCACCTCTTTTTTAAAAAGAAGAATAGCACTGTATGAGATGATTCTCTCAAACAATTATCTTCAAAGGAACTGCTAACTTGATTTCTTGTAGCTGCCAGACTTTCTTTTGCACAAAAATGGAATAACTTAAATGATATGTCTCTCGAGTTGTGGTATAAAAACTTACTGAACCTCACTACTGCTGAAAAGATAGCCCACAAGATTCATGTGATGCAAGGGTAAGAACCAGTAGAACAATTGGGACTTTTATCTTATGTTTAAAACAATGACCTGCAGGACTTCTTACCTGCACCTAAAAAAAACCCCTGTCCTAAATAATATATTAGTTCAATAAACCTATGTAGAATTATACTTACCATTATTATATAAGTATTTCTCTGATGACTTTCCATACTCTTGTGTTGAAAAATTTAAAAAAAGTTTTTGAAAAGGAAAGAAAAACTTTCCAGCCAATAATAAATAGATTAAAGTTCCTCCAATGCCCCAGAGCAACCACAACATAGTGTTAGTCTGGGGCATTTTGGGAAATTCAGGTGTCAGCCTGGAGCCTGCCCTGGTGAGAGCTGTAGAATATATACCATATGTTAATTGACCGCTGTCTGGAAGTGAGAGAAGTGTACTGTCATTCATATAAAATGCTTTTTTCTCTCAATAGGATGAGAAAAATCAGCTGATGACAACAAATGTTTGGTTGAAGCAGGTGAGTAGTATATTAGGAAAAAGTTTGGACTGTAAAAAGGAAAGAACAAAATACAATTCATAAAATTAAAGTGGAAGACCAAGAGATAGATAATCCGAAAGGAATTAGAAAAGGTTTTGTGGACTTTTACAGACATTTGTATAAAAGAAAAGAAAGAGGTAATATAAAGAAAATAGAAGATTTTCTAAAAGGAAAAGAGGTGCAGAAAATACCGACGGATCAAAAAGATAGACTGAATGAGACAATTGAAATAGAAGAAATTAATAGTGCAATAAAAGAATTAAAAAGTGGAAAGACACCAGGGCCTGACGGATTTAGTGCAAGATATTATAAAGAATTGAAAAACACCCTGCTTGTACCGTTGAAGGAAGTGATGAACAATATTTTAAAGAAAAAGGAAATACCGGAAACTTGGAAAGAAGCCTATATCACTTTTATCCCAAAACAAGATTCGGACTTGACTCAAGTTAAAAATTATAGGCCTATTTCGCTTTTGAATAATGATTATAAATTGTTTTCAAATATATTAGCAAGAAGGATGAAAAAAGTATTAAATGAAATGATACATAAGGATCAAGCAGGTTTTCTTCCTGGCAGGCAGATGAAAGATAATATAAGAAGCATAATTAATATAATGGAATATCTAACTGTCAGGAATGATAAACAGGCTATGTTAATCTTTGTTGATGCTGAAAAGGCTTTTGATAATATTTCATGGGAATTTATGTTGAAAAATTTAGAAATGATGGATATGGGTCAATCTTTCCTAAATTGTATTAAGGCGATATATTCAGAACAAAGAGCAAAATTAATAGTTAACAATGTGACAACAGAAAATATTGCAATAACTAAAGGTACAAGACAAGGGTGTCCTCTTTCACCGTTGTTATTCATTTCTGTTCTGGAAGTCTTTCTAAGGTCAATAAGAAGCAATGAACAAATAAAAGGTATAGCAGTTGGTCGTAATGAATCTAAGGTAAAAGCTTTTGCCAATGACTTCGTGATTACGGTTGAAGATCCCATAAATACAGTGACAGAAGTGTTAAAAGAAATAGAACAGTTTGGTCAGGTGGCTGGATTTAAATTAAATAAGAAAAAAACTAAAATAATTGCAAAAAATATGGATCAAGAAACAATTGAAAAAATGCAGCGACAAATAGAGATAGAAGTGGTTAAGAAAGTTAAATATTTAGGAATTTGGATAACCCCCAAGAGTAATGATCTATTTCAAAATAACTATGTTCTCTTGGAAATTTATGAAGGGAAACTTAAAAGAAATGGGAGTGGGACGGGATTTTGAGAATGGAATTGACGCAATATACTCAGAACAAAAGGCTAAATTGATAGTTAACAATGTGGTTACAGAAGAGTTCAAAATCGAAAAAGGAACACGACAAGGCTGCCCGATTTCCCCTCTGTTATTTATTTCGGTTCTGGAGGTGCTCTTGAATATGATCAGAGGGGACCGGTTGGTGGAAGGGATTCAGGTCGGAGCGAAACAATATAAACTTAAATCTTTTGCAGATGACCTAGTTTTGACCCTGCAGGAGCCAGAATCTAGTACAAAAAGAGTATTACAATTGATTCAAGACTTTGGTCGGGTGGCGGGATTTAAATTAAATAAACAGAAAACCAAGGTGTTGGGAAAAAAATTGACAGATACAGAGTCAGAACGGTTTCAGAGAGAGACAGAACTAACTGTGGTTAAAAAAGTAAAGTACCTAGGGCTAAACATAACAGCAAAAAATCTGAGTCTATTTAAGGATAACTATGAAAAATGTTGGTCTGAAATTAAAAGAGACTTGGACAGTTGGACAAAATTAAAACTTTCTTTGTTAGGCCGAATTGCTGCTATTAAGATGAATGTATTGCCAAAGATGTTGTTTTTATTCCAAACATTACAGATTGTGGACAAGACGGAGTGCTTCCGGAAGTGGCAGAGAGATATTTCTAAATTTGTCTGGCAGGGCAAAAAGCCCAGAATTAAGTTTAAGATATTAACTGATGTGAAAGAAAGAGGGGGCTTTGCCCTGCCAGACTTAAAGTTGTACTATGAAGCCGCAGCTTTCTGCTGGCTAAAAGACTGGCTACTTCTCGAAGACACTGATGTACTGGATCTGGAAGGTTTTAACAATGCTTTTGGTTGGCATGCATACTTATGGTATGACAAGGTTAAGATCAATAAGGCCTTTAAGAACCATATTGTCAGGAAAGCAGTATTTAATGTCTGGACAAAATACAAAGACTTATTGGAAAACAAAACTCCAAGGTGGCTTTCACCTCTGGAAGCTAAGGCCCGAAAAAGACCCAATATGGAGGCCAAATGGCCAAAATATTGGGAAATATTAGAAAAAGATGGAAACAATTGGAAATTGCAGAGTTTGGAGAAAATGAAGGATAAAGTGCGAGACTGGTTACACTATGCTCAGATTAAAGAAGTTTTTAAAAATGATAAAAAGTTAGGATTCCAGGTGGAGAAATCGAAGTTGGAAACAGAACTGTTAGAACCTAAAACTAAGGTACTTTCAAGAATGTATAACTTGCTGTTAAAATGGAATACACAAGATGAAATGGTTAAATCGGCTATGATAAAGTGGGCACAGGATATTGGGCATAACATTATGTTTGAGGACTGGGAAAGGTTGTGGACCACTGGGCTGAACTTCACTGCATGTAATGCTTTGAAGGAAAATGTTATGAAAATGATATATAGATGGTACATGACCCCAGTTAAACTTGCCAAGATATACCATTCGTCTGATAATAAATGTTGGAAATGTAAAGAAAATGAAGGAACATTCTTTCACCTCTGGTGGACCTGCCCTAAGGTGAAGGCCTTCTGGGAAATGATATATAATGAACTGAAAAATGTATTTAAGTGTACCTTTACTAAGAAACCAGAGGCCTTCCTTCTGGGTATTGTCGGCCAGAAGGTGTTAAAGAAGGACAGAACATTTTTTTTATATGCAACAACGGCAGCAAGGATACTCATCGCCAAGAACTGGAAAACTCAAGATCTACCCACCTTGGAAGAGTGGCAGATGCAACTGATGGACTATATGGAACTGGCCGAGATGACTGGCAGAATCCGAGACCTGGGAGAGGAGAGGGTTGAAGAAGACTGGAAAACTTTTAAGATTTATTTAAATAAATATTGTAATTTGGTTGAATGTTAAGAAAGGATGCTAGATCATAAATAATTGTGCACCACTAAGTTAGATGGAACTAAGATGATAAGTAAGCTGAGGATAAATTATAAACCTATTGGAGAATTAATAGACTATAGTTAAAGGAGTGTGATACAAGATTGCAAACAAGATGATAAATTGTGGGCAAGAATTGACAATGATGCACATGGGAGCGGGAGATGTGAGGGAGTCCTATGAAGTTAAGAAAGTATGTTATGATAGATGTTACATTGTTCTTTATCTTTGAATCTATGTTTAAAAACCTCAATAAAATATATATTTAAAAAATAAAAAAAACAAAATAACTATGTTTCAACATGGAATAAGATTAAGAGAGATCTGGAGGTGTGGGGAAGGTTATCATTTTGTGGAAGAATTGCAACGATAAAAATGAATGTGTTACCAAAGATGTTTTTGTTTCAAACAATTCCGATAATCAAAGGGGCGGCAATATTCAAAGAATGGCAAAGAATAATTTCAAGGTATATCTGGCAGGGTAAGAAGCCGAGAATAAAATTTAAGTTATTGACTGATGCAAAAGAAAGAGGAGGCTTCGCCCTGCCAGACTTGAAATTATATTATGAAGCGTCATGCCTCTGTTGGTTGAAAGAATGGATGAAATTAGAAAATACTGAATTGTTAGATTTGGAAGGTTTCGATAACAGATTTGGATGGCACGCATATCTATGGTATGATAAGAAACGTATGCATAAGGGTTTTGAAAACCACATTATCAGAAGATCTCTCATTGAAGTTTGGGATAGGTACAAAAATGTATTGGAGCCAAAAATCCCATACTGGTTATCTCCATTGGAGGTGATAAGTGTGAAGAAGATCAATATGAGGGGGGATTGGGTAACATATGGGAGTTTAATAGTGAAAGTAGGAAGTAAATGGAAAATGAAACCATATGAAGAGGTAAAAGAATATGTTAATGATTGGCTGCACTATTTTCAAATTAATGAAATGTTTAACAAGGATATGAGAGAAAGAGGTTTTTCGGATAAGGAATCAAAATTCCAGCGGGAAATATTAAATAATGAAATAAAAAGGCTTGCCAAAATGTATAAATTACTATTAGAATGGTATACAAAAGATGAGGAGGTGAAATCAGTTATGATTGACTGGGCCAAAGATTTTGGATATAATATACAACTAGATGATTGGATAAAACTGTGGAAAGAAGATATGAGGTTTACCGCATGCACTACAATAAAAGGAAAGGTGATGAAGATGATTTATAGATGGTACGTAACACCAGTGAAATTAGCAAAGATGTATAAAATAAGTAATAAATGTTGGAAATGTAAAGAGAAAGAAGGAACGTTTTATCATATGTGGTGGGAATGTAAAAAAGTAAATGGCTTCTGGGAAATGATATATAATGAATTGAAAAAAATGTTGAAATATACATTTGTTAAGAAACCAGACGCTTTTTTACTAGGAATAATAGGAAACGAAATTAATAAGAAAGAAAGAAAGTTGTTTTTATATGCGGTGACAGCAGCAAGAATATTGATGGCCCAGAAATGGAAACAGGAAGAACTACCTATGATTGAATAATGGAGAACGAAATTGATGGATTACGCAGAACTTGATAAACTAACAGGAAGGATTCGAGATTGACGTGACCAGAGATTCACAGAAGACTGGACTAAATTTACAGAATATATGCAAAAATTATGTGATGATCAGATAACGTTTGTATGTTTTCAAGAAGTTTTGTGAAAATGATATTTAGAAATATTGTTAAAAATAAGGTCAAAAGAAAAATAGTATTTTAGTGCAATAATGATTTAAGAAATGTGGAAGAAGTACGGTAATTAAAACGGAGGATTGTCAGACAAGCTGAGGGAAGTAAAAAAAAGAGAATGTTGGTGATAAATAAGATGTTTTGACTCTATAATTTTATATTGGAAAAAGAATAAAAATTATTATAAAAAAGGGGAAAAAAGGAAAAAGTTTGGACTGTAACCATGATGTTGGGAGGAATGTTGATCTATACCGTTCGGTTGCGACTGAGCTGTATTATTCAGTGTAAACTCAAATAACCAAGTTGCTACAGCGGTGATGAAATCCTATGCACACTATTCTGGGAATAAATCCCGTTGAATTCAGTGGTGCTTATTTCTGAATAGACCTGTATATAATTGCACTGTAAAGTAAATAAATTAGTTTATCAATTAATATTATCTTTACTCTCTTTGTAGGAATGGATTGATGTAAAACTGAAGTGGGACCCTAAAGATTATGCTGGAATAACATCTATCCGTGTCCCTTCAGATTCTATATGGATCCCAGATATTGTTTTGTATGACAAGTAAGTATTTAATGTTTTTTAACACAATTCTTACCGTTCCAAAAATTAAAGAGAGAAATAATTTGAATAAGTTGTATTTTGAAATTTGTAGAGCTGAGAGCATCTTTTTTCCTGAAATGATATATTTGGCACGATAGCATGGCATTCATGCAGAATTTTCAAATGAGAGTATTAGTTTCAAACCATGAAATATATTATGTTTGCTGGAGAGATGTATTTTCTTCAGTTATGTGTGCTGTGTGGTGAAAGAGACATTCCACAGAACACTACCTGAGAGATTTGCATCTCACTAAATGGCAGCCTCATGGTCTTTGTTAGATAAAAGAAGTAAAAAGTAAAAGGGACCCTTTAGCCATTCATTTTGTAAGAGCAAAAGCGGAGTGTTATAAGAGATAGTGAAATGCAAGCAGAACAGTAGTTATAATAATAATAATAATTTATTATTTATACTCCGCCCATCTGGATGGCTCCCCCCAGCCACTCTGGGCGGCTTCCAACAAAACACTAAAATACTATAACCTATTAAACATTAAAAGCTTCCCTAAACAGGACTGCCTTTAGATGTCTTCTAAAAGTTTGATAGTTATTTTTCTCTTTGACATCTGGTGGGAGGGCATTCCACAGGGCGGGTGCCACTACCAAGAAGGCCCTCTGCCTGGTTCCCTGTAACTTGCAGCGAGGGAACCGCCAGAAGGCCCTCGGCGCTGGACCTCAGTGTCTGGGCTGAACGATGGGGGTGGAGACGCTCCTTCAGGTATACTGGACTGAGGCCGTTTAGGGCTTTAAAGGTGAGCACCAACACTTTGAATTGTGCTCGGATACGTACTGGGAGCCAGTGTAGATCTTTCAAGACTGGTGTTATATGGTTTCGGCGGCTGCTCCCAGTCACCAGTCTAGCTGTCGCATTCTGGATTAGTTGTACTTTCTGGGTCACCTTCAAAGGTATCCCCACATAGAGCGCATTGCAGTAGTCCAAGCGAGAGCATGCACCACTTTGGTGAGACAGTCCGCAGGCAGGTAGGGTCTCAGCCTGCGTACCAGATGGAGCTGATAAACAGCTGCCCTGGACACAGAATTGACCTGTACCTCCATGGACAGCTGTGAGTCCAAAATGACTCCCAGGCTGCACACCTGGTCCTTCAGGGGCACAGTTACCCCATTCAGGACCAGGGAGTCTTCCACACCTGCCCGCCTCCTGTCCCCCCAAAACAGTACTTCTGTCTTGTCAGGATTCAACCTCAACCTTGCCAGGTCAAGTCCTCCATCCATGATCAAGTCATGGATGGCCGTAGTCTTATGAATCATTGACCTGGCATTGCACAGCAGCACCTTCAGATCATGTGGGTATCCCTTGCTGATTCTAATATCCATCCGGTCAGGACCAGACCTGGAGGCAGGGATAGTCCTCAGACAGCGACTAAACCTGCCTCCTCGGTAATGACATGGTCTGGTCTTAGCGTAACTCCTCCTCCTACCCATGATCACTGAGATCGGTTGTCCCAGTGCATCCCACCCCCCAATGGGACCCACTCCCTGGCAGCCCTGATCCCTCCCCTTAGGAACAAAATAAAACCTTTAAAAGAAACCAAAAAACCCCAAACAAACCACAATAAAACAATACAAACAAAAAACTGTAAAAAGCCCAACCAAACATCCACCCCCCACATACAAAAAATTCAAAAGGGAAAAAGAAAATTTTAAAACATTTTAAAAAGAACTCTGTGGCCCTCCGAGTCCTCCTGGACAGCAGCAGCAGCAGCCGCAGCAGCCGTCCTTGTGAGGCCTGTCAGGCCCCGCCCTGGGCCAGGTGGTGAGTGGCAGGAGCGGGGCCCTCAGGTACTTACTACAGGTTTAAGCTGAGGAAGGAGTCACTCCTTGAAATAGGTGTCTTCAGAAAGTTTTGGAGCTCAGCTTTCCTCTGTGTGCTGGAAATGCTGCCACATATAAACTGCAGAGCTTTGCGTGCCACCTTAGCAGCCATAGCATATGGGGGCCTCCAAAGTAGTCTCAGGACTGATCAGGCCGCTTAGAGTCCTAGAACTAACTCTTACATGAATTTGCAGGAAAGAATAAAAGACCTTTATTATGGATCTTGACATTCATAACCTTCAGCATAACTTGGTATAAATCAATTAAATATATTACAAACAAACAAAGAATGGGTGCAATCGTTCTTCAAACAAATCTTTAGCTTGCAGAAAGCCCATTTAGCAGACCACTTTTAATACAGCAAATGCCTTGCTTGTTGATTTCAAACCAAATATAAGAACCATTCCTTCTTTGCAGTCTCTGAATGTGCATGGGTTCTTGAGCTAGAGTTTTGGGTGACTCCCTGTCTCCATTCCCCATTTGCCCACATCAAAGGGTATTTCTTCTGCCTTTCTCATCAGTTCTCAATAGCAAGGGCTTCAAGGTAACTATAGTCTTGCTGGATTGTTAGTGTGCATTGTTTGTTGTTTTCAAACAAAATACAAAAAACCATTTATTTTGACCTCGTTCTGTACTGGGTGCCACTGTTAAGAGCGTCACATAAACATCTGAAAATAACCAAGGAAAATGTTTGAGGAAAATAACCTCAGCATGTTACATTTTTAAATAACTTTTCATTGAATATTTTTTCAGTGCAGATGGTCGTTTTGAAGGAACATCTACAAAAACAGTAGTGAAACACGATGGCACAATTGCTTGGACTCCTCCAGCAAATTACAAAAGTTCCTGCACCATAGATGTCACTTACTTTCCATTTGACCGCCAGAACTGCTCCATGAAGTTTGGATCCTGGACGTATGATGGCTCACAAGTTGACATAATTCTAGTGGATGATGAAGTAGACAAGAGAGATTTCTTTGATAATGGAGAATGGGAAATAGTAATGGCAACAGGAATCAGAGGGAACAGAACTGATGGGTGTTGCTGGTATCCCTTTATTACCTACTCATTTATAATTAGACGCTTGCCTCTCTTTTATACACTGTTCCTTATTATTCCCTGCATAGGGTTGTCCTTCTTAACCGTCCTTGTCTTTTACCTTCCGTCTTACGAAGGTGAGAAAATTTCTTTGTGCACATCAGTTCTGGTTTCCTTAACTGTCTTTCTGCTTGTCATTGAAGAGATCATACCGTCCTCTTCCAAAGTTATACCTCTTATCGGCGAGTACTTGGTATTCACGATGATATTTGTTACATTATCCATTGTAATAACTGTCTTTGCTATTAACGTTCACCATCGGTCCTCGTCTACGCACAATGCAATGGCACCTTGGGTCCGCAGGATATTCCTTCACAAACTTCCAAAACTGCTTTGTATGAGAAGCCACATCGACAGGTATTTCACTCAGGAGGGGGATGCCACCAATGCGGATGGCGCTGAGGCATCTCGGATTACCTTGGAAGCAGCCCTAAATTCTATCCGATATATTACAAGGCACATTGTCAAGGAGAACGAAGTACGTGAGGTGTGTGTATTAGTTAACGCTGCAGTCAACTCTTGAGGCTGGCAGTCTGGAACAGCCGCATGTGCAGTTGGGGAGTTAATCATAAGTAAAATCCTTGCCTGCTCCTTTCAAATATATCCTGCACTGTAGATATCTCATATTTTCAGACACCATGATCTCTAATACAAGTAACAAGGCAACTTTTGCATGAGAATAATTTCAAAGGTGAAAATGAACACTTTCAGAGATAATGCAGAAATCCTTATTTAAAATGTTACGCCTTTGTGGTGCAACAAATAGGCTTCCTGCCCCATTTTAAATCATATGTGGCTATTCCTGAGCCACCATTTCATTATGATATAAAGGGAGCCACAATAAGTTATGTTTGGGGCAATTTAATTTTGCATCTAGCCCGATAAGAGAGACAGTAGGGTTTGTGCCATTATTATTACTCTTTAGTTGTAGTGTGTATACAAATATTCTGGAGTGCATTTCAGAAAAGGTACTGATTTTCTTTCTTCTCTCTCTAGGTTGTTGAAGACTGGAAATTTATAGCTCAGGTGCTTGATCGTGTGTTCTTATGGACGTTCCTTCTGGTTTCAGTTATTGGATCACTGGCTCTATTTATTCCTGTAATTCATAAGTGGGCAAACATAATAGTCCCAGTCCATATTGGAAGCACCAACAAATAAGTGTGTGGGGAGGACAAAATTGTACCAATCTTTCTAGAAATATTAATCTTAGAGGTAGTAGTAGTGAAATTATCTGGCACATTTTAATCTACAGTTCTGAAATCTTGGAAGGTGCGGGTTGGAGTTGATGCTTATGTTTAAGCATGGACCTCTTAGGACATACGCATTTCCCCCCCTGAAGTGTTAGTTCGTTGCTTTCCTATTAGAGCTCACTGGTATGCCATTGCTGCCTTGATGTGCCCTAAAACCACCTGTGGAATAAGTGAGGGGCAAGGACACTCCAAATGTAAATACTAATAATAATCACTTTTAAGACCTGCTAGCTGCCATCTGCCAGCATTGGAAGGCTACTTCATCAAGCGGAACGAGATCCAGCTGCTCAGCCCTTGCCTAAGAAGAGTTGGGAGGGAGCTGCTGCCAGGTGTATCACCTGGGAGGAACAAGGACAAGGAGAAGAAGTTCTCTCTGAACAATCCTGATCCCACCCCACATGGGTGCCATGTTCTCTTCCGCTCCTGTATTGTGTTTTGTAAGCCACATTGAGAGAGGCAGGATATATGAATAATTCAAAACATTTTAAGCCTTAGTAATCCCGTGCAAGGCTTCGGTAAGACAGGACACTATTATAATCCTCAAACGGGGGCTGAGAGTGGGTGGCTTAAAGTAATCTAGTGAGTTTGTGATCTGAAACTGGCCTGTTCATAGCTCATATTCTTAGCCACAATCTGTATTTATTGTGGTTTCGTGCTTTCACCTAGCTCCAACATACCTTTCTGCAGGGCTTCTGTTGGCCTATGATCCTTTATCTGCCAGGTCTCCACCACAGCTAATATTCTCTAGAGCCTATTCTAATGTCCACTGCTTGTTTGGACACAGAGCACAACACAGCAGGGTCCCAAGATGTAGGCCTAGGGAACCTTCATACCCTGAAGAGCCAAAGGAATTCATTTTGCAACAGATTCTGAATATGAAACTGGGTGGGGGGGGATGCTAGCATATATTTACTTTTGTGTAAGTATTTGGGACAGGGTGGGTGGAGAAGAGAATGAAGCACATGAGAGCCACAAGGTCTCAATCTGATTTAGCGTGAGGCTTCTGTTATTTTCAGTTCTACAACACACACGGAAATGTTCAAGTATAAACAAGTTAATGTTTCATCGGTGGATTGCCTTAGAAGACTGGGAAATGTTGGGCTACCTAACAAAATGCATTTCTCCCCTCGTTCTCAATTTTTAATACTTTTTGGGGGGCTGTAGACTTTCGTGTGGAAAATGAATATACAGGCTAATGGAGCAGCAGCTATTTCTGCAATCATGAGGTGTTTTTTTATTATAGAAGGTGACTTAGAATCATAAGTTGTAAAGTTGGAAGGGACCCTGAGGGTCATCTAGTCCAACCCCTGCAATGCAGGTATCTTAAGACTTATCTGTGATATGGTGGCTAACAAGTTATTTTCCTACATGCATGGGCACACTCCACTGTTCTTATGGAGAAAAACATGTTGTGTAAACGGGTCTTAAATTTAACATCCTAACGAATATCAAATACTGAAATTAAAAAGTCTCTGAACATTTGCATGTTATGTCAGAAAAAGAAGAAGACTGTAATGCTGTTTAAAATCACTTTAGAGATACGGTATAAAGTAGGAAACCCATATCAACCATGGGCTGCAGTCTGTTAAAAATTCATATTTGTGTTTGGCATAAGATAGTGGTCCTTGATGGTTTTGTCTTCTGAGCAGAGGAGAGTTATTAAAGTATCTGGATGAGTCCAGTTTTTAAAGTGTTTTTAAAAAGAATTTCCAAGTTTGCCAGCTACGCTAATGCACTTTGGGAGAAATCTTATACTAATGATAATAAACTAAATATTGCATTTGGTACTCATTAGTGACATCTGAGGGACATGGGTGACGCTGTGGTGCAAACCACTGAGCCTCTTGGGCTTGCTGATCAGAAGGTTGGCAGTTCAAATTCCTGCAACGGGATGAGCTTCAGTTGTTCAGTCCCTGCTCCTGCCAACCTAGCAGTTCGAAAGCACATCAAAGTGCAAGTAGATAAATAGGTACCACTCTGGAGGGAAGGTAAATGGTGTTTCTGTGCACTGCTCTGGTTTCGCCAGAAGTGGCTTAGTCATGCTGGCCACGTGACCTGGAAAAACTGTCTGCGGACAAACGCCGGCTCCCTCAGCCAGTAAAGTGAGATGAGCGTCACAATCCCAGAGTCGTTTGCAACTGGACTTAACGGCCAGGGGTCCTTTATCTGAAACATGTTTATATCTGACTTAAAATCTATGTTGTATAATGCATTTTTACCATGCAATGAAGGGTTAATTAAGTATTCTTAATTTATTAAGAACCCTACACAGCATATGCTTTTATACACTCTCATTCCTTTGCCACCCTTTGCTTCTCTCATAGTAATTTGTTTGCTTTTTATGTAAACAGTTGATATTATTTGTTCTTAGCAGGGAGGTCATTTTATGTTGCAGAGGGACACAGGTGGTGCTGTGGTCTAAACCGCTGAGCCTCTTGGGCTTGCTAATCGGAAGGTCAGCGGTTCGAATCTACACAACAGGTGAGCTCCCATTGCTCTGTGCCCAGCTTCTGCCAACCTAGCAGTTCAAAAGTATACCAGTGCAAGTAGATAAATAGGTACTGCTGTGGTGGGAAGATAAACAGCGCTTCCGTGTACTCTGGCTTCAGTCACGGTGTCCCATTGAGCCAAAAGCGCTTTAGTCATGCTGGCCACATGACAACATCTCCCTCTGCCTGAAGCGAGATGAGCGCCACACCCCATAGTCACCTTTGACTGGACTTAACTGTCCAGGGGTCCTTTATCTTTTACCTATTTTAACATTTCATATTCCTTTTCATTTAATGCTCAGCCTCTTTGAGTCAGGAAGTTCAAAGCTGCACCCAGCTTTCATATTGTTTATTCTGTTAACAGGTTGGGCACTGATTTCCTTTTGGGTGAAGACAGAGACAAAGTAGATACTGAGCAGTCCCACCTTCTCTCTATGACCCAATAGCATTTATCCATCTTCTCCATGCAGAGGGCCTACCACTTGCTTGTTCCTCTTGCTTTGAACGTAGCCGAAGAAACCTTTCCAAATTATTTTTAACTTGCAAGCCTGAGCTCATTCTAAGCCAGGCATCTCCAAACTTGGCCCTCCAGATGTTTTGGAGCTACAACTCCCATCATCCCTAGCCAGTGGTCAGGGATGATGGGAATTGTAGTCCCAAAACATCTGGAGGACTGAGTTTGGGGATGCCTGTTCTAAGCTTTAGTCCACCTGACCTTCTCCCTGCAAGATCTTCCTTCACAATTTCCCCTTTCTTCCATTTCTGATCTCATCTGTAAGCTGAGCCACACTGGTTTCTTTAGATGCATCCCACTTTTCTTTCTTGTTGGAATTGTCTGCCTTTTGGCCTTCAGTATTTCACCTTTAAGAAACTCCCATCCATCTTGGACAGCCTTCTCCTTGAGTATTTCTGACCATGGGAATCTCACCCAGCATCTCCTTAAGCTTTTTGAAATGGACCTTCTTAAAGTCTAGAGTGCCTGTCTGACTACACTCGGCTTTCCCTGCCTCTGTATCTTGAAACCCAAGAGGACATGATCACTTCCTTCCAAGGTTCCCAGTGCTTCCATTTCTTCAATCAGTTCCTCCCTGTTGGTGAGGACAAGGTCCAAGATGGATGATCCCCTTGTTGCTTTTTCCACCTTCTGAGAAATGAAATTGTCAGTGAGGCAGTGGAGGAATTTGTGGGATCTTACATTCTGGGCAGAGTTTGAGTTTCAACAGATACTGGGGAAGTTGACAACTCTATCTCTCATTTTGAATGTTCGGTAATCTGTTCCAGAAGGCACCCAAGTCTTCAGTCCGGCATAGAGATCTGTCACAGACATCCACAGTAACATCACTGTAGTTTCTCTCTTCTGTGATTTTTACCCTTATACTGTCAATCTGCCTTCCAAGCCCCAGGTCATGAATTTCTTCACATGTGCGCACATCTTTTACATATAATGCTACTCCTCCCTTCCTGTTTGGTCTATTCCTTTTGAACAGGTTATATCCCTCAATATCTACATTCCAGTCATCAATCTCACCCCACCAGGTTTCAGTAAAGCCTATTAGGTCATATTTGCCGTCTTGTTTCCCATACTCTGTTCATTAATATAGAGTCAACTGAAACCATGAGTCATTCCCTCCAGCTGCTTCCATCTTGTAGTTTCCTGCCCCTTAGCAGGTTTCTGGAGCATCACCAAGTTTCCTGTGCATCAATGATGCCATTATCCCCAGTACCAGGTATACCCCTGTCATCTGTAATAAAGGTGTCGTCATCCCCCTTACGCAGGGGTGTTCCTGGCCCCCGTGCACATAAAAATCACTCAAGTGGGGAGCACCCTTTAAATGCCCTCTCTGCTGCTCTATCTCCAATCCATATCAAAAACACTGTATCCAAACATATTCACAACTAGAATTGAAGCTCTTGGGCTGGTAGGAGGCTGGAGGACTGGAGAGAAAGAGGCTGCTGCTGCTGCGCTACCCCACACATCAGCTGTTAGGTGGGGAGGCTGAGCAGCATAAACAAAGCCCTGCTGTGCCTCCTGTCTCTTTGGGGCTTCCTCCTCCCTCTTTAGGCTCCAGGGAGTGTCTCTTTGAGAGTCATGAGGATTCGCCAGCTCATTCCCACCATTTCTGGGTTTGAATCAAATTACCGTATTTTTCACCCTTTAGGATGCACTTTTCCCCCTCCAAAAATGAAGGGGAAATGTGTGTGTGTCCTATGGGGTGAATGCAGGCTTTCACTGAAGCCTGGAGAGCGAGAGGGGTCGGTGCGCACTGACCCCTCTCGCTCTCCAGGCTTCAGGAAGCTATCCGCAAGCCTTGGGAGCCTGCGGGAGTTCCACCGGGCTCCCAAGGCTTGTGGACAGCAGCCTGCAGCCTGAAACCTGGGGAGCGCAGCGGAGCGCACCCCGGGCTTCAGGCAGCTCTCCGCAAACCTTGGGAGCCTGGCGCGACTTCCCGCCAGGCTCCCTAGGCTTGTGGATAGCAGCCTGCATCCCGAAGCCTGGGGCGGGCTGAGCAGCGCACCCTGGGCTTCGGGCAGATATCCACAAGCTTCCCCCGCCCCAGCCCCGTGCCTGGGGGGGGAGGGAAATAATTTTTTTTCTTCATTCCCCCCCCCCAAAAAAAAACTAGGTGTGCCCTATGGGCCGGTGCACCCTATAGGGCGAAAAATACGGCACTTACTTCTTTCCTGGTGCCATACATGCGCAATTGTGCATGAGTTGGTTGTGCGTAACTGGGGGGCGCCTGTATGGTCTCCCTGATCAGATTTGTGAGACACATTCCTGCCAACCACTGTGAGGTGCAGCCCATCTCTTGCCACAAGTCCTTCCTCAAGGAAATGGAGAGCATGGTCCAAGAAGCCAAACCTTTCTTGACGATGCCACCTGTGCAGTCAGCGGTATACCTCCAGTATTTTCCTCTCCATTCTTGGGCCACGACATTCAGTGGGAAGGAGTGATGAAAAGACCACCTGTGTCCCAAGGCATTTTACATTATTATAATAGTAGGTCCCATTTGATATGCTCCTGTTGTTTTCCTTTTGCCTTTTGGGCTTCTCTAGATTATCAGTTTATACTGCAGTAATTGTAGGATTTTTATCCATTTGCTTCAGCAGGTCCCAGTGTCACTAACCCATGCCTAATCATCTTCCTTTTAATATTCTTAAAACAAGATTCCCCCCCCCCCAAAAAAAATACTGGTTTTAATCATTGAAAATTATGAGGTCAGTTAGAAATTAAGAATAACTGTTGTATTCTTAATTTTGTTCAGCTTCTTAGTCCAAGCTCTTTATTATGGATTTGTAAAGACTGCCCTGCTTCTTCAGTGCTGATGAGTGCAATTCCTCATATTCCTTAAGGGAGCAAATAAGCTTGTGACTCTTCCACTGTGGCAAAGCCCACCCCCACCATTCATTCTATGCTACTCCCACAAAATGGAGCTAATACAGCATCAAAGCCAAAATCTGGGATTTCAAAAAAATGGCTTTGAAAGACCCTGAATATTTTCATGATTGGTGAATGAAGTTTATTTTATAGTATATGAAGTAAAATGTACATGCAACGAGTCTATTCCTTCTGTTCTCTTTACAGCACTCTATTCAGTAGATACATAACCAAATTACATTTTGTTAGAGGCGCTCCAAAGCAAGCCAGGGGAACACAGACCCAGTCTTGGTTTCACTGGTGATTTCCACAGGTGGCTTGGATCAGAATGTCGTTTGCAGTTGGGATGACATCTATAGCTACTTTTTGCCAAAATCCATCAAAACAGTTCTCTGCTCTGTGCAGACACTCCAAATCCTACCTGCAAACTGCAGATCTGTTCCCTCTAATACTAGCCATTACTCTGTACTTGGGACTTGTGCACACTTCCACTTGTCTCGTGTCTAGAAAGCATGCGCTCGAGCAGTTTTGCATTTGCCCTGCTGCTTTCCCCTGGGAAACCCCACCGTTTCCCACTGAATTGGGACAAACGGAAATTTGTGGAAAACCAAACTACAGTGGTACCTCGGTTTATGAACTTAATCTGTTCCGGAAGTCCATTCTCAAACCGAAACCGTTCTTAAACCGAGGTGCGCTTTCCCTAATGAAGCCTCCCGCTGCCAGTGCCCTTCCACCATTCGGCTTCCATTCTTAGACTGAGGTAAAGTTTGCAAACCGGGACACTACTTACAGTTTTGCGGAGTTTGTAAACCGAATAGTTCATAAACAGGGCTGTTCTTAAACTGAGGTACCACTGTATCTTCTTTTTTTCCAGTTCAGCAGTAAAGCATAAATGTTTTTCCAGGGAAAAGCAAGGTAAACAGAGATGTGGAAGAGGTCTTGCTGTGTCTGCCATGTTTTAGGTCTGGTAGCGCCTTTCAGGTGCTAGCTGACTAATCCACCATCTTGCCTAAACAATAATCCCTTTTTGCGCACATCTTATGCTACATAGCAGGATTTGTGTGCAGTTATTTGCCAGATGAATGTAAAAACAGCAACAGCCAAGAACCGGTGAATTGCCTTGTTCCATCTTGTACAGCCAGGCATCCCCGTGAAGCTCGCAGGCAAGGCATCATGGAGATGGCTGCCCCCCTGTTCTGGTCAGCAAAGGTATGCTGCCCCTGAATAGGAAGACCCTCATTTTATCAATGGCTAACAGCTCTTCTGAGCGTCTTCAGTTTGCTTGATAGGGCTCTCTTTATTTTGCAATGCCTGAACGGTGTGGGAGTAAGAAAAGCAAGTCCGACTGAAAGTGCACATAGGTTTGGTTCTGTTTCTCATCTATAATGACCTCTTTTCTGATGAGTCCCACTAAGGAAGAGAATAACTTCCTTTCCTTGACACTTCAATGGCTAATGAGCTTGTTTCTAGGCCCAAGTGAAAGTGGGTTGCCTAAGTCATGTGTCATAGAATCATAGAATCATAGAGTTGGAAGAGACCACAAGGGCCATCGAGTCCAACCCCCTGCCAAGCAGGAAACACCATCAGAGCACTCCTGACATATGGTTGTCAAGCCTCTGCTTAAAGACCTCCAAAGAAGGAGACTCCACCACACTCCTTGGCAGCAAATTCCACTGTCGAACAGCTCTTACTGTCAGGAAGTTCTTCCGAATGTTTAGGTGGAATCTTCTTTCTTGTAGTTTGGATCCATTGCTCCGTGTCCGCTTCTCTGGAGCAGCAGAAAACAACCTTTCTCCCTCCTCTATGTGACATCCTTTTATATATTTGAACATGGCTATCATATCACCCCTTAACCTCTTCTCCAGGCTAAACATGCGCAGCTCCCTTAGCCATTCCTCATAAGGCATCGTTTCCAGGCCTTTGACCATTTTGGTTGCCCTCCTCTGGACACGTTCCAGTTTGTCAGTGTCCTTCTTGAACTGTGGTGCCCAGAGCTGGACACAGTACTCCAGGTGAGGTCTGACCAGAGCAGAATACAGTGGCACTATTACTTCCCTTGATCTAGATGCTATACTCCTATTGATGCAGCCCAGAATTGCATTGGCTTTTTTAGCTGCCGCGTCACACTGTTGGCTCATGTCAAGTTTGTGGTCAACCAAGACTCCTAGATCCTTTTCACATGTACTGCTCTCAAGCCAGGTGTCACCCATCTTGTATTTGTGCCTCTCATTTTTTTTGCCCAAGTGCAATACTTTACATTTCTCCCTGTTAAAATTCATCTTGTTTGTTTTGGCCCAGTTCTCTAATCTGTCAAGGTTGTTTTGAAGTGTGATCCTGTCCTCTGGGGTGTTAGCCACCCCTCCCAGTTTGGTGTCATCTGCAAATTTGATCAGGATGCCCTTGAGTCCATCATCCAAGTCGATAAAGATGTTGAATAAGACCGGGCCCAAGACAGAACCCGTGGCACCCCACTAGTCACTCTTCTCCAGGATGAAAAGGAACCATTGATGAGCACACTTTGGGTTCGGTCAGTCAGCCAGTTACAAATCCACTGAGTGGTAGCATAGTCAAGTCCGCATTTTACCAGCTTCTTTACAAGAAGATCATGGGGCACCTTGTCAAATGCCTTGCTGAAATCAAGGTAGGCTACATCCACTGCATTCCCTTCATCTACCAGGCTTGTAATTCTGTCAAAAAACGAGATCAGGTTAGTCTGACATTTATTTTTCAGAAATCCATGCTGACTATTGGTGATCACAGTATTCCTTTCTAGGTGCTCACAGACTGTTTGCTTAATGATCTGCTCCAGAATCTTCCCTGGTATTGATGTCAGACTGACTGGGCGGTAATTATTTGGGTCCTCTCTTTTCCCCTTTTTTATAAATAGGGACAACATTTGCCCTCCTCCAGTCTGCCGGGACTTCGCCTGTTCTCCAGGAATTCTCAAAGATGACTGCCAGTGGTTCTGAGATCACATCTGCCAGTTCTTTTAATACTCTTGGATGCAGTTCATCTGGCCCTGGAGACTTGAATACATCTAAACTAGCCAAGTATTCTTGTACTATCTCCTTAGTTATTCTGGGCTGTGTTTCCTCTGCTGAATCATTTGCTCCAAATTCTTCAGGTCGGGCATTGTTTTCTTTATTGGAGAAGACTGAGGCAAAGAAGGCATTGAGGAGTTCAGCCCTTTCTGTGTCCCCTGTTTGCATTTCACCATCTTCTCCTCTGAGTGACCCCACTGTTTCTTTGTTCTTCCTTTTGCTACGAACATACCCATAAAAGCCTTTTTTGTTGCTTTTAACCTCTCTAGCAAGCCTGAGTTCATTCTGTGCTTTAGCTTTTCTGACTTTGTGTCTACACGTGCTGGCTATTTGTTTGAATTCCTCTTTGGTGGTTTCCCCCCTTTTCCATTTTCTGTACACATCCTTTTTTAATCTTAACTCAGTTAAAAGTTCTTTAGATAGCCACCCTGGCTTCTTTAGGCACCTTCCATGTTTCCGTCTCATTGGTATTGCCTGAAGTTGTGCTTTTACTATCTCCCTCTTAACAAACTCCCAGCCATCATGAACTCCCTTTCCTTTTAGTATTACTGTCCATGGGATCTCACCCAGCACTTCCCTAAGTTTTATGAAGTCGGCTTTCTTAAAGTCAAGAAATTGAGTCCTAGTATGCTTGGCTGCTCCTTTCCGCTGTATAGAAAACTTCAGAAGAGCATGATCACTCGCGCCTAATGATCCTTCCACTTCTACCCCACTAACCAGGTCATCAACATTCATGGCTTGCCATGTTCTAACTGGTCAAATGACCTGAAGTTGTGAATGCCTAACTTGGGAAATGAAAGGAGTTTCGGTAGGTTTAAAAAGAAACAAACAATTTCGGTAGGTTTAAAAAGAAAGAAACAATTTTCCTCATTTGCTGGCGAGCTCAGAAGCCACAAGGACTATATCTTAGTTAGCGAATAACTTCAGCCTTGTAGGACCTCATGTCCTGTGCTTCAAGTTCTGGTTGCTCCTGCCACGAGAGACGCAGTGAAGAAAGGCAGCTGCCTGGTGTTTTGCTATTTTTATTGGTTTCCCTATAGATGTGTGTATCCCATCCTATGGCCAGGACTTCCATAAATTAGCTGTGTGTGTGTGAAGAAATCCTTCTTTTTTGAGTTGAGGAATTGATTTCATAGTGACAGTGTCCTAGTGTATTTGGAGAGGAGGACTTCAATCTTGACACACCATCAATGATATGGCTAGAGTTGTGGCAGTGAGCCACATTGTTAAAGCTATTGCAATATCTTTGGTTGTCTTAGGGCAGTAGAACAAACTTTTCCCGCTTGTGTAGAACTGCATTACTTTGAGGCTCTTGACACCCACTCAGATCTCATTTTCTTCTAGGAGTGACTATAAGAAGAAAACTGGCAGTCTTCCTAGAAATTAAAATTTTCCAGTCTTATACAGTACTTCATAACAGTGTTACACAAATCATTAGTATTTTTATATTTAAATGGAAGGTGGCTGAATCTAGCCTAATGTTTAAATATCTTTACTCCACTACTGAAAGACATAGGAATAATTACTTTAACATAAAGAGAGAGCAGGTAAGACGTTTGGACAGCAAACAGGAAATAGATTTTTTTTACAGTGGAATATGGTCTATACTTCATCTCCAACCATTAGCGGTTGCAAGAATAGTCCTGCTGTCCCCAGAATGCACACAAGAATAAATACCCACAGGAAAATGCGATCAATGACCATGGCGACGTATTTCCAGTCATCTTGAGTCTGGAAAATAAAAATATTTTTTTATCAATTCAGGTACAACTTTTATAAACCTATTGTGGTAGTATGGAAGTTCCACACAATATTTGTGATTTGATATAACAAAATCCACCATGTGAATTTGCTCCATGGCTGGACTGGTACTGCAGTGTTTCCTCACCAGGACCATCAGCCTGAAAAGGTTCAGAACAGAGCAGCCAAAAGCATTGAGAGGATGGAGCAGCCGCCTTATGGGAAAAGGCAGCGTGTGGGACTTAGAGGAAAAGCTGAGCAAGAGGCAACATGATAGAAGTGTTTCAAGTATGTGTGACATGGAGGAAGGGGGCAGGAAATGTTCTCTCCCTCACAACACTCAAACCTGACATCTAACAAAGCTGAATGTTGGAAGATTCAGGACAGAGAAGAAGTTCAACTATGAACTTCTGCTCCCACAAGAGGCAGTGAAGGCTTTAAAGGAAGATTGGACAAATTCATGGGGGAGAGGGCTATGGATGGCTTTAGCCAGGATGGCTGTGCTCTGCCTCTTCTGGATCCCAGTTGCTGGAACCCACAGGAGGGAGAGGGCTCCTGGGCCTGGATCCTGCTTGCAGGTTTCCAGCAGCGTCTGGTCAGCCACTGTGAGAACAGGATAGTGGACTAGATGGGCTTGATCCAGCAAGCTCTTCCTATGTTCTTACTGTACGTAATACACAGTAAGTAGTATTACTACTACAATGAGTAAGTAGTAAGTAGTGTGTCATCCAAGTCAGTACATCTTGTGACAGTGAACTCCATGTGTGTGGTGGATTGAGTTGCAAGTGATAAGGGAGCCCAGAATCTGAAATGGTGAGGACAGAGGAAATAGTACTGGGCTAGGTGAACAAATAGTTTGACCTGGTACAAGATAGCTTCCTGTGGTTCCTCACCCCTGCAGTCTGATGTTTTGTTCCCTGGGTACACAGGTTTATTGCCCTGCTCTGCACCATGACTTGGGAACCTTTCACCTGACAGATGCTAATGGACTATGACTCCCATCATCCCTGACCACTGGTCCTGCTAGCTAGGGATGATGGCGGTTGTAGTCCAACAACATCTGAGGACCCAAGATTGAGAAAGGCTGATATGGAGGGTCAAAGGTTCCCTAGCCCCAATTTAAAGTGTGGTGCATGTAGCTTGAATAATTAATAAAGTTTGCCCATACCTCCTTGGCTTCATTTTGCATTCTCATATTTTCTGCAATGTATTTAATGCTCTCGATCGCATCTCTCATTTCTGGCGATACTACCAAAGATGAAAGCAGAGCGTCTACAGATTCAGAACTGGAGCTCTGGGTCAGGTTGCTGTTCACCTTGACATATTTTATATGTTGGTGTTGGTAGCAAACACAGGTTGTTTCTTGGCACGGGAGGCTGTCTTTGTAGCACCTGGTCTCTGTGCCGCCAAAGCAGTCCAAGTGAGAGAGCTCCGTGTTGTAGGACGGCTTTGAGTCCTGGTCACCGTCATCTGATTCACTGGTGGGCCTGGTCATGAACATGATCCTGGGGAGAAAGTTCAGGAAGATGGTTTTCACCCACTCAGGCATGGTGTGCGTCCTTGGTGTCCTGTAGTGTACATTCAGCACAAACACCGTGATGACTATGGAGAGAGTGACAAATATCATGGTGAAGAGGAGGTACTCCCCAATCAGTGGAATCACTAGAGAGGTTGAAGGAATGGTCTCTGTTATCACCAGTAGGAAAACAGTCAAGGACAAAAGGACCGAGATGCACAGCGTCACTTTCTCACCACAGTCGGAAGGTAGATAAAACACCAACACGGTTAAGAAGGAGATCAAGAGGCATGGGATGATCATATTGATGGTGTAAAATAAGGGCAGCCGCCTGATATAAAGGGAATAGGTGATATCTGTATACACGGCTTCACAGCAGTTGTACTTGATGTCATGTTTGTAGCCTGGTGCCTTAATGATGGCCCACTCTCCGCTCTCCCAATAGTCCTTGAGGTTCATAGTGGAGCCAACGAGAACCAAGTCAATCTCGGCTTTGTCGTAGGACCAGGAGCCAAACTTCATGGTGCAGTTCTGGTAGTCAAATGGAAAGTATGTCACGTCTATTTTACACGAGCTCTTAAAAATAGCTGGTGGCATCCAAGTCACATTCCCGGTGTAATTCAAGAGTGCTTTGGTTTTGTCGTCCACCTGGAAGTCTCCAACAGCACTAGGGAGTGGGGAAAACAACAGACCCAAAAGTTGTGTTCTCCACACTGTCACATCACTTTGTGAATTCCTTTTTTTAAAATGCCCTCAAGAAAATTCAGCAGCATTTTATTGTGAATTTCTCCTAATTTGCAAAGCAATTTCCCCTAATACAATGCATTGTTGTGTTATATTCACTAATGCATTTTAACACACACTTCACCCTAGCGTGTGCATTTTTGCACCTCTCATTAGGCTGGAGAACTATATTGCAAAATTTGGATAATTTTTAATGCTGAAGGTTGGCTGTGTTTCAGCTCTCACATTGTTTCAGAAATTATTAAACTGCATTGCATTTATCCCCCACCCTCTGGAACTGTGTTCCTCCTGTTGCATGCAGTGTCTTCAGACTCTTGTTGGAACTGAAGCAGGGGCCAAAGGTTGCCTCCCTGCAGGCAGCATCCTTCATCCTGCAGCAATTTACCTTTTAAAAACACAATACAGTGAATCGCTTGAACATACAGTAATTAGCATCATATCTATCAGATGTTTGGGAAACGCTGCCCTGGAGGGATGGCTGTTCTGCACGGGGTACGCCCAGCCTCTTTCTTGATGCCTCCTAATGTATATTGATGAGATTCAATTAGTGCCCCAATGTAGCAATTACAGTCATACCTTGGGTTACAGAGGCTTCAGGTTGTGTTTTTTCAGGTTGCGGACCGCCGAAACCCTGAAGTACCGGAATAGGTTACTCCCAGGTTTCAGTGGTTGCGCATGCGCAGAATCGCAACCTGCACGTGCGCAGACGCGCCACTGGGTTGCAAACGTGCATCCCCCATGGATCACGTTCGCAACCTGAGTGTCAACTGTCTTGTTCTTTACTGTTATTGGAAGCTACCAGATTAGAAATGTAATGCTGCCTCTGCCATACTCTGTTCCAAGTTCATTACACATTTCATTTCTTCAGTTCAGTAGAAGACACCATGTTAGAGAAACAATGGAAGGGAAAGGGGGGGCATTGAGATTCATCTACAGGAATCCTAGAGTTGGAAGGGATCCCAATAGTCATGCAGTCAAGCCCCCTGCAATGCTGGAGTTGGTTGTGCCAGTCCATAACACAGACACACTACTGAGACAAGAAAGTCTGATGTGGGTTGGATTTGTCCAATATAAGAAGAAAAAGCTAGCAAGGGAGTGGATTCAGATGATCACTTTGCCGCTTCTGATTTTGACTTTTGCAAGCAGCTTGTAGTGAAGCCCTTCTAGTGGCCCTTGTGTGATTGTGACTTAGTTGAGTCAGATATCCTGCGCTATGGTCCCTGGAAAGTCTGATGATCCCTGAGATTTGTGAAATGGCAAGAAATTGCAAAAGGGGGTGGTGGTGCACAAAATTACTTCATGAAGGAGAAAAGATGATACCAAGGCTTGGTCTGGAAACCTTGCCTGATGAGGAATGGTTGAGAGAGTTGGGAACGTTTAGCCTGGAGAAGATGAGAATGAGAGGGATATGATAGCCATCTTCAAACATCTAAAAGGCTGTTGCATAGAAGAGGGAGCAAGCTTGATTTCTGCTGCTCTGAAGGTTCGGACCCAAACCAATTGATTCAACTGACAAGAGAGTCCAACTAAACATTAGGAAGAACTTTGGGAGGTTGAGGGCTGTTCCACAGCAGAGCAAATTCCCTTGGAAGGTGGTGGACTCTCCTTCCTTGGAGGTGTATAAGCAGAGGTCGCATGGCCATCTGTCCTGGATGCTTTAGTTGAGATTCCTGTACTGCAAGCGGTTGGACTAAATGACTCTTGGGGTCCCTTCCAGTTCTATGGTTCTATGTTTAAGGATGCATTTACTCTTTTGAGAAATAGCATGAGCAGGTTATATGGGAATTCCTTCCTTTCCAAGTGGGCATTTAACAAGGAGAGTGCTGTGCCTTGGGATAAGAACCTGTGTTTTGCTTGTGGATGCTCTTGGGTCTCTGGTTATGTGGGTCTTGGGTAACGAGCCACTCCTAGTCAGAGTACTGGGCTGGACAAGAGACCAATGATGTTACTCTGCCTAAACCAGTGCCAGATGTTCAGTGTAAACCAGAGCCTGGGAATCTGTGGTTCTCTAGATCAGGCATCGGCAAACTCTTGCCCTTCAGATGTTTTAGAACTACAACTCCCATGATCCTAGCTAACAGGACCAGTGGTCAGGGATGATGGGAATTGTAGTCTCAAAAAAATATCTGGAGCGCCGGAGTTTGCCTATGCCTGCTCTAGATGATGATGGACTACAACTTCGTCCACCCAGTGGCCATGCTGGTGGGACACAGCTTCCATACCATGGATTTTACTACACCTTTGGAAAGGAAAAGATGCTAAAACATAAAGTAATCTTTTAAGAACAGACCAGACTGTATAATCTTACTTGTTATATAGCACAATATCTGGCTTCCAGATCTTCTGCGATGGCACTCGAATAAACTGAACACCTCCATACTTCTCTGGATTCCATTTCAGTTTGTAATCGTTCCACATCTAATCAATGAAGAAGAAGAGAAATCAAGCGGTATTTTAGAATTTTCCCACAACTTCCTATTATAGCTTATTCATTCATTCATTCATTTTATTCATTCATTCATTTAGTGTGTTTATGTGTCTCAATACAACTTACAGAATAAAACCAGAAGAAAAAAAGAAATGTGAAAATCAAATGTAAAAACAACACTAAAATTAGACCCAAAGTGCTCATCCGTCCGTCTGTCTGTCTGTCTGTCTATCTATCTATCTATCTATCTATCTATCTATCTATCTATGATGCTGGGAACCACAGTTTATCCCTTGCAGAGCTATGATTCCCAACACCCTTATCAAACTACAGTTCTCAGGATGCTTTGGGGGAAGCCATGTTCTTTAAATGTGGTGTGGATGTGAGCTTTCTCTTCCTTCTACACAAACACACCCAATATTCCATCCCTGATAAGCCGTGGAAATGTCTTTTTACACATCTGCAAACCTCACAACACACACCCCCGCCTCATTCCCCTGTTAATTTCCCCTTCTGCAAGGGTGGTGCTGTTTTGGCTGCCTAAGAAAAGCATTCGCAGGGTAAACATCAGAAATGCAAGGAATGATGGGTCACCTTGAGCGATCAAAAGCCCCACATTTTTCAGTGGCTGGCTAAATCTGCCACATAATGTAGGGTTGCATATGTCCGGAATTTCCTGGACATTGCCAGGATTCGGCTGTCAGAAACGGAAATCGCTTAAATGTCTGGGGAAATCTGGATGCAACCCATGTCAGAAGTGTAGATTTTGGCGAATTTCCTTAAAAGTAGATGGGGGGGGAGGGAGCAATGTCTTGTGTCTGGATTTTCACTTTTTGAAATATGGCACCCCTAGATGATGTTATAAAATGGGGGGGGGTCTATAGTGCTCTCCATTTTCTGTTTTCTCAAAGGGGAGGGCACCCAATGAGATCTCTGAATTCCTCACACCATTTCTGTGGGATTTCATCATTCCCCAGGATGCTGTTATGATTTATTTAATGCCAACAAGACAGACAACCACTAGGTGGCAGAAGAGCATAAAAGGTGTTTCCTTTTTTTGACTTTGGCTGTAGCCTTCGGGGTTTCCTTCTTCAATGGGTTCCTTGAACACGCAGGTGTATCATCATCATGTATGTACGTACTGCACTTCCTATCTCTTCCCCTTCCCCAGCTATCCCCCCAATATAGGACACTCAGCTACAATTTCCAGCACCCTTAACACTACAGTTCCCAGGTTGCTTTGGGGGAAGCTATGTGCTTTCAATGGTATGTGTGCAATCTACATATATAACTGAAAATACTTCCAATGCTTTTTGGTTGTTTTTTTTACAAAAATCCTAAAGCATTCCTTCAGTGGTAGGGGCGGGGGTTTTTTTTGGGGTGGTGGTGGTGTTACTTACATGTCTCAGCCATAAATTAGTCTCCATAATCTGGTTCACTTCATCCTGGGAAAAGAAAAGTCATAGCTGGGTTTGAAACCCCTCATCCAAGTTACCGGTACATTCCCAGTGTAATTCAACAATGCTTTGGTTTTGTCGTCCACCTGGAAGTCTCTGGGGATGGAGCGGCGCTCAGCCATTTTTCTTGAGCTGGCTGGAGGGTTGCTTTGCAACCCAGGGGGAAAATGGCACAGATGGGTTCCTTCACTTTCAGGTCAGTTATTACTATGACTATTATTAATAATAATCCACTCTTCACTCCAAGGCAGGTCGAAACATTAAAACACAACATTAAAAACATTTTTTTAAAAAAACTTACAGCCGTATAAATAAGGTGGATCCTAAAAACGCAGACCTCAAGTGTCAAAAGCAAGGGAAGGCACCAGGCAACCCTCTGTGGGGCATACACAGCTTAGGGGCCACCACGGAGAGGACCCTCCACTCCCCAAAATAATCCTGAGGGGGAAGGAACTACCAGGAGGGCCTCCTCTGCTGATCCCAGTACCTGAGGGTTTAAAGGGAAGGAAGAGGCTTTCAGGTATTTGGGGCCTGAGTTGTTTAGGGCTTTGAGCACCAGAGTGAGTACCTTGAAAAGGGCTCGAAAATGAACTGGCATCCAGTGCAGTTGTTTCAAAATAGGTTACATCATATGATCTGAGTAGAACTCCAGCCAAGTCTCCCCCCTCCTGCCCCTGTTCACAGCTTCTGTACTATCCCCCCCCAAAAAAAAGAATGCTGGGCCCGTGGAAAGTGGCTGCGCTCTCCCTTGAACCCGTTTTGCAGTTCACATCCCATCCATTCAGCAGAATTTTTGACTTCCAGAGTTGAGTGGCAACCTGACACAAACGGATTATTTCAGCAACTGAACTGAGACAAAAAAATAACAGTCTCTGGTCCAGCTTTTGCCAACCCAGCGCCCTCTGGGTGGTTTATTTATTTGTTACTGCCTCTTCCCATTTCACCCCACAACATCCCTGTGAAGTAGGCGAGACTGAGATACGGTGACTGGCCCAAAGTTACCCTTCATGGCCAAGATGGGGATCTGAATCTGGGTCTTCCATGCTCCAGGACTCTAACCACTATACCACACTGGCTCCCAGTCTGCCCATCAGCTGTAAAAGTCTGAAAACAACCGGCTTCTCTCGTGGTCTACTCACCACCTTTACGAGTTGCGATAGGGACACCTCGAATGAAATCATGACCGGGTCAGACACATTCTCCACAGGCCTGATGATGTTGTTGTAATTGGCAAATAGCTCATTGTAGAGTCGGTGTTCAGCTTCGAAACAATGGCAACCTAAAAGAGGGCAGGGTTGGAGCACATACAAACCTCACAACATTTTGGCCTGGATTTCTGAAACATTCTTGGCTCGGTCAGAGTAGGGCTGCCATATGTCTGGAATTGCTAGGACAGAGCTGGGATTCACCCATCGAAAATGGCATCTGGGTGGAATTTTCAAAAGTCAGTTAAAAACGTCCAGGGAAACCCAGGTATATGGCAGCCCATATTGGAAGTGTTGATTTTGGGGCAAATTTCCTAAAAAAATAGCTTCAAAACTTTTCATTTTTTGAAATATGGCAACCCTAGCAGAGTCCTTCCCATAATCACCTACAGAACCTTAAGAATATAAGAACCTGTGAAGAGCCATGGGACCCTCTCCAGTCCAGCTCCCTGTCCTCACGGTGGCCAGCCAGATTCCAAGCAGAATTCAGGTGCAAGAGCCCTCACTCTCCTGCAGCTTCCAGAAACGCATTTGGTGGCAGGACAGAGCATCCTTGCAACTGAAAATGCTGGGGATTGGAGCTGGGACATTCTGCATGCAAAGTGCTTCCCTTACCCCTGTCTCTTCCTCTGTCCGAGAAGGGGACAGAACAAAGGGACAGAACTGACATCATCACCATCATTATTAATTGAATTTGCTAGTCTCTGTATCTTGCCCAGGGCAACTTGCAAGCAACTAACCACACAGGCAACCTCCATAGATATAAAAACCAAGGGGAAAATAAATACATTGAAAACTTCCGACCCACTTCTCAAAGGTCACAGATAGTGAAAGCCCAAAGGCTTGGTTGTGGAGGAAATGGTCTATGGTGGAACTGTCTACCTCTGAAGGTGCTGGGCTCTCTTGCATTGAAGGTTTTTAAACAGAGGTTGGGTGTCTGTCTGCCAGGGATTCTCTAGCTCGAATTTCTGCATTGCAGGGGGTTGGACTAGATGACCCTTGGCGTCACCTTCCAACTCCACAATTCTATGATTTCTGGTGAAAAATTAAATGACAAACCATGACCCTTCTGCAACTGCCCTTATTAGTGTGCCTCCTCCTCCACCAACAAACTCCATAGACACAGAAGACAGGCAGCTAACCAGAGAAAGTAGCCTGGGATTTATTATTTAGATGGAGAGATACCCAATTTAATTTACTTGGTGCCCATGCAGTTACAGAAGAATGGCATTGGATGTGCTGTGTTTAAGCAGTATAATGCGTATATCTAGCCAGCAGTGGGGATGCAATGAGTTTGGAAACATTAAAGCTGAGTTTGTAGAGTTTCCCCTTTCCTTTCCTTTCCTAAATTAAATCATTAAGTGCTGTTGATTTACTTGTTCCGAATATTGTCAACAGCTACTGACCTCACAAACGCAACTTTGCTGAATTGCATTCTGTAAGCTAAAATGTGCGTTTTAGTGGGGATGTAATGAGAATCATTGGACACAGCCCGTGTTTGTCCAAGAGTTGATGTTTCTTGAGGGGGGGGGGGATTTTTATTTTATAAAGTGATTAAAGCATGTTCGAGTATGCCATGACGAATTAACATTTGACACAATTCACAGAAATCCATTATAATTAACTACAACTAACTGCATTAATTCATACAGCATGAACAAAATACAGCTGCGTATTCCTGCAGAGTCTCTTCCAACTACAATTCTAAGGTTATAAAAATACAGTGGTTGCTTGTCAATACTGAAGATGCTCTACTACCAAAATTAATTCTAGATACATATTCTCAGCCACTAGCTATTTAAAAACTCAGAACTACTGCTACTGTTTTAATTTTTTCCCTAAAATCTCTGCAGTTAAAACCATGCATCTGTGCAGATGGGCACTGGCTTATTTTAGTAGAGGAGACTCCTTCCTACCAAAAAAAAAGTGTGAGTGAGCTAAGATCATGTTAGTATCCTGGGGTTTACAGTCATAAATGAAAGCAATTCATGGAGGAAACTAAAATATCTGCAGCATTGCCCCCTCAAAAGAAATATATGTATACTTGCCCCCCCCCCCCGGAGTTCAAACGCTCTATACTGTATATTTTCTATTAAGGCTAAAACAAAAGATTGATCAAAATGCTCGTGGCATGTGTAAATCATGTTCTGATGGTAGAACTGATCAACCTTGTTTTTGTGGCCGGGGGGCCGTGCGTGAGCATGCACAGATTGCTTCTGAGCACAGGGATGTGGCTGGTTTTCCTCTGCAACAGCCCCTTTGCCCCATGAACTGCTGTTCCAAAGTGCATGGGGGGGGGGTCATGGATTTTGCATTATCTTCACACCACTGTTAAAATTTCTGCTATGTGTTCTAACCATTTCGTATTGCTCACTATGATTTGTTTAAAATATTTTGAAAAGTTTCTAGCCAAGGGTGCACTGCTGATAGAAATGGCAACAGAACCTCTAAAAACAAATTCCCCACATTTGAAACATGAGCAGAAATGCAAAGGAACATAATCTGCTGTGCAAAGCCGGTAGATCAAAGCAGACTTACAGAGGTACAACAATGTTTGCTACCATCTTGGATTAGAGAAAAAGAGGGGCACGCTTCGTTTTGCTCTCTCTTCAAACCGACACAATTTAGGAGCTGCTCAAAATGCAATGCAGACTCTGGACTCCCATTTGTAAAGGTGGCTGTGCTCCTCTGAGCACGTGCAATTTGGTTGTGATTCTATGTTCAGTCAACCAAGTAACAAAGCACAATTTATTTATGGTTGGACAGACCTGTGGATTTAACAGGCCATCCTAGGAATGGGTGGGTTGCCTATAGCCTCTGCTTTGAAAGCCATCTATTTTTGCACATCTAATGTTTTGCTTCAAAATCTTGCCTTTGTGAAAACCTGCCACATATCCCCTCAATCAACAGCTACTCAGCAGCAGAACAGAAATTTGAAAGCTCGTACTACATTTGTTTGGAGAGAGTTTCACTCCTTGTATATATTCCAGGAGACAGGAAAACAGACATGTTTCCAACTGGTCAACAAAAACAGCATGAATTTTTATCCTCCGGTACATTTTACATATTGCAGACATGTAACATTCAGCGCTCCAAACGTTCAGGCTGTACAAGGTTTAAAATATTTCATTGGTTTGCTTGGGAAAGTGATATTTCCTTGCAAAAAGAAGGAAATTACTAATTCTGAGTTAATTTATATATAACTTTAAGTCCTTCAGAGATAACCTCTTAAGTGAGACAACCTGGAACATTAGCATTTTAGATTTTTTATTAAAAAACCCCAGCTCTTATTTTCATGTATGATTTCCTTGGCATAAATATGAAGTTTTCATACGGCTTCTTTGTTCTCTCGCCTCCCGCCTCTCCTAGTTGGCTTGTTCTCCTCTTGAGTTTTCCCTCTTCCCAACACCCACCTCTCTGCTAAAGATGACCCCACCCTCCCTGCTCCCAAAACAAGCTTAAAGGCTGAGTTTGTCAGAGGTTAGGTCCCTTATCTCACATATATTCTGCAGGGTGAGGGTGTCACCATTTCTGGCCTTTACCACATTGTCAAACTGAAGCACACACAACACATTCCCCTGGGAAATTACGAGAAATGTATGGCCTTCCCAATCAACCATTTTGCTTTTTCAAAGGAGAGATAAAAAAAGAAATAATCCAGCTGCACAACCCTCCAGAATGAAAAAGAATCTTACATTACAGATTCCCAAACCCAACTTCAGGTTCTATTGAAATCCAATAAGTGTATTCTACCCTTTGCAATTCCCCCACCCGCAGTCCTCTCCCCTAGCCGTCCACAGCCACTCACCTTTAAGGAAAGGGAAAAGAGCCACTGGCAGCAGCAGCAGCTCCAGCATTCTCTCAACTCGGCAACAGAGCCTGCCGGAGACAGAAGCAGCTGGGCAGCTTTGCACAGACTCCTTGCAAAATAAGACAGCCTGGATTCTGACAGATGCAGCCAGGAGTAGTGGGTTGCCAGCAGGGCCCTGAACCTACCGTTCTGTGCTTGGAAGTGCGCTCTATAACCACAGCCCTGCCCCTTTCCTGGCTGCCCACACCAAGATAGGGGAATTGTCAAGTCAAATAGGTGCAGCTACAGCAAGCATGAAAACCTCCTCATCCGCTGATGTGCTCATGCATAAGCAAAGCTGATGACCTGATAACCATAGTTAAGAGCTTTTGCACTTGGCCATGCAGGGAAGATCGGAACCTTACTCCAAATTTCATGCCAAGCTATTTCAGACAAGTCCAAGTTAATGAAAATGGGATAATTGAATTTGTGCATGGAACGGATATTGACAAGTCTTGAGTTTGCATATCATTAAAGGCAGCACTTTGGAGCTGAGCTGGTAGTCAGGCACCATTAATGAATTAGCTAACACAGTTCTTAGATGTTTATGGATTTTTCTTAATGACTGCGACAGAAACGGAGGAGGTGTATGAAAGAGAGGAATCTAGGCTCTGTGCTTGTACGCTATGGCTTTAATGTACATTCAAAGCACTTTTTTCCGGCAAAGAATTCTGGGCACTGTAGTTTGTTAAGGATGGCTGCGAATTTGAACTCTGTAAGGGGTAAACTACAGTGCCCAGAATTCTCTGAGGGGAAGAAATGCTTTGAAAGTTCTTTAAAATTATGGTCCATACACTCCTCAGGAGTCACAGTTATTCGTAGATGTGCTGCAGGACCCATTTTGTTACTATGTAACTGTTGTTGTTGAGTCGTTCAGTCGTGTCCGCCTCTTCGTGACCCCCTGGACCAGAGCCTGCCAGGCACTCCTGTCTTCCACTGCCTCCTGCAGTTTGGTCAAACTCATGCTGGTAGCTTCAAGAACACTGTCCCACCATCTCGTCCTCTGTCGTCCCCTTCTCCTTGTGCCCTCCATCTTTCCCAGCATCAGGGTCTTTTCCAGGGAGTCTTCTCTTCTCTTGAGGTGGCCAAAGTCTTGGAGCCTCAGCTTCAGGATCTGTCCTTCCAGTGAGCACTCAGGGCTGGTTTCCTTAAGAATGGATAGGTTTGATCTTCTTGCAGTCCATGGGACTCTCCAGAGTCTCCTCCAGCACCATAATTCAAAAGCATCCATTCTTCAGCAATCAGCCTTCTTTATGGTCCAGCTCTCACTTCCATACATCACTACTGGGAAAACCATGGCTTTGCCAAGAAAACTCCATGGACTATGTAACTAATTTATTTAAATTGTTTCTATAATGCTTAATATTTCAGAAAATAATAACCTCAAAGCAGTTTACAGATAAATTTAAAGCATCAAATAAAAAAATCACATAAATAATTGAGCACCACTAAATTAGATGGAATTAGGATGACAAGTGAGATTGAGGAAAATATAATTTTTTTTGGAGAATTATTAGATTATATTTAAATGAGCGGGACATAAGAACGCAAACAAGATGATAAATTGCTGGTAAAAATCTATAATGATGTAAGTGGGAGCGGGAGACGTGAGGGAGTCCAAAGAAGCTATGAAACTATGTTATGATACATGTTACATTGTTTATTATTTTTGCATTTGTATTTAAAATCTTAATAAATATTTTTTTTAAAAAAAACAAAAAAATCACAAAATATCAAAATGAAACATTACAGAGGAAGGTGAAATACAAAGTGCATTTAAATAAACACAATGAATAAGAAAACAAATATTCTCTTAAACATACAAATACATTATAGAAAAAATCAGGTGCAAAAATACAATAAAACCCCACAAAACATCATAATTTACAACTGACCCAAAAAAACTAAAAGAGAAGCTGCACTGAAACCCATCTCCCCTCATATCCTCTCCCAAGTACATCTTCAGGATATGTCTCATTTTCCAGGGGTGCAGCCAGGATTTATGGGGGGGGGGAGGACACCCTCCTTTCGCTGTCCTCCGTCTGGCTCTGTCTAGCAGATTTGGAATGAAATGTCTCAACAACAGTTGTGTTAATTTACTTTCTTTTGACCCCAAGAGCTCAGAAAAATCTGTCAAAATCTTTCTGCAGTTCCTATTTTTAGTTAAGTATATTTATTTACTTGACTGGGGGACAGATCCCCCCCACTCCCCCTGGCTACACCCGTGTCACTCTCACACAGTCCCACACCAGCCATGCAGTTCATGCAGCTGATCTCCAGCCAACCACCTATTACAAAGCAAATGTCTGGTCGACAAAAACCCATAGCAGAATTTAAGCAGAATTTACAACCGGCTCATTCATCCACTTACGTACTGTATTAGGGCAATTAAGGCCCTACTATACATTTAAAGCACATGGCTTCCCCCAAGAATAATGGTGCTGGGAAATGTAGCTCTGTGAGGGGCAAACTATGGTTCCCAGGATTTTTGGTAGGGAGGGAGTCATGACTTCTAGGGTCCAAGGTCCCTTCGTCCTCCCCATAAAATATTTGAAGGGTCTGGGCCCCCCACTTGATGGGCCTTTCCATTAAATGGGGTGAGTCTGCTGCATTAGATGTGTGTGTGACCACAGTACTATTCTGAGTTTGGGGGAGGTTGGAGACTCACTCATGCGAGTTCTTTCGAGACAAAGGCCAGGGGACCACTTCAGGGCTCTGATTTGCTTCAAAGGGATGTGTTGGTTTGCAGTTAACCGCAGGAAAGTGAAGCAGCAGCAAGAAGACCAAAGCCTGGGGTGGCTTTTCAGGGAGCTGGAAGGGCAGAGGCTGGAAGAGCTGGGGACAAAGGCTTGACTTGTTCTGTGCTGGATCCAAAGCTGTCAAGGCAAGATAATGATGTAGGTTTGCGGGTGGGGAAAGCCTGTGTGATGCCTAAGCCTCTTTCTGGTTCTCAGGGTCCTCTATCCAGTAAGAGTTAAAAGCTGGTGGAAGATTCCATTGCTAACTGAGCAACTGGAGGTTTTTTTGTAAATAATTTATTATTATTATTATTATTATGAATAAAAAAGACAGTATCAAAGCACCATGTTGTAGAACATCTTCTGAAAATTATACAGAATAAAAATAGAAATATAAAGAAAAAAGCTATTGAACAGAGGGTACTGATAAAGGACTAGCTGGACAATTGTAAGATAAAGGCTGTAGCTTGCAACTGAAATTACTCCATCAACACCCCTTTGTCTAGGCCAGGCTTCCTCAACCTCAGTCCTCCAGATGTTTTTGGCCTACAACTCCCATGATCCCTAGCTAGCAGGACCAGTGGTCAGGGATGATGGGAATTGTAGCCTCAAAAACATCTGGAGGGCCAAGGCTGAGGAAGCCTGGTCTAGGCAATGGTTGTGAATAGCAGAGCACCATGCTTAGCCTAATTAAAGATTCTGTGCCAGAGGGTCAATGCGTGGCACTGGTGTGGCTCCTCCCCTTCCCCTGGCTGGTACTTAGAATGTGGGGGGGGGGGTGAGCACACAAAGCCAGAGAGACAGAGCCATGCTGGATGACAAAGCTGGGACCCCTGGAACCCCTGGAAGACTGGAGTGGTGTGCAACAATTTTGGGGTGTTAATGCTGTGAGCACCTCCATCCTCTGCTTAGGTTGCAGCAAGAAGACCATGCATCTTTGAGGCACCACAGTCTTCGCTGACCTTGGGGAGAGGACGGGGCAATCATATCATGGTGATCAACATCACCAGCCCAGCTATGGAAGTTTGCTTCTTTCAGAAGTAGAACAGCAGTAAGAAGGCCTGTCACCTGCTGCTATCAATCCACTCCATGAACAAAGGTGCTTTCCTCCCAGTTGAACTATGGCGTTATGATACTGGCAGTTTTATTCTCAATCCCTTCCCTAAATGATTCCTAGCATGCAGTTTGCCTCTTTCAAAGCTGCTGTGTCCTGGGTCTCATTTCTGGTCGGTTGCTGCCGGCTCAGACCCCATCAGCTCATACATGGGAAGTTAAGACCTTTTTGCCCCAATTTGCATCAACTTACACTTCCTTACAGTGAATGGCACCTGCCATTTCAACGTCCAGTTAGCCTGTTTGATGATATCCTTTTTTACATTTGAATAATTGTTGTCAACAAGATTGGCCAGTTCACTGCTCATTCTTGAACAAATTAAAAAGCACTGGCTTTTGGGTGCCAGTGCTTCACCATACATCCCCAATTTTGAGAACTCTCCATTTTTCCTACTCTCTGCTTCCTGTTTTGGATCCAAAATAGGACTTTTTAAAAAAAAAATATTAACAATTTCAACATATCAAAATATCAAAACATATCATATTCATTATTTCCCCCCTCCCCCCTCCCCATCAAACCCCCCTCCCCCCCATGACTTCCCTCAGCTCCTCTCTCTGATTTCTCAACACATATTGTTCTCTGTATACTGTAAAATTGTATAAATGCTTACATTATCTGTCTACTATGTTAACCATCAATACATTTGTGCATGTTTATTCAAAACCTGCCAAGGAGTCCAATTCATTTTGTTTGTTTTTTTAAGTAAATTGTAAAAAGTTCCCATTCTTCTTTGAAGTCACAGTTGTCCTTATTTCGCAGTTTGCATGTCAATTTAGCCAGTTCTGCATAGTTCATCAATTTCTCCTGCCACTGTTCTTTTGGCGGGGTTTCCTCATTCTTCCATCCTTGTGCTATCAAGACTCTTGCCGCTGTTGTGGCATACATAAATAGATTCTTTGTTTTCTTTGGCAGGTCTTGTCCTACAATCCCTAATAAAAATGCTTCTGTTTTTTTGCAAATGTCATTCTAAACATTTTTTTCAATTCATTATATATCATTTCCCAAAATTTTTATATTTCTCTACATTCCCACCACATATGATAGAAGGTCCCTTCCTTGTCTTTACATTTCCAGCATATGTTTCACCAGGGTTTTGTACATTTTTGCTATCTGTACTGGTGTTATATACCATCTATACATCATTTTCATAATTTTCTTTCAGAAGAGAACTGTGTAAATTTTAAATCTGTTTTCCACAGTTTTTCACAATCCTCAAATTGTATGTTGTGTCCTATATCTTGTACCCATTTGATCATGACCGATTTTACTTCCTTGTCTTTTGTTTCCCATTCTAACAGGATACTTACTATATGCACCCTTCAGCAACTTCACTTTTCCTTCTATAACTTCCTTTTGAAATCTAGAAGTGGTATAACTAAATCCTTTCTTGCTATCTTCTTTGTATATCTCATGTAATTGCCTGTAATGTAACCAACTCTGAAAATGATCTTTTATTTCCTCATACTCTTTTAATTTCCATTTTCCTTCTTCATCTTTTAATAAATCACTGTATGTAAGCCACTTCCCTTTTTTCCCAAGTGGTTTGAGCAGCAAAGCTTCAATTGGTGAGGGCCACCAAGGTGTCTTTTGTTCTATTAAATCTTTATATCTCTCCCAGACCCTCATTAATGATTTCCTAATTATATGATTGTAAAATCCTTTATGTACTTTTCCTTTCCTATACCATAAATATGCATGCCATCCAAATCTGTTATCGTGGCCTTCTGAGTCCAATGCTTCTTCCTTTTCCAGTTTTATCCGGTCCCTGATCCATACCAAACATGCAGCCTCATAATACAATTTAAGGTCTGGGAGGGCAAAACCGTCTCTTTCTTTTTTATCTGTAAGTATCTTATGATGATGAAGAAGGAGAAGAAGAAGAAGAGGAGGAGGAGGAGGAGGAGGAGGAGGAGGAGGAGGAGGAGGAGTAGTAGTTTGGATTTGATATCCCACTTTATCACTACCCGAAGGAGTCTCAAAGCAGCTAACATTCTCCTTTCCCTTTCTCCCCCACAACAAACACTCTGTGAGGTGAGTGGGGCTGAGAGACTTCAGAGAAGTGTGACTGGCCCAAGGTCACCCAGCAGCTGCATGTGGAGGAGCGGAGACGCGAATCCGGTTCACCAGATTACGAGTCTACCGCTCTTAACCACTACATCACGCTGGCTCTCTTATGTTTAATTCTTGGCCTTTTGCCCCCCCCCCCATAAACTTGGAAATTTCCTTCTGCCATCTTTTGAGGCAATCATCTTTCACCATTACTGGGACTGTCTGAAAAAGGAAGAGCATTTTTGGCAAAATATTCATTTTTACCGCTGCTATTTTTGCTAGTAGGGATGTGAGGGCGATCTCGCTGTAACATCTGTCACCCCACTGATCGCCAGAGTTGATTCGGCTGATCTGGCTGGCTAGGCTGGTGTCCCCTTCCTCCCTCACCGCTCCATGTGTGTCCCTCCTGAAGCTGCACGCTCGGTGGAAGAGGATGACCATCCCAGATAGAAGGAGTGTACCGTTCTTCAGTCAAGGGTATACGAAAGCTGCGCTCCCCTGCTAGAACCTCCAGACAAGCTCAAGGTCCATAATAGGACTTTCAGCCCATTAGTGCAAAGCTTGCTCAGACAATTTTGTTGAGATTTTATCAAAAGCTTTTTGAAAAACACTTTATGTAAACCACTAAGAGGTTTTTTATGATTAGGTATATGAGTTTGACTGGTATACACATTTTGTGTTCATTTGTTTGTTTGTTTTAATCCAAATGCACAACATCTACCAGTTCACCCTTGTCTACATGCTTGTTGCCACTTTCAAAAAGCTCTAAAACCTTAGTGAGACAGAACTTGTAGAACCCAGGCTGATTCTTACTGAGCAAGACTTCTTGTTCTATATCAGGGATGGATAGCCTACATCCCTCAAGGCTGTTGGACTCAAACTCCCCCCAGTGCCATTCAGCACTGCCAAGAGTTTGTGGAGATCGCTCCAACGGTTAGAGATGGTGGGAGTTACAGTCTAACGGCATATGGAAGGCCTCAGATTCCTCATCCCTATTGTTGATGGTTACATTTTGTCTAATAGCCAGAGATGTCTCTTTAATGGGGGTTGTCTAGAGCAGTGTTTCCCAACCTTGTGCCTCCAGCTGTTTTTGGACTACAATTCCCATCATCCCTTGCCACTGGTCTTGCTAGTCAGGGATGATGGGAGTTGTAGTTCAAAACAGCTGGAGGCAAAGGTTGGGAAACACTGGTCTAGAGGATGTTTCAAGGGAACACTGATGGTTGGTGGCTACTAGCTAGCTGCTCCGGTGGGATGCTGAGAAACAATTTGAGAGTTGTAATGTGGTCAGCAAAAGAGACAGGTGTCTGAATTTGCTGGCAAGAAACAGCCTTGTGAGGCTCCAATGAGATGGTGTTGATTATGGAGGAACTGGTGCTGCTTTCAGGACCCTGACCTGTCCCTCTTCTGCACATCATCTGAGATCATCTGAGGAGCTCCTCCCGGGCCCCTTTCTCTCCCCTTGTGCTCAACAGGATGTAGCTTTGTGATGTGCCTAGTAGTGCTGCCTCTGAAACGTTTCTCCACGTCAGGAGCCAGGATGATGTCTGTGTGATATCTATGAATAGTGTTACTTTCACCCCACTTCTCATTTCAGAAACATCTGATTCATTTTTCTCATATTGCTGTATCCAGTATACATGGGTGGGGAATGTAAATGTAAATGTAAAACACCGTAACAAATAAAGGATATAATGAAACAAGATCTTAGGCATATGTCCTTCACCAAATAATCAATTAAACCAAACATAATACTTTTCTATCCAGAGTAACTCACCCTACTTTTCTGACTGCTCAGAGGCTGATTTGGTGTTTTGTAATGTCCGAATGTAAATGGAGGCACATAGCTTAAATAGCCGGCACCCAAAGCCCATTGCTCTCACTTCAGATCTGTGGAGAAAGCCAGTGCCTAAGATGCTCACAGAAGGCCAAACTCGGATCTCTGTCCCGCTGGCCTCATTGGCACAGCAGGTTACATAGCTAACAGTTACGGTGAAGGTGCCAACTCTGGCTGCTTTGATTCTTCCCACTCTTACTGGGAGGAAACAAACCATAAGCCAAGGCTTTCAGTTTGCTTTGCTCCCAATGAACCATGTTCTGTAGCCAAGGCTTTGTATGGTTTGTTGGTGTGAAACAAACCAGGATCCCTCGCTGGCTAAGCCAGGAACTGTGGCTTGTTTCCTTTGCCCACAACAACTCAGAAAGGTGTGTTCGTGTACTTTACAATGACATGGAAAGTAGACTGCTGTGCTTCTGAGCTTTGAACAGTCATTCCAGTTTGTTTGCAGGTTGGTTATACAATAATGTGCACTCATCTTGCATTCATCCTCATTTGCTCTTGGGGTGTTTACACATGTTCCCCTTAAACACTTGTTCATCCCATCCTTTTCCATGCATTTCCCCTGTCACTTTCCAAACTGCAAAATGCCAGCTGTTTTTTAAGTGAATTTGTTACACATGGACAACAGAACTCTTCAATCCTAATCCAAGCCTAAAATTTTCACTCCTGCAAAACAGTCACCATCTGGAGGTGCCCGGTATCAGTTTCACTGCTACTGCAATCTATTGTTCTTCTTGTGTTTCCCCCAACCAATCCTGATGGGTCATCTCTACAGACCATCAACTTGCTCTTAGCTCTCATAAAGGGTGGAGACATATTACTGGGACAGGTATTGCCTCGGGCAGGCCACACCGGTAGCAATCAGTTAGGAAACCCATAACAACATGTTTGGGTATTCCTTTGTGTTAGTCTGTTGTCTTCGAACAATCAGTGTTTTGGCTGAAACCGGAAAGGACTATAAGTCAGGTATGGTGCATTTTGTGGAAACAAGCACCAGAGCAACAGAGCACCCTGTGAAATAAAGAGGACTCCCACTCTGAAAGCGTTTTAAGTAAAATATTATTTTAATAGACTGTCTTTGTGCCTACAGAGAAAAATCTGCAAGTTCCAAACATACCTCCTCCCATTTCTGTAAAAGACCAAAATAAAGTATTTTGCATTCAATTCGGTTTTTCCAGACCTGGATCCCACTTTTAACTGCAGCCTGTTGCATGGCGTCCACTTGATTTATTTATGTTATTATTTTGACTACATATGCCTGCACCTGTCTGACTCTTTCTGTCCCTGCCTTCCACTTTTCCCTCATTTCCCTCCATGCTATGGACTACGCTGCCACCCCCAGTGCCTTAAGACTTTAGCCTAGGAGCATCCAGGCATTTCTTCTCACACCCAGGTCCCCTGGTGTCTGAAAGAGACTTTGGTTCAACCTGCACATGACGTAAACCAGGGAAATCTGGAAATCTGGGCCTGCAGGAGCTGATGGACTGCAACTCCCATCATCTCTGGCCATTGGCTATGCTGGCGTAGACTGATGGGCGTTGGAATCCAATGACATCTCGGGGGGTGCCAGTTAGCCAGCCCTGTGCTAACTGTGGTCAGTGCCAGCCGGGCATTTTGCTGCCTGACCTGAAGGATAAGAGCACATTCTGCCATCTGAAGTCAGCTGGACCAGCAGTTGAATCTTGCTTCTGCACTGGTGAGCGGGCAGCATGAGGGTCGCAGGGCAGGCTGCATACAGCCCTCCAACCTCTTACCCTCAGTATCTCATCTGTTGCCTGTGGCAAACACCCCACTCTGCCTAATGGTATGGCTGAGCACAAGGATGATCTGCAGCAGGGGCCCCCAAACTTTTTCAGCAGGGGGCTGGTCCACTGTCCCTCAGACCTTGTGGGGGACCGGACTATATTTGGGGGTTGTGTGAACAAGGGATGGTGAGCGGTGCACGAAAGGGCTCCAGAGAGGGGCTGGCACCAGCAAAGCCCAGCCCTCTTCCTCCTCTAGGCAGGGCAGGGAGAAGCCAGGAGGAGGGAGGGAGGAGGCACCGCCGCCACCATGTGAGGGAGAGGGAGGGAGATGGAAAGAACATGCATGCTAGCGATCCATGCAGTGATTCCTGGACTGTCTGAGGGCTGGATTTAGAAGGCAATTGGACCTGATCTGGCCCATGGGCCTTAGTTTGCTGACCCATGATCTACAGTGAGCCTTCGGTTCTCGTGCTCCCCATTCCCCACTCCTCCAGCACACCCACAATGGGACATCTGATCTCTAAAGTGAGCTTAATTTCAGTTCGTGCAAACAAGATAGCTTCTTAAACTATGGTTTGAAGCCAGCTTGCCTCTGCAAAGCACCAGCGGCAGTCTGCCAGGTTCAGACAACATGGCAAGCTGTAGTGAATCTGAAACAGAAGCCAGCGCTTCCAATTGTCTCCTCTCAACCCCGAGAGGAAGGGCATCACACAAGGCTAAGACTTGCCTAGACTCATTTTTGCAACACTAAGCTTTGCTTTAGCATCGTGTGTGCCCCCAGTGCACACTTCCTACTGACGAAGGTTGCCAAACGACACAGACCAAGCCTGTTCTTGACAGGCTGTGCATGTTCCTAGGCTCCTACTGTGGGGGAGAGAAATTGTGCTGAAAAAAGATATAAATGTATGTGAGCTGAAAACAAGTGTTTTTACAGAATTGTAGAGTTGAAAGGGATCCCAAGGGTCATCTAATTCAAACCTCAACAATGCAGGAATCACAGCTAAAGAGTCCTTAACAGATGGGCACCCAACCTCTGTTTAAATGAAGTTAATAAAGAGGTAACACTGAAGATGGAGTATTTTGGTGAAAAGTCCGAAGAAATGAAACTATTCCAACTTTAAAGGATGCCTAGAGGGGTGATCTCTCCCTACCTGCTGAGCACACATGGGATTCTCACGACCTGGAGGCCCACCAGAGCCCTGGCTGGATTGTATTTTGGAAGGCATTTGGGGACTGGGGTTAAATGTACAATTGTTTCCTAATGGTTTTTGCCAGTTTTCGTCAACACCTCACTCAGTGCCAACACCCAGGCTGAAGTGTCACCTTCACCACCTTCACCCAGGCTGAAGGTGGGATATAAGCCCACCTTAAAGAAGTTGATTAAATCAAATAATGATATTATGTTATCCCCACCCTAGTGAAAATAAATAAATAAATCCTGCTCAAATGACTGGACTTTGACATTACACTTGTGGAACTCAAAAGAGAGTCCAGCCTGGTCAGTGAATAAGCAATCCTAGGTCTCGGATTTACCCGTTTAAGGGCTCACACCAATTGAGTGGTTTTGAAACAGCGGCTGCAGGAATAATCCAACAGTCCCCACCACGCAAACAAAGACAAATATCCAGAGAAACAGTCTGTCCACTACCATGGCAACATATTTCCAGTCTTCAATGACCTAGAAGAGAAAAACTCAATTAAATAATTTAATGACTTATCCATTGCATAAACTGCCCAAGTGCCTGTCCCACTGTGCCTCCCTTGCATGGTGTTTATGGAACTTACATTCGATCATTTCATACTGATGAATTTTAAATACCAGCTAAGAAGTAATCTGGGAATCAGTCTGAGGCTTCAGAAGATATGAGGGTCAGAAAGGCACACTGCTTAATTCAGCCTCAAGCCCAGAAGACCACCTTACAAGGGTGATGGGGGGGGGCAATGTCATGTGCGTGACATCAGGACATTGGGAGGAGCTGGGGGTGGGACTGAATACAGCCGCTGCACGGCTTCAATGGCTGGTGGTTCCTCCTCCTCCAGGTGCCACCTCCGGTGGGAGGCTGTTTTTACCCTCCATCCCCCTCGGATCGAGCAGTTGTTGGATGACAGGCCCCATCATTCCTGGCCTTTGGCTAAGAGGGCCGCGGTGATGGGAGTTGTAATCCAAGAACATCTGGGGATGCAACATTGAAGAATGCTGGCCTAATCCTTATGCTACAACCAGGGGTGCCAACTTGAATAAAATATTGTGGGGGCCCAGGTAAGCCCTGCCCCACATAATCGATCACATGACACAGTGCACCCACACCATTCAAATGGGAATACCCTATAACTTTGTGGGGGCAAATATTTCATTTTGGGGGCTGAAGCCCCCATGGCCCCTAGGAGTTGGCTCCTATGGCTACAACCATCTTTGTTTAAAATGGGCAGTTCCACAAAACCAATAAAAAAGCTTTGTTGAATTAGGTCAATAAAGCCATTGGGGCCAAACATTTACCCCACCATGGACCACTTGCAAATTGCTTGTGAGTCCATCTATGACTTCCAACATATTTTCTTCTGCCTGTTGTAGCCATTGCAATGCAGCATGCTAGATGAGGTATATTTTTTTACTTAACAAAATGAAAGTTTTTAATTCTAGCTCTAGCCCACTGGGTCCCAAAGAAGAGCCTGGAGGCCCCCATGCTGGAGAAAGCAAGAGCCGCTCCTTGATAGGAGAACATAAGAAAAGCCTGCAGGATCAGGCCCATGGCCCATCTAATCCAGCATCCTGTTCTCACAGTAGCCAATCTGATGCTCCAGTGGGAATCCTGCAAGCAGGATCCAAGCCCAAGAGTCCTCTCCCTTCCTGTGCTTTCCAGCGTCTGGCACTCAGAAGCATTTACTGCCTCCAGCTGTGGAAGCAGAGCATAGGCTTTGTGGCCAGTAACCATCTACAGCCCTCTGCCCCATGAATTGGTCTAATCCCCTTTTAAAGCCATCTAAATTGGTGCCCTCCTGAAGGAGGGAGTTCCATAGTTTAACTCTGTGCTGTGTGTCCTGAATCTGTCCAAGGGGAGTGGGATTACCTATGGGGGCACCAAGAGGCAAGAGGACCGCCATGAACACAAACCATCATGAACACCCAATAAGACAGAGGCCCTCAAATTGCCTGAGATTTCTAGAGACTGTGGGATCAAGTGCGGTGGGGAAATGGAAGGTTCCTTGTGCTACTTACAGTCTCATTGTTGTCCTCACTTCTCATGTGGTCTGCTATGAAACTGACTCCCTCAATAGCTTCCTGGACCTCAGGAGAAAACTTTGCCGATGACCGTAGCCTGACATCCTGATGGCTGCCAATGTGATCAGGGTTTTCTGTCAGTTTCAGGTCGTATTTTTTGGCAGAGGCTGTGTTCACAAAGTAAGTGGAGGAGCCCTTATACAGGTCCGACGGGTTGCTGCCAAACGTGTCTGCTTTGCTCCTCTTGCTGCCGGATAGCCTTTGCCTCATGGAGTTATTCTCTGGGCGCTTCATGAACAGGAAGTTGGGCAGCCTCTTGAGGAAGACCACCTTCACCCATGGAGGCATCGCATGGGTGCTGGGAGACCTGTGGTGTACATTCAGCACGCAGACACTGGTCACAATGGAGAACGTCACCAGGACCATTGTGAACATCAGGTACTTCCCAATCAAGGGGACGTCCAGCGATGTTGGGGGGACGATTTTGGAGATCAGGAGCAAGAACACAGTCAAAGCGAGCAAGACAGAGATGCACAGCGTCATCTTTTCTCCGCAGTCTGACGGCAGGTAGAAGACGAGGATGGCCAAGGATGTTATGAGCACACAAGGGATGATGAGGTTGATGGTGTAAAAAAGAGGCTTCCGTTTAATGATGAAGTCGTATGTCACATCCACGTAGTTTGGGTCCAAGGGGTTCTCAGTTCGCCGCCCCGGGAGTGCCACAATGTCCCATTCACCACTGGGTGTGAAGTCATCCATGCTGGCCGAGCCGGTTTTAAGGATCATGTCGATTTCGGTGTGATCGTAAGTCCATGACCGGAACTTCAAGGTGCAGTTTTGTTGGTCAAAGGGGAAATGCTTCACTTCGATTTTGCAGGCGCTCTTGTAGATGGCTGGAGGCAGCCACAACATGCTCCCGTTATTCTTCACGATCACGTTGGTGTAAACAGAGACTTCATATGTTCCATCAGCACTAAAGGAGTCAAGAAAAATGTAACTATAGAAAAGGACTTGTGGGTTTCAAAGCGCTGCAAAGGCCAGCCAGTTTTTGTGACCTGAACCAGCCTGGACAGCTCAGTTGGTTAGAGCATGGTGCTGATAACCCCAAGGTTGAAGGTTCGATCCCAGTAAGGGCCAGCTGCATATTCCTGTATCTCGGGGGGTTGGACTAGATGATCCTCAGGGTACCTTCCAACTCTACAATTCTATGAGTCTATGATTCAAAACTAATTTTGATAATAAAATATTGGGGCTTTTTGACAATGAAAGACCATGAAAGAGCCCATAAATAGTTGGTGTTTCTGCTTATCCAGATTCAGTACAAATATATTACAATGCTATCCCATCCCTACAGTCATGAGCAAGGAAGAAAGCCACTAATAATAATAATTAGCTGTCAATGCAAAGTGACTTACAATATTTTAAGTAGAAAACAAACATGAACGTAGATTAAAAGGAACATTAAAAGAAAAATTTAAAAGACAAATTTTTCTTCTTTTCAAAACTAGATTAAAACATTCCACCCGTCATGCAAAAAATAAATAAATCCATGGATAGATGTCTTGCCTGGCACCTAAAGGTATGTAACAATGGTGCCAGGCAAGTCTCCCTGGGGAGAGCATTCTGTAAGTGGGGAGCCACCATAAAGGGCCTTGTTCTCATGCTGTTGCCTCAGGACCTCCTGGGAGGGGGAGCATGGAGAAGGGCCTCTGGTGGCAACTGGAGGGTCAGGGCTGGGCTGGGGGGGGGGCAGTCCTTGAGGTATTGGGCTTAGCTCAGGGGTGGGACATCTTTTAGGCCCAGCAGGCAAGAGGCTTATGTATCCCCCCCCCTTGCAGGATGAGCAGTGGGGGGGACGACCAACTCAACAAACTTCCTTTAAGAGTAGTTCCAGGGCACCTGAAGTGCAAGGCTCTTCCCAAGCGGCAAGCCTGGGGCTGAGAAAGCTGACTTCTGCAGGGATTGGCTGCATGATCCATCAGGATCCACGGGTTATGTATCTGATCTTCTGATCTGGCAGGATTTTACTCAACAGCCATCAGCTGAGAGGTAGGTTAGGCTGAGAGTGAGCCCACGGTCCCACCTAGGGAGAGCTTCATGGAGGAGTGGGGATTCGAACCCTGGTCTCTCCCAGGTCACAGTCCAGCACTCCCACCACTACACCACACTGGCTCTCCGGCGTGCAGGCAGGAGCCTCGCCCCCACCCGACTTAGCTGAACATGCAACTTCTACTGAGTCAGACCACTGGTCCATCTAGTTCAGTATTGTTGACACTGACTGGCAGCAAAGGCTCTCCGGGATTCCAGGCAGGGGAGATGCCAGTGGAGACGGAGCCTGGCCCTCCCCCAGGCCGCCAGGGTCCCACCTGAATTACGGGCGGGGGGCGGGGGGAAGGTGTCAGAGGAGGCTCAGGCTTTCTATCCACCATGGCAGGAAGGCTTCTTTTTAAAAAAGGGATGGAATCTGGTCCTAAGTTAGACATTTCCTTCATAGCACCGAGTTGTACAAACTTACTTGTTGTATAGAACAATGTCAGGTAGCCAGACTTTCTTAGCTGGTATTCTCAGCTTATTGATGCCTTCGTACTCCGAGGGCTCCCAGGCTAAACGGTAGTCCGTCCATTCCTAGAAGCAGGACACAACCCACACTTTGAGTCGATGTTCCCATTGCACAACAGACTTGCACAGTTAATTGTTTGGCAGCCTTTTTGTACAAAATACAATTAGAATCACACACACGCGTGCACACACACACACACTCCAGCTGCTGCTGCTGCAACATCATTTATTTAGTTAATTTTACAAAATTTATATAGCACTGGATTGTAATAAAACCAGTTTACAAAAGAATAAAACAATAAAATTACCATTTTTATTAAAAACTGTTTACAACTTTTTAAAATACAGTATTCAACACATAAGTAAAAAGCATGCCAGTGTTCAACATGTCTCAATAGGCTCCCCCCACCCCACCCCATTTTTAGAAGGTGTGCAGGGGAGGAGCTGCCTAATGTCAAGCTGCAGGGAGTTTTCAGTGCTGCCGCACTAAAATACTGATTTCTTACAAATGTGGGGCCAGTTCCACAGGTGTAAGTGGCTGAGTAGGCATATAAGTACATAAGACTAATAAGAACATAAGTCACTCCCTCTCCTCCAAAAGGTACAAATATACTGTGAAGGAAAAAGTGCTCTGTACATTTATCTAGTTTAAATAGAGAGAAAAAACAGTTATCTACAACAATGCGATGGGAGCTGAACAGATGCTGTGAACCTTGAAATCTGTGCCAAAATGTGAGAGATAAACAGCTTCCCAGCCCTGTATATCTATAAGTGCAGGATTCACTGTGATTCCTCAGAGCACCGTCCCATTCACAACTATTCAAAGTGCACTCAGTTGAGCTGGAGTAGTTGCAGTATGTATGATAAATGGCTATAGGTAAATGGTTATAGGACTGCAGTCTTCAAAAATAAACCAAGCTGGACGTCATAGCAACCGTCCAAATTCTCAGATACCAATATAATGAGAGGACGGGGTTGTAAATTAATAGAGCAGAAATTATGTATCCACGGGATGCTTACTTGATTGAGCCAGACGTTGGTAGTCATGATCTGTTCACGCTCATTCTGAAGAGAAAGAGAAAGACACAGAAAATCTATGTGGTAAAGAGCAGTATCTTAATTGGATCCATTCATTAGGCTTGAATACGCTTCCCTCCATCCTCTCTCCTGAACCTAGAAGGGCACTCAGGTAGAAAGCAGCAAGGCAGTCAGTCTTCCAGTTCCCTTGGGGACTTCAGAAGGCCAGCATGTATTGTAGCACAAGCTTTGATGGACCACTCTGGCCACTTCATCTGAGGCAGAATTGCATTTTTGCATCCCGCCCATGAAAGTTAATGCTAAAATAAAGGTTTCCTTTTAAGGCAGGCCTTCGTAGCCTGTCATGTTGGTCCAGATGTTGTGAACTACACCTCTGGGGTTGATGGGCATCATAGTCCAAAACATCTGTAAGGCACCAGGGTGGCCCAGGCGACATTAAATCTTCTAGAAGCAAAGGCCTTTGACAACATTTCTTGGAAATTTATGAAGAAAAATCTGGAAGGGATGGGAGTGGGACGGGGATTTGAAAATGGGATAGATGCAATATACTCAGAACAAAAGGCTAAACTGATAGTTAACAATGTGGTGACAGAAGAGTTTAAAATCGAAAAAGGAACACGACAAGGTTGCCCTATTTCCCCACTGTTATTCATTTCGGTCCTGGAGGTGCTCTTGAATATGATTAGAGGGGACCGGTTGGTGGAAGGAATTCAGGTCGGAGCGAAACAGTACAAACTCAAGGCTTTCGCAGATGACCTAGTTTTGACCTTACAGGAGCCAGAATCTAGTACGAAAAGGGCATTACAATTAATTCAAGACTTTGGTCGGGTGGCGGGTTTTAAATTAAATAAGCAAAAAACTAAGGTATTGGGGAAAATTTGACAGTTTCAGAGTCAGAAAGGTTTCAGAAGGAGATAGAGTTAAACGTGGTTAAAAAAGTAAAATATCTAGGGGTGAACATAACAGCAAAAGATCTGAGCCTATTTAAGGACAATTATGAAAAGTGCTGGTCAGAAATTAAGAGAGACTTAGAAAGTTGGTCAAGATTGAAACTTTCCTTGTTGGGCCGAATTGCTGCTATAAAAATGAATGTATTGCCAAGGATGCTGTTTCTATTTCAGACTTTACAGATTGTGGACAAAATGGAGTGTTTCGGGAGGTGGCAAAGAGATATCTCTAAATTTGTCTGGCAGGGCAAAAAGCCCAGAATTAAGTTTAAAATATTAACTGATGCTAAAGAAAGAGGGGGGTTTGCCCTGCCAGACTTAAGGTTGTATTATGAATCAGCAGCTTTTTGCTGGCTGAAAGATTGGCTGCTTCTTGAAAACACTGATGTGGAAGGATTTAACAATGCTTTTGGATGGCATGCATATCTGTGGTATGACAAGGTTAAGATTCACAAGAATTTCAAGAACCATATTGTAAGGAAAGCAGTGTTTAATGTCTGGACAAAATATAAAGACTTATTAGAAAATAAGACCCCAAGGTGGTTATCACCTATGGAAGCTAAAGCTGTGAAAAGACCCAATATGGAGGTCAAATGGCCGAAATACTGGGAAATATTAGAAAGAGATGGAGACAATTGGAAATTGCAGAGTTTGGAGAAACTAAAAGACAAAGTGCGAGATTGGTTACATTACGCTCAGATTAAAGAGGCTTTTAAATTGGATAAAAAATTAGGATTCCAGTTGGAAAAATCGAAACTGGAAACAGAATTGTTAGAACCTAAGACTAAGGTACTTTCAAGAATGTATAACTGGTTGCTGAGGTGGAATACACAGGATGAAACGGTTAAATCAGCTATGATAAAGTGGGCACAGGACATTGGGTATAATATCATGTTTGCTGACTGGGAAAAGTTATGGACCACCGGTACGAAGTTTACGGCATGTAATGCCTTGAAAGAAAACATTATGAAAATGATATATAGGTGGTACATGACCCCAGTCAAGCTAGCAAAAATATATCACCTCTCAGACAATAAGTGTTGGAAATGTAAGGAAACTGAAGGAACGTTCTTTCACCTCTGGTGGACTTGCCCCAGGGTTAAGGCCTTCTGGGAAATGATATATAATGAGCTGAAAAAGGTATTTAAGTATACCTTCCCTAAGAAACCAGAGGCCTTCCTTTTGGGCATTGTTGGCCAGAGGGTGTTAAAGAATGATCGAACATTTTTTATGTATGCGACAACAGCAGCAAGGATACTTGTCGCTAAATATTGGAAAACTCAAGATTTGCCCACGCTGGAAGAATGGCAGATGCAACTGATGGACTACATGGAGCTAGCAGAAATGACTGGCAGAATCCGAGACCTGGGAGAGGAAGCAGTGGAAGAGGACTGGAAGAAATTCAAGGACTACCTACAAAAACACTGTAAATTATATGAGTGCTAAGAAGGATGAGGGATTTGAAAATAACAGGGCACCATAAAATTTGGTGAAAAGATTATGAGAATGAGTGAATTTTATGAGAAAAATAAATTTTGAATAAATATTATGGTAAGATTAGATATTTAAGACCTAGATAAAAATATTCAAAGTTAGGGACAAAATATTGGAAAAGTGTACAATGAGAATGGAAATAAGGTGATAAGTTGCTGGTTAAAGTGTTATAAATTTGGAAAGTAGGAGCGAGAGACGTGAGGAAGTCCAAAAATGAAGAAAAGTTGGTTATTATATGATGCTAAATTTTATGTTTGTTTTTCTTTTTTGTTTGTTTTTTGCTACGTTGTTTTCTTTTTCTCTATTGTAACAAAAAATTCTTAATAATTTTTTTTTTTAAAAAAATAAATCTTCTAGAAGCAGACATGATTCTATGTGGAGTTTATTCAGATTATTACAAAATAAATGTGGCAGTAAGCCTTGGAACATCTGGAAGAGACTAAGTGGCTGGAGGTGGAAATAAACCACAGAGGAGAAATTGGATTAGAGAGCTTTCTGATAAACCAGGCTCCAGGCTCTTTTGCTAGGCAGATTTCTTAAATGAGAACAAGGCCCATGGCAACACAGAAATTGGAAAATTAATGGACAAGTCGCAACCTAAAAGGCTTTGGCAGTTGCTGTGCTGCTCTTGTTCCTCTCCTGGGACAGATGGGGAAGGGAAATCCAGGAGGAAAGGAAGGAGGACTGGATGGATTCTGCTAGGGTGGGAACCTGGGAGCACAAGAAGAGTCCTACAGAACAGGAACACATGAAGCGGCTTTATTCTGAATCAGACTCATGGCTCCATCGAGCTCAGTATTGCCTATGCTGAGGGCAGGGCCTCTCCAGGGTTTCAGAATACTGGAGATGCCATTGGAGGTTGAGCCTTCTGCTCTACAGCTGAGCTGAGGCTCTTCTGAAGAAAAGAAAACCCTCAAGCCCCAAAGCCCATCTAGTTCAGCATCCTCTTTCTCACCAGGGCCAGTCAGATGCCCCCAAGGGAAATCCACAGCAGAACCTGAACGCAGCAGAGCTCTCCCCACTTGTGATCTGCAGCAACCTGTATTCAGAGGGGGTATACTAGCAACAGAAGGAAAACATAGCCATGGGGTTAGGTGAAGGGACCCCTGACCATTAGGTCCAGTCGTGGCCGACTCTGGGGTTGCAGCGCTCATCTCGCTTTACTGGCCGAGGGAGCCGGCGTACAGCTTCCGGGTCATGTGGCCAGCATGACTAAGCCGCTTCTGGCGAACCAGAGCAGCGCACGGAAACGCCATTTACCTTCCTGCCGGAGCGGTACCTATTTATCTACTTGCACTTTGACGTGCTTTTGAACTGCTAGGTTGGCAGGAGCTGGGACCGAGCAATGGGAGCTCACCCCGTCACAGGGATTCGAACCGCCGACCTTCTGATTGGCAAGTCCTAGGCTCTGTGGTTTAACCCACAGAACCACCTGCTTCCCGGCCATGGGGTTAGCAGCCATTAATAGCCCAGTCTGCCATGAATTTGTCCAATCCATCTTTTAAAGCCATACAACTTGGTGTCCACCACTGCATCCTGTGGGAGCAAAAGCCATAGTTTTCCTACATGCTGCAGGAAGACGTTTGTCTGTCCTGAACCTTCTAATATTTATTTAGGGAGTATTCAGGGTCCTAGATGCTGCAGGACTTGACGTTCAAGCAGATTGGCCATTTCACTAAAGTTGATTAAAGTCTCTCTCCTTTCTGTCACTCACTTCCAATAAAATATTTTCAAGATGAATTTATACATTTAACACACAGAGGAACTGATCTCTTTCCACGCAGCACTGCCATTCAACTGGTCAAGAGCTGCCCCCCCCCCGGAACCCCAATTTGCAACATGAGCCCAGGCAGCCATAGAGCACAGAGACAAAGCGGGGTTCTTGGGGGTGGGATCCAGCACTAAAGTGGGTGGCTAAAGGGTTGTTGTTTTTATTTTTATTATGTATTTTTTTGTTTTTATAACTTGATTTTATTCTGTGAACCTCCCTGAGACTCCCTTGTATAGGGTGGTATATAAATTCTAATAATAATAATAATAATTAGATGAATTCATGGTGGAGGGGGTTATTGATAGCTGCCAATCAGGATGCCTCTGCCTAGGTGTCCACAGCTGGAGGCAGCCATGTTGCTGGAAGCCACAGGAAGGGAGAGGGCTCTTGTGCTCGGATCCTGCTGGCTGGTTTCCCAAAGGCAACTGTTCAGACACTATGAGAACAGGATGCTGGGCTAGATGGGCCATAGGCCGGATCCAGCAGGCTCTCCTGATGCTGTGCCCAACCTTTTGGGGTCACTGGTGTCATGAATCCCATGGAGACGCCATGGAGAGGATAGTCCAGTGTGGAAGAGGAGTGAGAGGTACTCACAGAAGAGGCTGACCCAAGGGATGGTGCTAGTAGGACGGAGAATGAGACCCAAGTGGAGTCTTATCTGGGGGAGGGTCCCCGTGGTTTAGGAAAAGGGGCTCTGGATTATGGAGATGGGCCTAGTGGTCTGTTAAAGAAAAGACCCATCTCTGTAATAGCAGACACCTCAGGTGCTACGTCACTGTCGGCGAAGAACTCTCTTCTTCAGACAGGTCTCTGAGAATAAGCCCAACCGTGGCCAGACTTCACTGAACCCCCTACCCCATCCCACCCCCCGTCTCCAGGGTTGTGGAGGCAACAGTGTCAGTGTGTGCAAACCCTGCATGGCCAGCCTTCATGGAAGAGTTCCCACGCGCTGGTCCAGTCCCAAAGCTCATGATGTGACCCACACAGTCGTAGATTTTGCTAGGAAGGAGCGATGGAAGGGATGCTCAGACTCACCACATTGATGAGCTGGGCCAGGATAACCTGCAATTCTATAACGACCAGCTGTGAGGAGTTGAAGGCAGGGCGGATTAAGTTGTTGTAGCGAGAAGTGTTCAGGAGGTGGTTCATCAGCCTCTCCTCAGCATCAGCTGTGTCACTTCCTATAAAACAGGAAATGGCAACCGGGTCACAAAATGGCAGCACTGTGCCGCCATTCCTCTTGCTTGACTTCAGAGAGGATTGGATTGAAAACACATTGGGTAGGAGATTTATGTGACGTTTCTAGATCCCATAGTAACTAGGTTTCTTCCCCCACACGATAAATAGGATTCAGTTTCTCGGTGGACTCATTATAGGTCTCTTCTATGACTTTTTGAACCCTCTAGGAAGAACAGCCTCAAAAGCAGAATGACTTTAAGCAGAAAGCAACCATTTTAAAATTAAGAGCAAGCACATCAAATGGCTGGACGGTTTCATTCCTTCACAGCCTTTGAGTAGAAAATTTAACCATGGGGGAAGAAACCATAAAGCACGCCCCCATCTCTCTCTCTCTCTCTCTCTCTCTCTCTCTCTCTCTCTCTCACACACACACACACCTAGCAACATAACCTTGAGGTGATGGAACAACATTTTGCATGAAAATTCGTGTAATGAAAGCTTGATGGGAATCGCAGACTTGGGAGAGAGCTTAAGAGTCCCGAAGCAGCCAGGGAAGGGGCGCTCACGTCTTCCATTCCGAACCCTTCCCCACTTGCTTAGCCCTCTTCCTGTCTACTTCTTTGCTGTTAAAATACCCCCAACCACTGAAGCCTCTCCCTGCCTGCCCCCCCCAGCTGCTTTACCCTTCCCCTGCCAATTTCTTCTCTTTCAAATGTTCCAGCACCTGCTCAGCCCTCTTCCCCACTCCAACTGCACTAATCCAGGCAAGGTCCATGCAGTGGCGTAGTGTGGGGGGTGCAGGGGGGGGCTGGCTGCACCGGGCGCAACATCTGGGGGTTAGGGTTAGGGGGCACAAATCCACGGGTTAGGGGGCGCAAATTACTTGCCTTGCCCCGGGTGCTGACAACCCACGCTACGCCACTGGGTCCATGTGAGAAAATAATCTAAGAGCCAGACTCTTTATAAACTACCGATCCTATTCCACCGCCAAATGCTATTTTCTCCTCATTTTGTGGCAAATAGGGACATGCCACTAGATGTCAGCAGCAGGTTACTTTGGAATATATATTTTTATGTTGGAGCCTCAATGGTGCCCAAAATTCATGTTGTTCCTTCAATCAGTGTTAAGGTCCTTCCCCTTATTACTACTACTACTACTATTACGTAAATTAAGTCCTGGGCACATTATATTCTGAAGGCAAAATAACCCAAATTATCGCCATCACTGTGTCAGATTACAAATTATGGCTAAACCTCTGGTTATTCCCACCACCACCAACCAATATGTGTGGTTGGTGGTTTCCTTGCACCCCAACAGGCTAGCAACTTTTCATTCAACCAGTTAACATTGTCACCAGGGGGGCCAACCCTGTTCAAGCGGCCTATGAAAATTATTTTAAAAACACAGCAATTCAGTCATTTAAAAATCTGAATTAAAATCACTAACTGATACTTAACTAACTGATACGTTTCCCCTACAGCTGGTTTAATTATGCAGCAGTTTCAGTTCCACAGAATACACTTATCTAAGGATTCAAAGTGAGTCACTAGACCTCAGTCAATACAGCAACCACATGCCCACCTTGGAAACAGAATCAATTTCTTTGTTGTGAAGTTGGCAAATGCATTTACAGGCTCTGCAACATAGCAAAAACTACATGCAACTTCTTTTCTCGGTCTTCTACTTTAGACTGGCTAATGTCACGCTCCCTCACTTAATCCAAATGTTTATATGATCAGAATTCCTATTTGCAGCAAGCAAGGATCCTTTGCTAGACTTTACGTAATTCCAGATTTTCTTTCTCCTTCTCTATGTCAGCAAAGAACAGGGAGGAAATGTAAATTTTAAGATGCCTCAACGTCTTTATTGAATGCCATTGTTATTGCTTCTCAGGATGCTCTATTAGAACATGATTTATTCATGTTGCCTAAATGTTGCCTACTGCACTCTAGCAAAATCATGTCAGCATCGTGTCCGAGGCAAGTAAGATCTAATGGATCGTCACTTAAAAAACCTAAGTCATTTTTTAAAAAACGAAAACAGAACACACAGAGAGATATTTGTTTAGGTCAAAAGTCAGCGTTCTTTTTCTCTTTTCGTTTCAGCCTTAACTCTCCCCTCTAGACACATGCGATGTTTTATCGACAAAAAGTCCCTGTGCATAAATTCAGTAAACGAAACACAACTTGGGTAAGGAAACGACGCCTTCCTTTTTTGGAAGGCCAGCAAGATCCATCGCCTAGTTAAGTCCGAGCATGTGAATTCGAGCCCGTTTGCTCCCTTGGAATCTGGTAGAACAAAGAGGGAGGCTGTGGACGGGGCTCTCGAACAACACGGCTAAAGTAATACCCTATTAAACGCCGCTCTGCACTGAGATGCTACGAAGACCTCTCAATGCGGGAGGAAAATACCGAGGCTCGGATTTTCAGCCGGGGGCTTGTTTTTACCACTTTCTCAACGATCAGTTGCTTCTCACTTGCTCAAATAAAAGGGCTTGCTTCTGTAATTCCCATAAAGTGACAGGAAACTCCCTCCTGACATCTCCCCTCGACTCAATGCCCAGCCGAGCTCGGCACATTGGTTTGCCGTTCTGCTTTGGCACCGGTTCAGTTAAGCAGGTCTGTACTACATGCCGGTCTCCCTGATCCCATCGAAATCCTGTTCCGCGTAAATTGTGCTTCAACTTTCATGAATCCCCCCCCCCCCCAAAGAAGCAATCCTGCTTGAAAGTTAGAGAAGAACCTTCGTTTCCCAAAGAATGGCTTCCCTCCCCCTCCAAAGCTCCCGTCCATTTGCAAGAACTGCGTTGAAAAGAAAAGGCAACTCACCGTTGATATAAAAAGAAAGCCCAGCGAAGAGAGAGAGCCAGTTGATCTTCCTCATGGCAGTTGTAAGAAAGGAGGGGAGCCCTGTTCTTAGCGGGGGGGCGGGGGGGGGCCTCAGCCGTCAGGGCAGGACAGGCAGGGGGGAAAGCAAAGCACAGCGGAGCTCCCGAGGCGCCCCGAGCAGGGAGGCTGTAGGACCCAGCAGGGCAGCCGAGATCCCTCCCTCTCCGCAGCTGCTTCCACAGCAGGGGCTGGGCAGGAGGCATCATGATGGGCGCGTGTGGGGAGAAGAAGGGGCCACTGAGCGCCCTCCCTTGCCCTGGACCAGCAAATGGGCCATGTGACCAGCTTGCTTTACGGGGTGGTGCATTAGCTAGATGCAATAGAGCGGGCGGGCGGGGGGGGGGGAGAGACAGAACTATGGACCAAAGCAGTGCGTGTCCAGGCAGCCCTTGCTCTGAGAGACGCCTTAGGGCGCTCCCAGCCAGCACCACTGCAGGATAAATGTGGGCATCAGGCCTCCCCCCAGCTGAAAGGAAAGCAGAGAGAGCGGCCTCATGGTTCAGGGGTGGGGCACATGCTCGGCATCCAGAAGGTCCCGGGTTCAATCCCTGGCTCCTCTGGGTAGGGATGGCTCCTGGCCATGATGGCTAGGCTGTGCCTCTACAGCGGAATACCAGAGCGCTGCTTTTGTGCAGGATGTCCGACTAGCCGGGCCATTGGCCTGATCCAGCAGCCTTTTCTTATGTTTCTGTTAGAACCTCCTGCCTGAAACCCTGGCCAGTTTGCTGCCAGTCAGTGCAGACCAGGAATGGGACACCTGTGCCCCTGCAGATGCCTTTGGACGCCTGACTGCCGTCAACTGGGGCCAGTAGAGTTGTAATCCAGCAACACCTGGAGGGCCACAGATTCCCCACCCTTGGTGCAGGGAGGGCTGGGGCACGTGGGCCAATGGTCTGATCCAGGAGGCTTCCTGCGCTCCACCAACTTCAGTCTCCTACATGTAAGCTGGACAGAAGGTGCCTTTGACCATGTGCAGAGTGCTTCTCCCCTTCTCATATTGCCTCTCTGTTTGCCCGTGGAACAGCTGAGCCAGGACCAAGAAATGAGGTTCATAGAGGAGCATTCAGAGAAATATCAGAGGGGGAAGATTTCAAAGAAGAGCTGGGTTCTGGTTTGCATATTGTTTTGGAAAGTGTGAATGCCAAATCTTTAAATGAATTGAATGTCTTCTCCATCCCTTGCTCTGCTACCCCCTTGACCCTCTCAATGGTCCATCTTTTCACCTGCTTCCCCTTCTCTCTGCATCTTACGCTACTTTGCACTTTCTCTTGTGGTGTGTCTTTGTGAAGTTCCTTTGTGCATTGTCTGACTCAGGCTTACTGCAAGCATCTGGCTTACAAATCAAAGTTTCTGGTGGCAGGAGGAGCTAACTCAGCCTTGTGTCCCTGGGACAGGATCTTATTCTTCCCTCTGTCAGCAGCAGACTGCAAATGCTTTGGAGAGCCAGGCGCCATCCAAAGCCGGGGGAGGGCCATTTTCCCTGGCAAGAGTCCTCACCACCACCCAGTATTATCTCACAGCAAATCTGGGCAATTTGCAAGATGGGTGGAAATCTCTCTCTCTCTCTGGGGGTGGGTGGGTGGGGGTGTGCTGTTGCTGCTCAGCTGTTGGTAGCCCTAGTTTTGTTTTGCTTTTTAAAAGGGCTTTATTAATTTATTTAGATTTAGACAGATTTATAAGCTTTCTAAGTGGAGAGTTTATAACAAAATGATCAATAAAATAAGCTAAAGCCATATGGTAAAGTATTGTACATGTTACCTCTGTTAAATATTTGAAAACCAAGAACTAAATTATTTACAAAAATACAAATAAACACACAAAAACACAGCTAAAACCCACCAAACCATTAGAAAACAAAAATACTCAAGGGAACCATAATTCCCCCCCCCCAAAAAAAAAACCCTGCTAAAAATCTGCAGATAGGGAAAATATTGGTAATAAAGGTGAACATACTACCAAGGATGATGTTTTTATTTCAAAGTATCCCAATACTAGGAGGAGGAGAGAAATGTTTTAATAATTGGAAAAGAGATTTGGCCAAATCCGTGTGGTCAGGGGAAAAACCAAGAATAAAACATAAAATAATGATAAGAAGGAAAGAGGAGGATTTGGCCTCCCTGACATGGAGTTATACCATGATGCGGTAGGTCTGACCTGGTTAAAAGAATGGATGAAATTAGACGATTCGGATGTATTGGATTTAGAGGGGGTAGAGATGAGATTTGGATGGCATGCCTATCTAATAGATGAGAAAATCAAAGTACATAAAGGCTTCCTAGGGCATATAGTCAGAAAGTCTATATATAAAATATGGGAGAAATATAAAAGACTCCTAGAACTGAAAACTCCTTGGTGGGCATCGCCGCAGAAATTGTTGCAGTGAAAAAATAAAATATGAAAGAAAATTGGGCTACTTATAAAACTGTATTAAAGGAAGAAAATGGAGAATTGGAATTAAAGGATTATACAGAAATTAAAGCTCATATTAGTGATTGGCTCAAATATATTCAAATTAAGTATAGATTAGCGAAAGATAAAAAGATAGAATTTGAAAAAGAAATATCTAAATTCGATAAATATTTAATACAAGAAAAATCAAAAAATATATCTAAATTATATAATCTGATCTTAGAGTGGGAAACAAAGGATGAACTGGTTAAAGCATCCATGATTAAATGGGCGCAAGATATTGGGAAAAATATTATGCTTGAACAATGGGGAAAATTGTGGAAAGAAGATATGAAATTCACTATGTGTTATATATTGAAAGAAAAATACCTTAAAATACAACATAGATGGTATTTAACACCTGAAAGAGTAGCAAAAATGAAAAAAAATTGTAGTGATGTCTGCTGGCGATGCAACACTGAAAAAGATACTATGATGCATATATGGTGGAATTGTTTAAACATTAAACAATTTTGGGAAACAATATTCAATGAAATAAAAAAATGTTCAGATATTCATTTAGGAAAACATCAGAAGGTTTTCTATTGGGAATAGTACCAGGAAGTCTAAAGGAAGAAGACAAGACATTATATTTATACGCAACTGTAACCGAAAGGCTATTGATTGTGAAAAATTGGAAAAGTGATATTATACTGACAAAAACAGAGTGGCTTTCCAAATTATTGGAGTATTACAATGTATCCAAAACAATGGGAGAAATTAGAAGGATCTCAAAAGAAAAGATAGACAAGGACTGCAAGACAAAATAAAAAAAAAATTCTTTCCAGTAGCACCTTAAAGACCAACTGAGTTAGTTCTAGGTATGAGCTTTCGTGTGCATGCACACTTCTTTCAGTGTGCATGCACACGAAAGCTCATACCTAGAACTAACTCAGTTGGTCTTTAAGGTGCTACTGGAAAGAAAAAAATTTTTATTTTGTTTTGACCATGGCAGACCAACACGGCTACCTATCTGTAACAAGGACTGCAAGATGTTTAAAGGATACTTGCAAAATTATATTGAAAAATCAGGACTCCTATTAGAATAAACAAGTTTCGTTATAAATACTGAAATACTAAATAAGATGGGTAACAATGTGTAACAGAAAAAGAAGTAGAAAATTGGTTTAAAAGTGTGTGAAAGAAAGTAATAGAAGTGGAAAGAAATTGCAATTGAGTAGATTGGAAGTCTAACACAAGGGTGGGGGGAGGGGTGGTGATGGGAAAAGGAAGTATCTGTGGGATTGAGTGTGGGTATGTCTGAATATTTTTAAGGATTGTGTGAAATGTATGTTTGTATGTTTGTATATTCGTAACAGGTATGTATTAATTTTGAATTATTTTAATAAAAAAATCAAAAAATCAAAAAATCAAAAAATCTGCAGATAGGTTAGAACAAACATTGATGACTAAGGTGATCAGTCCCGCATCAGGCTCAGTGTTGTCTAATGCTGGCTGTGAGTCTGGGATCCAGTGGATCTCAGGCTGGATCAGCCTCCTTCCTGCCCTTAGAATGCCCCATTTTTGGGGGGCTGCACTGAACTCCACTGGTGGGGATGCCACCAGCAGCCCCCCTCCGAGGCAGAAGGAGCAGGCCAGCACCAATGAAGTGATGCTTATGCGCTTCCACCAGCAGGGGCCAGTGGGAGGCTAGCTCAGCCAGGAGCGGGGAGGGGAGGGAGGGACACCTCCTCTCAATCCAGCCCCCAGCCTGGCGTAACATTGACCCTAACATTCCCGCTTGGGGGAGTGAGCATTTATATACTGAACATTTATATAAGTGGTGGTGAACCTCAGGCCCAGGGGCTGAGGCCCTGTGGACCTCTCTGTCTGGCCCTTGGAATGCTCCCCAGGGCACACGCCTGTAGGGCCCTGCTTTGTACTAGAGTGCTTTTGCCTGGCTGGAATTTGTCCTTGGACTCTGATAATGGCCCTTGCTTGCTGAGGGGCCACTAGGGGCGCATCGGAAGATGGCTGACAATAACATCTCTCTGACCCACACGAGGTAATTAAAAGGCTGTGATGGGAGTAAATAGCCTCCCTACCCCCCCCCAAGGTTGGGGGGGGGCTGCCCTTGCCTGCTGTGCCCTATACCACCCCCGAATTTGTGGGGATGGGGGCACTAGGCAGAATGCCCTCCTGTGGATCTCAGCGCTCCTGGATGCTGTCTCTGATTCGCGCCACTACCTGCAAGAACCTCAAAAGAAACAATTAGGAAGAAGCGAATGCACATATTTCAAGGAAGGAGGGGGAGTAAAGACTGCTAACTGAAGAGATCTCTGATAAACAAGACGGGTCGGAGGAACAAGATAAATCATGAGAAGAAATGCCAAGGCTCGGTACGGCAAAGGGCTGGAGGGGGGAGGGGGGGAAACTTTCCTTTTTTCTCCTCTATGTGATTAACCAAGAATCCCTCCCACCCCCAAGTCAGAAATGTCGTTTTAATGACTTAAGCTGTGGATTTATGACTGTGTGGAGATAAACTTTCTAACCAAAGCATGTTTTAAGAAGATCGTGCAAATTATAAGAGCTTTGGAATGACGCAGTTAAAAATACCGTCGCCATGTTGGCAAGTTCTGTCGGAGGACTTAAGTCTGGGAGGAGAAATAGAGCTGCTTTTATATTGTGGATGTGACTCCTCAGAGGGACTTAAGAGTGACAGTTTTGCAAGATTAATGATGGAAAGAGCGATGTTATTTATGAAAGTGATGATATATGGAAACCATCTTGATATGAGGATTGGACGAACGGAAAAATTCACACAGGATTATAATTGGTGTTTATCTGCTTAAGGAGATTATCAGAAGAGATCATAAAGAAAAAATAAAAAATATACGAACAAGATGAGATGTGGAAACAGCAAGATAAGACTGGATAGAATTATGAACTTTATGAAGTTTATTTGGACTGATTTGGATATTAACGCAGTAGCAAGATGACGATCGGAATCCCCCTTCAGAACTTGAAATATGGGTCCCCTCAACAAAATTTTAAAATTCGGCTTTGTAATTCGGAATTTATGTGATGTGATTTAATTTGATTTGATTGGTCGGTTAATAAAAATTATTTTTTTAAAAAAAGATAATGTCCCTTGCTTGCCTTTCTGGAGGATTCTGTACCATAGATCTGCATTGCGGAGGTGGTGGGCTGGATGACCTCCATCCAATTCATCAATTCCAATTCTCTCACAGTCTAGAAGTGGAGCCCTGATCAGAATTCTGGTGCTGACTGGGGGTAGAGATGTAAGGAGGCAGCAATCCCCACCCCCATCTTGTGTTCATCACAATCAGGACTGTTTCTGTTCTGCTTCAGTTTGGCTTCTGCTAAAACCTTTGTTCATCTCACTATCCGATGCCCAAAAAACCCCACATAATTTATTGCATGATTTATTTTGACGCATTTCAACAGAAGGGAAACAACAAAACAATGCTGTGCTGGTCCCAGGGGGGATGAGGTACTATTACCGTAGGCCAAGATCAACAGGGAGCCGGGCGGGGTAGCAGGAACGATGGTAGGGCAGAAGCAGGAAGCCAGGCGAGGAACCGGAACACTGGTAGGGTAGAAGCAGGAGTCCAGGCGGGGAACAGGAACACTGGTAAGGCAGAAGCAGGAAGCCGGGCGAGGAACAGGCACACTGGGAGTGCCGAACAAGGACTGGGTAAAGCAGATACTTCACAACGACGTTGCTCCCGCAACCTGGGACCGGGCTGCCTGACCTTTATCTTCTTCTAAGGCCGGGGGCGGTCCCGGCCCCCAGAAGCCCCGCCTCTCTTGGCCTTAAGGCGAGCACTCCTCCTGGGAGACACCAGTTCCCTTCGCCTCTCTGCCCTAAGCCTCTGCAGATCAGGAGAGGCCGAAGGGTTACTGGGCCCCGGGGGAGGCTCACCTGTAGCCACTGAGTCTTCCAGCACCTCTGGGGCCTGAATGATTTCACCTGGTGCCTGCTCTTGAGTTTCCTCAGCAACTAGGCCTTGCCCCAGTTCAGCCGGCCCTGGAGGTGGGGACTCCTGCGCCGGCTGGGATTCCTCCGGATCACTCTCAGACTCGGAATCCCAGGCCATCACAAATGCTAAAGAAGAAGAAATTTTATTTATGTATTGTGGACTACAATTTATTTACATTTGTTGTTTTAAAAAACCCTACTCATACTGCAGACAAACATGTGAATTGCAGCAATTTTTACTTTCATTTGCATTTCCAGTGGAATTTGCGGATATTAGTCCAACAGTATCTGGAGGGTCACAGGTTCTCCATCCCTGATTAAAGTGTTGCTAGACCACTTGAGAGAAGCTACCGCACTCTCTCGACTTCCGGGTTAGCGCCTCTGGCAATGGCGGAATTCCTCTGATCGGGAGGAATTTACTCCGTGGAAACAGGGTCTGGCCGCCACGGCGAAGGCGGAGACCCACTAAAAATCACAGGCGGGAGAAGCCTGTGAACCTGGGATTCGGCTGGCACCTTTTGCGCCTCCCCTACTCACGGGGAGACCCGGTTTCGGGGATCCGGAGCGACATGGGTTGAGCGGTGCGGTTCTTCGAATTGATTGCTTCTTTCACGGAGTGAAGCCGCATTGCTGTTGCCGGAGAGCGCTGACTTTTTCCTGTGGACAATTTGATTTTAAACAACTACCCGTGAATAGAACGGAAAATTGGATCTATAAATGTCTTAATTTGGCACTGAAACGGGAAGGTTTTAAACAGGAAGTCCGCCTTCCCCTTTTGTAAATAGATTGAAGCAAAGACACTGCAAGCTAAGGTCTTGGAAAGTCTTTCGCAAAGGATTAAACTTCCATCAATTAAAACTATTAAACCCCCCTTGGAAGCAGGAGAAGAGGGGGGAAATTTTGGATCGCGCAAGCCTGCAGGAGAGAGTGTTGAAAATTAAATCACCACTGCTCTGAACCTGGAAAAGGGGCTGCCAGTAAGATTGACGTTTTGAAGTTCATTGGCTGTGAATAGAACGTATCTTAACAGTTAGCTAAATAAGAGAAATATATTGTTTCCATTGTCCTCTTCTGCATTTAAAAAGGAGGAAAAGTAACTGAAAATTGAAACTATATTTACTGTTTGAACTGTGCTTAAAAGGATTGACACAAATAGAAACTGTTTCCCTCTAGAGGGAGCCTTTGAAACTGTTATAAGAGCTGAGCTGGGGGAACCAGCTGCAGGATAAGAGACTGTGAGAATCAGGGATTGACCTTGGACTATTTGAGAATGTCGACAGAAGAAGCTTTAGTGATTGCATTATGCAAGATAAGTCACTCGTTGGAACAACTCCACAAGAAGACAGATGTCATGACTACTAAAATTGATAACTTGGGACAAAAAGTGACTAACTTGGGACAAAAAGTGACTGATTTGGGACAAAAAGTGAACATCAATACAGAAATTATTCAGGATCTGATACAGGAATCTACTTTGACAGGGCAAATTGTCGAAAAGGCGAAGGAGAAAGTTGCTGTTGTTGAACCTAAAGTAATACAAGTGGAAGCCCCAGCCTGACAGAGGCAAATTGAGGACCATAAGTTGAGGCCTTTTATGATTGAATTTAGAAAAAGTCAGATTTTGAGGATCGGAGCCCTGCCTGGACTGGAGAAGGAAAGTTGGATAGATCTCTTCATGCAGGGATTTACTGACTTTTGGGATTTGGACTTGGGTCGTGAGGAGATTGGAGCTGTGGGGGCCTTTGGATTTGGAGGAATTTTGAAACATGTCCTGAAATACCTTATGGATTTTAGATTTAACCATGGAGATTTGGTTGACCTGTCGAGAAGGAATAAAAGCATTGCTAGGTTGGAGCTTCCCCGAGATATGCTCTTCAGTATCAAAGGAAGGAAAATAAGAACAAGATCAGTAGAAGACAAAGGAAAGTGCATGTATAAATATGAAGACCTGCAGAAGGGACTTGGAAAAGAGTTAAGAGCTTCGGACAGAAGATCACCAGGTTGATGGACTATTTGGAATTGACGAATGACTGGCAGTATCCGAGACCAGGGAGAAGAGATGGTGGAAGAAGATTGGAAAAAGTTTAAAGTTTATTTTCAGAAATAGAAATATTGTAAAATTACTGAGTGTTAGAAAAATGTTGGAATGAAATCATATGGCTTTAGTAGAAATGTTATAAGGAGTTAAGCATAAATAAGCATTATAGTATTAATGGAAAATAAGGGTAAAAATAAGCTAAGATATTTATATGACAGAAAATAGAGAAAGATGGAAAGGAATTGCTGAAATAATTAATAGAAGTGGAATACAAAAAGGGAGGTGAGAGGAGGTCGATGAAACAAGGGAATGAAAGATAGATTACTGAAATGGTATGATGTATGTTTTTAAATTGTTTTTGTTTTGTTTTGTTTAGGTTAATGTTGTGTTTTGTATTGTTTATATATTGTATTGTATTGTTTTTTCCCTTTCTTGTTGTTGTTGGGTTTTTTTGTCTTTTTTCTTCTCTTTCCTTATTGTAAGTTTTAAAAGTAATAAATATTATTTTTTTAAAAAAAGAGAGAGAAGCTACCGCACTCTCTTTGTTATTCAACATAGATCTATGGACACTTGCCTGGGAAGTGTTGCAGGGTTACATTTCATTTCAAAAGGGTAAAATTTCTATTCTTCTAAAATAATGCAAGGATTTGATAAAAAGAAGGGGAAGGGGAAGATCAAGTGGGATGAAACCCTCTAGAAGCCTGGATGGTACTTAGAACCACCCTGAGTTGCAGAAACAATCTGATAGGTTTACCATCCAGAATCTGTAAAAATCAGGAACAAAAAGAAATGGAATTTGTATATTGGTTTAGATGCTAAATGAGGAAGTAAACATAACTTGCCTGTCAAACTTATAACAAATGTACCAGTCGTCCAATGTCATGTTATATATATATATATATATATTCTTTTTTGTTTGCATTGTTTATAAGTTAATTTAATAAAAAAATTAAAACGAAACAACTCTAACAGATGCTCACAAAGGTCCCCCAAGAATGCTAGCATTGACTGGAGTAAGAAAGAGTTATTTCTTTCTTTATTTCATAAAATTTATACACCAGTGGGGTGTAGTGGTTAGGAGCGGTGGACTCCTAATCTGGGGAACTGGGTTCGCGTCTCTGCTCCTCCACATGCAGCTGCTGGGTGACCTTGGGCCAGTCCCACTTCTCTGAAGTCTCTCATCCCCACTCACCTCACAGTGAGGGGGAGGAAGGGAAAGGAGAATGTTAGCCACTTTGAGACTCCTTAGGGTAGTGATAAAGCGGGATATCAAATCCAAACTCCTATTTCTATTCTCCTCCCCCTCCTCCCCCTCCTCCTCCTCCTTCTTCTTCACTTGATAGTAAAAAAAACCAACCGTCAAAAGATAAAACAGTAAAATCAAGCAAAATTCACAACCTTACTTTAAAACATACAAAAGTTAAAATACTAAAACAGATTAAAATTACCTCAACTTTAAAGCATCTGGGTAGGCTTGTTTAAAGAAGTATGTGTTTTAGCCGGCATCTAAGAGATTACAGTGATCTCAACAGTCAGGGAGAAAGTAAGAAAACTCGTGGGACTTTTGCATAAGAGAAGAAAATGGGAAAGAGCAGAAACTCAGCAAAACAAGAACGCCTTGATGACAAAGCACTCAATCTGCATTTTCCAGCTCCTTGACTCAATGCAGATTAGTACACAAGAGCACTGAGGCCTTGTCTGCTGTTAAAACCTTACTTGTTGTCTGGGGCTCTTTTTCACCCATCTCAATAATACTTCCATTTAGGAATGAGTACTCTCTACCTGCCATAGACTTTCCAGCAAAGGAAAATAAGGCACATATCACTCTTACTTTTCTTCTTTCCCAAGCGTCCTTTAAAACCTCTACTTAGCTACCTAGTTTTGCAAATCGGCTGAAATTTCCAACTTCCTTTTGGCATTAAAGGTCATTTTCAGACTTTTGATTAGGGTTGGAACATAAATATTTATGGATGTGGGAGTTCATTTCAGTTCATGTTTAAAGGCAAACTTACATAAGTCACACTTTCTAAAACAACCTGTGAACTGAAACACAGCCATCCTTCAAAATCTACACTTCGGTGAATTTTACAATGCAATTCTCCAACTAAAATGCATATACAGTACCAAGGGAAATTGTGTATAGAAGTACCTTTATTACTGAAAATTACAAAAAAAAAAAAAAATAAATCCCCCCTAAAAATTTGGGTGAATTTGCATTGCAGAAAATGTGTATTATAGCAGATATTTGCACTAAAATGCCGATGAATTTGCACAAGGACATTGTAAGTAAAATATGCAAGCTGATGTGGAAATATGGTAAATTGAACTTACAACTGGAAAAACGAGAAATTGAGAGAAAACAAAATTGACCCAGAAAAGTGACAAACGTAATATTGGGGAAATAGGAAATGGAAAGGCTCCCAATCCCAGCATAGCCCCTGGCCTTGGTGATTTGGTTTCCTGGTTTGGGCAAACTTACCTGATGGACGCTCCCTGGACAAATAACCTGGATCAGGATGCAGGGATGCTTCAGATCGCACACCTCTCTAAATACTATTCTTGGCTCCCCAAACACCAGACTGCAGGGTTGAAGTGTCTATTTGGAGGTCAGACATGCAGACTGATGCAAAGATGGGACAGAATAATAGCTCTGGGTTAGCTCAGCTGGTGAAGCATGAGCCTCTCCATCTCAGGGCTGTTGCTTCGAGGCCCACGTTGGGCAAAAGATTCCTGCATTGCAGGGAGTTGGACGAGGTGACTGTGGTCGTCCCTTCCAACTCTACAGTTCTGTGGTTCCAAGATTTTGGATCAGACGTATGAATTACTACAAGTAGTACTGAAATTGGTTGATCCTTCAATTTCCTAATTTGTTGGAAGAGCTACGTTAAGAGGGTGTTATTAAAAACCCATTTCTGTTAGGTATATAAAATCAACACAGTGTTTCAGGAAAAACAAGCCACAACAGATACAAATTTATCCTTTGATCACATTTCACGCCCAACCCTTCAATCATTTTTATAACATTTACATGCTGCCTTTTGTCCAAGCAGCCACTTCAGCATGGAGTGAAATCAGTGACCCTGAGAGGTGGCGAGTCACCCAGTGAGCTTCATGGCTGAGTGTGGATTTGAACCTGAGTTCTCCTCAGAGCTCGTTCCTAGGCTTGCAGAGTCCCACTGTTACACTGCGATGGCTCTCATTCACAAGCCAACCATCCTACTTCCTATAAAGTAGGATGCCAAACTCCAGGGAGAAACACAAATATCAAAATAGCCCTCCTCACTTTATTCCCTAAAAAGGTAGGAAAGAGAAGGAGAAGCAAAGGAGAAGCAGCGGCATCACAGCCTCAACCTTACAAACACAAAACCTTCTGTGGAAAGTTTTCTTTGCAAACTAATGGCACTAGTAATCTCAAAATAGCTGGAGGAATCTCTGCCAAACATGCTGAAATGCAGAGTCCTCTGTTGCAAATCCTGCCTATGCGATGGACAGCTGCTCTTGGCACCCGTGAGGTCCTCCGGGTTGGATTTCGGCCTGCTTCTGATTTGGCAGGAGATTCTGCTTAGGGTGCACTGGAGCCCAGCCCATTCCCGGCATGTTGAGGCTGGCTCAGTTGGACAGATGTTGGAGTTGTGGGTCAGGGGGAGGAGGGGGCTTCTTTCATCTCCTCCAGAGCACGGGGTCAATCCTGTCTTTCTGGAACAATGTGTTGGGGCAGAATTGCATGGCCCTAAAAATATGCGGTTTGGTCCATATCCTCCTCCTGTACTTGCAACACACAGAATGCTGCGGCTCTGGAACTCCTTGCAGGCTGTCTCTCACACGGCTCTTGTTCTGGAAGCAATTAAAGACCTATTTACTTCTGCAAGTCAGAATGTAGGAAAGGTGACGCCACTGGTTAATTTTTATCGACAGCCATGTTAACACTGAAGTGGCCTCTACACATGGCCCTACCGGGACCCTGCATTCATTGCCTGAGCCCCCTTTTCATGTGTGGCATCCGAGGGAGGTGTGGAGGGTGGTGACACAAAGAACAGGCCTTTTTAGTGGTGGCTCCCCAGCTGCCAGAATGCTCTCTCCACCAGGCCGTTGCCCCTTGTGCCATCAACATTGAGGATTGAACCTGGGCCCTTCTGCATACAAAGCTGAAGCTCCGCCCTTCTCCTGCTTCCTCTTTCATCCTGCTGTACCAGAAGTCGAGTTCAGGTCCAGAAACTGAAGTGCATCCAAGATTTAATTGCTTGGCTGCCCAAGAGAAAATAATACAGTACTCTAATATCCTAAATTAGAGGTATTTTTAAAACCCTGAACATCTTGGCTTAGGTAAGCTAAATATTTGGAAATTTAAAAGGGGTCGTGTTTTTTCCTGCCTTTCTGACCTGGCATACACTATCGATAATATAGGTTTTTTTAATTGCAGCTCAGCTCTTGCATGCAGAAGCTTCCAAGTTTGATCCCTGCTATCTCCTTTTATTTTATTTCATTTTAATTTTTTATATCTCATCTTTTCAAAACCCTCAAGACAACTAACAATAAAAAAGTATAACGGGATTAGAAAAATATATCACATATCACAGATCTATGGTGCAGCCACATTTGGAATATTGTGTACAATTCTGGGGACCTCACCTCAAAAAGGGTTTTGTAGAGCTGGAAAAGGTTCAGTAAAGGGCAGCCAAATTGATCAGGGAGATGGAGTGACTCCCTTATTCAGAAAGGTTGCTCTAGCTATCTATCATATGATGAAGGGGGGGGTATATAAGTAAAAATAACTGTGGCTAAGTGGGGTTTTGATGCCACCTTGAGAACTGTAGAACTGAACGCATTTCATTTTTGTAACTTTTGTCAAACAGCTGCCCTTTTGCAGGAAGATGTGGATTCTCCTGTCCCATGAAGACAGAAGCAAATTAGCTCGGTGACTCTACAGGCCTTGCCGCTTGTCGGGGAACAACCTCATCAGACATACTGCGGCTTCAGCCTGCCTCATAGAACTTGCGCTCAAGGCAATGGCCTGTCAACTTGGTAAATCTTCAGCCACTCATGGAACAGCCAGGCAAAACCCTTGTGCTGACTTCTGGGGAAAGCATGAAGAAGAAGACACACTTCTCCCTTCTCTCCCCCAAAGGAACCATCTCCATCTGCCATCTGATCATAGCTTAGGGCTGCGACAGCAGTCAGAAGGGAACAGGATTTGGGGCCCTAGAGCTATTCTCCTCACCTTCCGTGCCCCCTGACAGCAGAATACAATGTGGTGCTTGCTTGGCAGAATGTATTAGCATCTACAGTGACAGGCAAGAGATATGCCTGCGATTCCCAAATCCAAGGTGCTCCTTGGAATGGTATGAGGCCTGGTGGGGGGAGGGAACCACCCAAAAGAATTCAGTGTCTCACATACAGCAGGTAAAGCAAGTGAAAAGAAAGCCAAGTGCAGCCTGGGGGTGAGAAATCAGCCCTGCCTTTTCCATGTCTCCTGGCAAAGCAGGAGCCAGCTGCCAATTGCAAAGAGAATGAGGGATGCACAGCTGAGCTGCAAGATGTCTTCTCCATTAAATGCCCCTTGGGCTTCAGGAAGAAGTTGCCAAAGATCCAGAAAGCTGAAAGCTCCAAAAGCAAATCCCTCAGTCGCCCAAGTACTCTCACACTTGGGATATAGTAGGAAGAGACCTGGGAGACTGCAGTGCATAGGTCAAGACCAAGACTCGCTCTGTCTGGTTTATTTTATGGGTTGTTGGGCAAATCCTTCATACCAGACATAGAAATGGGGGAGAAATTCGGTTCAGTTTGAATGGTGAATCTACCTAACTGCACTTTCTGAAAGATTAGGCAAACTGAAACAGATTATTTGGAGAAATTCACAGGAAAACACTGATTAATTTTCATGGGGAAAAGTTAAAACAATGTGGAAATAATAGAATCATAGAACAGTAGAGTTGGAAGGTTCACCCAGGGTCCTCTAGTCCAACCCCTGCAATACAGGAATCACGGCTAAATAATCCCTGATGGATGGCCATCCAACCTCTGCTTAAAAACCTCCAAGGAAGGGGAGTCAACCACCTTCTGAAACAGTCATTCCACTGTTGAACAGCTCTTACCATCAGAAAGTTCTTCCTGATGTTTAGTCAGAGTCTCTTTTACGTATTGATTTGAATCCATGGGTCTGGGTCCTCCCCTCCTGAGCAAAGCTCCAAGTGCCTTCACTTATTTGGCTATCCAAATCACATCTCCTCTTCAACAGGCTAGACATACCCAGTTCCCTCACCAGAAATATGGAGAACTGGATTTAAGACAGCAAAAAATGAGAAACAGAGAGAAATAAAAATAGACAGATTCTCCAGTATTTGCTGACTGAAGATGGCAGTTTGCTACGCTTGCCACTGTTCTGAGGTTCTAGTTGTTTCCACTGCATGTTTTACTCTGCAGGCAGTGCAGTGATCAGGCCACAGAATGATGTCACAAAACATTATCTTGTCCTCCTTACAACAAGGTAGACTGCTACAAGTCATCAACCTGTTAACTAAAGAGTGGAGTGGGAAAGCTGTGCATTACAGATCATGTATTCCAGGCATATGGAGTTGTTCCTGGCCACTGAAATGCATCCTGCAGCTTTGTCATTCTTTCTCTTTAGTTTTCTGCCTGCATCGTAAAAAGTACCAGAGGCAAAAATGTCCAGTTTTCTAAGCTGAAGCTGCCTGAGGGTGATCTGAAAGTGGGGGATATTGACATCAGTCCCTTGTCATGGTCAGCTCACTTTCTGTTGAGATGCAGCTTTCAGCATCTTTTCCCTTCAGCAGAGGTGGGGGACCTATGAAGACGGTCTGTCCTCTGAGGCTGATGGGTCCAAAGGGTTTTGACTTGGCTCTGGGTGATTTCGCGGCTATGACTGGTACTCCTGTCAAAGCCCGGGCTGACTTGTGGAACATTTGAATGGCTTGGGTCGTTAACACAATTGCCCCTAAGCGCCCTCTCCTATTTTGTGGAGCCTGCTTGGCTCCTTGGTATCAGAGATGGATTTAAGGCAGCACAACTGGTCCGACTGCTCTGGGCACTGAGCGTGGGGGAACTGCTGGGCATCACAACTATGACATAGTAGTGAATAGATGTGTGCGCGCCATATTTTGGTATCACACTGGATGCCACTACAAATTGAAGGATCAATGCCCACCCCTATTGGTTTACTCCAGAACTTTAGGACAAGGAAACAAGCTGGGACACGGCTCAAACACGAGTGGAGGAAAACTCCACTCACATACAGTCAATCACTGGTGAGGGCTTATCATTGAACCTACTTAATGGCAGTGAAAAATGAAGACAATGGCCACTGGTCCCATCACCTCCTGGCAAATAGAAAGAAGGGGAAGAAATGGAGGCAGTGAGAGATTTTACTTTCTTGGGCTCCATGATCACTGCAGATGGTGACAGCAGTCACAAAATTAAAAGACGCCTGCTTTTTGGGACAAAAACAATGAGAAACCTAGACAGCATCTTAAAAAGCAGAGACATCACCTTGCCAAGAAAGGACTGTATAGTTAAAGCTAATACAAACCTCGACCTCTACCCTAACCCAAACCCAAACCCAAACCCAAACCCAAACCCAAACCCAAACCCAAACCCAAACCCAAACCCAAACCCAAACCTCTACCCTAATCTTAATCTTAATCTTAATCTTAATCTTAACCTTAACCTTAACCTTAACCTTAAACCTGACCCTAACCCTAACCCTAACCTTAACCCTACCATAATCCAAACCTCGACTTCTACCCAAACCCAAACCCAAACCCAAACCCAAACCCAAACCCAAACCCAAACCCAAACCCAAACCCAAACCTCTACCTTAACCTTAACCTTAACCTTAACCTTAAACCTAACCTTAACCTTAAACCTAACCCTAACCCTAACCCTAACCCTAACCCTAGCCCTAGCTCTAACTCTAACTCTAACTCTAACTCTAACTCTAACTCTAACTCTAACCTCAAACCTAACCCTAACCCTAACCCTAAACTTAAACCTAAACCTAAACCTAAACCTAACCCTAACCCTAACCCTAACCCTAACCCTAACCCTAACCCTAACCCTAACCTCTACCCTAACCTAAACTCAAACCCAAAACCTAACCCTAATTCTAACCTCAAAATTAACCTTAACCCTAAACTCAACCTCAACCCCTTCCTCTTGGTTCATGTGGGAACCAATGACACTGCAAGCAATAGCCTCCAGAAGATCAAAAGAGACTATGAGGCTCTGGGCAGGAAATTGAAGCAATTAAATGCACAAATTGTCATCTCATCTGTCCTCCCAGTTGAACGACATGGCCCAGGGAGAGAGGGAAAAATAGTGGAAGTGAACAGCTGGCTTCGCAAATGGTGTAAACAGGAACGGTTTGGATTCTTAGATCACAGACTGCAGTTTCTTGAAGATGGACTTCTGGCAAGCGATGGGCTGCACCTCACAACGGAGGAATGTTTTTGCCAAAAATCTCAGAAACCTCATCAGGAGGGCTTTAAACTGACTAATGTGGGGGAGGGAGACAGTGCTCCTGAAGGTAGGAGTCTATCAATTGATGAAGATGATCATCCAAATGTCATAGACCAAATGGAGCAAACAGCACGCAGACCTAGTGGTGGGAGGAAAAAATCCTTAAATAAGAGTCACGGGGGGATGATTAATGGACTTCAATGTCTGTACACTAATGCGCAAAGCATGGGAAATAAACAAGATGAGCTTGAGCTCTTGGTACAGCAAACTAAATATGACATAATAGGCATCACTGAAACCTGGTGGGATAAGTCTCACGATTGGAATGTAATAATGGAGGGATACAATCTATTTCAGAGAAACAGACCAGACAAGAAAGGAGGAGGAGTGGCGTTATATGTCAGGGATGTGTATACCTGTGAAGAGATCCAAGATTTAGAACCTCAAAGCCAAAGTGAGAGCATTTGGGTCAAAATTAAGGGAGAGAAGAATAACAGGGACCTCATTGTGGGAGTTTACTATAGATCCCCAAGCCAAACGGAGGACATAGATGATGCCTTCCTGGAACAGATGGCCAAGCATGCAAAAGGAAGGGAGATAGTAGTAATGGGGGACTTCAATTACCCGGATATTTGTTGGATGTCAAACTCAGCCAAGAGCATAAGGTCAAACAGATTCCTCACTGGCCTTGCAGACAACTTCATTGTCCAGAAAGTGGGAGAAGCAACAAGAGAAACAACCATTTTAGATCTGGTCCTAACCAATGTTGATGACCTGGTTAGTGGGGTAGAAGTGGAAGGATCATTAGGCGCGAGTGATCATGCTCTTCTGAAGTTTACTATACAGCGGAAAGGAGCAGCCAAGCATACTAGGACTCAATCTCTTGACTTTAAGAAAGCCGACTTCATAAAACTTAGGGAAGTGCTGGGTGAGATCCCATGGACAGTAATACTAAAAGAAAAGGGAGTTCATGATGGCTGGGAGTTTGTTAAGAGGGAGATAGTAAAAGCACAACTTCAGGCAATACCAATGAGACGGAAACATGGAAGGTGCCTAAAGAAGCCGGGGTGGCTATCTAAAGAACTTTTAACTGAGTTAAGATTAAAAAGGGATGTGTACAAAAAATGGAAAAGGGGGGAACCACCAAAGAGGAATTCAAACAAATAGCCAGCACGTGTAGACACAAAGTCAGAAAAGCTAAAGCACAGAATGAACTCAGGCTTGCTAGAGAGGTTAAAAGCAACAAAAAAGGCTTTTATGGGTATGTTCGTAGCAAAAGGAAGAACAAAGAAACAGTGGGGTCACTCAGAGGAGAAGATGGTGAAATGCAAACAGGGGACACAGAAAGGGCTGAACTCCTCAATGCCTTCTTTGCCTCAGTCTTCTCCAATAAAGAAAACAATGCCCGACCTGAAGAATTTGGAGCAAATGATTCAGCAGAGGAAACACAGCCCAGAATAACTAAGGAGATAGTACAAGAATACTTGGCTAGTGGAAATGACTGGCAGAATCCGAGACCAAGGTGAAGAGTCAGTGGAGAAAGATTGGAAAAAATTTAAAGTCTATTTACAGAAACATTGTAAAATTAAGGAATGTTAGAAGGTTGTTGGAATGAAGTAATGTGGTCTTAGCAGAAATGATATAAGCATTAGGTTAAAATTGACTTTTTAATTTGTGAAAGACGTGAATAACAGTATATCAAGATAAATTATTAGGATAAAAACAAAGTTGGAAGGATTTGCTGAAACATCTAATTGAACTAGAATACAAAAAAGGGAGGTGTGAGGAGGTCAAGGAAATAAGCAGATGAAAAATAAGTTACGGGAAGGTTTGGTTTGTTTTTTGTTCGTATTTTTCTGTGCTCTTTTTCTTTCTTTTCTATTTTTTTGTCTGTTTGTATTTAGTGTGAATTTAGTGTTTTCTTTTTGTAACCTTTAAAATTGGAATAATAATAAAAAAAAAACTGTGACACGGCAGCTAAAAAAGCCAATGCAATTCTGAGCTGCATCAATAGGAGTATAGCATCTAGATCAAGGGAAGTAATAGTGCCACTGTATTCTGCTCTGGTCAGACCTCACCTGGAGTACTGTGTCCAGTTCTGGGCACCACAGTTCAAGAAGGACACGGACAAACTGGAACGTGTCCAGAGGAGGGCAACCAAAATGGTCAAAGGCCTGGAAACGATGCCTTATGAGGAACGGCTAAGGGAGCTGGGCATGTTTAGCCTGGAGAAGAGGAGGTTAAGGGGTGATATGATAGCCATTGTCAGGGTTTTAGGGAGAGAGGAGACAGAGAGCGAGGGCGAGGAGGAAGAGGACGACAACGAGCCGAGGTTGTCCCAAAGTCCGTCTAGCGAATCAGAGGATTCCCAGAAGGGAGCCCCCCTGGTCAGGCCAAGGGGCAATAGAGAGGGAAGCAGTCAGAAAGAGGGGAACGAAGAGGGAATCCCCAGTGGGAGTGGCAAAGCGGGACCAGCTCCCACGTCGGAAAGGAGTGGAGGGGGGGGAGTTGCCAGTGTGTCAGAAAGAGCAGGACAGGAAGGAGGAAGGGGGAGGAGTTCGGAGCAAGACGTCCTGCCTGAAAGGGAGGAGTGTAGTACCGAGAGCAGCGTAACTGTAGAAAGGAAGGTCAGAGGAAACGTACGCGCGCCAAGTTCAAATATAGAGGCGCGCGGAAATGAGGAGAGCTCTGAGGAGGAGCCTGGTGCCAAAGCACGAAGGAGGGGGGAGCAGGCGGGAGAAGACTCAGCCTCTGGGGAGTCCCGGAAAGAGGGAAGACAGGGGGGCAGGAAGACCCTGCGGAAAAGGAAAGAGAGGAAAAGGTGGAGCAGTACAAGCCTCTTAAATTGGTGCAGGGGAGGGACGGACTCAGAGGGGACTTCTAACATCTAAGGGTAACAGATGCGGAGCCACGGAGTTTGGATGTAATGACGACAATGATCTTCAATAAAACCTTTTGTATATAGCTTGGACTGGACTTTGGTCTCTTGTGAGCTGGGACCCAGGGTGGCTCTGACAGAAAGTCCCCTCCAAAGAACGCAAAAATTTTTTTTTGCAAAGCTCACGAACGGTGACAGCCATGAGTCCGGAGGAGCAGTTGACGGCGCTGCGAACTACAGTTTCCGAACTCACTGCTGCAGTCCTTGCGTCTCAGAAGAAGCATGACGAAATGGAGAAGCGCTGCCAGGACCTGCAAACAAGGTGGGAACGTGCAAGCAGGGAAGGGTTCCCAGGGTCCAGATCAGAGGGGATTGGACTTGGACGGAGGGGGGGCAGCCTAGTCACCCACTTCGATGGGAACCTGAAGCACTACCCCAGTTTCAGAGCAGACGTTTTGTATGCATTGCACTTGCTTCGTCATGACTTTAAAGATGAGGAGGAGAAAGTGGGGTTTATTGTTTCTCACTTGCATGGGCCGGCCAGAGACTGGTTGCGCAATTTGTGGCGTGAAGATGGCCCTGCCCGCCGCGATGCAGATGAATTCATCAAAGCGATGGATGCCTGCTTCCAGTCAACTGTAGATGTGGATCTTGCACGCAGGGAAATTTTTGGATTGCGGCAAGGCAAAGCCACTGTGCGTCAGTACCATTCTAGATTTTTTGCCTTACTGACTGCGCTAAGCTGGGAGAAGGATTGTGCACCTGTGAGGGATTTGTTCTGGGAGGGGCTCAGCGGTCCCATTAAGGATGAACTTGCCAGGGGAGACAGACCCCAGACCCTGGAGGAGCTTGTGCAGAGGGCTTTGGCGATTGGGATACGGCACGAGGGACGTCCTTGGCACACTGAGGAAGAACGTCAGGTGCGTCCACCAGCGAGGACGTCTTCTTTCATCCCCAGGGAGTTCAGTCAGTCACATCCTTCGCCACTGGGAAGGCAGGGGGAGGAGCCCATGGAACTTGGTGGTGCTAAGGCTCAAGCAACAGCCAGAGCCCCAGCTTCCGGTGCAGTGAAGGCAAAGCCTCCTAGAGGGACCAGGAAGTGTTACATTTGCGACAGTGCACAGCACATGGCGAAAGAGTGTCCCCAGAGGCTGCAGAAACACACTGCAGCTTTAGCAACTGTTGCAGCAGAAATGATGCAAGCAGAGCAACCTCAGGGAAACGACAGTGCCTGGCTGGAAGCAGAGCTGCTGGGGCTCAGCCAGGCGAATCTGTAGAGCAGTCCCCAGCGCTTTTGCAACGCACAGACCCTTTACCACCCAAGCCAGCGGTGCAGCTCACTGCAACACTTCAGTTGCCGAATGGGACCACCCTGGAAGTCCCCATCACGATTGATTCTGGGAGCAACGCAGATTTTGTGGGGACGCACTTTGTCAAGCAGCATCGCATAGCGCTTCTGCCAGCGACAACACCTCTGAACGTAGTCACGGTGGATGGCAGGAAATTGCTAGGAGGACAAGTTGTGCAACAGACGCCTCCCATGGTGATGAGGATTGGAAATCATCGAGAAGTCATCAGCTTCAATGTCACCCGCCTTTCAGACACGCCTATAGTATTAGGCATGAGTTGGCTGGAGAGACACAGTCCTGCTGTAGCGTGGTACCAACGGCAGATCACCTTTTGCTCATCGTACTGTGCTCAACATTGCATCCAGTCCAGCCAGGAGGAGGGAGCTGAGCAGCAGTTGCAACTTGGCATGGTGCAGACAGTACCCCGCAAGTACGAGGGGTTCCTGGAGGTTTTCTGCGAGAAGGAAGCTGACCAGTTGCCGCCCCACAGGCCTTATGATTGTGCCATCGACCTGGTGCCAGGGGCGCAGTTGCCGACTGCAAAGCTGTATTCCATGTCTGAGGACGAGATGCAAGAACTCAGGGAGTTCATAGAGCACAATTTGAAGCGCGGATTCATCCGAGAATCGAAAGCGGTGGGGGGCAGTCCTGTTTTCTTTGTAAAGAAAAAGGACACGCCCCAAAAAAGACTCATTGTGGACTATCGATTCATAAACAGTAAGACCAAACCCAAGGCCTTCCCCATGCCCAAGATAGATGATCTCCTGGCAACCGTAAGGAAGGGGAAGATCTTCACCAAATTGGATCTGCGTGGAGCGTATAACCTCATACGCATCCGGGAGGGCGATGAGTGGAAGACGGCCATGTTCACGCCTCTGGGCACGTACGAATACAGAGTTATGCCATTTGGTCTCCAAAATGGATCTCACGTCTTCCAAGCATTTATGCATCACGTGCTAGCGGGACTTCTCTACAAGAAATGCGTGTGTTTCCTCGACGACATCCTGATCTTTTCGGAAACGGAGGAGGCCCATGAGAAGGACGTAAAGGAAGTCCTGCAGAGACTACGGGAGAACAAGCTCTACGCCAAGTTAGAGAAGTGCCAGTTTGATGTGACGGACGTGGATTTCCTAGGCTACAAGCTGTCCGACAAGGGGCTGGCCATGGACAGCGCCAAGGTCCGCGCGGTGTTGGACTGGAAGAGCCCTCGCAATCGGAAGGAAGTCCAAAGATTCATCGGCTTCGCCAACTTCTACCGCAAATTCATCAGAGGTTTTGCAAAGGAGACGGCAGCGATCACGGACACTCTCAGTTCCAAGAAAAAGAGGTTCGTGTGGACGGAACAGGCGGAGCGCTCTTTTCAGAAGCTTAAAAGCCTTTTCGCCTCCGAGGAGCAGCTGCTGCACGTGAATCCAGGCAAGCCCATACGACTAGAGACCGACGCGTCAGACAGAGCGGTTGGAGCCGTACTCCTGCAAGAAGATCCACATGGAAACTGGAGACCCGGTGCCTTTTACTCCAGAAAGCTCAGCAAAGCGGAGCAAAACTACACCATATGGGACAGGGAGCTGTTAGCCATTCACGCAGCGTTCAAAGCGTGGCGACATTTCCTCATTGGAGCCAAGCACACAGTGCAGGTCCGCACGGATCACAAGAACTTAGAGTATTGGCGCACGGCGAAACTCCAGAGCCAAAGACACATGCGCTGGGCAGAGTTCTTCGCGGATTTCGACTTTCGGATAGAGTACGTCCCAGGAGATTCCAACGTTATAGCCGATGCGCTATCCAGGAAACCGCAATATCTCGATGAAGCGGCGCCTGTAGCAGCCAAGCACATTTTCGCACCGCAGGCGTGGTCGTGCGCTGCCGCCACAGTAGATCTGGACGCGGTGCGACGCGCGTTGCAAGTGGATCAGTTCGCACAGTCCAAGATGGAGGAATTGCGCAGAGGTGTGCAGAGTGGCGAAGAGTTCCAACTACGCGACGGGCTGCTAACTCGCAAAGGTGCCCTCTACGTGCCAAGCGACGAGCTTCGCGCAAAGGTTCTGCAGCAGTTGCACGACGCCCCCAGTGCGGGCCACTTCGGTAAGGAGAAGACAATAGAACTGGTGGCAAGAGACTTTTGGTGGCCCCGGATGCGTGGAGAGGTAGCGGATTACGTCGCCAGGTGTGACACTTGTCAGAGGTTCAAGCCAGTACACCAGAAGCCAGCGGGGCTGTTGGAACCGCTGGAAACGCCACAGCAACCGTGGGAGAGGGTAGCTCTGGACTTCGTTACTGACCTGCCCAGCTCCAGGGGGAAGACGGCGGTACTGGTGGTTGTGGACCTGTTCACCAAGATGGCGCACTTCATTCCATGCGCAAAGGTGGCGACGGCGGAACAGACTGCCAAACTCTTCATCGATCACGTGTTCAAGGTGCATGGGCTGCCGCAGTCCATCCTGTCCGACAGGGGGCGCCAGTTTGTTTCCAATTTTTGGCAGAAGCTTTTAGGTATCCTGAACGTCAAGATCAACCTCACGTCGGCGAGACACCCACAAACCAACGGCCAAGCTGAGAGGGTCAACGCGATCATGCAGCAGTACCTGAGATGTTACGCCAACCAGCGACCAGCAGTTTGGGTGGACTACCTGCCGATGGCAGAGTTTGCCTATAACAACACGAAGCACGCGTCCACGGGGGTGACGCCGTTTTTCGCGAACAATGGTCGTCATCCCAGAACCTTCCCGGGGTTCGTGGCACCGGGAGAGGGGGTGCCGCAAGGCGCCGACCAGTTTGCAGCGGAGCTGCAGGAGGTGCACGAAGAGTTGCGGAGACATTTAGAGCTGGCCAAGCAAGCATATAAGGTGCAGGCTGACAAAAACAGGAGAGAGGGAGAGGAGATCCAGGTGGGGGACTGGGTGTGGTTAGCGGCCCAAGCGATGCCAGCCAAGTCGTTGGCCAAGAAGAAGCTGGGGCACAGGCAGTTAGGGCCGTACCAGGTGGAGGCTAAAATCAACCCTGTAGCCTTTCGACTAGCCCTCCCCGAAGGTTCCAGAGTGCACCCGGTCTTTCATAGATCGGTGCTCACTCCCTACAAGGCACCGCACAGGTTTCAGGAGTCTGACACAGTCACGCAACAACACACTAAGTCACAGGAGAGGGAGAGGGCGCCTAGGGCCGAACCACTCAACGAGGTCACAGAGATCCTGGACTCAAGATGGGGGCAAGAGGGAGTAGAATATTTTCTAGTCAGAGAGGGTGCCCCAGTCAGTACCAATGGTTGGGTGCCGGGCTATGCCTTAGACGAACCTCTTTTAAAAGACGAGTTCCATGCCCTTTTCCCTCATAGACCCATGCCAGCCGAGTACTTTGATGACTGGCTCTTTACGCCCACATGTTCAGGCAGCACTTTCCACGGCTTTTCTTCAGCCGAAGAAAGGTCGCCGGACTCCAACTCGCCCAGGGGATCGTGTTCGGGGGTGGACACAGAACCCTCTTATTGGTGGGACGAGCAACCAGAGGAGGACTGGCGCAGGAAATGGCTGACGGGACCTTGGCAGGCAGCACCGGACCAGGTACCAATGGAGGAGGGAGAAGAGAACACCTTGGGTCAAGAACCCGAATTCGAACACTCGTACAACGAACTGCAAACAGAGGAGATGGAGGTGCAGAATCTGTATCCTGCGTCCGCCTCCGAAGAGCGGCAGCTTCCACAACCTGCACCCGATGAGCGGAAGGGGGGAAGGGGGGGCTTCGAGGGGGGGATGGATGTCAGGGTTTTAGGGAGAGAGGAGACAGAGAGCGAGGGCGAGGAGGAAGAGGACGACAACGAGCCGAGGTTGTCCCAAAGTCCGTCTAGCGAATCAGAGGATTCCCAGAAGGGAGCCCCCCTGGTCAGGCCAAGGGGCAATAGAGAGGGAAGCAGTCAGAAAGAGGGGAACGAAGAGGGAATCCCCAGTGGGAGTGGCAAAGCGGGACCAGCTCCCCCGTCGGAAAGGAGTGGAGGGGGGGGGAGTTGCCAGTGTGTCAGAAAGAGCAGGACAGGAAGGAGGAAGGGGGAGGAGTTCGGAGCAAGACGTCCTGCCTGAAAGGGAGGAGTGTAGTACCGAGAGCAGCGTAACTGTAGAAAGGAAGGTCAGAGGCAACGTACGCGCGCCAAGTTCAAATATAGAGGCGCGCGGAAATGAGGAGAGCTCTGAGGAGGAGCCTGGTGCCAAAGCACGAAGGAGGGGGGAGCAGGCGGGAGAAGACTCAGCCTCTGGGGAGTCCCGGAAAGAGGGAAGACAGGGGGGCAGGAAGACCCTGCGGAAAAGGAAAGAGAGGAAAAGGTGGAGCAGTACAAGCCTCTTAAATTGGTGCAGGGGAGGGACGGACTCAGAGGGGACTTCTAACATCTAAGGGTAACAGATGCGGAGCCACGGAGTTTGGATGTAATGACGACAATGATCTTCAATAAAACCTTTTGTATATAGCTTGGACTGGACTTTGGTCTCTTGTGAGCTGGGACCCAGGGTGGCTCTGACAGCCATGTTCAAATATATAAAAGGATGTCACATAGAGGAGGGAGAAAGGTTGTTTTCTGCTGCTCCAGAGAAGCGGACACGGAGCAATGGTTCCAAACTACAAGAAAGAAGATTCCACCTAAACATTAGGAAGAACTTCCTGACAGTAAGAGCTGTTCGACAGTGGAATTTGCTGCCAAGGAGTGTGGTGGAGTCTCCTTCTTTGGAGGTCTTTAAGCAGAGGCTTGACAACCATATGTCAAGAGTGCTCTGATAGTGTTTCCTGCTTGGCAGGGGGTTGGACTCGATGGCCCTTGTGGTCTCTTCCAACTCTATGATTCTATGATACTATGATTCTAACCCTAACCCTAACCTCTACACTAACCCGAACCTGAACCCGAACCCGAACCCGAACCTCTACCTTAACCTTAATCTTAAATGTAACCATAGAATCATAGAATCATAGAATCATACAGAACCCTAACCTCAACCTCAACCTCAACCCTAATCCTAATCCTAATCCTAAAACTAACCTCTACCCTAACCCTAACCTAAACCCAAACCCTAACCTCTACCCCAACCTTAACCTTAACCTTAAACCCTAACCGTAACCCTAACCTTAATTCTAACCCTAACCCTAACCCTAGCCCTAACTCTAACTCTAACCTCAATCCTAACCCTAACCCTAACCCTAACCCTAACCCTAACCCTAACACCTAACCCTAACCCTAAACCTAAACCTAAACCTAACCCTAACCCTACCATAATCCTAACCTCGACTTCTACCGTAACCCTAACCCTAACCTGAACCCTAACCCTAACCCTTATCTTAACACTAAACTCTACCCTAACCCTAACCTAAACCCAAACCCAAACACTAATCATAAACCTAACCCGAACCTCTACCTTAACCTTTACCTTAACCTTAACCTTAGCCTTAAACCTAACCCTAACCCTAACCCTAACCCTAACCCTAACCCTAACCCTAACCCTAACCCTAACACCTAACACCTAAACCTAAACCTAACCCTAACCCTACCATAATCCAAACCTCGACTTCTACCCTAACCCTAACCCTAACCTCAACCCTAAACCTTATCCTAATCCTAACACTAACCTCTACCCTAACCCTAACCTAAACCCAAACCCAAACACTAATCTTAACCCGAACCCGAACCCGAACCCGAACCTCTACCTTAACCTTAACCTTAACCTTAGCATTAACCTTAGCCTTAAACCTAACCCTAACTCTGACCCTGACCCTAACCCTAACCCCGTCCATAACCCTTACCTTTATAATAACCTGAACCCTAACCCAATCCCTATCCCTGACCCTGATCCTAAACTCAACACCAAGCCTGACCCTAACCCTAACCACAACCACAACCCGAACCTCTAACCTAACCTAAATTCAAACCCAAACCCAAAACCTAACTGTAACCACTACCCTAACCTTAATCTTAAACCTAACCCTAACCCTAACCCTAACCCTAACTCTAACCTCAAACCTAACGCTAATCCTAATCCAAAACACCACCTCAACTTTAATCCAAACCTCAACACTAACCCTAACCCTAACCCAAACCTAAACCTAAACCTAAACCTAAACCTAAACATAAACCCAAACCCAAACCCAAACCCAAACCCTAACTCTAACCCTAACCCTAACCCTAACCCTAACCTCTCCCTTAACCTTAACCTTAACCTTAACCTTAACCTTAACTTTAAACCTAACCCTAACCCTAACCCTAACCCTAACCCTGACCTCAACCCTAACCCTAACCCTAACCCTAACCCTAACCCTAACCCTAAACCTAACCCTACCCGAAACCAAACCTCGACTTCTACCTTACCCTACCCTAACCTCTCCCCTAACCTTAACCTTAACCTTAAACCTAACCCTAACCCTAACCTCAACCCTAACCCTAACCCTAACCCTAACCCTAACCCTAACCCTAACCTCTACCCTAACCCTAAACCTAAACCTAACCCTAACCCTAACCTTAACCCTAACCCTAACCCTAACCCTAACCCTAGTCCCTCTCTAACCTCAAATCTAACACTAACCTAAACGCTAACCCTAACCCTAACCTCTAACTTAACCTAAAGGTAAAGGTACCCCTGCCCGTACGGGCCAGTCGTGACCGACTCTAGGGTTGCGCGCTCATCTCGCTCAAGAGGCCGGGAGCCAGCGCCGTCCGAAGACACTTCCGGGTCACGTGGCCAGCGTGACGTGCTGCAACTGACGAGCCAGCAGGAAACGCCGGACACGGAAACGCAGTTTACCTTCCCGCTATAAAGCGGTACCTATTTATCTACTTGCACTTAGGGGTGCTTTTGAACTGCTAGATGGGCAGGAGCTGGGACCGAATGACAGGAGCTCACCCCGCTGCGGGGATTCGAACCGCCGACCTTACGATCAGCAAGTCCTAGGCACTGAAGTTTTACCCACAGCGCCACCCGTGTCCCACCACCTTAACCTTAACCTTAACCTTAACCTTAACCTTAACCTTAACCTTAACCTTAACCTTAACCTTAACCTTAACCTTAACCTTAACCCTAGCCCTAGCCCTAGCCCTAGCCCCTAACTCTAACCTCAAACCTCAAACCTCAAACCTCAAACCTCAAACCTCAAACCTCAAACCTCAAACCTCAAACCTCAAACCTCAAACCTCAAACCTAAACCTAAACCTAAACCTAAACCTAAACCTAAACCTAACCCTAACCCTAACCCTAACCCTACCCTAATCCAAACCTCGACCTCTACCCTAACGCTAACGCTAACGCTAACGCTAACCCTAACCCTAACCCTAACCCTAACCCTAACCCTAACCTTAACCCTAACCCTAAACCTAACCTCAACCTCAACCCTAAACCTAATGCGAATCCTAACACTAACCTCTACACTAACCCTACGCTAAACATAAACCCTAACCCTAACCTCAACCTTAACCCTAACCCTAACCTCTACCCTAACCTTAAACCTAAACCTAGCCCCTAACTCTAACCTCAAACCTAACGCTAACCTAAACCCAATCCCTAACCCTAACCCTAACCCTAACCCTAACCCTAACCTTAACCTTAACCTTAACCTTAAACCTAACCCTAACCTCAACCCTAACCGTACACCTAACCCTAACCCTAACCCTGCCCTAATCCAAACCTTGACTTCCACCCTAACCTTAACCCGAACCCGAACCCGAACCCGAACCCGAACCCTAACCCTAACCCTAACCCTAACCCTAACCCTAACCCTAACCCTAACCCTAACCCTAACCCTAACCTGAACCTTAACCCTAACCCTAACCCTAACCCTAAACTTAAACCTAACCCTAACCCTAACCCTACCCTAATCCAAACCTCGACATTTACACAAACCCTAACCCTAACCCTAACCCTAACCTCTACCCTAACCTTAAACCTAACCCTAGCCCCTAACTCTAACCTCAAACCTAACGCTAACCTAAACCCTTACCCTTACCCTTACCCGAACCCGAACCCGAACCTCAAACCTAACCCTAACCCTAACACCTAACCCTAAACATAAACCTAACCCTACCATAATCCAAACCTCGACTTCTACCCTAACCTTAACCCTTATCCTAACACTAAACTCTACACTAACCCTAACCTAAACCCAAACCCAAACACTAATCATAACCCTAACCCGAACCTCTACCTTAACCTTTACCTTAACCTTAGCCTTAAACCTAACCCTAACCCTAACCCTAACACCTAAACCTAAACCCTAACCTAAACCTAAACCTAAACCTAAACCTAAATGTCAGGGGTTCAGGGAGAGAGGCGCAGAGGAGGGAGGAGACCGAGAGTGAGGGAGAAGGATTCCAGGCTGACGAGGAAGAGGACGACAATGACCCGAGATGGTCCATGAGTCCGTCCAGTGAATCGGAGGATTCCCAAAAGGGAGCCCCCCTGGTCAAGCCAAGGGGAGCCCAAGGGGGAAGCAGTCAGGAGCAGGGGAACGTAGGGGGAACCGCCAGTGGGAGTTGGAGATCGGGACCGGCTTCTCCACCGGAACGGAGTGAAGAGGGTGGAGTTACCAGTGTGTCGGGAGGAACAGAACAAGGAGCAGAGGGGGAAAGGAGATCGGGGCAAGACGTCCTGCCGGAAGGGGCGGAAAGCAGTACCGGGAGCGGTGTGGCTGTTGAAAGGAAGGTCAGGAGCAACGTACGCGCGCCAAGTTCAAATGTGGAGGCGCGCGGAAGTGGGGAGAGCTCTGGGGAGGAGCCTGGTGCCAAAGCACGAAGGAGGGGGGAGCAGGCAGGAGAAGACTCAGCCTCTGGGGAGTCCCGGAAGGAGGGAACACAGGGGGGCAGGAAGACCCTGCGGAAAAGGAAAGAGAGGAAAAGGTGGAGCAGTACAAGCCTCTTAAATTGGTGCAGGGGAGGGACGGACTCAGAGGGGACTTCTAACATCTAAGGGTAACAGATGCGGAGCCACGGAGTTTGGATGTAATGACGACAATGATCTTCAATAAAACCTTTTGTATATAGCTTGGACTGGACTTTGGTCTCTTGTGAGCTGGGACCCAGGGTGGCTCTGACAGAAAGTCCCCTCCAAAGAACGCAAAATTTTTTTTTTTGCAAAGCTCACGAACGGTGACAGCCATGAGTGCGGAGGAGCAGTTGACAGCGCTGCGAACTACAGTTTCCGAACTCACTGCTGCAGTCCTTGCGTCTCAGAAGAAGCATGACGAAATGGAGAAGCGCTGCCAGGACCTGCAAACAAGGTGGGAACGTGCAAGCAGGGAAGGGTTCCCAGGGTCCAGATCAGAGGGGATTGGACTTGGACGGAGGGGGGGCAGCCTAGTCACCCACTTCGATGGGAACCTGAAGCACTACCCCAGTTTCAGAGCAGACGTTTTGTATGCATTGCACTTGCTTCGTCATGACTTTAAAGATGAGGAGGAGAAAGTGGGGTTTATTGTTTCTCACTTGCATGGGCCGGCCAGAGACTGGTTGCGCAATTTGTGGCGTGAAGATGGCCCTGCCCGCCGCGATGCAGATGAATTCATTAAAGCGATGGATGCCTGCTTCCAGTCAACTGTAGATGTGGATCTTGCACGCAGGGAGATTTTTGGATTGCGGCAAGGCAAAGCCACTGTGCGTCAGTACCATTCTAGATTTTTTGCTTTACTGACTGCGCTAAGCTGGGAGAAGGATTGTGCACCTGTGAGGGATTTGTTCTGGGAGGGGCTCAGCGGTCCCATTAAGGATGAACTTGCCAGGGGAGACAGACCCCAGACCCTGGAGGAGCTTGTGCAGAGGGCTTTGGCGATTGGGATACGGCACGAGGGACGTCCTTGGCACACTGAGGAAGAACGTCAGGTGCGTCCACCAGCGAGGACGTCTTCTTTCATCCCCAGGGAGTTCAGTCAGTCACATCCTTCGCCACTGGGAAGGCAGGGGGAGGAGCCCATGGAACTTGGTGGTGCTAAGGCTCAAGCAACAGCCAGAGCCCCAGCTTCCGGTGCAGTGAAGGCAAAGCCTCCTAGAGGGACCAGGAAGTGTTACATTTGCGACAGTGCACAGCACATGGCGAAAGAGTGTCCCCAGAGGCTGCAGAAACACACTGCAGCTTTAGCAACTGTTGCAGCAGAAATGATGCAAGCAGAGCAACCTCAGGGAAACGACAGTGCCTGGCTGGAAGCAGAGCTGCTGGGGCTCAGCCAGGCGAATCTGTAGAGCAGTCCCCAGCGCTTTTGCAACGCACAGACCCTTTACCACCCAAGCCAGCGGTGCAGCTCACTGCAACACTTCAGTTGCCGAATGGGACCACCCTGGAAGTCCCCATCACGATTGATTCTGGGAGCAACGCAGATTTTGTGGGGACGCACTTTGTCAAGCAGCATCGCATAGCGCTTCTGCCAGCGACAACACCTCTGAACGTAGTCACGGTGGATGGCAGGAAATTGCTAGGAGGACAAGTTGTGCAACAGACGCCTCCCATGGTGATGAGGATTGGAAATCATCGAGAAGTCATCAGCTTCAATGTCACCCGCCTTTCAGACACGCCTATAGTATTAGGCATGAGTTGGCTGGAGAGACACAGTCCTGCTGTAGCGTGGTACCAACGGCAGATCACCTTTTGCTCATCGTACTGTGCTCAACATTGCATCCAGTCCAGCCAGGAGGAGGGAGCTGAGCAGCAGTTGCAACTTGGCATGGTGCAGGCAGTACCCCGCAAGTACGAGGGGTTCCTGGAGGTTTTCTGCGAGAAGGAAGCTGACCAGTTGCCGCCCCACAGGCCTTATGATTGTGCCATCGACCTGGTGCCAGGGGCGCAGTTGCCGACTGCAAAACTGTATTCCATGTCTGAGGACGAGATGCAAGAACTCAGGGAGTTCATAGAGCACAATTTGAAGCGCGGATTCATCCGAGAATCGAAAGCGGTGGGGGGCAGTCCTGTTTTCTTTGTAAAGAAAAAGGACACGCCCCAAAAAAGACTCATTGTGGACTATCGATTCATAAACAGTAAGACCAAACCCAAGGCCTTCCCCATGCCCAAGATAGATGATCTCCTGGCAACCGTGAGGAAGGGGAAGATCTTCACCAAATTGGATCTGCGTGGAGCGTATAACCTCATACGCATCCGGGAGGGCGATGAGTGGAAGACGGCCATGTTCACGCCTCTGGGCACGTACGAATACAGAGTTATGCCATTTGGTCTCCAAAATGGATCTCACGTCTTCCAAGCATTTATGCATCACGTGCTAGCGGGACTTCTCTACAAGAAATGCGTGTGTTTCCTCGACGACATCCTGATCTTTTCGGAAACGGAGGAGGCCCATGAGAAGGACGTAAAGGAAGTCCTGCAGAGACTACGGGAGAACAAGCTCTACGCCAAGTTAGAGAAGTGCCAGTTTGATGTGACGGACGTGGATTTCCTAGGCTACAAGCTGTCCGACAAGGGGCTGGCCATGGACAGCGCCAAGGTCCGCGCGGTGTTGGACTGGAAGAGCCCTCGCAATCGGAAGGAAGTCCAAAGATTCATCGGCTTCGCCAATTTCTACCGCAAATTCATCAGAGGTTTTGCAAAGGAGACGGCAGCGATCACGGACACTCTCAGTTCCAAGAAAAAGAGGTTCGTGTGGACGGAACAGGCGGAGCGCTCTTTTCAGAAGCTTAAAAGCCTTTTCGCCTCCGAGGAGCAGCTGCTGCACGTGAATCCAGGCAAGCCCATACGACTAGAGACCGACGCGTCAGACAGAGCGGTTGGAGCCGTACTCCTGCAAGAAGATCCACATGGAAACTGGAGACCCGGTGCCTTTTACTCCAGAAAGCTCAGCAAAGCGGAGCAAAACTACACCATATGGGACAGGGAGCTGTTAGCCATTCACGCAGCGTTCAAAGCGTGGCGACATTTCCTCATTGGAGCCAAGCACACAGTGCAGGTCCGCACGGATCACAAGAACTTAGAGTATTGGCGCACGGCGAAACTCCAAAGCCAAAGACACATGCGCTGGGCAGAGTTCTTCGCGGATTTCGACTTCAGGATAGAGTACGTCCCAGGGGACTCCAACGTCATAGCCGATGCGCTCTCCAGGAAACCGCAATATCTTGAGGAAGCGGCGCCAATAGCAGCCAGGCACATTTTTGCACCGCAGGCGTGGGCGTGCGCTGCCATCGCTGTCGACCTGGACGCGGTACGACGCGCGTTGCAGGTAGATCAGTTTGCACAATCCAAAATAGAGGAGCTGCGTAGGGGTTCGCTGAGAGACGATGAGTTCCAGTTACGCGACGGACTGTTAACTCACAAGGGTGCCCTCTACGTGCCGAGCGACGAGCTCCGAGCAAAGGTTCTGCAGCAGTTGCATGACGCTCCCAGTGCGGGCCATTTCGGCAGGGAGAAGACAATGGAACTGGTGGCCAGGGACTTTTGGTGGCCCCAGATGCGAGGAGAAGTAGCGGAGTACGTCGCCAGATGTGACACTTGTCAGAGGTCCAAGCCAGTACACCAGAAGCCAGCGGGCTTACTGGAACCACTGGAAACACCACAGCAACCGTGGGAGAGGGTGGCGCTGGACTTCGTCACTGACCTGCCCAGTTCCAGAGGCAAGACGGCGGTACTGGTGGTGGTGGACTTGTTCACCAAGATGGCGCACTTCATTCCCTGCGCGAAGGTGGCGACGGCGGAACAGACCGCCAAGCTCTTCATCGACCACGTGTTCCGGGCGCATGGGCTGCCGCGGGCCATCCTGTCCGACAGGGGGCGCCAGTTTATTTCCAATTTTTGGCAGAAGCTCCTAGGTATCCTGCACGTCAAGATCAACCTAGCGTCGGCAAGACATCCGCAAACCAACGGCCAAGCCGAGAGGGTCAACGCGATCATGCAGCAGTACCTGAGATGTTACGCAAATCAGCGACCCGCAGCTTGGGTGGACTACCTACCGATGGCGGAGTTTGCCTACAACAACACGAAGCACGCGTCGACGGGGGTGACGCCGTTCTTCGCGAACAATGGACGTCATCCCAGGACCTTCCCGGGGTTCGTAGCACCAAGAGAGGGAGAGCCGCAAGAGGCCGACCAGTTTGCTGCAGAACTACAAGAGGTGCACGAGGAGCTGCGGAGACATTTGGAGCTAGCCAAACAAGCATATAAGGTGCAGGCAGACAAAGGCAGAAGAGTGGGAGAGGACATCCAGGTGGGGGACTGGGTGTGGTTAGCGGCCCAGGCGATGCCAGCCAAGTCGTTGGCCAAGAAGAAGCTAGGGCACAGGCAGCTAGGACCATACCAGGTGGAGGCTAAGATCAACCCCGTGGCTTTTCGACTGGCCCTCCCCGAAGGTTCCAGAGTCCACCCGGTTTTTCATAGGTCGGTGCTCACTCCCTACAAGGCCCCGCACAGGTTTCAGGAGTCTGAAACAGTACCGCAGCCACGCACAGAGTCACCTAGGAGGGAGGGATCGCCTAGGGTCGAACCACTCAACGAGGTCACAGAGATCCTGGACTCGAGATGGGGGGAAGAGGGAATAGAATACTTTCTAGTCAGAGAGGGTGAACCAGTCAGTGCCAGTGGGTGGGTGCCGGACTACGCTTTAGACGAACCTCTTTTAAAGGACGAGTTCCATGCCCTTTTCCCACATAGACCCATGCCAGCCGAGTACTTCGATGACTGGCTCTTTACCCCCACATGTTCAGGCAGCACTTTCCACGGCTTTTCTTCAGCCGAGGAAAGAACGCCGGACTCAAACTCGCCCAGGGGATCGTGTTCGGGGGTGGACACAGAGCCCTCTTATTGGTGGGATGAGCAACCAGAGGAAGCCTGGCGCAAGAAATGGCTGAAGGGGCCTTGGCCGGCAGCACCAGACGAAGTAGCAATGGAAGAGGGAACTGCGAACATTTTGGGTGAAGAACCCGAATTCGAACACACGTACACCGAGCTGCCAGCAGAGGACATGGACGTAGCCGAACTGTATCCTGCATCTACCTCCGAGGAGCTGCAGTTCCCACAACCCGCACCCGATGGGGGGGAGGGGGGAAGGGGGGGCTTCGAGGGGGGGATGGATGTCAGGGGTTCAGGGAGAGAGGCGCAGAGGAGGGAGGAGACCGAGAGTGAGGGAGAAGGATTCCAGGCTGACGAGGAAGAGGACGACAATGACCCGAGATGGTCCATGAGTCCGTCCAGTGAATCGGAGGATTCCCAAAAGGGAGCCCCCCTGGTCAAGCCAAGGGGAGCCCAAGGGGGAAGCAGTCAGGAGCAGGGGAACGTAGGGGGAACCGCCAGTGGGAGTTGGAGATCGGGACCGGCTTCTCCACCGGAACGGAGTGAAGAGGGTGGAGTTACCAGTGTGTCGGGAGGAACAGAACAAGGAGCAGAGGGGGAAAGGAGATCGGGGCAAGACGTCCTGCCGGAAGGGGCGGAAAGCAGTACCGGGAGCGGTGTGGCTGTTGAAAGGAAGGTCAGGAGCAACGTACGCGCGCCAAGTTCAAATGTGGAGGCGCGCGGAAGTGGGGAGAGCTCTGGGGAGGAGCCTGGTGCCAAAGCACGAAGGAGGGGGGAGCAGGCAGGAGAAGACTCAGCCTCTGGGGAGTCCCGGAAGGAGGGAACACAGGGGGGCAGGAAGACCCTGCGGAAAAGGAAAGAGAGGAAAAGGTGGAGCAGCACAAGCCTCTTAAATTGGTGCAGGGGAGGGACGGACTCAGAGGGGACTTCTAACATCTAAGGGTAACAGATGCGGAGCCACGGAGTTTGGATGTAATGACGACAATGATCTTCAATAAAACCTTTTGTATATAGCTTGGACTGGACTTTGGTCTCTTGTGAGCTGGGACCCAGGGTGGCTCTGACACTAAACCTAAACCTAAACCTAAACCTAACCCTACCATAATCCAAACCTCGACTTCTACCCTAACCCTAACCTCAACCCTAAACCTTATCCTAATCCTAACACTAACCTCTACCCTCACCCTCACCCTCACCCTCACCCTCACCCTAACCTTAAACCTAACCCTAACCCTAACCCTAACCCTAAACGTAACCTCAATCCTAACCTCAACCCTAACCCTAACCCTAACCCTAACCCTAACCCTAACCCTAACCTTAACTTTAACCTAAACATAAACATAAACCCAAACCCAACCCCAAACCCAAACCCTAACCCTAACCCTAAACTCTCCCCTAAACTTAACCTTAACCTTAACCTTAACCTTAACCTTAACCTTAACCTTAAACCTAACTCTAACCCTAACTCTAACCTCAACCCTAACCCTAACCCTAACCCTAACCTAACCCTAACCCTAACCCTAACCCTAACCCTAACCTCAACCCTAACCCTAACCCTAAACCTAACCCTAACCTTAACCCTAACCCTAACCCTAACCCTAACCCTAACCCTAGTCCCTCTCTAACCTCAAATCTAACACTAACCTAAACGCTAACCCTAACCCTAACCCTAACCTCTAACTTAACCTTAAGGTAAAGGTATCCATGCCCTTACGGGCCAGCCGTGACCGACTCTAGGGTTGCGCGCTCATCTCGCTCAAGAGGCCGGGAGCCGGCGCCGTCCGAAGACACTTCCGGGTCACGTGGCCAGCGTGACGTGCTGCAACTGGCGAGCCAGCAGGAAACGCCGGACACGGAAACGCCGTTTACCTTCCCGCTATAAAGCGGTACCTATTTATCTACTTGCACTTAGGGGTGCTTTTAAACTGCTAGGTGGGCAGGAGCTGGGACCGAATGACGGGAGCTCACCCCGCTGCGGGGATTCGAACCGCCGACCTTACGATCAGCAAGTCCTAGGCACTGAAGTTTTACCCACAGCGCCACCTCCTTAACCTGAACCTGAACCTGAACCTGAACCTGAACCTGAACCTGAACCTGAACCTTAACCTGAACCTTAACCCTACCCCTAGCCCTAGCCCTAGCCCTAGCCCTAGCCCTAGCCCTAGCCCTAGCCCCTAACTCTTACCTCAAACCTCAAACCTCAAACCTAAACCTAAACCTAAACCTAAACCTAAACCTAAACCTAAACCTAAACCTAAACCTAACCCTACCCCTAACCTAAACCCTAACTCTAACCTCAAACCTAATGCTAACCTAAACCCAATCCCTAACCCTAACCCTAACCCTAACCCTAACCCTAACCTTAACCTTAACCGTAACCTTAACCCTAACCTCATCCCTAACCCTACCCTAATCCAAACCTCAACTTCTACCCTAACCTGAACCTGAACCTGAACCTGAACCTTAACCCTAACCCTAACCCTAACCCTAACCCTAACTCTAACTCTAACTCTAACTCTAACTCCAACTCTAACTCTAACCCTAACCCTAACCCTAACCCTAACCTCAACCTTAACCCTAACCCTAACCTTAAACCTAACCCTAACCCTAACGTTAAACCTAACCCTAACCCTAACCCTAACCCTAACCCTACCCTAATCCAAACATTTACACAAACCCTAAACCTAACCCTAACCTCTACCCTAACCCTAACCTCTACGCTAACCTTAAACCTAACCCTAGCCCCTAACTCTAACCTCAAACCTAACACTAACCTAAACCCTTACCCTCACCCTCACCCTCACCCTCACCCTCACCCTCACCCTCACCCTCACCCTCACCCTAACCCTAACCTTAACCCTAACCCTAACCCTAACCCTAACCCTAACCCTACCCTAATCCAAACCTCGACATTTACACTAACCCTAACCCTAACCCTAACCTCTACCCTAACCTTAACCCTAACCCTAGCCCCTAACTTTAACCTCAAACCTAACGCTAACCTAAACCCTAACCCTAACCCTAACCCTAACCCTAACCTCAACCCTAACCATAAACCAAACCCTAACCCTAACCCTACCCTAATCCAAACCTCGACTTCTACCCTAACCCTAACCCTAACCCTAACCCTAACCCTAACCCTAACCCTAACCCTAATCCTAACCCTAACCCTAACCTCTACCTTAACCTTAACCTTAACCTTAACCTTAACCTTAAACCTAACCCTAACCCTAACCCTAACCCTAACCCCAACCCCAACCCTAACCCTACCCTAATCCAAACCTCGACTTCTACCCTAACCCTAACCCTAACCCTAACCCTAACCTCTACCCTAACCTTAACCCTAACCCTAACCCCAACCCTAAGCTCTACCTTAACCTTAACCTTAACCTTAACCTTAAACCTAACCCTAACCCTAACCCTAACCCTAACCCTAACCCTAACCCTAACCCCAACCCCAACCCTAACCCTACCCTAATCCAAACCTCGACTTCTACCCTAACCCTAACCCTAACCCTAACCCTAACCCTAACCTCTACCCTAACCTTAACCCTAACCCTAACCCTAACCTCTACCTTAACCTTAACCTTAACCTTAACCTTAACCTTAACCTTAACCTTAAACCTAACCCTAACCCTAACCCTAACCCTAACCCCTAACTCTAACCTCAAACCTAACCCTAACCCTAACGTTAACCCTACCCTAATCCAAACCTCAACTTCTACCCTAACCCTAACCCTAACCCTAACCCTAACGGTAAACCTAACCCTAACCCCAACCCTAACCCTAACCCTAACCCTAACCTCAACCTCAACCCTAAACCTAATCCTAACATTAACCTCTACCCTAAGCCTACCCTAAACCTAAACCTAAACCCAAACCCAAACCCAAACCTCTACCTTAACCGTAACTTTGTGAATTTTTTTTTTAAAAAGTGATGGAATGCCATTGTTGGTCATTGTTGTTCTTTTTACTTGGAAAAAATGGTTTTATCTGTGCTCATTTGGTAAAGTCCTACCCTCTTGGCCAAAGCGGAGGTAACCATCTGCATTTGACTGTCAATTATTGACCACCCAAAATCATCATTTTAAAATTCATTTCTCCTTCCCTCTTGACTTCTAACTAAACTGCCCCTTCCTGGAGGGACTTCCGGTTTGCCGCGATCCCAGCGCAAGCAGGGTTCTTACCGGGAGGGCGAACCCGAGCTATTTTGAAGGATAGGGGCAACTCCAGGGCGCGGAGACCCCCCAAAAAACTTTCTGAAGGGAGTTCAGAAAGCCTAGTCCCCGGCACGGCCAAAGAAAGACCGACCCGGCTGCCAGGTAACCTCGGAGAGGCGAAGAGCGTGGCGGAGAGGTCTAGCGGGCTAAGGGGATTACTATCTACCTTCACATAGCGAAGCCCTGCGCTTGCGGGGAAAGCGGCAAATTCTCAAGAAAAAGAACTCCGATACTTGCAACTCTGTGGCTAAGGATATCAAGTTTTGGAAGTTTCGGAGCAGCTAGAGAGACAAACGGAGTTCGACCGACGCCCGAAATCAACTTAGACACGCTGAAACGCCAGTGCGGGAAAATGAGAGAGTGAGTCGCCTGGGCGGTTACGAGGTTCCCTTTCAAGTCACTTTCCCCTAAAAAGTAGAAGGGAAAGTAACGTTGGGAGGAAAGGGGGAGAGCGAAGAGGGACCAGAGACAAAGTATCGGATTTCAGCGATCGTTGAGAACAGGAGGCCACGAAGAGGAGAAGTAGCGTTTCTCCATTACAGCATCAGAGTGTAAGAGTAACAAAACCGGAAGAGAAAGCCCCGCCGCCATTTGAGAATTCGGACGCGTGGGCTTTGGGAGAGGTAAAGGACAGTTCAGACATAGATAGATACATTGGGACTTACACGTTACCTGCATAGGAACTATTTTTTTCTTTCCTTTCTTTCCTTGGCTGAGGAGATTTTGGACTGTAGAGACATACCTTGGGAAGCGGTGTGAGTGTACGTAGAGCTGATAACTTCCGATAATAAGATGGAAGCGCTGTGATATGTGACTGTCCCCCGCCCCCCTCTGTCTTCGACTCGATCTACTCCCCTTCCTACCTACTTTTCGGTGTTACCTCCCCTGTACATATACCGAGTAATATGGACTGATAAGGTTGGAGGTGGGAAAACCTTCGATATTGGAACTCTCTGTTCAGAAGAAAGAGGACTATGTTTTAAAATTTGGATATCGTTTTTTCTTCATATAGACACCGATTTTCTACATGGTCTCCTGCTACTGGACCCCTTTCTACATGGACTTTTGCTAATATTTTCTACATGGACTCTAGCCAACTGTGCAGATTTAAGAAAGTAGTAATTTTGAATAACATCTAAGGAGCCAAGGTGGTTATAAGGTAATAGATAAGGCAAGAGCTACAAAGGGAATTATCTAAAACAATCTCGGGGGAAAGAAGTATTGAGGACAGGGAAAGATATAAGAATACAAGATGGCATATACAGGGAAGAAAACTACGAATGGTGGGACACCTGGGGATAGGAGGGGCTCAAAACAGGAGGTAGACTTTAAATCAGATATTTTAAAGATGTTTGCGGAGATAAAGCAAAGCCAAGCTAATTTAGAACGCAAATTAGAACATGTGGATAATAGGATTGGAAAAATGGATAGAAAAATGGATGAAACTGTGAACGAACTTAAGGGCCAAATAAAAGAAATATCTAGGAGAACGCAGCTCACAGAGGAAGGACTTAAGAAGACAAGGGTGGATTTGAAGGATATAAAGAGGGATAAGGAAAGGATTAAAATGGAAATGATGGAGTTAAATAAGGCACATGAAGAGATGAAAGACACTATAGCGATGAATGAGTTGAGACAGAGGGAGGGGAACTTGAGGTTAAGAGCTGTGCCAGAGATACAAAATGAAAATATAAAAGAAAGACTTATAACAGAGCTAGCGGAATGGCTGGGTTTACCAGCTGGAGAGGTGGCCAATAGTGTACAAAATGCATTTAGAATGCGTGTTAACACAGTAAAATCAAAGAAACTCACAGGCGATTGCATGATCATATTTAAGGATAAAGAAATGAGAAATAGGATCCTTCAAAAAAATAGAGAAAAAAGGTTGTATATAGATGGCAACTACATAATTATTTTTAAAGATATTCCAATCAGATTACTTAAACGAAGAGATCATTATAAATCCTTGGCGCAAACATTGAAGAGAAATGGGATTGAGTTTAGATGGGAATTCCCGGAAGGGTTATCATTTATGTATAAAGGCAAGAGACATAAGTTATCGAATCAAGAAGAAACCGGGAAATTCCTGAGGAAATATAAGGAATTAAAAACGGAGGTGCCTGAAACGGAAGTCGCAGAGGGGGAACCACCAGGTGAATCAGGATCTGGGGAAGAAGGGGAGGAGGAGGGAGGTAGATCGGATGAGGTGGTAGAGGAGGAGGCGGAGGACCCAAGGAACTTATAAAGGGGGAAGGAAAGAGGAAAAGGAGGGAAAAAAAGGAAAAAAGAGTATAAGGATAATTCAAATAGAAGTAAAACATCATGGGATTAAAAGTTTGGAACTGGAATATTAATGGGATGAACGACAAAAAAAAGAGAAATAAAATCGAGCAATATCTGAAAAAGAAAAATTTGGACATTATTTGTCTCCAAGAGACGCACGTAGCCAGAAGGCATAGGAAAGTGCTAATTAATAAAAGATTGGGGAACGAATTTGAATCCTTAGATAAGAAAAAGAAAAGAGGGGTGGTATTGTATGTCAAAAGCAAAATAGAAGCTAAGACAACATTTAAAGACGAAGAGGGAAGGATAATAGGGGTTAGTGTTAACTGGCAAGGCGAAAAGTTGATGGTGGTAGGGGTATATGCTCCAAATGGTAGCAAAACAGAATTTTTCAGAAAATTAGAAGAGATGCTAATGGAATATGTAGATCAAAAAATAATTCTGATGGGAGATTTAAATGGGGTGGTCTCGTTAGAAGTGGATAGACTCAGAGAAGGAGTGAACAAAGAAGGAAAACTACCAAAATCTTTTTTTTCCATGGTAGAAAATTGCAATTTGGTGGATATTTGGCGTCTGAAGCATCCACTTGATAAACAATTCACCTTTTACTCTGAACCGAACCAATCAATGTCACGTATAGACCAGATATGGGTATCAAATGAACTATGCCCAAGAGCAAAACTAGTAGAAATAAGACCGAAAATAATCTCGGATCATAATCCAATAGAATTCGAATTGGAGAGTTTGGAGATAAGAACCTATAGATGGAGACTGAAAGATTACCTATTAGATGACCAAAAAGTTGTAGAGAACGCACGAAAAAAATTAATAGAATATTTTGCGGACAACTGTGGCAAAGGAACAAAGGATAGTGTAGTATGGGATGCGAGTAAGGCAGTGATAAGAGGATATTTCATTCAACAGAATGCAATTAAGAACAAAAATAGAGAGAAAAATAAAGAAGAAATTCTAAAACAAATAATGTTAAACGAACAAAAATTATCTCAAAAACCTAACTGTCAGAAAACGAAAGAAAAAATAAAAATTTTGCAATCTCAGTTTGCCACAATAATAAATAGAGAGGTGGAGTGGAACATTAAAAGATGAAGACAAAGAAACTTTGAATTTGCGAACAAATCGGGCAAATGGCTCGCATGGCAAATTAAGAAAAGGAAGGAGCAGGGAACAATTAACAAAATTATAGTGGGGGGAAATGAAAGAACCGACCCCAAAGAAATCAGGAGCGAATTCCTTAAATACTATAGAAGTTTGTATAAGGAACAGGAGAAATAGGTCAAAGGAGGATAGAGAGATTTTTGAAGGAAAAAGAGGTGCAAAAAATCCCAATAGAGGAAAAACAACGATTGAATATACCAATTGAAATTGAGGAGATAGAAGAAGTAATTAAAGATCTAAAGAGGGGTAAGGCACCAGGTCCCGATGGATTTACTGCTGGTTATTACAAAGAGATGAAATCTATATTGGCGAGACCTCTGAAAGAGATTATGAGTAACATTTTAAAGGGAGGAGAAATTCCTGAGACTTGGAAAGAGGCATATATTACGTTTATCCCCAAACAAGATGCAGATTTAACTCTAGTTAAAAATTATAGACCAATCTCACTGCTAAATATAGATTATAAAATATTTGCAGGAATTCTGGCAAGAAGGCTAAAAAATTTATTATCAGAAATAATTCACAGGGACCAGGCAGGATTCCTGCCAGGTCGGCAAATGAGAAATAATACAAGAAATATAATTAACATACTAGAGTATTTATCGGTTAGGATTGATAAACAAGCCATAATGATATTTGTAGATGCCGAGAAGGCATTTGATAATGTGATATGGAATTTCATGCTGAAAAATTTAGAGCATATGGATGTGGGTAACAACTTCTTTAACGGGGTAAAAGCAATATATACAGAACAGAGGGCCAAATTGATTATAAATAATATGGCGACGGAGGAGATAAAGATACAGAAGGGAACAAGACAAGGTTGCCCACTCTCCCCGTTGCTATTTATAACAGTCTTAGAAGTCCTCCTGAATTCAATAAGACAAAATGAGAACATAAAAGGAGTGGTATTAGGACGTAACGTGTACAAGACTAAAGCATTCGCTGACGATTTAGTAATAATGACAGAAGAACCAACAATTGCAATAGAAGAAATATTAAAGGAGATAGAACAATTTGGAGAGGTAGCAGGTTTCAAACTAAATAAGACAAAAACGAAAATGATAGCTAAAAATGTAGATCCAAAGACACTAGAAATAATCCAACAACAATCGTAGATAGAGATGGTTAAAAAAGTAAAATATCTCGGCATTTGGCTGACACCTAAAAATATAGACCTATTTAAAAATAACTATGAGCCGGTGTGGAGGGAAATAAGGAAAGATTTGGAGAAATGGAGAGGGCTGAAACTGTCATTCTGGGGAAGGATCAATACAATTAAGATGAATGTTCTATCAAGGTTAATGTTTCTATTTCAGACTATACCTATAATTAAAGGGATCAGAATCTTTAAAGAATGGCAGAGGATAGTTTCGAGATTTATTTGGCAGGGCAAAAAACCCAGAATCCAGTATAAATTATTGACAGATGTTAAGGAAAGGGGGGGTTTTGCACTGCCAGATTTAAAACTATACTACGGGGCCTCATGCCTGAATTGGATAAAAGAGTGGGTAAAGTTGACGAACACGGAGTTACTTGATTTGGAGGGCTACGATAACCGTTTCGGATGGCATGCTTATCTATGGAAGAACAAAAGGAAAGTTCATAAGGGGTTTGAAAATCATATCTTTAGAGGGCCGCTAATTGAAGTGTGGGAAAGATACAAAAACGTGTTAGAGCCGAAAACCCCACACTGGCTATCACCTCTTGAAGTAATGAGTATAAGGACTACCAATATGAGAAGTAACTGGGCAACATACAACCAGCTACTAACTAAAGAGGATGGGAAATGGAAGCTCAAACAGTACGAACAAGTAAAGGAACATGTCTATGACTGGCTACATCATTATCAGGTGAATCAAATGTTTAGTAAAGATATTAAAGAAAGAGGCTATGCAGACAAAGATTCGAAATTTCAGACGGAGATAATAAATAATGAAGTGAAAACTATATCGAAAGTGTACAGGATGTTGTTAGACTGGAACCTAAGCGATGAGGAAGTTAAATCTGTAATGATACGCTGGGCAAAAGATATAGGTCATAGTATACAATTTGAAGATTGGGAAAGATTATGGAAAGATGGCTTAAACTTTACGGCATGTACAACGATAAAGGAAAATGTAATGAAGATGTTTTTTAGGTGGTATTTGACGCCCATAAAATTATCGAGAATGTACAAGGTAGATAAAAAGTGTTGGAAATGTAGACACCATGAGGGCTCCTTCTACCATATGTGGTGGGAGTGTGGAAAGGTTAAGCAATTTTGGGAGAAAATATATAATGAATTAAAGAGGATACTAAAGTACACGTTCGTAAAGAAACCAGAAATCTTTTTATTGGGGATTTTGGGGCAAGAGATAAGAAAGGATGATTGTAAATTAGTATACTATGCGGTTGCAGCAGCAAGGGTAGTACTAGCCCAGAGGTGGAAACAGCAGGAAACGCCAACGGTGGAGGAGTGGAGATGTAAGTTGCTGGACTACGCGGAGCTGGATAAACTAACAGGAAAAGTAAGATATTTGAAAGACCAAGTGTTCATCAAAGATTGGGGAAAGTATGTAGATTATCTGGAAGGTATTAGCGAAGGACAAACAACGCTAAAGGGATTCAGAGACGCACTGTAAAAGAATATGAGTTATTGCTCAAAGCAAATAGAAGACGGGAGTAGACACAATGACAATACAAGTAAAGAAACGTGTAATCTTATTTATTGTTTCGAATGATTTACGGACAAGTCGAAGGAAGTCCTGATAGGGATAGCTAGGTGAAATGACGGAGGGAAAAACAAAACTTAGTGTATTCTTTTTTCTCTTTTATCTGTCGAAGTGTATTTTTTTCTTTCTTTATTGTGTATTGTCCTTTTATATGTGTCTGTTAATCTAATCTTTTTTGTATATATATATGGAAATGATCAATAAAAAGTATTTCGAAAAATAAAATAAAAAATAAACTGCCCCTTCCTGAAGACAATTTAGGATGACAAGTGTCAGGGGCTCAGGAGCAGAGGCACAGGGAAGATGGGAAATGGAGAGCGAGGGCGAGGAATCAGAGGGCAGTGTAGGAGGAGACAGTGGTCCGAGGGATTCCATAAGCCTCTCCAGCGAATCGGAAGATTCACAGAAGGGAGCGCCAGTGGCCAGGGGTAGGGGGGTCCCAAGGGGAACGCCCCAGGAGCAAGGGGGGAGCAGGGACTCCCAGAGTAGTAGTTGGAGATCAGGACCAGCTTCCCCACCAGAGCAGAGTGGGGGGGGGAAGGGTCCCAGGCATCGGGACCAGTACTTCCCCCACCAGGGAGAGAAGACGAGGCAGAGCTGACCACGCCTTCCTCGGAGAGTCGTACAACGGAGGGGAGGTCAGATCCGGCCAGTGTCACGGAAGAGGGAAGCAGTGATAGAAGCAGTGTAACGGTTAGGAGAAAGGTCACTGGGTTGGCGCGAGAAGCAAGTTCAAATGTATAGGAGCGCGGGACAGCAGAGAGTGAGGATTGGGAACCGGGTCCTAAAGCACGCCGGAGGCAAGGGGAGGAGCTAAGCGACTCAGCGTCGGAAGAGTCCAGGAAGGGCAATGCCCCAGAGGGCAGGAGGACCCAGAGGAGGAGAGAGCAGCGCAGAAGGTGGAGCAGGGCTAGGATCTTAAACTGGTGCGGAAGGGGAAGTGATTCAGATAGGACTTCGCCGATCTAGAGTCTAGACGTAGGGTTGCACGCTCTGGCTTTAAAATGGAAACTATACTTCAATAAAGACTTTTGTACATAATATCAGCCTGGCGTTGGTCCTCTGTGAGCTGGGACCTACAGGCAGCCCTGACAACAAGTTTATACATAAATATGAAATCAAGGTACTGAGAGTGGTTGCGATTCTAACCTCACTTAGCACTGAATTAAATGGGACTGATATCTAAGTAGCCATTGTTAGGTTACAAAGTGGTAGCACCCTGAAACTGTCTTTATTTACTTTGGTGTAATAAAAGCACTGGCTTTCTTTGTATTATTATGTTCTCCCTGTTTCCTTAAGCAAAGGGAAATTCCAGGGACAGCACTAAAGTGTTTCGTTTTCTTTGGATGAGAGCACCAGAGACTTACAGTGTCTTCGTCATATTTGCTTTATTTACAAACATGCAAATGGAGCATTAAGGGAAGCAAACAGCAGGCTTGCCTACAGCTGATCCTGGGGGAGCACATGGCACAACTCCTTCCTTACCCACTTTCAGCCAATTATTGCAAGAAACACAGCTCTCTTCTCTCCATCTTCCTTTCCTTTCTCTCCAGCAAACTACAAACTCATAATCCCCCCTCCAAACACACACACACACACACACACACACACACACACACACACACCCTGCACACCATTGTTCTGAGATACCAGCTCTGCAGGTGGAACATCTGCAGCGATTAGTGTGTGCTCAACATCTCATAGATTAATAACACAGACAGGTTTGTGGTGCCTGGTTCTCTGAGCAAGGGCCAGGACCCGATTCCCCAGTCAGTGCTCAGGCTATGGGAGGAAAGTCTTTAATGAAATTAGCAAGCCCTATGGAGTGTTGGGTGGCCACTTCCACCTCAACAATAAAAGGACTGGAATCCGGCCCACCCGCCAATTTAAACCGGCCCCCGTGGCAGTATATGTCCTGGGGTAAAATCCTTTAAAAAGCTCAAAAACTTTGGGATAAAATTATTTAAAAACCTCAACAACTTCAGTCCTAAAAAACAACAACTTTGGTCAGCCCTTACGTATGTTCAATTCATCAAATCTAGCCCTCTTTGAAAAAAGTTTGGGCACCCTGGGTTAGGGTTAGGGTTGGTGTTGAGTTTAGGGTTAGAGTTAGGGTTAGGGATATAGTTAGGGTTGAGGTTAGGGATATGGTTAGGGTTGAGGTTAGGGTTAGGGTTGGGATTACAGTTAGTGTTTGGGTTGATCTTAGGCTTAGGGTTAGGGTTAAGGTTAGTGTGAGTATTAGGGTTGAAGTTACAGTTAGGGTTAGGGCTGGCATTAAGTTTAGCGTTAGGGTTAGGGTTGAGATTATGGTTAGTGTTAAGGTTGAGCCTATGGTTAGCGTTAGGGTTAGGGTTAGAGTTAGTGTTAGAGTTAGAGTTAGAGTTAGGGTTGAGGTTAGGGTTAGGGCTAGGGCTAGGGCTAGGGGTGAGGTTGAGGTTGAGGTTGAGGTTGAGGTTGAGGTTGAGGTTGAGGTTGAGGTTGAGGTTGAGGTTGAGGTTGAGGTTGAGGTTGAAGTTGAGGTTGAGGTTTGGGTTTGGGTTAGAGTTAGGGTTGGGTTAATGTTAGGGTTAGGATGAGGGTTAGGGTTAGGGTTGAGGTTAGGGTTAGATTTGAGGTTAGGGTTAGGGTTAGGGTTAGGGTTAGGGTTAGGCCTAGGCCTAGGCCTAGGCCTAGGCCTAGGCTTAGGCTTAGGCTTAGGCCTAGGGCTAGGGCTAGGGTTAGGGTTAGGGTTAGGGTTAGGGTTAGGGTTAGGGTTAGGGTTAGGGTTAGGGTTGAGGTTAGGGTAGAGGTTAGGGTTATGGTGAGGGTTAGGGCTAGGGCTAGGGCTAGGGCTAGGGCTAGGGCTAGGGCTAGGGCTAGGGCTAGGGCTAGGTCTGAGGTTAAGGTTAAGTTTAGGGATAGGGTTAGCGTTAATATTAGGGTTAGGGTTAGGGTTAGGGTTAGGGTTAGGGTTAGGGTTAGGGTTAGGGTTAGGGTTAGCTTAAGGGACAGGGTAGAGTTTAGGGTTAGCTTAAGGGACAGGCTAGCATTAGAATTAAGGTTAGGGTTACGGTTAGGGTTAGGTTTGAGGTTAGGGTTAGGGTTAGGGTTAGGATTAGGGTTAGGGTTAGGGTTAGGGTTAGGGTTAGGGTTAGGGTTAGGGTTGGGGTTAGGGTTAGGGTTAGGGTTAGGGTTAGGGTTCGGGTTCGGGTTCGGGTTCGGGTTCGGGTAGAGGTAGAGGTAGAGGTAGAGGTAGAGGTAGAGGTAGAGGTTGAGGTTTGGATTAGGGTTAGGGTTTACGTTACGGTTAGGGTTAGGGTTGGGTTAATGTTAGGGTTAGGATGAGGGTTAGGGTTGGGGTTAGGGTTAGGGTTAGGGTTACGTTTAAGGTTAAGGTTAAGGTTAAGGGTAAGGGTAAGGGTAAGGTTAAGGTTAAGGTTAAGGTTGAGGTAGAGGTTAGGGTTAGGGTTAGGGTTACGGTTAGGGTTAGGGTTAGGGCTAAAGTTAGGGTTAGGGTTAGGGTTTAGGTTAGGGTAGAGTTTAGAGTTCCCCTTCATGGATCACTGGCTTGCCGTGGCGAAGGGGCTTGAAGAACTCAGAGAAGCTATGAACTATGCCGAGCAGGGCACCCAAGATGAACAGGTCATAGTGGAGAGTTTTGACCAAACGTGATCCACCTGGAGGAGGAACCGGCAAGCCACTCCAGTATCCCTGCCAAGAAAACTCCATGGACAAAGCCAACAGGCATATATAAGTTATGACGCTGGAAGATGAGCCCCTCAGGTCGGAAGGTGTCCAACATGCTACTGAGGAAGAGCGGAAGACAAGTACAAGTAGATCCAGAGCTGATGAAGTGGCTGGGCTAAAGTCGAAAGGACGTTCAGTTGCGGATATGCCTGGAAGTGAAAGGAAAGTCCAATGTTGTAAAGAAAAATATTGCATAGGAACCTGGAATGTAAGAACCATGAACCTGGGTAAGTTGGATGTGGTCAAAAATGAAATGGCAAGAATAAATATTGACATACTGGGCATCAGTGAACTAAAATGGACGGGAATGGGCGAATTCAGTTCGGATGACTATCATATCTACTACTGTGGGCAAGAATCCCGTAAAAGAAATGGAGTGGCCCTCATAGTCAACAAAAGAGTGGCGAAAGCTGTACTGGGATGCAATCTCAAAAATGATAGAATGATCTCGATACGAATCCAAGGCAGACCTTTTAACATCACAGTAATCCAAGTTTATGCACCAACCACTGGTGCTGAAGAAACTGAAATTGACCAATTCTATGAAGACTTACAACACCTTATAGAAGTGACACCAAAGAAGGATGTTCTTCTCATTATAGGGGATTGGAATGCTAAAGTAGGGAGTCAAGAGATAAAAGGAACAACTGGCAAGTTTGGCCTTGGAGTTCAAAATGAAGCAGGGCAAAGGCTAATAGAGTTCTGTCAAGAGAACAAGCTGGTCATCACAAACACGCTTTTCCGACAACACAAGAGACGACTCTACACATGGACATCACCAGATGGGCAGCATCAAAATCAGATAGATTATATTCTCTGCAGCCAAAGATGGAGAAGCTCTATACAGGTATCAAAAACAAGACCTGGAGCTGACTGTGGCTCAGATCATCAGCTTCTTATAGGAAAATTCAACCTTAAATTGAAGAAAGTAGGAAAAACCACTGGGCCGGTAAGATACAATCTAAGTCACATCCCTTATGAATACACAGTGGAAGTGAGGAACAGGTTTAAGGATTTAGATTTGGTGGACAGAGTGCCTGAAGAACTATGGATGGAGGCTCGTAACATTATACAGGAGGCAGCAACGAAAACCATCCCAATGAAAAGGAAATGCAAGAAAGCAAAGTGGCTGTCCAACGAGGCCTTACAAATAGCGGGGCAGAGAAGGCAAGCAAAATGCGAGGGAGATAGAGAAAGATACAGGAAATAGAATGCAGATTTCCAAAGAATAGCAAGGAGAGATAAGAAGGCCTTCTTAAACGAGCAATGCAAAGAAATAGAGGAAAACAACAGAATGGGAAGAACCAGAGATCTGTTCAAGAAAATTGGAGATATGAAAGGAACATTTCATTCAAAGATTACCATAATAAAGGACAAAAGTGGTAAGGACCTAACAGAAGCAGAAGACATCAAGAAGAGGTGGCAAGAATACACAGAGGAATTATACCAGAAAGATATGGATGTCTCGCACATCCATATTGCTGACCTTGAGCCAGACATCCTGGAGAGTGAAGTCAAATGGGCCTTAGAAAAGCACTGCTAATAACAAGGCTAGTGGAAGTGATGATATTCCAGCTGAACTATTAAAAATTTTAAAAGATGATGCTGTTAAGGTGCTACACTCAATATGCCAGCAAGTTTGGAAAACTCAGCAGTGGCCAGAGGATTGGAGAAGATCAGTCTACATCCCAATCCCAAAGAAGGGCAGTGCTAAAGAATGCTCCAACTACCGCACAACTGCACTCATTTCACACGCTAGCAAGGTTATGCTTAAAATTCTACAAGGAAGGCTCAAGCAGTATGTGGACCGAGAACTCCCAGAAGTGCAAGCTGGATTTAGAAGAGGCAGAGGAACCAGAGACCAAATTGCAAACATGCGCTGGATTATGGAGAAAGCTCCAGAAAGAGTTCCAGAAAGAGTTCCAGAAAGACATCTACTTCTGCTTCATTGACTATGCAAAAGCCTTTGACTGTGTCGACCACAGCAAACTATGGCAAGTTCTTAAGGAAATGGGAGTGCCTGATCACCTCATCTGTCTCCTGAGAAATCACGATGTGGGAGAAGAAGCTACAGTTAGAACTGGATATGGAACAAACTGATTGGTTCAAAATTGGGAAAGGAGTACGACAAGGCTGTATATTGTCTCCCTGCTTATTTAACTTATATGCAAAATTCATCATGCGAAAGGCTGGGCTGGATGAATCCCTAGCTGGAATTAAGATTGCTGGAAGAAATATCAACAACCTCAGATATGCAGATGACACAACCTTGATGGCAGAAAGTGAGGAGGAATTAAAGAACCTTTTTTGAGGGTGAAAGAGGAGAGCACAAAATATGGTCTGAAGCTCAACATCAAAAAAACGAAGATCATGGCCACTAGTCCCATCACCTCCTGGCAATTAGAAGGGGAAGAAATGGAGGTAGTGAGAGATTTTACTTTCTTGGGCTCCATGATCACTGCAGATGGTGACAGCAGCCATGAAATTAAGAGACGCCTGCTTCTTGGGAGGAAAGCAATGACAAATCTAGACAGCATCTTAAAAAGCAGAGACATCACCTTGCCAACAAAGGTCCGTATAAAAGCTCATGAGAAGAGAAGACTCCCTGGAAAAGACCCTGATGTTGGGAAAGATGGAGGGCACAAGGAGAAGGGGACAGCAGAGGACGAGATGGTTGGATAGTGTCTTCGAAGCTACAAACGTGAGTCTGACCAAACTGCGGGAGGCAGTGGAAGACAGGAGGGCCTGGCGTGCTCTGGTCCATGGGGTCACGAAGAGTCGGACACAACTAAACGACTAAACAACAACAGGAGTTTAGAGTTATGGTGAGGGTTATGGTTAGGGTTAGGTTACAGGCTAGGGTTAGGGTTAGGTTTTAGGTTAAGGTTAGGGCTAGGGTTAGGGTGAGGGTAGGGTGAGCGTTAGGGTTAGGGTTAGGGTTAGGGTTAGGGTTAGGGTTAGGGTTAGGGTTAGGGCTAGGGCTAGGGCTAGGGCTAGGGCTAAGGTTAGGTTAGGGTTAGGGTTAGGGTTAGGGTTAGGGTTAGGGTTAGGGTTAGGGTTAGGGTTGAAGTTAGGGTGATGGTGAGGGTTAGGGTTGAGGTTAGGGTTAGGGTAGAGGTAGAGGTAGAGGTAGAGGTAGAGGTAGAGGTAGAGGTAGAGGTAGAGGTAGAGGTTTAGATATTAGGGTTACGGTTAACGTTACGGTCAGGGTTAGGGTTGGGTTAATGTTAGGGTTACAATGAGGGTTAGGTTACAGGCTAGGGTTAGGGTGAGGGTAGGGTGAGTGTTAGGGTACGGTGAGGGTTAGGGTTA